>NC_080444.1:4675000-5275000 GCF_028018845.1 Melospiza georgiana
CACAGATGTTGACAATATCAGCCAGCAACTCCTCATAGCCAGGGATAACCTCTAGCTGTTGATGCAGACACTGAAACACAACAGAAGCCACATTATCCACATGGGCAGAGGAACAGCAGAAACCAGGCAGGAAACATTTTAAGGATTAAGAGTGGAACAATAAGAGGTTCCTTAAAACCTCATTTATGCTTTTGTTAAGTTTACCAGCAGAAGAGCTTATGGTACTGCCCAGGAAAAACAACCTTCCTCTGCAGGACAATTCTTCTTCAGACTGACCACAGCACCCAAACATCACACAATGAGATGTAAAGGAGGGTGACTCTGAGCAAACTGTCTGATTCTTGTCTCTGTGCAATATTTTAACTAGTTAGCAGAACCAATGGAGCTCGTGAAATATGGAGGGCCATGGGGGCTGAGCTGCAGACCCCATGCAGCTGCAGGAGATGGAGTTCTGGCAGAACCTTCACCTCCCAGAGCTCTTCTTACAGCTTTTAGACCTTGATCTTTGTCTTAACACAGAGACCTTCAAAGCCACCAAGGATGACACACGAAGAGACATTGCTAGAATTACCCAGCCTGACCAAAAGACCACCAGAGCCAGTGGCACAGACCCAACAGCTGCTGCCACAGCCTGGTGTGAGGTGCTTCAGCCTCAGGAAGGCCACTGCTCCTCTCTGCCCATAAAGGTTCAGTGGCTCACAGAAAAGGGACCTGCCTGAGTGATGCGGTTGTGGTTTGCCAGGAACATGGAGAGGTTCTGGGACTCCTGGATGGACTGGGGGTCTGCCATCTTCCTCAGGAACTGCGCAGCTCTGGAAGGGACAAATCCAACATCAGCAAGGGTCACTCAGCCAATGTGAGACTGTCACCACCCACCCTCCCAGTCTGACCTGCAGCAACGCTGCAGCCTCAGACCCCTCTGCATCAGAGCTCTATTCACCAAGAGGGAACTGAAACACAACAGGGCTCAGAGATTCGCCTAAATTCACAAAGAGAACCTGGGACAGCACATAAACCCCATCTCCAGCCCTGATGTCCTCCTGCCCTCACTGCTGGTCAGACACTTTGTCCCCTCTCACCTTTTGTAAGCAGAATGATCATTTTTCACGCTGCACTTCATGTTCTTCAGCTCATCCAGGACAGCAAACATGTTGATGAACTTGCCCAGAGTGAGGAGATAGGCCTCAGACACAAAGTCCTTCCTCCTCTCAGCGTGGCACAGGCGCTTCACCTCGCTGCAGAAGCGCTCGATGGCCTTGCGCTGCAGGCAGGGGCACAGGGTCATGCACCTCCAGGGAACCCCCTCCACCCCACCAGCTCCTTTAAATAAAGCTTTGTTTTTGGCTGGGGATGGAGGGTCTGAGGTTCCTCTCTGCTGCTCCCATGCAATGAAGCATTGTTACAAATCACTGCTGACAAACATGCTCAATGCTTGAGGGGAGAAAGGGGCTCCAGCTCTCCAACCCCAAGTGTGGGTGTTCTGCAACATCAGGCTGCATTTTCTATGTGGGACATAAAGGCTTTACAGGATACAAAACCTAAAAATGATTGTGAAACTCAGCTGCAGCTGGTTATAATGCAGGTGGTGATGGGGAGCCCACAGCAGCTGTGCCTGCCACATGGCAGTGGACAATCAGCTTTTCACATCAGCCAACATCCCCAAAAAACAGGAGCCCGTGACACCCTTAGCTCCAAAGAGTGGGGACTCTGGGTCTCCATGAACTTGAAGACCTGAGGTGTGCTCTTTCCCAAGCTGTATAAAAGATTTGGGGCTGAGCAAGGGACACACAGATTTCCCTTCACACAGGTCTCAGGTTTCTGCTGCAGGCTGCAAGGGAGAGATCTACTGGGGGTTGTCCTGGCAGGCAAGGATAGCACAGCCCTGCTTGGGACGTTAACACCAAAGTAAATAGATTATTTTTGCCTTTCTCCTTGACCACTTACCTGAAAATACATGAACTTCATAAGCTTGGTGACTTCTGGCTCAAGGACTTCCACTGTTTTCTCATAAATCTCCACTCGGTTTGGCTGTTCATTACATTTCACCTGGATTGCAAGGAAAACCATCTGTGTCAGCACCAGCTGCTAAGCCAGCTGTGGGTCACTGTGGCACCTTCTCCTTGCTTCACCTGGAGTCCTGTCCCCACCCAAAGACAACAGAGGGACCTGAGAAGGAGCTGGTTCTCAATACAACCAGTGAAAGCAAAAGGGGATATTTCAGATCTGAAATTCTCTCCGTGCATTCTAAAAAGGCACAATCCTGATTCTGGGGGACAAAAGTCTCCTAATGCATTTGTCTGGCATGGAACACAAGCAACATGGAGTCTGGACCTGCTGTATAATATTGTAGCATGAAGTTATCTGAGATTTGTGTTGCAAGACACACAAGGCACCAGGTTCCAGCTCTGCCAGAGCCTCGCTGGGATTATTCTGGTTCTGTTGAGGATCCATGAAAAATCACTGGGCTTGTCTGTGGCTGACAGCACTGAACTGAGTCACTGTCACTGGGCTCCTGGGAAGCTAAATTTAAGGACTTACTCAGTTGTCATCTATCTCACTTCCAAAACAGTTCCTTGGAGTCATTACCAAACGTACAGGGAAACAGCAGCTGCCCAGGGCATCCTGCTGCCCTGCTCTGCTTTTGTTTGCAGCTGTTGCTTCCAGGAGGCTCTGATGGGGCTGACAGCTCTGGGGCACGTTCAGGAACCCAGCAGCTGCTGCTCAGGGCACGGGGGGACACATCAGCCAGCCTGGCACGGGGGATGGTGCCAAAGAGCCTTTCCCTCCCTGCAGTGGGCAATCCATTGCCCCCTGCCCTGCTGTTCCACACTGCAGTCAGGCAGCACCTCAGAATCCCAGAATATTCTGAGCTGGAAGGGACTCACAGGGATCACCAAAGCCCAGCTCCTAGCCTTGCCCTGAGCATGCCACCATGCACCAATGGCCATGAGGATGCAGTGGGGGTGGGAGGAGTGGTGCACACTCAGGTGCAGGCCCTGTTCCTCACCTCTGATGCAGCAGGGAGCTGCACCTGACCGAGCAGGGAGATTGGGGGGCTGAGCACAGGACCCCCCTGGCCACATCCACATGCCCCATGGCAAAGCACAGGGGTCACTGCAAGATCAAGCCTGGTCAAGGTGTAACTGAACCCTCTGCCATGGCATCCTCTGCTCCTCCATCACACCCAGCACTGAGAGCAGCCTGAGGGGAGCACAGGGGGAAGGGACAGGGACCCACAAGCTGCTCAGAGAGGCACAGATGGCACAGGGAGAACACTCCACCAGATGATTTTAGTGCTGCCTTGCCATCAGCTTAGCCACAGCCTTCTGCTGGAGTAGCCAGGGGAGGCCACAGCAGCAAATACAAAATACCAAATCAACAGCAGGAATCTCCTCATGGCCGGGTCTCAGCATCCTCTGCTTTAGTTTGCTTTGCTTTTCCTGTTCTTCTGCCTCCACTCCAAACTAACCCACAGCCAAGAAAAACCCAAGAGGGGCTCTGGGAAGGGCTGGGCTACCTGAGGGATGGCTCGCGAGCAGCTCCTCCATGTGTAGAGCATCACGGCGTACTCGTGCCCTTCCTCCAGCATCTCATTCTGAAAGACAGAGGGTGCAGGTGGGACAGGGCAGGCCCTGGGGGCTCAGCAGCCTGGGGACAGAGCTGGGGGACTCACCATGCTGGAGTGCACCGTGGCCTGCTCGATGTACCTGGCAATGCCTGTCACAAAGGCATTCCTGTCCTCAAAGTTGGTGTCAAAATTGGCCTGTGGGCAAAACAGAGAGGTGGGGATGAAACACAGCTGGTTGTTCGCTCACCTGGTACAGCCTGACATGGGATGTGCTGGCAAAAAGCAGAACTGGTAGGGCTCCTGGGCATGGGAGGAGCTTGTGATCTATTTGAGGTGCTGCACCTCTAGGTCTGAAGTAGTTTCATACACACACACACCCTGAGATGCTTTGGAATCACACATGGCTGTCCTGCAGGGAATATGTGTGCAAATATGGCAGTCAAGACTGACATTAACAATCCTTGTAGAATCCAGCCCAACTTTACAGCAGCCACAGCAGAGAGACAAGCTAGAGCAATTACTCTGGGGATTTTAGCTTGGTAACTCAGACAGATGCAGCCTTAATAATTTCTGTTTGTGCCCTGGCTGCTAGGGGAAGACAACATCCTGTCAGCAGGAAGGCCAAGGGATAAACACAGAGAAAGGGCAGGGAATGAGCTATCTGGAAAACATAAATATGAAAGTCAGCCCTCATCCAGGTGCTATTATCAGTGCTACCGTTGCTCCTGCAAGCACAAACAGTTGTTGGGACAAACATTTGCTCTGGAAGCTGTGATACAGTTTTGGGCTGGGACAGGGGAGCAAAAAACTGCAGAGGCAGGTTGGGGATGGAAAATCAGCTCCCCTGGCTCTCTGGATGCCCTTCACATGCTCTGTGCTTGGTGATTTCCCCTGCCAAGGCTGGCTGATGGTACCTGCTGCAGGGCAGGGCACACAGAGGCACCCAGAGCTGCTCCTTGTGATGACAGCAGCACTGCAGCCACCACACTCGCCTCAGTAACTGATTTCCTGAGTGGGAAAGCTGGGAGCACAGACCTGAGGCCACAGGGCTGCTCTTCTCAGTGCCTCCAGGACATCACATGTGACCAATGTGACAACAAAAGCTGAGACTGCATGAGCATTTCTGGCTAGCAGGGGGAAGGGCTACACACAAACTGAGTATGGTGAGGAAACAGGCTTGGCCAACATCTCCAGATCCAGCTTAGAGGAGGTTTTTAGGCTCAGCTGTGTGCACAAACTCATGGCCCTGAAAGGAGGCTGTGCCATAAGGCTGAACCCTGAGCCCCTCATGAGACACAAGCCAGCAAAGGCTAAAAATTTATTGAAAGAAGAGATAAGCAAATAATTACATCAAGATTTTTCAGGGAGAGCTGAAATTTGAACAGCCCGGAATGACCTTTGGGTCTGATAACCCATAGAGATACCAAAGCTGTGGAATGAGCCCGGGCTCTGAGCTGCTGCAATTCCAGCATACAAGGCACAGCAATCCCAGTGCTGGTGTATTTATACACTGCCAGGGGTGAGCCAGCAGCTCAGGAGTGGCAGGATGGAGAAAGGAGCCCCCTATTATATTTAACCCTGGGTGTGGTGGCCAAGCAGCAGAGGCATCCCACTGTGGGAGCCGTGCCCTGGGTCCCCGCCAGGCTCTGCTTGGTGAGTGCAGCTGCAGCTGAATCTGAGCTGTTCAGGGCACAGAAGTGGTTCTAGCAGCTGCCCTCCCGTGCATGCCAGCAGCTCCAGCTGTGCTGGAGGCACAGGCCAGCCAAAGGCAGGCAGGACCTTGAGCCTGCCCCGCTCAGTTCGATGCACGCACGACCGTGGAAAGGAAGCACAGAAATATGTGCGCAAATAAACACTGCTGAGAACTCGCTGCTGTTATCACAAATCTTATCTCCTGCTTCCCACCCATTCATGCACTCTGGTCCTCATTTTCACTTGGCCTTAGAAGTCCCTTTCACCAAACTCTGGTGCTTTCTCTTTAAAGTCCTTGGGAACAGATTTGAGGCTAGATCTGTTCTGAGCGCTTCCCCCAGCACGCTGAACCCCGGATGTTTTCAGCTGGTTCTCACAGCGCTGTGTGGCCCCGTGCTTTGCATGAGCCTCTGGAACCACCCTCCCTCCCTCCCCTGTGCCTCGGGGGTACCTGGTACATGATGGAGGAGGGAGGAGGCTCGATGCATGGCTGCTGGTCTGGCAGGGGCAGCTCCTCCAGCAAGTCCACGTTGGACAAGGCATCCTCGAGCGTGACGTGAGTCGTCATGGCTGCAGATGTTCAGCTCCCCTGCTACATCCAAAGCAAAAGAGAGGGTGATAGGCAGACAAGACAATCAGCCAGCAGGCAGGACACTGAGTGGGAAAGGACAAAACCAGAGCACAACTCGCTGGCATTGCAGGGGACAAAATCCCAATTTGTTTTCCTTTTTCTTGCGCATTATACCACATCTCTGTGTCATCTCTCTCCTGCGATTCAACAGCAGAGCAGGAATGCAGAATAAGAGAAACACAACTACCCACCCAGGCACTTCTCTCTTAACTCTATGCAAAACTCCCTCAGCCAGCACAGCTGGTGTGCAGTGCAGCTCCAGCAGCCCCGGGTGAGAGCGAGTGCCCCGAAATGCAAAGCGGTGCTATCAAGAATATCTCCTGAAGCTGCTTGGTTAGAGAAGTATGATGGATGCTGACACTCACATGCTTTCCTCACACACATGAACAGCCCTGGAAACTGTAAACAACCAAGTGCATTAATTCCCAGAGGTGAACTGGAAAGGCTTGAGTGCTGTGCAGGCAAAGCTGTGGCACTGCAAGCAGCAAAAGAAGAAACTGCTGTTAAATTTCCCTACTTTTACCACTGACGTGGCATCCCCTGCCCAGTCCCAGCCTGGCCAGGAGCTGCCAAGAGCTCCAGTTGCAAAAATGAAAATAAATACACAGAATAAAATCAAAGGGAAACATTTCTGAAAGTTCCCTGGTGCTGACCCCAGTGGGAAGCACAGAGCAAACCTGTGTGTCCCGGCCTCCCCTGGCACTCACCTTGGCTGTGAATGCCCAGCACGGGGGGATGGTGCTGTCACCCAGGCTGAGCCCTTGTGTAATCACAGCCACAGGGCTTCCCCAGTTAATGCCTAATCCTGTGCAGTAGCTGTGGCTGACCTAGAGCCTGTGTCTCCCAGGAAAACACCCTGCTGCACTCAGACATTTGGAGAGAGAGAATTCTTTAAATATTGACGCCTGATTCCATTAGAAAATCACAGCCCCTCCAGTGCTTCCTGCCTCACTCGGAGCCTGTCTAGTTTGAAATGTGAGCCTTTGAGTTTCACTGCTCTGATCTGCAGGACAGCAGAGTTCCCTAAATCAAAGTTCCCAATGAGATACTCACACATTTCAATATAACACCCTGCAAGCCAGCTAAGCTCTTTGCCTGCCTCATTACAGAGCATGTTTTCAAATCCGTTAATCATCTCTTTGGCTTTTCTCTAAGCTTTTGCAACTTTTTTTTTGCCAGACACGGTAGCAGGCAGGACACAAGGCTCTGGCAGTGTCTGCACAAGAACCAAATACAGCAGAACCACAGCAGCTCCTCTGGTCACCACTGCTTCCAAGAAAATAAGTTTGCTTTTTATTTCCAGCACTGGGAAGGATAATGGCTTTGGGATATCCATGGATAGGCACCCAGCAAGGGCCACAGCCAAGGGGGAGGCACAGGGGTGGCTTCATGGTGGGTCATATGAAAGAACAAGTCTGCAGCTCATTATTGTGGGCTGCAGGAATACCTATGAGCCTGGCAAAACCCATTCCTGCTCCACAAATGCCTCCCCAAGGCACCAGGCAGCTGAGAAACAGGTTTGGTTGTACCTGCAGCTGAAGCAGCATTAAACGAGTGCCTGGAAAATACCCAAAATCTCAAGCAGCTTTTGCCCCTCCACACTCAAATTTCTGTTTCCTTCTTCACCCCTGTCTGGTAAAATGGTTTCCTGTTACAAATTGTAGCAACTGTCAAAGGCAGACACGACATTTCTGCAGCTTCCTCCCTGCCTGCCTGGGGCTCCCTGGGCTGCTCTCTCTGCCCGGGGGAGGCTCAGCCTGCCCAGCCCCAGATGGACACAGATGGACACAGAACTGCCCACCACGCTGCCCCACATCCTCAGGATCACCATTGGCATCCCACAGCAACACTCCTGGCTACTCACTCATGCTTCATTGCACACTTCAGGCTTGAGAAGGCAAAACTTTCCATTTCATGGGCTTTGTGGCTGTTTATTTGGGCTCATTCCCCATTTTTCTCTAAGTCCAATTCTAGGGCCATTTGTGCAAGGTGCTGTCTGTTTGCATTCCCACAACAACTCTGTGACACTCAAAGAGCTCAGCCACTCAAGGGACAAAATTATTGCTGCTGTTTGGGCCACCCCAGGAGAAAAAGCGCCAAATGAAGCATCAGGGTCCTGCTGTGCCAGGCAGTGCCCACACCTGGGAGGCTGAGCCAGTCCCTACCCTGAAAGTGCTGCACTCAAACATGCAAAGAGGAAGGGTGCAGAAATGCAAGAACAGAAAAGAATGCATCAAGTGAGAGGTGCAATCAGCCACCAGCCCACCCCAGCTTTGCCATGGCTGAGCAGTGCAAGGACCCAGATGCAGCTGGAAAAACTACAGACTTAGAGGGTTTAACGCATGAGTTTTTATGGGGACTGCCAGCTTGCAACCCACCTCTTCTTAAGACCAACCAGGAACCCAACAGCAGCTACAGGGAACAGCGTGGTCAGCCTGGACTCCCCTGGTGTCCCCAGCACATTGTCACAGACAGGGTGTGTGACAGAGGGGCCACTGGTGCAGACCTGGGTCATTCAGCAGCCCAGATCACCCAGAGGGGATGGCAGTGAAGCCCCAGTTCCCCAGATCTGTGCTGCCCTCCCTGCGCCCTCCCTCATTCTCCTGCACATTCTAACCCAGACGTCTGGGGCTGTCCTGTACATCCAGCTCCATCCCTCTGTCCAGGGACAAGGGGGAGCTGGAGGTCATCTGGCAGCAGCTCCAGCTCAGGGAGTTCAGGGATCCCTGGGGACACTCATCAGAAACCCTTCACCGCCATCCACCACCTGGGCTTTGGGGTGGCTGTGCTGGGCAGAGGACAAGAGGACACTGAGCCCATGGTGACAGTGCTTGGGCACACAGCCACGGGGCTGGGCCCCACCCGAGCAGGGAGCAGCACAGCAGGGCCCAGGAACGGGGCTTGCCTCTGTCCTAGCCCAGGCACAGAGGGGCGAGGCTCTCCTGAGGCACATCCTGCCTCTCTGGCCTCACAGGAGCCACCTCCAGATCCCAGCTCTGCTCAGAGAAACCAAAGTTCCTCCTGTCCTACATGTTTTGGCAAAACTGAAGGTGAGCCTGGCAGAAACCAACCCCACCCCAGTGAAACCTGAGGCAGGGATGCTGCACTGGGCTGTTCATCCCTCCTGCCCATGAGCTGCGGTGCTAATGGCAGTGCCGCCCACTCTTTCTGCTCATTTGCTTCAGGAACTTCCCATCCCCTTCCCACAGCTCAGCTGCAGCCCCTCTGGCCATCTCACACACCTTCCAAAGCCCAGTGATCTCACAGAGGACCAGGGGGAGCTGCAGGGAGCCAGCCAGGCAGGGATGGGAAGGAGGAGCTGCTGACACAGGGGCTCTTGTGGCACAGCCTGGGGACCAGAGCCTGGGGACCAGATTCACAGGCAGCACAGGAAGGCTCTGAGCAGAGAGGATGGACAGCCCAGATGTCTGAACTTGCAGGGCATGTCCTGCCTTCCCCACCAAAATGCTCGCCCAGAAGTACTGGTGCAGTATCACCCTTTGCAGGGAGAAGCAAGGTGACTTTACTGTCACAAAGGTGACTTTAAAGCCCAAAGCAGCTTGGGCCTGAACAGTAAAGACTTTTAAAATAAATAATGACTTTTAAAAGCAGGGCCATAATGAATATGTTGCATGCACAGGTGCTCAGCTCCCAGGCTGCACAGCTCAGGGCTCTGGGGAAGGGCCATGGGCTGTTTAGGATTTTCAGCTTGCCTGCTCCTCACACTGGTGCTGTAGTAGGCACCAAGAGCAGGAAAGGAGGCAAGAAAAAATGGGAATTGCCCAGACAGAGTCCAAGCCCTGTGAGCATGGGGTGAGCAGTAAAAGACTTTTGCTGGGGAGGTGGCAATGTAGAGAAGGAGGACAAACCTGGTCACCCTCTGATTATCTGAGAATCCAGCTCTGGCTCCCAGCCCCTGGGTAACCTGGGAAAGTCACTGAATTTAGTTTTACCCCTGTGAAAATGCTTCTCTCTTTCTCCAAATACAGCACCAAAGCAGTGGGCAGGCCCTCTCCTGGCCCAACAAATTCCCAGCAGAACCAAGTGTCAGTTTCATAAAAGCCAATTTCTGGTACCCACTGCCTGACAGCAACAGGAGGATAAAGGATCCTGGTCACAAACATATATTTAGTAAAAAATAACTTAACAGTGTAAAACTTTAGTTTGACTCCTGCCTAAAATGCACAGGACTTGTAATTGCAACTACCACCACAGTCAGGAGGAGAGTGAGTGAGGTTGGCAGAGCTGGGCCTCTGCTCTCCACAGACACAGACGTTAATAACCATAAAATTACTTTCCCATCAAAAAAAGGAAGCCAAACTGCATGACTCCTGAAGCTGTTTTCCTCTATTTCCACTCTGTGTTTTCTGCTATCCCATTAGGGCTGAGTTCCAAGCATTTGCACCATCCTTGTCTCTCAACAACACAATTATCCTGGAATTTATTTCTTTTAGAATAACTAAATAGTATTTTTTTCTGGTGCCAAAGAAAGCGTGTCAAGGAAGGAAACAGGTATATGAAACTACATTTCCAATAGAGTTGAGAAATTTAAAACAAGTTTATAAGCAACCCACTGCTGACAGTTAAAGCACTTCTTGGGAAACCAAATCACACAGAGGCCAGCATTGTTAATAGTTGACCAATTATTGATCTTCCAAAATCAATGTTCCCATTTTTCATTAAAAGATGATAATGGTTTGTTAACAAAATTGAACACAGTGAAAATGAATTCAGCATATCCAGCTTTACTCCTGGTCAGAAAATGGAAGATTTTCCCCTATTCCTTAGGCTTCATTAATAACAATCAACTGTACAGAGAAAATGAAAAAAGAATTTTCCTAAGCAGAGAATTAGCACAGAATTATATGGCCGTGACACCAGAACATCGGGCTAGTCCCCCATCTCTGTGACTAACCCCAGACTACCATCACCAGGCAAAGCACGAGGGTGATTTTTCTCTCGGTATCTCAGGGCAGGAGGGTGCAGGGGCTTCAGCGGCTCAGCCCAATTCCCTGAGACCTTTGTGATCCAAAGCCCCCAGGCGGGAACCCCCCTTGGGAAGCGGCAGATGGCAAAGGGGGCCACGCTCTGCTGCTGGCAGCGTCCCCTGACAGCACAAACCCTGCACCCTGCCCCCTTCTCCGACAGCAGGGAGCGTTCACTGTGTGCCGCTGCTTCTCCTTCTCCTCCCCGTTCCCTCCCGGTCCTTCCAACCCACGGAAATCTCCTGCGGAATCCATCCCCTCGCTGCCTCCCCCGGGCCCGCTGGGATGCGGCTGGCACGGGGCATTTCCAGCGGCATCGGGGGCAAAGTTGAGCACAAAGGAGGAGCTCTGGCGGCCCCGGGCACCGGCAGCGGCACCGGCAGCGGCGGGGCGGGAGCGGTTCCGCCGCCCGCGACCCAGGCACAGCCCGAACCTGCGGCCGCCGCTCCAGCCCTGCATCCCCAGCGCTGCCTCTGACGCCGGCGCTGCCTCCATCCCCCTCATCCCCCGTGAACACCATATTTCCACAACACGGGTGCTCTGGGAGCCGGCCGGGGCCGCCCTTCCATCATCAGCATCCTCTCCGCGCCCCGTTCCCCATCCACCCCGGCTCGGGCCTGCAGCGCCCGCGGGCCCGGGGCTCGGCCCCTTCGCCCGTGCTGGGGATGCGAGGCGGGGGGAGGACAAGGCGGATTTGCGCTATTTTTTCCCCGGCGCCGTGCGGCGGCTGCGGGCAGGCTGAGCGCCGCAGGTAGCTCGGGGCATTGTGGGATACATCCCGTACATCCCGCACATCCCGGCCCGCACATCCCGGCCCGTATATCCCGCACATCCCGCACATCCCGCACCTGCCCCGCTCCGCCCGCCCGGGGCTCGGCGGAGATGGGGCTCGGCGGCGGGCACAGCCCCGGGGAGGGAAGGAAGGAGGGAAGGAGGGAGGGAAGGAGGGGATGGAGCCGCGCAGCCCCCGCGCAGCCCCGCGCCCACCCCCGCCCGCTCACCTGCGCTCCGCGGGTGCGCCGCCCGGCGCCGCGGGATGCTCGGCGGGGGATGCTGCGCGCCGCCCGCACAAAGAGCAGGAAATGGCTGCAGCAAGTGCACTTCCGCGGCTCTGGCTCCGCCGGCCCCTCCGCGCGGCGCGGCGGCGGGGGGAGCCCCGGCCCCGCCGCGGGAAGGGGCTGGAGCGGCGCGGGCGGCTCCTCCCCCAGCGGCGCGGGGGATGCGCGGCGGGGCCGGGGCGCGGAGCTCCGGGCTGGCGGCAGCGCGGCGCCCGCGGCGCCCGGCGGGCGGGGGAAGGCCGGCAGCGCCCCCGGGGCACGGGGGGCACAGAGCAGGGGGCGGCCGCGGCAGCCCCTCGGGAGCTTGGTGGGTTTGGGTCCCTGAGAGAGCAGGAGCGGGATGGGATTCTCCATCTCGCTGCTGCTGGGTGCGGGTGTTCAGCCCCTCTGCCCCTCGGAGGACCATTGATAGGCGTCACCTAATATCTTAACAAACGCCCTGGTGGCAGAATACATCCACATGTAGAAAACATACAGAGCCTCGGATGACTGAGCGTGTTGGGGATCAAAACCTGAAGGCAGCGCCTTTGCTCAGCGCTCCAATCTTCTACTGAGTCAGCACCGCATCTGAAAGGTCTTCCTTGTGGCATTTTTGACATCTGGCTTTTTTTTCAGGGACAAGTTTCCAGTCCTGCTTTTACTCCTGTTTAAAGCTCTAATACAGCTCTTCAGATGTAGTGTGAAATCCAAACTTACTGCTTTCAGAGGGACACACCCTCATGGTGACTGATACAAACCCTGGATGGAGCTGTCTTGCTTGTTGAAGGACACTGGTGGGTACCCAAGGATTGATGAAAGTCCAGATACAGGTCTAGGTGTATTTCTGTGGGGGCCCTGGCAGTGTCCCTTTCCTGAGCATGAGCTGTGCCAGAATCAGATTGCTACCTGGCCTTTCCTGGATTTGAGAGACCCTCCAGTTCCTCAGAGACTGCTCCATGGAAGTGTGGGGCTGAGCTTGCTCCTGTGGGTGTCTCTTGGCTCTGTGGGGAAGCCTGGACACCAGGTTTACACTGCAGATCTGTACTTTGAGTGGGTGCCAGAGCTGAAGGCACTGGGGTCTGCAAACTAAAAAAGCAGCAGAACTGTCTCAGGAACTAGCTTTGTTTTAAAGGACAGGACCACGCCTGAAAAAAATGTATCAATAAATCTCTGGGCATAGAACCTTTCTCTGCATAGCATTTCTTCTTTCGGGTTTGAACTAGGTGACCTTTAAAGGTTGCTTCCAACCCAAACTATTCTATGATTCTGTGATATCTACAGCTCTATCTCACCCTTGACTAGAACACATTATAGCCATCATTCCTCTTTTTTCTATTTAATACTTGTCAGAAAAATTCAGTAAGTGAGCGTTGTTACTGCAGACACAAAAGACTTAACAGCAAATATCACTCTGAGGCCGTGGGTGAAGGTTAGTTCAAGAAATCTGGCAGAAGAGAGTGCTGTGGACTTTTCTTGTACAGTTTAATCTGGTCCCGTTATCAGCCAGGCTCAGTGTGATGGGAATTCCATGAATGTGATGATGCTATTTTAATTTTCTGCTCCATGTTGCCTTAGCTGGTAGAAGGATAGAATGAGCTTTGCTGCATTTGTGCTGCAGATCTCCCTGCATGCTGGGGACAGTGACAGCGAGGGGCAGCCCCAGCCAGCTACAGCAGCAGTGTGTGTGTGCATCAGTGTGTGGAGAGGAGAGAGGGCACGGTGCTGGGGTGAGCTGAACACAAAAACACACCTGAATGTTGGTGGCTGCCAAGTGAGCTTCAGCAGAGCCATTCACCTGAATCCTGCTGTGCTGACAGGCGTTCAGAGAGGGACAACACCAATCACATAAAAACATGCTCATTAAAAATACTTCAGGTAATTCTAGATTTTTTTTTTTTCAGGCCTGATTTTAAGGTAATTGTGCACTGGAACAACACCCACATCCCCAGGAGGACTGACCCATGCCCAGAAAAGAGCTTTTCATGGCTAATGCTGCCACGCTGCAGTCCCCGGTCCCCACTGAGAAGCATCAGCTGCTCTTTCTAGATGAGGTTCCTGCTTGACTGCCTTTGCTAGCAGGGGCTCCAGCCTGGCTGTGCCTGTGCCTGGCCATCTCAGCAGCAGCCTGGGGACACGCTGGGACACAGCTCTGGGCCAGCCAAGTGTGCAGAGCCCTGCACCCACCTGGGAGAAGCAGCGGGGAAAAGGAGGGACAGGCACAGCCTCCCACCCTGGAGAGACACAGCCAGGCACAGGGCAGCAGCTGAGACCTTCAGCACGTGTGAAATGCTTTCTAGGAGCATTTCCCCCAGAAATGCTTTCTAGGGAGGCAGGGAAGGGGTGTTGAGAGAAAGGTGACTCACTTTGCAGTGGGAGACTGATATTCTCACCTCTGCTTTGTGGGGAACGGATCTGGTCAAGCCACGTGAAGGGCACCCAGCTAAACTTGCCTTAGACACTGCTGAGGTGAGGGAAGACTGTGTTACACTGCATTGTTATCATTGATATCGTTGATATCATGCAGTTATCCCACTTGGCACTGCCCTTCTGAGATTCCTGAAGTGCCCTGTAAATTATGGGGAAACACCCTCTGGGAGCACTCAGATATTACCACCCCCAATTTTATGAAGATTCAGAGAATTTAAAGCCACCATTATAATGGATATTTAGACCTAAAAATCTAGTGTCTATGTAATAAATTTTATATTATTTGCAGAGATTCTGAATGCTTCCTACCCCCATAAACCCAGCACATTGTGTAACCCCAGAACACAACCACAGTTCTGGGGAACAGAGATATTTCAGAAAGCCAGAACAGGCCTGTTTGCATCTTGGTGGAGGGGATTTGATTATAGGTGCATGGTTTTTGCAGTTTTGCTCAGATACAGTGAAAGTCACAGTTGGGACTCAGCAATTTTATTGTTTGTAAAAATCCACACTGTGTGCATAGAAAGACTGAAAAATAAAACTGAACATAAACCATCACAATAATATTTTGTGCAACCCACTCTAGCTAATAAATATTACACTTATCCAAATATAAATATAACCTCAGAAATATCAGCTAGCAGAGCAATATTGCTGCTCCTTAACAGCAATGTCCTCATGCTCAGCAGACCCCTGGGTCCTTCAAGGATGGTGGGGGCAGTGAGCTGAACTTTGTGAGCCTGTAGACACCCCTGTCACAGTGTGACAGAGGAGATTTGTAAGGCAGGAACTGATGCCTTGCCCATTTCCACATGCCTGAAAAGATATTCTGGCTCCTAAAAGCCACTGTAGAACAAGGAGCTTGAAAAATATCAAAAATTAAGCCTCCTTCTATGAAGAAATAATTTGACACAGGATATGTGAGATCATGGGATTACATTATTTCCTTGTTCCATTTTTGTTGGCAAACATAATTGAACCTGACTTGTGTGAAGACAGGAGGTTGTTGCTGGAAGTTTGCATTTCAGAGTTTTTTAAGCTGCTGTCGTGTAAGGTTTCCTCATGTTCTCACCTGCCCAAACAGAGAAGCATCAAAAATACATATTGCATGCCTGCACACATCATCTGTGAGTCCTCCTGACTTCCCTAGTGATTGTTAATGCTTAGCAAAAAGTCCTGATCTTATTTACAAATTCTGCAGGACACCAACACCCCCACTTTGGGTTTGATGTCAGTTATGTCAAAACAGTGCCTCTGTCTTGCAGTGAAACCACAGATTTTAATGGAAATACCAGGAGAGGGATTTTGTTTATACCTTCTGCTGTCACCACATACTGTGGAACTCCTTGAGGAGGAAGAACCCAGGCACAGCATTCACACTGGACTTTTGTTTAGTCGGTGCCTTTGTTCACAGAAGAGATGGAGAAGTCTTTACTTGTGGTGGTTCTGTTACTTTTTAAAGTTCTCACGATCACTGGTGCACTGAGCACAGACTCTGCATGTTTTCTCCTCCTGGCTCCCTCCTGAGCACTCTGGCTCCTTCCTGCCCAATGCACCAGTCCAGGAGTAGATTCCTGTACCTTTCACAGGTAATCAGATCCTGGGACTCTGGGAACACACAACACTCTGCACTGCTCACTCCTCTGTACTTTCAACAAAGAATTTGGGTGGAGGTCACACATTTATCTTCTGATGTAGAAAGACTGAAGAGAAAAAATCAATATAAACATTCAGCTTTGACTTCCTCCCTCCAAGAATGTCTTCATTTGCATCAGAGTCCCATTTTCCCACTCACTGTACAATGCACTTGGAGAGAATATCGAGACTCTTCATCACATACATTTCTTTTTCTCTTCCTCCCTCACAAACTCATGTGCACACACAGACACCACTTCAGCTTAGCAGGTATCCAAATCCTGTTCCTGTTATGCCACAGTTGTGGGGAAAATCATGCAAAGGGAAAACAAAACCACCTTGAAATACCAGCATCAGAAATGCAGTCACTGAATCCAGCCTGCTTCTGTGTCTCCCAGGCTTTTTCCTGTTCAGAGCTTTCAGGTCCAGCCCACTCTGAATTAGAGAGCCAGGGAAATGCCTAAACCTTCCTCCTCAGTTAAAGAAAGCTTTTTTTTTTATCTCCCTCCAGGGAAGACCTTCATTTGGGAGTTCACAGAAATAGAACAGCAACGTCAGATCTCTAAATTTTGAGGCTGTCTCTTCAGGAGAAACACCTTGCTGGACTGTGGGGTTCAGGATCCATGCTCAATAGTCACTTCTGGTTTTAAGATGCAAACCACACTCTTGGCCAAACCAAAGCCTGTGTCTGTCTAGGCTCTGGAAAGCCTGGGGATATCTTGTCTGTCTGGAAGTACCAGCCTCTGCCCTCTCCTTCTCCCCAGGCATATGGCAAGTGTTTATGGTGAGAGGATTCCTGTTAATGCTTTCTTGGGGAAAATCCAGCCTTCTCTCTTCTCAGAAGTGTCTTGGCTGTGCTGAGCACGCAGTGCCATGATTACACATCAAACTCAGAGATTTCACTCAGCTGAAACAGCAGAAAAGAAAAGGATGGCCGCTCATCTTTCCCCTGAGCAAGGGAGAGAAGAGAGAGGAAGAACATTAATGTCAGCTGGAGAGGAATGGCAAGGTTAGCAAGGAAAACCTTGGGAAGAAACTGAGTATTAACAAAAATACAATCTACCCCTATAGAGAAAATGCCACTGGAAGAACCAACTTCCTTATGTGCAATGTTTCTTTTCTATTGCCAGTGAATTTGGCTTGGTGGACATTAAGTACCTTGTAATGGTTTGTCATTTTTACCCCCCTTAGAACTCAGCCCCACAGAGCCACAGCCATCTTAGCAAGGAAACTGTGGAATTAACTTGAGTTAGGTGCACTGCATGGGCTTCTCAGTGAAGTCAAATAAAAGGCAGAGAGTCCAGAGTTTGCTTGCTAGTGCAGATGAAAGCTGCAGTGCTTCACCTCCAGGATTTTATCTTCTGTTAGCATGTGGAGTGCACAAGTCTCTCTCCTCCTTAAAGCCAAGGGGAAGGGAGTTATTTTCTTTGGGAAATAGGGCTCTCCAGTACAATACTCACCATCCTCCAGCAGTGGCTCATCACATCATAAATTGCCTTGGAGGCCAGCTTGGGTTTGTAGAGCCGAAATCCTGCGTTGATTTCTTCCACCACTTCTGCATTGGTGCGATTCTCATAGGGGATTTTACCCTCACTGAACACCTCCCACATCAGCACTCCTAAAGCAACCAAACAGGAAAAAATCACAAAGAGACAAATAAAATCCTCAGCAGGGCCACTTTCCACCTGCTCTTCTCTGCAGCTCAACATTTTCCAGTTACTTGGAAAAGCATTTTCTCTTGGATTCTCAGTAGAGAGCTGAAAACCCAGGCCCTAACACAGCTGTACAGTTTGAGGATGCCCCAGCCAGGACTCTGGTGCTCTCTGAAGCCTCCCTCTGTTAAATCTGTGAAGGGCATGAACATCCAGCTCCTGCTGTGCTGCTCAAAGCCCACCCCCGGAGTGCACAGCCCCAGCCACAGCTTCAGCCAGCAAAGGGCAAGGGAAGCACAGAATTCACAGGCACAGACTAGCAAAGGTTATAATCCTGCATTATTTACTGCTGGCCCCAGGGCTGAGTGGCACCCCATTGACTGTGAGCTGTGCACAGCACACTGCCCCATTCACTGTGTGGGCTGGAGAGGGGCCAGGGCCGTGAGTGTGCCAGATCCACAGCCTTTGTTATGGCTTTGGGCAAAAACACACAGCAGTGCCCTTATCTGTGAGGGTCCAGAAGCGAGAGCAAAGAATGGACACAAATGGTCAAACAATGCATTGTGGAGCAGGAAATGAGGTGAGAAGTGTGAGCAGTGAAATAACATTTTCAGATCAGCATAAAGCAAATGGAGTCAGCAGAGCAAATTTGGAAGGGCAGGGGGTTTGAGTGAGGCATCAGTGCCTCAGGAGTGACATGCAGAGAGATGGAGTGCCTAAATGTCTCTCCTCTCCTCTCCTCTCCTCTCCTCTCCTCTCCTCTCCTCTCCTCTCCTCTCCTCTCCTCTCCTCTCCTCTCCTCTCCTCTCCTCTCCTCTCCTCTCCTCTCCTCTCCTCTCCTCTCCTCTCCTCTCCTCTCCTCTCCTCTCCTCTCCTCTCCTCTCCTCTCCTCTCCTCTCCTCTGTCAGTGACTCTGTTTTTCTTGGACACTCCTGCTATGTCAGCATGAAACAGAGCTCATTATTTGCTATTTTATATAGAGTTGCACAGGTATAATACATTAAATTGGCAATATTTGAAGAGTTCTGAAGTATCTAGGTAGTGTGATTTTTTCCCTTTCTTTCACTTGAATGATTTAGGCTTGCTTTTCTAAGCCATTATTCAGGCAACACAGCCTTGGAGGATGCAGTGTTGAGGAGAGTTTACTTGAGCACTGAGCCCTCTGTTTTTCCCAGCTGGGGCTGTTGAATTTTCTCCATTTTGACAAGATTTCCTTACCAAACGACCAAACGTCAGATTTGGTGCTGTAGTTGCTGTAGGAGAAAACCTCTGGGGCAGACCACTTGACTGGAAACTTGGTGCCTGTGGAGCTGGTGTACTGATCATCCAGGACAAACCTGGGAGAGGAAAAGAAGGGGGAATGCTGAGTTCCCCATCCTGTGACAGCCCCAAGGGACCGTGCACAGCCCCAGTGCTTTACCTTGACATCCCAAAGTCAGACACTTTGACCACGTGGGATTCCCCCACCAGGCAGTTCCTGGCAGCCTGCAAGAGAGCAAGGTGCAAAGGCATCAGGTCAGAGCTAAAACCCTGTCACAGCCACTCAGGGGCTTTTATCCTGCAAGAGCAGATTGTGCTTAAAAAGGAGCATCAAAGTGACATTGTGCCATGCAGAGGACAAACCCCTGAGCTTCTCATGCTTTCTGTGCACTCTGCAGCATGATCCTGTTGCCAGAAAAGCTGTTCAAGCACCACTCTGACAGGCCCTTGTTGCCCAGAAAGGGTGGAGCAAGACCCTAAAATAGCCACAGCTACTCACAGTCATTGCATGGCTAATGAAACTGCAGCAGTGACTGATGGAGCTTGACTGAAAACCCCTTAATTAGAACTATTTTATCATCAATGCATGTTTATACATGATTTATGCTAGAACAGGTCTTTTTGTCATCTTCACTGATTTTAGACATGAAGAGTGTCAGTATTGTGGCTCTTGGGGAGCCAGAGTCCAGTCAGGAAAAAAAGACAAATTTTATGGCTTGTTTCTTCTCTCCCAAAACCAGTTAAAGGGAATAGATTGATCAGTGATCAGTCCTCCAGGGCTTTTTGTGGTTTTTTTCCCTTAAAGTATTTGTGCTGCTTTTGCAGTGAGGGCAGACACAGGATCCCCTCTACACAGACAGGCAGGAGGAGTGTGGAAGCTGAAATTGAGGAAGACAGCAGAGGAAAAAGCTTCAACATACCAGGTCTCTGTGGATGACAGAGTTTTCTTCCAGGTAAGCCATTCCTTCACACACATCCAGGCACATGCCCAGCAGGGTTTCCTTGGAGAAGCTGCCCCGCTGGCTCCGCAGGTAGTCGGACAAGCAGCCGTTCTCCATGAACTCGAACACCAGGCAGATGGGAGCCTCCTCAAAGCACACACCATAAAGCTGGACCAGCTTGGGGTGAGACAGCTTCCTGTGGGGCAGGGAGGGAGGGTGGGGAAGAGGCTGAAATAGGCTCAGTGCCAGCTATCCTCACAGCAAGTGTGTTATGTACAGTAATTTATGCCACAGCGCTGCTCCCAGCTCACTGCAAAGGCAGTGAGCTTTGCAGATGTGCAGACCAAGGACTAAATATCATCCCATTTTAATGGCAGTGGCATAAATTGCTGTATATAACACACTGCCAGCTTTGCAGATGTGCAGATCAAGGACTAAATATCATCCCATTTTAATGGCAGTGGTCACCAAAAGATTTTTCTACTAGAAAAACCATTCAAACAAAAATAAAATCAATTTCTGTCTGTCTTGTTGGGAAGGAAATGCAAAAAAAGCAAAAATAGTCAATAAAACCGAAGACAAATATATTCAATTGTGCAAAGCAAAACATTTTACAGGTAAGGCTTCTCAATGAAATTGTACTTAAGTTTTAAGAGATCTTTTCTGAGAAAAACCACTTTGCTCTCCAAAATGCACCATCAATTATCCTTGCCTTCCTGAATAGCAGAGATCTGGAAGACCATTCTGGATATTGATAGACTTGGAAGCACAATAATTCACCTACACTTTGAATTGCCTTCCTTTGTATCCACCAGAGCTCACCAGTCTATTTACTATTAAGATACATAGCAGATAATCCAAGTTTGAATTCCCTACTCAGATTCCTGACTTTTGCTCAGTGTTACGAATCCCACAGGGTGTGATTGTCATGGTGAATCTACCACTTACATCAAGACTTTGGCTTCCTCGATGAAATCCTCCTCAGACATTGCTCCTTCTCGGATGGTCTTTATGGCTACTTTGGTCTTGTCCAGCAGGTAGCCAAGGTAGACCACCCCAAACTGACCACTGCCAATCTCCTGCACACGGGTGAGCTCAGAGGCATTAATGACCAATTTTCCTGTTGGTTGCAAGGGAGAAAGAGTAAGGACTGAGCAGCAGAATGGCAAGCAAAAAGCTTTTGTGGGTTAAACACTGAGGCAGGACTCCAAGTGAGACGTTTTGGCTCTCCCTCAAATTGCCTGTCTGACCTCTGATAGCTCATTTTACTAGTCCGTGCTGCAGGTCATGTTCAAGGGTAGGAACAACAACATCCCCTTTCTCCCTCCTTTGCCTTGCCTATCCAGTTCTTCAGGGAGGATTGTTTTTACCGTGCTTATGTGCAGCACAACATGGGGCTTGAGTTGCTTTGAAGTCTCCAAGAATTACAATAAAGATGATACCGGCAAAATTCTATTGACAACAATATTCAAATGAAGGCATCTTTCAGGAGGGACTCAGCTTTCATCAAATTACTCTGTGCTCCCATTTCCATCCCCTTTGTTCAGCATTCATTTTGGTATTGAATGTTGACTTCAGTGAGACCCTGGGGTTCTCATCACCTCCCTCAAGGCAAAGCATGATCAGTTCAGTCCTTTATCAACAGCCATGACAAAGATGACAAGCTGGTGAACAGGGACCTGAAGAAAGCCATTTATTGTGGCTGCAACCACAGAAATATTCCTCAATATCCATGGGGATGTGCAGGATCACCCAGCCAGCCAGCCAGGAGTGTGATTCCCATGCAGTGATGGCAGACCCTTACCATAGCTGAGCCCTGCGGTGATGGGGGCCTGTTTCCTCCAGGAGGAGACCGCGTATCGCAGCCGCGTCACGAGACCTGGGGACACGGGGACACTTCTGTTACTGCACAGCCATGGCAGCCTGGCTGCCACCACCCCAGAGGCGCAGATTTACTGCACTGAGTTCTCAGCTCCACTTGAGGGCAGCTGAACCTCTGTGCAGGCTCTGGTTTCCTGCCTGAGAGGAGGAAGCCAGTTCTGAGCACCTTCAGGTTATTTCCCATTTTCACCTCTAGAGCTTTGAGTTTTTGTAAACTCTCATGAATTTCCAAATGATACTTGGCATTTATAGGGTGTTTTTGAAGCCCAGTGTTTGCCTTGGTACTCCTAGACTGTAGGGATGGGAATCACCATGTCTGGTTATGGATACTGGCCATGTCCTTGACTTTGTGTCAAATCAAGGCCCAGGGATGGATCACCTGCAGAAGGCCCTGCAGTGTAATTCCAGATAGCTTGGCCTGGCAGTGGTGATGCATCCCCAGAGCTCTCTATAATATGTCATTATGACATCTCTGTTGGCCATGGTCAGCCTTAGAAGGACAACCAGATGAGGATGTAATGCTGGAAACTGGCCTGAAACGCCCATTTCAGAATAAGTAGGAGAAAAAGTGAAGCCATTTAACACTTCATTGTAAGGACAGAGCTCCTTGGGAGTCCTTCATTCAAAACAGTCACCTGACAAACCAGCAACATCTCTGCTCAGCCTCTCTCACCTGCTGCATTGTGCTGGTGGTAGTTGATGAGGTCAGGGATGGAGTCAAACACGTGCTTTTCTGCCAGGTAGTATCTCCTGGGAAAGTCAGTTGTCTCATTGATGTGATAATGCTTTATAACAGGATTGTTGTCCGTGCTGAAAAAGAGGGGGTTTTCTTTGAGAGAAAATAGCTTGCAGCAAAAAACCAGGGATTTGGGGTATAAACAGAAACAAGTGAGCAGAGGGGAGAACCTTCCCCCAGAAGGAATGGGGGAAGAGCAAGGAGTGAGCTGCAGTTGCTAATGAACTCTGGGTATTTGTATGTTCTCCTTCTCACTGGCAGAAGGTCTCATCTCGAGAGGAAGGCTGAGGTTTCCTGATAAGAGAAGGTTGTATGCTAAGTTTCTCTGTCTCTGTGAAACACAACTTTCTGCCCCATCACTGAGACCCCTTCACCTGCCTTGCACTGCCCATCTCTGGTGAGTCCAGCACACAGCCCAACCTGTCCCACTGACACTTCAGTTCAGGGGACAATGCCATCAGAATGACAACCCCAGTGATGTCCAAAGGACTATTTATGGGCACATATTTAGATTCAGGGAGAAGTGAAGCCTTTAATACACTTTGGGACTGGCAGCTGACTCTTCTGCCTTTTTTGGAAGTGTTTTCCCTCTATCATTTTCATGAGCCTTCTGCTCTCTCGTTATAATGCCAAAACAACTATACAGAGATTACACACTCAGAGAAGCCATTTCATTGATGTAATTGATGTGAAAAGCTGCTGAGCTCAGCTGTACCTCAATGCTTTGGTGAAAACAGAGACTGTGTACATGCCAGGCTGCCTCGAATCTCTCACCATGAAGGCCCCTTCTCTACCCTGGAACAAAGGAAAGAAAACTGGTTAGAGAGATAATGGAAAAAAAAAAGAAGTAGGCTGGGGGCAAAGCTGTGCTTATTTCAGCCCTGTCATGAAGATGTGCTAAACATATAGGAAAATAAAGAGGCATCACCCCACTGACAGAGCCTGGTGTGTTCCATGCACAGCTCTGGCAGCTGCCCAGGGCCTGCAGGTCTCTCTTGGGTGTTAGGTGCTTTTACCCCAGCTTCCTCTCAGAGCTCTCAGAGGAAATGACACCCAGGCACTTGTGCTGAGTACATGTGGGTGTGCCTCTTTGTCCCTCCAAACCTCTCCTCTGGAAATTCTGAATCCACTGATTGCCCTCAGCCCTATCTGACAGAACACATGCTCAATGAAATGTGTGGCCAAGTGGAAAGGCAAACCCCTGTGAGTGCTCCCTGTGGAGCAAGCAGCCACAGAACAAATCACAGTTTATTCAGCACCAGAGAATCCATATGGGAGTGTAGGAATGATAATTTACCAATGTACCCCAAATTGGAAAACCTTGGACATGATCCTGCCCTTTCACAGGTACACCAGTCATTCAGCATCTAAACAAAAATGGGTAAGAAAGCAATCCTCCTGCAGTCTGGCACTCACAGAACAATTTTTCTTTTTAACTTTTCACTGTCATTGTTTTCCACTTATCTGAATGCTAAAATGCCTCACAGGGCATGATCCCGCTGGCCCAGATAGATCAGATGGCAAAGGGGATTTAACATCACAGTTTGGCTGGAATGTGCTGTACTGACCTATATATTGGTAATAAACCTCACATTTTTCTTCTGTTTGGAGATAAAGAAGATTTTCTGGCATCTCAAGTGCCTGATTTTTTTCATTCCCTCCTCCTTTGCTTTACATGGTAGGTCTCCTCCATTTTATGTCTTCCACCCACCCACAACAGTTGATGCAGAGCAAATCCACCAAGTGCACCCTGCCTGGGCCTCCTTCCCTCGAGCTTTGATCAGCTCCAGCTGAACACAGGGGCTGAGCTGCTCCTGCATCCCCAGGAATGAGCTGCTGGCTGTGCAGCTCTGCCCAGGTGGGATCAGCCTGCTGAGCTGTGAACTTCCAGGGCTGGCCCTTCACTGTCTGCACAACATCTGCACCACACAATATCTGGCACAGGAGAGCTCTGAGAAAGTCTCTCTGCTGCTGTAGAAGCATTTGATCACACACAGTGAGGGCTTCAGCACTGGAGGAGGGCAGGTTTTGGAGGCAGCATCCTACCCAAGTCACTCTGAGCTCTATTCTTCCGTTCCCAGCTGACACCAAGCCTGGCCAAAGATCACTCACAAACCTGGCCACATTTCTGTGAGGCTTGCAAGGCTTTGAACAAAAAGTCTCTGCAGCCACATGGGGGTAGTTACCACAGAAAAGTTGTACTGGTAGGACCGAAAGAAAAAATAAGATCACTAAACCATGTGTGGACTTTTTCTCTAGTACTTTGTACAAGAATTTTTAAAACAGCACAAAAGTGCTGCTATTTCCATAAAATACTACTGTTCCAGGAAGGAACATTTTATTTGTGTTTATTAACAGGGCCACCTGTTAATGTAAGAGCTGTTTTAAAAATTAAGGTTGTGTTTGTGTGGAAAATTTGAACAAGAAGCTTATTCTTTGTGTTTTCAGTACAATCTTCACTGGAAAACTCTGGCTCAACTGAAAAATTAAAGATGTGTGCTTACATGCACACACACAATTAAAAAACAAAACCCACAGCCATACTTTTGGCTTTCACCCAAAATACTTCAGCACAAGATTGGTTAGATTTTCAGAGAGCTACTGGCATCCACAGGCCTCCTGCAGAGACAGAAAAGATGAGCTAAAATCACAGTTTTCAGCTGGCACGGTGCTCTGAAGCAGTGTTTTCCTCCAGTCCCAGTTACTGGGTGTGTTTGGATGGCACAGCTCCATCCATGCTCAGCTAACAGGGGGATAAGGGAGGTGTGCTGGTGGTCCTTTACCTCATATCACACACTAAGGGCACAAACAGAGCAGGAACCCAGGGTTCATCTCTCTTACACACAGCAGCCCTTGCAGGATTCATTTGTCATTAATTAATTATTATTTCCCATCCACCCCGTAGATAACACTGGTTTACCTCCTCCCTGAGCAGTGTTTCTGCCTTGCTCCTGCTGATGTTCTTATTGTACCACCTGAAAACATCAAAAGACTCAGAGTCAGCATTTCTAGGCCAGGAAAGTTTCTCCTGAGGAGCTCCTGAATGGAGCATCCCCAGGGTGGAATGTCAGCTGGGCTGGGGGCATTTGAGGCTTGTAGCTTCAAATCCAGGGTACAAGAAAAAACACAGGCACAACTTACTCATAAACTTGCAGATTCTCAGGTGATTTTTCCACCAGGTAGCTGCTGGGCACATAGCCTTCATGCCTGTTGAGAGGCAAGACAAGTGTGAGTGTGCTGACAGACAGGATTTTCTCTGCATCTGTAGGAGTCAGCCTTGAAAGCTTTGCCTGCTCATTGCATGATGAAAGTGCTGGTGGGGAGGTATTGAGTGTATCAGAAAACAACTGATTGTGCCTCTAAACTTGGAGAGTTTCACGATTTTTCCTCCTGTGTATCACTGCAAATATCAGTCTGAATTGTTTATTGCTGTAAAATTAACTTTCAGATCCATTTCTTCAGCTGCCTGAAGCAACAGCAAATGGAAGAAGGTTACCATAAATAACCTTCCATCACTTTTTCCCTGCAAATAAGAGGATGCTGTGCAAAAGCTGAACAAGAGGGAATAAACATGTATGTTAATGGGAGAACAAACTGGAATTAGAAAGGATTTGCACATTGGCTGTTGAAAAGGGACTTACCCATTCTTATCTTGAATCAGCCACCAATGTTCCTCAGAGCTGTCAATCACATAATATTCCTCATTATACTGTAATGTCAGCTCCTGTGGGTTCTGGGCTTCATAGTCATATATGGCTATGACCACTGCTTCCCTTGGATCCAGCAACAGTTTCTGCACAAATTAGGCAAAAGGCTCATCACAGTCACATTCATATTAATATTAATCTTCATAAAAAGCAGTGGCATGCTCTCTAAAGTGGTATTTTCCTGGCAGCACTGGTGTCCCCTGGGTTTAAAAGCCTCAAAGCACCCCAGACCATTTAGTGGAGTGTGGTGGCAGCAAGAGAATCTTTGGCACTTTCAAACAATGAATTTCAAATAAAAATTTTAGTTGCACAGAAAATGCCCAGGGAATGTTATCACAGGTGAAATTCTAGGTCACTGCACTGTGGTGAACATTAATAAGGGCATATTCCCCACTGGTAGTTAATCACTCAGGGCAGGGCACTAAGGACAGCATCACTGCACTCACCCAGTTATCTTCAGGAGTGGGAGGAAGAGGCTTCTTTGAGGCTGAAAAGAAATCAAGAAAGATAATTTGAAGTAGGTGAGGACAAAACCAAGGGAGAAACCACCAATGCAATGAATTGATACAACCCCACTGAACAATGAGCTTTGGACTTTGAGAACAAGACCTGCCAACTACACAGTGAGTCTCAGCAGGGCTTGGAAACTGGGGTACAGATTAGTTAAGGCATCAAGGTAGAAAATACAAGGTAAATGTTTCTTTGGTGAAGAATGATTGACCACTTGTGTTCAAGATTATGCTTGGCCATTGAAACCACAGAGGAAATATGGTTTTGTTTGGTTTGGTTAAAATGCACTCTTGAATGCATTTATCTCGAGAAAGTTGTTATGGCTTACTGACTGACCACAGCTGATCAAGTTCTTACTTCTCCATCTCATTCCAAAACCAAGCATCACACAGAGGAAAATGTGAATTAAAAAAAAAAAGAATTCCACATACAATAAAAGATAAGCCAGAACATCCCAAGAAGCCAGGAACATGTCTCTTTATGGAAATCTATCATAATATTTTTGATGTTGTGTACAAAAGAGATTCAATCCTCTACTATTGCTAGGAATAAATATTTTCCATGTCAGGATGGTATTAATAAGTCCCTTACCATTTTTGGTGGGGTCATATACCACACAGCCAGCTGCCATCTTCTCTGTCTGAGCACAGCACCTCCACTTGCCATCCAACCAAAAGTCTGGATGACACTTTGAAGCCAAACTGTTGTTGTATCTGATTTCTGAAAAACATTGGGGGAAGAAAAAGAAGGGGGGAAATGAATTTATTTGCATCCACATTCATTCTAGAAGTTGTCTAGAATTAAATGGAAATAATCTGCTCTTTGAAGAATTGTCCAAACGAGGGGACAGTCTACAAATGTTGAATGAGATGAGGTGATAAAGCAGAAGCTTGGAGTAGGGGAGTAACTGATTGCAAGAATCAGTGCATGAACTTCACAATATCTCCATCAGGCACAATGTTTTGAGGGGGAACAATACAGCAGCAGTGCTGTAAAACAGAAAAAAGCTGTGACAGAAGCCTGTTGCAGTTTTTATGTAACTAATTGACACCTTCCTCACACCAAGCACTCAGCTTGTCTCTGCCCCCAGTGCTGGTTACTGCAGCACCATGTGAGTGAACCACAGCACGATTCAGGAGGTGAACAGGAAATGAAAGCTACCCACAAAAATGTTCCTTAATAATCATGATTCTCTAACAAGGTTGTCACCTAACCAAAAAAAACTATTATTAAGAGCTGAAAATTTTTCTGTGTAGAAAAGGTTATTTTAAAAAGTTAGCCATAGGAAAATCCTCACCTCTTCCTGAAGAAGAAACCTCAAATTACAGTCATTTATTAAGAGTTTATTCTAGAAAGACACAAATTACAGAATCCCAGAATGGGTCAGGCTGGAAGGGACCACAGTGAGTCTCTGGTCTAGCCCCCTTGCTCAAGCAGGGTCATCCCAGAGCACGTGGGACAGATGGTTCTGGAATATCCCCAGGCAGGGAGACCTCACACCCTTCCTGGGCATAATTTCTGCCCATTGCCTCTTGTCCCATTCCTTGGCACCATCAAACAGGGCTGGTCCTTCCTTTGACACATCCCTGCAGACACTGACAGACATTAAGGTCCCCAAATAAACCATCCAAAATTCCCACGTCTGCTGAAAACACACCCACCAGATTTACAAACATTTCAATTTTATAACCCGCTACCTGGATTATAAACACTTTGACTGCTGAGATTGGAGACACTGACTCCTCCTGCTCATTTTCTCTGCATTATTTGTCACAAAGCTGGTCAGACATAAGCCTCAGCTGGGTGGGCAGAGGAGTTTTTACCTTCCTTCAGCGTCAGGACCCATCTCTGCCGGCTCTCGCGGTTGGGGGCAAACACGTAGAGGATGTAGCTGTCATGGACAATCTGGAGAGGGGGTACAGAAAGGAGCCAGCCATGAGAAGCAATCCCAGATGCACTGGACACAAGGGAGTCACCCAAGGGAAGAGGCAGCGGCACTGTTACCAACAAGCTGCGTGCCAAATGATGATGTGGGGAAGTAGCAGGGGCTGCTCAGACGCAGCTCTTGACCTCTGTCTTGGGTTGGAAATGGGTGTGTGTGCTCTATTCCTATCTGATGGGACAGTTATCTTCTGTTAATTGGGCAGTGAGTGTCCCTGCATGGCTGATAAAATTCCATCATCTCATTGGGAGATGCTCCGCCCAGGGGGAGGAGCCAAGAATTCCTATCTGGATATAATCTGAGGTTTGGAAGATCACAGCAGCCTTTGCCCACTGCATTCCCAGAGCAGCCCTTTCCCACTGGATTCTGAGGAAGACCAGGCCAATCTCTAGCATCCCTGAACCTTCAGAGCAAAACTCCACCCTTCTACAGGATCCCTGCTCCAGCAGAACCACAGCTGGCACTGCAGGAGGGCTGCAGCCACCATTTAATGGGACTGTGCAACCACCCTGACACACAGGGTGTCAGGTCCTATTCTGACTCTGTTGTTTGGTATTAATGCATTTGTTTTTCTTTTTTTTTCTTTGCTTTTTTTGCTTCCCTAATAAAGAATTGTTATTCCGGCTCCCATACCTTTGCCTGAGAGCCCCCTTAATTTCAAAATTATAACAATTCAGAGGGAGGGTTTTACATTTTCCATTTCAGGGGTGGCTCCTGCCTTCCTTAGCAGACACTTTCTTTTCAAACCAAGAGAACCTCACTGACTTTTGATTATTTAAATTGGAGTAAAGGTTCTGATCAAGAACCCAGTGCTGGGTTCATTAGTGACTGCACTGTGAAGGAAATGCTACTGAAATACAAAATTAAGTGATGTCCCTCTCAGTATGGTCAACAAACAGACTCACCTGGAAAGGGTATTTGTACTGACAGGGAATGATGATGTCACTTCTCACAATTTCCACACATTTAATCCTGGAAAGTTCCACTGAACCCTTCAAAGTCCTTTTTTTCTAAAAGACAGAGGAAAGCACTTGGTTGAGGCTAATGATTGTGGATTAAGTGAATAATTAGACCAGACTGTTAGGCTGTGGGAGATTTAGTTTTAATAGAGCAGAAGCAAATTAACTGATTATGTAAGACATTAAAAATTTAAAGAGTAATTCTTATATTGGGCATCACTATATGTATTCCCATACACATAAATATATGCATATACATATATTTCAACTCAGCACCAGTCAAAACCTCTATTTGAAATTCAGTTTTTACTTTTTTTCTTCCAGCAAAATGAAATCCCTTTTTAACCAAAAAAAGAACTATTTTCCTTAAATTTTCAGTTTACTAACACCCCTTTTTCATACTGAAAAGCTATAAACCAATAAATATTTTATTTAAAAAGTTTGGGTACTGAGAATTTCAAAACTATTCATTTCATCCAAAATGTACATTTTTCCTGTATCTGTCTTCCAAAAAACTACAACATTTCTCTATTTTTGTTTCGTCTGGCTTTTCAGCTAAGAAAAAAACAACAGGGAGTTTTGAAATAAATATTATCCTCAAAAACTTGCCAACAAAGCTGTTTCTCTGGCATCCTCTGCTATGCTTCCATTCACCAGGTGTTTGGGTACATCAGGTACCCAAATAACAGCATGGGCAGTGGGGAAAGAGTAAAAAGAGCAGGCATTCATGGATCCCAGCTGCCTTGGTGTACCCTGTTCCCTGTGGAATCCTCACCCCATGGCACTCTTTTGCAAGAGAGGGTGAGGGCAGCTGGTGGAAGTGGAGCTGAGGCTCAGCCTCTGGTGCTTCTGCAGGATCCCCTACACGAGGTTGCTCTTCAGAGTGAGCTGGTTTCCTGTTTTGATTCATTTTCAGCAGGGATTAAGCACTAGCTGTGCCCCCCCTCAGCTTTGGGACAGCGTGACGGAAATCAGTGAGGTTTGAGAGCACCAAAACACTGCAAAGCTTCTGTTTTCCAAACACTGCCAGCAGGGCAGAGCCTGAACTTCAGCTGCTGCCTTGTACCTGCCACAGGTTTTCCCTCACTCATCAAGACTTTGGCAGCCTTCTGAGCCTCCCTTGGGCCCCAGCTCTTTGTGTTTTACACCCTCCAGCTCCCTCTTGTCCCCTTTTCCCCTCTGTCACCACCACTCTGCAGCTCTGCCCCCTGGCAGCAGCCATCCCCACCACTGTGCCAGCCCCACTGCTGCTCCTCTGCCCCTTTCAGAGTTAAATTCAGCCTAAGCCAGGGCAGCAGCTCCTGCCTCTGGAGATGGGGGGAGGTTTGCCACAAAGCACTGTCAAACAGCCTCAAAACAGAGAGGCCCTGGGGCTCCCCAAGCCTCATGCTTGCACGACTGGCTGGGTGTTTTGCCTCTGTGTAACTGGACTTGAGGCAAAAGAGGAAAATTATTACAGTGTGCTGTCACATTGCTGCTGCTGGCCTTGGCTGGTGCATTTGTGGTTTGTATTTGTATTTGCTTGCAGTTTAACCAGTGTCTCTGGATTTACTGCCAGGACTGTCTCCTGTAGACATCTGCCTGTGTAGCTCTCTGGGGTGTGGGATTCTCCTAAATCAGTAAACCCAAGGCTTTAAAGCACCCATAAGTGTAAATGCCAATTAACTCCCAAGAGTGCTGGCAAGCCTTAGAAGGCCTTACTGCACCCCATTTTCACCATTTATTTCCTTTCATTCTTATCTAGTCACTTCTTTCAGACTTGGCTTCCTCTGTTCTTCAAAACCTCCTCTATCATTTGTTCTACCCCAGAGACTTTTACCCTTTTGATGAGGCACAAAGCCATTTATATCCTATAAAAACCTTCAATTTTGTTAGTGCTGAACCCTCCTTCATCTCTTCCCTTTGAAGTCCCGGGGTTTACCCACATGCATTCCTCCCCTGAGGCTTTAGCAAGCGATGCTGTGCCAGGCACAGGCTCTGCTGTTTCCCTGCACACTGGTTATTGTTGATGCTTTTCTGAACTCCGCTGAAAGACAGGGTCCAGCCTTCTCAAGGAGATTTGTGCAGCTGCCCTGCAGCTCTCATGACCCACTGTGTTCCTTTTAATTACACAATTCAGTGATGGAAGCTCCTCATAATCTCATGTTGCAGCACATTGGTGTGTGTCTCACAGCCAGAGCACTGCCCAGCAGATCCCCAGCTGGTGGGACCCTGCTGATAGAAGGCAATTACAGTCCTCTAGCAGGACAAACAACTGGAATTACCACTCACAAACCAGGCATTACCCAGAAACTGGGCTGGAAACTAAACATATCCCTGCTTTTGTGATGTTTGACCACACTGTAATCCAACAAAAGCAACAGGGCCATTTGGAAGGAAGGGGAGAGAAGAAGCTTCTTAAAAATGGCCTCTGAAAAACCTCAGAGACTTGTTCCTGAAAGGGCGAGGCAAAACATGCTGACACATCTCCATTTGTTGTTTCCAGTCTGCCCAGAGTATAATGGGTAGATGTTTTAGCTGGCTGGTCAGTAAAAGCATCAGTGGTCCTGCTGTGAGCCATGTGTGGAAAGAACCAGGGCAGGCTGCTGTGCCAGGGGGAGAAGCACGCATGCTACAGATCAGCCCATCCTGATTTATTCCTTTTGGTCCAAGATTTGCAATAAATCCACTCTGGGAACAGCTCTGAAAAGAGCCAGGTGCATCACAAGCCCAGTGCATTGATATCTTCATCTTTGGTACTTCCACATGGCTCCAGGAGCTCTTTCATCGATTAATCCTTTGGTTTGTCTCTGCTGCATAAACCAGATGACTCTGGTGGTCCCTGATTGCTTTAGATGCTGGGATAATTGACCGTGGGACAATGGACACAGCCCTACCCTGCAACACAAGGAGGCATTTCCCTGTCCCTGCTTGAGGAATGAGCTGCCTGGCATTTCTCATGTGCTAAAACCAACCACCAGCACAGCAACTCACCCAAAAAAATGAATCACTTTTCTCTAGCTCAGGGGCAGGGATGTGGAGCTCATGGTGAGAGGGCAGTGAACCATCAGTGGCTGCTGCAGGTGACACAGGTCTACTCGTGATCACACTTCCTGACCATGGCCCTGCACCCTCAGGCTGCACAAAGCTCTGAGATCTTGTGAGATACGGGGCTGAAAGGCTCTGCAGGGAGGGCTTGGGCTGAAGGTCCCTTGCTGGGTGCTGAGAGGTTTTGCTGAGCCCCACTGTGTTTATCAAAGGGCCCTGGGAAAAGGTGCAGCCACCAGGGCTGGGAGCAGAGGGAAGGGAGAGGAGAGGCAGGGGAGGGCAGAGCCTCATCTCAAGGAGCAGAGGAGGAGACCAAAGGCAGCATTTCTTGGCAGGAAGGCAGCACCCTGTGCTGCATAAAGCTGGCTTCGTTCTGAAGTTGCATAACAACTTGTGTCTTCTTTCTTTTGTTCTTCTGAGGGGAAAACCAAGCCATCAGAGGTTCATGTGGCCCCAGGCTCCTCAGCAGCAGTCCCTGCTGAGGGCTGTCCAGGCTGCAGCTTGGCTTTCCTTGCCCATGGTGTTTGTATTCACCTCCTGCCTCCCCATCTCCTGCGCATCCCCTCCTGGGCAAGGCTGGCAGTGCCTCCTTGGCAGGAGGGCAGGGGAAAACTGATTTACAGCTGGGGTGGAGCAAGGTAGGAAATTCCAGTCCTCAGCAAGCTCAACCACAAAAACATTTCCATCAATGAAAGCATTTCATGACCTTCTCTGTACCATCAGGGTTTGGGGTTTTTCGTAAGAATCTGAGCCAAAGTTCATTCCCTGTTTTCACTCACCATCTTGACTAAAAAGAGCAGTTCTTAATTGGTGATTAAGTAGATGAAGGATCTTTGCTTTGACCCTGTGTCACCTGTTCCCTGTCTCTCTGTTCTAGCTGGGCTCAGTGTTCAGCCTGAACAGAGGCAGCAGCTGATTCTGAGGGCTGTGCAAGGTAGAACTGCCCATGGCAGAGAGCTCAGCTGCTTTGGTCAGCATCAACCTTTTCAATGAGTGACGTGTTCCTGCCTTTCAGAGTTTTCTTCAGGCCTTGCTGAGCTTCTGAAAGAATCTGGAAAGGAATTTCTTGGTGTAGAAATAGTAACCAGAAGCTTATGAGATACCACTGGAACAAGATGGAGTTATTTTTAATGGTAGCCCTCCTGCTAAAGTATTTTTCCACCAACCAAAGTACCTGAGCTTGAACTTGAACCTCCTTGGACACTGTGTTGATACAATTCTTTCTATTCTTATCATATTCCTTATCTGTGGAATGTGCTGTATTTCTCATTAATAGTTAGGATATTAAGAACTGTTGAAAACTGGATTCACAGCAACTTTGCCTGGACACTATCTTCATTCGGTATTTTGTGAGTTTTCTCACAAAAATGTGAGTTTTCTCACATTAGGAACACTGATTGTTTCAGGGCTTATAGGAAATAAAACAATGTAACTGATTTTTAATTTTAATCTGAAAACTAAATTGAAGAAATTGGTTTTTAGAAGAAAGTTGTAAGGGATTTTGCATTTTCTGTCATGCTAACTGTTCTAAAGGAAAGTTGGAGAGGAATGATAATTGATAACACTGGGATTTCCTGTAGAACCCTGGCTGTTGTGTTATATTTTAATACCTCCAATGTATTTTGCATATATTTGATAATTAAATCCCTTAATGTGCCTGCCTGTCTTACCTGTCCATCATGACTATTTTGTCCTTCAACTTGAACTAAAAGAATAAATAATTTTTTTACTGCTATTTTCACATCTAAAGAACATGAAGGTGTTTTAGGGGTTGGTGCACCCTGGATGCAGAATACACAGAATTGTGTTAAATAACAAAACCATCTGAAACTGGTGCTTGAGATGCCTCCATTCAACTATTTACTATCCTTACACAATCCTATAGATCCAATCCAGCCTTGTATTCCCACCAAATCCAATTCCAAAATTCATTTGGCTCAAGTCTTGTCCAAGATGGCTATCAGGGTGCCCATCTCTACAACAGCACAAGTGGCTGGACAAGAAAATCAATGCCATCATCAAGAAACAGAAGGGGGGAAAAAAGGAAGAAAAAAAAAAGGAAGATTCTTGGCTTTCAAATGAGCTTTCTAATATGATGGAAATAAGCCTTTTATGTTACATAAAAGCACATGGAACAACTCCTGAATACTATATTAGCTTCTTCAAAGCTGTTCTTGACTCCAGCAAAGACTGGGAGCAGTGGATTGCAGTGAATGAAGGATTCAGTGGAAGAAAAGAAGCTAAATTAAATCAACGATATGACATCACTTTTTTAATGAAAAAAAATCTAAGCTTTAAGGCCAAAATTAAAAAACAGCCAGAAAGGATGAAAGATTACAGAGCAACAGGCAGGCATTGCAATAAAATAAGCTACAATGATGATTAGAATATAAAGCAAAGGCACTGGGAGCAGAAAATGACCACAATAGAGAAGTCTAATAAAAGATAACTTTTAGGAAGTCTCATATTTATTGTTATATATTTAAATTAGGAGCTGTTCTTTCATTTTTAAAGATAAAAAAGAAAACATAGGCTGAAGATTTTGCTACATCCTCAATGTTCTCTGACAGAAGAAAGATTTGAGCTTTGTAATTGAAACAAAATGGAAGGATCCGACATTTGCTGCAAATACATTGCTCAGAAGGAATTAAAAATATTTATTCAAAAACTAAAGACTAATAAATACACAGAAAAGGACCTAGTAGGAACAAAATTGGGCAAGAACAGAAAGGGTAAGTAGAAAATTATTATAATCATATTCTGGAAGGTAAAATTAGCTATTCCAGCAAAAAAGGAGCTATTTTTATTACCAGACTTTACCACATGTTTGTGTAGTTAGAAAGGCCACAGACACCAGACACAGAGAACCTGCATTTTGCTCAAGGCAATCCTGTCTAGACAATATCACCACCCCAAATCAGGATGCTGCTGCAGGAGTCGTGAGTGAGAACAGAAACAGACAGGAACTTTGCAAATACTCAGAAAAATATTGAGTAGGATGGACTGGACTAGGTTGATGAAAGATGTGGAATCTCTGTCCTTGGCTTTGAAGCAGTGGCCAGCCAATGCTACAGCCAACCTGTTCTGGTGTTGGTGACAGTCCTGCTCTGAGTGTTGATCTTATCCTGGCAAAAGAGAAGTGCTCTCCAACCAGCACTACTATGATTCTGTGATTTCACAATAGAAACGAGAAACATTGTGACAAACAATATCAACTTCATCCTCTAGCAACTTCAATAATATAATTTGGATTATTCAAAATTCCTGTTAAGTTTTCAGAGAGGTACTAGACATTAAGGCACAGATTTGTACTTTATCTTCATCTTATTTAGGGTTGTATTGATTTTATTGCATAAAAGTTGATTGAAATGGGTGATGCAGGCAGATGCCAAGCCTGACTTCTTTGTGGGCGATATGTGTATTATTAATAAATTAGTTGGAGATACGCATCAGAAAACAAGTGGTATTGCAAATTCTGGCATGCAAACAGAGTTTTGGCATTTAACAGAATATTACTAGTTAATAAATACATGGCAGGTTATGAAGAATGACATATCTAGTCAGATGTATTTATTTGGAAGGTTGTATTTAAAAACATAAATAAGTTCCCTTTAGGTGAGGACTGCAGCTCCATGACTGCTAAGGGGAAATGTCCCTGTAGCCTTTTGGCCTGCTAAGGTGTTCAGAATACAGAAATCAATGAGAAATGGTTTGAATGGCCACTCTAACAAGAAGACTAGAACAGAGATCTTCAGAAGAAAAGTTTTAATCTGTTACATTAGAGTCTTGGGGAAAAAACCAAGTTGGATTCTGTGTAGAATAATGAGGGTGAGAGGGACTGGACTCAGAGAGGAGCAAAGCACTGCTTTTTGTCCCATGGGTAGCTGGACTGCTGCAAGCAGCCCCACGTGTAGATAATGTTACAGAGCAGCTGGAGCATTTCTGGGATGCTGATAAAAGTCTTTTCAGCCAAGTTTATTCCTTTGTTCTCATGTAACAAGAGACTGAAAGCAGATTTCAAGGCCCACTGAAGTGCCATCTTTGCCATCTTTATATGTGAGTATCAAAGATGGGAATGAAAGAGCCCAGGACAAGGCTGAGTCATTTTGTGTGACCTCCTGAGCATCTGACCAGTGTAGGAAGAATTGTACTGATGTAAATGAAAAAAGAACTTGGCCTTTTATGGGTGAGCCTTTCATTGCTGCCTTTACCAGCTGGACTAATAATAGCCCCAAAGTGCATGAAGATATAAAATTTCAAAATATTTATTTGCCTGAAGGATTTACCAAGGACCATAAGCTGTTGGGTGGAGGGGGTATAGATAATTCACCAGTTTGAGTGCTTTTGCTGCATCTAATATTTGAAACTCTGTCCCAGACAGCTCCCCAAAGGGATTCACTTCTCTGCTGCTTTTGCAGAGCAGCAAGTGTACCAGCACCCTGAGAGTTTCAGTGTCTGAATTATCCATTATTGTTGGGAAGACCAAACTCATTGAAATAGTTAAAATTATTACTCCCATGAGCTTGTTTACTCACATGTACAGTAGCTACAAAATCAGACCCTGAAACAAATAATTTTTGCCTTTGGAATTGATTTGCATGTTATAATAAAGGCACTTCTGATGTCTTTTAGCAGAGATGGGGGCTGAATACATGTGCCTGTTATCAGGGCTTTGCTTTATGTTAAGACAGCTCTGCATTGTGCACTGCATAATGAATTCCAGAAAACACAGTTTCTTATTGTTGTCAGTTATTGGGGGCTCATTCTCCTAATGAGACATGTAAATATCTTTCATTAACATTAAGGGCCACTGTGTGCTTGGCCCTGAGGAGAACAGTGCTCTCTGTCAGCTGTGGCAGAAAGATGAAAATTACAGTGAAAATGCCATTACAGTTACTGCAAAAAACCCCTGCCTTTATGAGGTCAGTTGTCTTGACAGCTTTGGGTATCATTTGCAGAAATATCCCTGTAGCCTTTTAGCCTGCTTATTTCCTTATTTTGGACTGATACAAAAAAAATTAATGTTGTTTTATACCTTTGATTTAAAAATGCAAAGAAAGGATGTTAAATCCTGTTAAATACAGGCAGACTGCATAAACTGGAGCTTAAGGCATAAGTGTGTACTTTGTGTCATCCAACTGAAATCAGTGGGACTTCTCAAACCTTTAAGCAGTTCAGTAGTTGTTTTACCTGACTTTGTGCACAGGCTGTTGTTACTGACTGACCAGGGACTGGAGAGATGGGAACTATACAGGTACAAAACTCTGAGTACAGCAATCCACCAGACAGGTTGATAAGACCTTAAAGACACCCATCGAAAACCCTTGGTGAAAACATTCCCAGAGATGTCCCTTGGAAAATCCATGCTTTAAAAGCTCAGATATGTGCTGGGCCCATCCATGTCAGTCCATAGCACCTGAGGATGCTCCTCATCACTGCAGCCAGCTGTCAGCAGTGTCCCTAAACCTCCAGAGCAGGGCCACCTGCAAACTGCCCCCTGGCAATAGTGACAGCCTGCTCTGACCTCTGTCAGCCCCAGAAATTATCTGAGAGCATCCTGGTGGATGCACTGCAGAGCAAAGCAGTGCCAGGGACTGCACCAGACAATGAGCACCAGATCACTGAGTTCAACACCTGCATGTGCTGCCTGGTCTTGGTGCACTCCTGGGAATGGCACAGCCCATGTGCTGGGCAGGGATCATTGGAATCCTCCCTCCACTGGCTGTGAATTCAAATGGTGTGGGTTCCCTCCATTCTGAGCACAAAACAAGATGGTTCTTGCATGGGCTGCCCTCATCCTTCCTCTCCAGAGCAAGCAATGGCCTGACCAAGCAGAGTCTCACCAGCATGCTCTGATTTTGATTACTGAAGAGGCTAATGATTGGTTCTGGGAGTGCTTCACAGGACAAATTCTTCTCTCTCTATTTTGTGACAAATTCTTTTCATGTAATAACCTGATTTTGAGAGAGAAGACCTGTTTGTGTGAGAAGAAAAATCAGCATTTCATGGAACATCAGCCCTGTGATTACAAATATACCACCACATCTCAAATGCGCACAAGGTTCTAAAGTTGCATGCGTGTTTACCTACATATGTCTACACATATATAATATGTATATTTTGAAATATATAATATATAAAATAAAGTGGATAATACCTCAAACCTTCATCTCACCTAAATGACCTTTTGGAAGACTCAGAGGGAAAATTTCCACGAACACATAGCGTGTGAAGTCTGTGCCCCACTGAAAGTCACCAAGTCAGATTTTCCAAACTATTTCAGTCCCTAAAGATGCTGACAAGACACCTACTGCAAAAGTATCTAGTCAGAGTTACGTTCAATTCATGTTAAGCACACCAAGGCTCAGAAAGCATCAAAGAAAACCAGTAGCAAACATTTCTCTAAACACCTACACCTACAGCAAAATCATTTCAATGCTTTTCAAAATTTAGCCTGAATATTTAAGTGGAATAGTTAAAACGGAATTTAAAACCTTATGAAAATGACATTTGAAAAATAGTTTGGAGACCAGACAAAGATAGTCTCGAACCACAGACAGTCACAGTATGCAGCAATCAATAGTGTCCTGTTTAAAATGGAGGTGAGAAGAACAAGGACTAGAAAGTATAAGCAAGAAAAACATTTCATTTGGCATATTTGAGAGAAATGACATGCAGGTGAAAATGACTGTTAAACCTTTTAACCTTTAAAGCTGGTTTGTAACGCCAAATCGGTTGTGATAAAATACCAGGGCACATCGGGCTTTTCTTTTATTGTTGGTTTCTGTTTCTACTAATTTTCTGCAATTGAGCAAGATCAGAAGGTCTGAAGTTGCCAGTGCTGGATCCAAGGCAGCACAGTTCTTTCCTGCCTACAGGAACAGTGCCTAAACATAATGGATTAACAGCACATTCAGGGACTGCTGGAAAACAAGATTATTTACAACCCTAACAAGGCTCTGTAAACATCCAGCTAAATAGAAGGGAATAATTCTCACTTCACTAGAGCACTAAACACAATGGGGTGCACAGATTGACTTCTAATTTTCTTCATATTTAGCAAAGCAGCAAAATGCAAACTTGGGGAAACAAAGCCTGGCCTGAGCCTGGATCTCATCATCACAGCCCATCTGAAGCTAGCTCCAAAGACCCCACGTTACATGTGGCAGCTGAATTTATTTTAAAATGCTAGATGGATCTCCTACCAGCCATCAGCCTGATGCCCCGAAGAAAAGTATGAGAGTGAAGATCTGTTGATTATTTTTTCACAGTTAAAATTGGGGTACACTTGTGACCTTCACAATATGCCTCTCTAGGTCACGCTGTCCCCATGTGAGGTGCCAGGCACAGGTACCTCACACAAGATCATGCAAATTCCTACAATAAAACTAGATCTTTCCTACAAATTGGTAGAGTAGTCTTCTTCCTCCATTCACACCACATGCCTGCTGATCAGAAGCTCTAAATGACCCATTTGACCAATTTGCAGTGCACGGTGCTGTAGCAAGGACCAGAAAAATTAACAAAATTTAACAAAGATCATCCTTCCCTCCATTAGCATCCATCCCTCCATTACACAAATTTCATCCTTGCTCAGAGAAAGAAAACAGCAGACGTACCCCATGGCGATGCTCGTAGTACGCCAGCTTGGATTGGGTCAGGACGAAGAAGCGCACTTTAAAGTTGGAGGGTGAAGTCCTTCTCTTCTGCTGGGATTTCTTGATCAGCAGTTCCTGCAGGAGCACACAGTTATTCATGGCTGAGCCAAGAATGTTTGCCTCCCAGGACATGGGAACTCTGTGCTGTGTGCTCCGTGAAAGAAAGAAACAAGAGAAAGAAGGCAGTTAATGAAAAAAAAAAAGTGTTCAAGAGGCAGCGTAGGTGCGTTTGAGCTTTATCTTCCCATCTACAGCAAAGCTTCCTTTCTGTCAGACCATAACCACATCCTCTCTGAAGCCATAAGGTGAACAGCACACGTTGAAATATATGCTAAGGTAAATGTTGTGGAAAAAAATAACACTTGAGGGACATGAAGTGGATGTGAATCAATGATTAAGGATAAATTAAAGGGACGTGGCATGATTAAGCATCTGTCTCCTACTGGCTTATCTGGTATATACAGTTATAAATGCATGCACCCAACATGGATGTACAGGATGAGTGTCCTGTTCAATGCTAATTAAGAATGTGCATTTTTCATAAAAATACGATTTAAATACAGCACTTAATGTACAGATTTGTAGAGACTTTGCTTTAGACAATGCAGTACCATAGGACAGAAAGAAGGACAAATATAATATATATATATTATTTTATATATAATATATAATATAACAATAATATAATATATATAATTATAATATATATAATAAAAATTAAAATAATTTTTTTAAAAATTAAAAAATAAATATGGTGGCCTTGCTGAAGACAAGATGCAGCAGATATTGTTAACATTTGTCATGCTGAAGTCCAGTAAACCTGTACTTCATTTCTCAGCAGAGTGACTGAGTACCAAAAAACTCTTGTGGTCAGATGACACAAGTGTGTGATCTCCTAAAAAATCATCACAGCTGTCAAGGGGGATTTCATACCTATTTGTAGATTAGGATGAACACTCAGGCCAAATTTCCCAATTCTTCTACAAGCCAGTCTGCCTCATGCAGAACACGTGTACAAAATATGCAGAATTTGATGTGAGTTTTTGGGAATTGAGCTTTGTGTAAGCAGCAATTTGGATAAATTCCACACCTTGCACCTCCAAAATATGGGACCACTTGTGTGTGCTCATAAATTTCCTTATGCTTGAGAATTTGCTGGTTGAAATTATGCTTCAAGATCCTTTCTTGTAATTAATGAACCAAAAAACTGCAGAATGCCCTAATAAACTTAGGGATTTCACTGTGCCTGCAACAGTGAATTACCCCCAGAAAGGCTTGGATCTGGATCAACAAATATTTCACTCAAGTTGAGTCAGTAAAGTTGAGCTTATAATGATAATTTTTAACAGCATTGCCATTTTAGCTAGTTACACTTGTTTAGGACTATGACTCTTTCCAGTCTCCCCTTCACACTGACTGTAGGGTATTAAGGACTTGGTGAAAAATCTTTGTAGCTTGGGCCAAAGCGGTTTGCAGTCTGCTGGCAGAGATGTACACGATATCTTATCAGAAAAATTGAATATAAATAGAAATACAAGGGTGTGACCTTGCAGCTGCACAGAAGAAGGAGTGCAGGACAGCAGAGTTGAGAAGCCAACACGGAAACCCCTGAGAGGAGAGGTGCTGCTGGAGATGGAGGATGTGGGGGAAGAGCAGATTAACCAAGGTGGTGAGTGGTGGGGGGAGAGCTAAGAAATTCTTTGAACACAGTGACTGGCAGCTTGATCTGTTCATGAGATAAGAGATGAGCTCTCAGAGGGGCACGGAGAAGGAGCAATTTGATCAAATACACAGATAAGGGGCTTGGCAACTGCGCTGCATTTGGTGTAAACATGGCATGATGGGGCACCACGGCTGGCAGGAAGGGGTTGTGAGGGACCAGGTAAAACAGGGAAGCGAGAAACAAGGAGAAGCTGAGAATAAAGATTGATACATGCAGAAAGATGCACAAGCAAATACAAAAATAACTGCAAGAAAATAATGACAGATTTAGTCCTGGAGTATAAGAACTAGCAGGATTGGGCAGGTGAGATCAGCCACTCTGAGTATTCCATGGTTTTTAGTGAAGGTGGGCCAGCTAAGAGAGTAAACCGGGAAAATATGAATGACCTTGAGCAAGGAAACAAGTCAACATAGCCAGATTTGGTTAAACATGGGATTTGATACAAACGTAGATTTCATATAAACATGGGTGTTGGTTTCAGTGCTGTTTTGCAATAGCTTTATCAGCTGATAACTCTGCTGAACTGGGGAGCAAAGCAGTGGCTGATGTATCTTTCTATCACTCTTGCCTGAGATGTACCCCTTCATTTTTTCTTCTTTCACTGTAATTCCAAATCCCATTCATAGCAAACTCACAAATGCTTGAGTGTAGCAAGCCAAAACCAGAAAGGAATGCTAAGCCTAAAGAATGTATAGCCAGGTTGACATGTATAAACAAAAAACGTATGGTTTAAGAATTGTATTTATATTTAATTGTACATTTAGGAGAAAATAACCTGTTTAAGTGTATTTGGATGTCAAAGATCATTGTTTCCCGACTGACTTTTAACTAACATTCTCCATTCCTTTCAAGATATAAATCATTTGTCATTATCCATCTGGGTGAATAAGGTTTATAACCCTTTTAAAGAAAGCTTCAGGCATTGAAGTGCTTCAGGACCATTCTACAGTTGAGTAGGATATATAAATATATCTAAAAATATATCTAAATATATATAGGCAGAAATGCACCACTTGCCTAGGACCAGGTTGGCTGCAGAGCTGGAATATGTGAGGGTCTCTGCAGAGCTCTAGACACAAACTACTGAAAGGGCTTCTCAGAGGGCTGGAATGCCCCAGTAACACAAGCACCTCATTTCTGGAACCCGACCTCATAGGATGGTACACTTTTACACTGAATGTTCCTTTCAAGAATTCTGGTAGCACTTGATATTGCAAGGTACAGAAATTCTGTATCCTTTGTAGAACAGAATTAAACATAACTGTCCTGAATATCTTAAAACCACTTTAAGACTAAACTTCACTATGAGGGATGATGAATTTTTTAGGTATTCTACATCTTCTCTGCTTCAGTGCTTTTATAAAGCTTGCTACCATGTATCCTTTGACACTTTTCTGTCCATATGCAGGAAAATCTGAAATATTTTAAATTATTCAGATTGAAGTTTGAGCTGCTATGTGCTCTACATACTCCTCTGAGCTGAGCAAGTTGAGGTTGTAGATAAAGTTCTTATTATCATCTGTAGCCTCAGTGAACTTTATTTCTTTCAATCACCTTTGTTTTTATCCTTCCTACCTGCTGCAAACTGCTTTATTTCTGATTAAAAAAAAAAAAAAAAGTTATTTTATGGATTGGATTTTTTCATGGGGGTTTTACCCAGATTATGCAGTTCTCACTTTGATTACTGCAGACTGAAAATCTCCCCACCCGCACATCCTGCTCTGATACCAAGGTTTATGTCCTGAAGGCGGCAGAGAAATTTATGAAGTTAAATATAGGTAATTTTTGTTTCTGTATAAAAAACAATCCGGAAGGCTGCAGCTCTCTCTTCACTCCCATAAATTGACCTATATCCTTCTATCATGTGCAATATTTGGGTCGGGTTTGCTGCCTGGGTGCCAGCTCTTCCTTTACACGAGCTGCTCAATATGATGATTATCACTCAATCTCTAAACTTCTATAATTCAACCCATTTTGCTACTTAGCTTAGAGTGTGAGAAGCTGATGTTTAGGTCACTCAGCTGTCCTGCTTCTTTAGCAGTTCATTATCACCCCAATAAACACTGCTCAAATAGCACAAGACAGAAAGCTGCAGAAAAAGGGAAGAATTAGCCTGGTCTTTACAAGACAGCTGCATCCAGCTTTCCTCCAGGTCTTACAGCTGCACCTTTGAATCCCCTCACACTGCTCCCAGTGACCCAGGGAGTTGTAGAAGCAGAGCAAGATCCTCCTGTGAACTGTTTGGGAGTCCTGGGAAAGGGGATACCTTGTTCTGAGTATCTGCTGGAAGGATGTAGTGAATTATCCATCATTTGTGAAGGGAATAACTCCCAGCACTGGCAGTAGCTTAGAGAACAGGTTTTATACTGGAGAACTTGTACAAAGTTAGGACAGGCTCTTCTGTGGTGAAGGGACAATTAATCTTTCCTCAGCTGTTTTCTCTTAGGCAAAAATGCAGAAAGGAAAACCCTGTTTCACGGGTTCATACCCAAACTGGGATTTTGTTCCAGCCCCTTTTATCAGTGTCTGGCAATTGTGGTTCCTGTCTGTTTCTGTCTCCCTCTGAAGACAAAGGTAGGACTTGCACTGCTGGGGTTGAACCTGGCAACATGACATGTTTGCCATACCCAGGTCACTGATGGCTGGACAGAAATTACTTCTTCATGCTGATGCATTTTTTTGAGACATGTTCATTTACATGTTTGAATAAGCAGTTACAACAGGCATGTGAGTAAGAAAACACCCAGCATTAATGTGTGGCTTCAAAGTCAGGTCGGGGGGCTGCTTCCAGAGACAATACCATGACTATGAACACAGGAAGCAGTGCTGGGTGATTCCATCAAAACATGCCTGGATTTTGTCCCACTTTCCAAATAGTAGTGAGATACTTGTTTTGTTGCTAAATAACCATGAAAGCTCTGTTTTGAGCTTTGAATCTGTTTGATAACAGGCTGTAGAGCAAGAAAGAGTTCAGCTGTCACGCACTGCACTGTGTTGTGCCCCAGTTTTCACATGATGGGAACATTAAACTCCTCTCCTACATTAGCAGGTGTGCCAATAGGCTGCAGCTGATATTTTAGTCTGAGGAGTAAGGAAGAAAAGGTTGCACAGCACTGCACTGCAAATTCATTCCCTCCCAAAGCCACAGCGGGAGACAGGGAGATGGGAATTAACCACAGCAGATGGAGACATAAAGCTTGGTTAAGTCTCCTTCACCCCCAACAGGCTCCTTTTCTCTCGCCCTCCTCCCTGTATATCCTGCAACAAAGCCTGTAACAATCACCAAAAAAGGAAATTCCTGAGCTCATTGCTTAACCAGGCTGTAAGATACAAGCCTAACCTACGCCCAACAAGAGACTGGAACTGAGTTTGACTTTGGGGTTGTTTTTCAGACAACATGAGAAAAACACACGCACATTCATTTATTTATTTATTATTTAGAGTGCAATAGCAGCAAGAAATGAAAGAAATCTGTTGTAGCACAGAAGAGAGCAGCACTGTTCTAAGAGCATGCTTGAAAATGGGGTTTATATTTACTGTGCTTGTACAATGTTTGGATTCCAGTTCTGCTAAAATAACAGCATACTGCAATGGCACACACTGTACACACTGCTGCTGAATTAACAGAACGGGAGTGCTTGCTACTGAAACATGCCAATTTGCATAAAATTAGTTATGAAGAAAATGAAAATAAACTTAACCAAAGCTGTAAATTAAGATGTTGAGCCTTTGAGGCAGAGAATATCATGGTACTGCTTCACCATCTGTTGAAGGAGTGTCCAGGCTCATTCCCACAAGCTGGAGATGGTGTAGGAATTGTGCTTCATTACCAGTGGTAGCCTTGTACTGGATGGTGCCCTTATTCCAGAAAAGAGCTGGAATGGAGCAAGAAGCAAACTGTAGAGTGCTACACTTGACATTCCCCATCATTCTTAGCTTCTCATTTAGAAGCACTGTAAGGAGCAGCGTCAGCAGCTCCCTGTGGGCTGGGAAGGGTCATCCATGGGTCTTCTGAGAAGCAGCCCTGCCACCAAGAACAAGACTGATGTTATGTCCCCTCTGTCTTGGCCACCATCACAGAGAAAATGAGTCAAGGAGATCACAGAGATCGAGGAAAAAACAAGAGCTTGGCTCTCTCTGCCTGCTCCTGTTTGAAGTCACAGCATTTTACATCCTTGCTGCATGCTTCACTGAGTGCCAGGCACCAGAGAATCAAGCTCAGCTCCTGTAAAATGAATGTGAAATCAAAGTCAGGAAAGTCCAATAAAACCAAAGGTGTGCTGGTACCTCCTACTACTCGTGTTATCTCACACATCTCTGGAGGTGATGATTTTTATTCCTTGCCTGCCTTTCAGGGTATGATGTAACAAGATGATTTGAGACAAGATAAGAGCTTTCTGTCACAGAAATGGAGAGGACAATTTCCCACCCCATGTTCCCAACCTTCTCCTTTCCTTCTGCCTATGCACTCTCCTCTCTCAAAAGCTCTCCCTGATGCTAACAGGGCTCACAGAACACCGTGTTAACTCATTAGAAAAGCTAAAAACTTAACAAAAAACCCTGCAGTGATGTTTTTATGGGGTCTGGGGCTGATCATCAGTTTGCTTTGCAATCCAGTGCCCGATGGTGGTGGCACAAGCAGTGACAAGAGAAGGCTGCACAGCCAGTGAGGGGCTGGAGGAGCAGGGAGGGAAGAAAGGAGAGAGGGGTGAAGAAGCAGAAATAGGGGTGAAGGAATAAAATCACCTTCTCCAAAGCAGTAACGTTTTAATTGCAGCATGTAACTGCATCCTTGTCTAAATTCAGCAAATTGCTTACAAATGAAAACAAATCAGCCTATTTTGCAGCCAGGCTTGTAAAGTGTAGTTCAGTTTGGAATATTCAAATATTCAACTCATTGTAAATTGTAAAGTGTAGCTAAGTTTGGAATATATAAATATTCAGATATTCTGTGCATCATCTCAGGCTTTCTCATCAAATAAATCCTACGATTCTGGATCTTCTTTGCATGTTCTTAGAAATAATTAACAGGATCCAAAGTAATTATCATTCGATTGATTTTTTTTAGCAAATGATCGATCTGGAAGAGTGAATCTGTGAATGACACCGCGTGTGCGGCGATGGGTCCCTGTCACCAAGGCCACTGCTGCCATCTGCTGAGAGAGAACGGCACAGAGTCGGCCAAGTGTCGAAAAATCCTCCTTGTTGGCCATTCGGAGAGAAAATCCTGCAGAAGCGACGCCAGCAAGCCCAGCTCCACCTGACCCGGTGAAAAACTCACATCCCCCATGTTAACTTCAACTCCCCCGAGAAGAAAACGGAAAGAAAAGCAACGGAGCCCAACTGTGTGTCACAGTTAGGGTCAGATTTAGTGTATTCTGCTGCCGGGAAGCTGCAAACACTTCCCAGGGGGACCTCAGAGGTCTTTTCCAACCTAATTGATTTTGTGATTTCTGTGATTGCTGCGATTTCTGTGCTTTCTGTGATGCTCTGTCTCCCTGACGAGCGCTGTCCCCGCTCCGCTGAGGGACGCCGGGCTGGTCCCTCCCGCCCCCGGCAGCTCCTGCTGCCTCACAGCGGCTTGTGGCGAGGCAACCCCGCACCCTGAGGAGCCATGGACCGCTGAGGGCCAGTAAACCCTGAGCGATCACAGAAGGCGGAGGGGTCACAGAACGTGAGGGGCCACACACCGCTGAGGGGCCCCAGCAGCCCCAGGACGGAGCAGCCCCGGCCGCACCAAGACGGGAGCCACGCCCCGCGCGTGACCCCGCCCCCGAGCGAGCTGAGTGGAGTAGTGACGGACTGCTCTGCATGACAACCAATCAGAGCGCGGCACCAACCAGAGCTATGCCGCCAACCAATAGCGAGCGAGAGCAGAGGGCGGCCGGGCGGAAGCGGCCGCGGCGGCGCTGAGGGAGCGCGGCGGGCGGAGCGGGCAGGTGAGGGCGGGAGGGCCGGTGAGGGGTCCGTGCCCTCCGCCCGGATGTGGTTTCGGCTCTTGTCTCTTCCGCGCTGACTTGGAGAACCCCGCCGCGGGGCTTGCGCCTCCTCAGAGCCCGGCTCGGTGCAGGGCGGCGGGTGTGGGCCCTGCTTAGTTTCTCTCGTGGGCGCGGGTGAAGAGGGGAGGCCGCACGAGGAACGGCTGAGGGCTCTTGGTCTGGTCAGCCTGGAGAAGGGCCCACTGAGGGGGATCTCACTGCAGCTTCCCCCCGAGGGACAACGCCTATCTCTGCCCTCTGTGACCAGTGACAGGGCCAGAGGGAACGGCTGGAGCTGTGCCAGGAGAGGGTTAGGCGGATATTAGGAAAAGGTTCTTTCTCCAGAAGGTAGTTGGGCACTGAGCAGGTTCCCCAGGCTCTCGTTGTCACAGCCCCCAAGCCTGAAAGAGTTCAGGAAGCCTTCGGGACACAATCTCAGGCACGGTGGGGAAATTACTGGGGTGTCTTGTGCAGGGCCTGTGCAGATCCTTGTGTATTCCTTCCAGCTTGGGATATTCTGTGATTCTGGGGGGTTTGCCCACCAGGCCCCAGCCTCATCTGGGGAAGGGGATCACCCCTCTCCCTTTGGCTGCCCGGTTTACAGGCTGGTCTTTCACATTTAGAGAAATGAATGTTCTGTGTGCTTGTAGTACAGTTAATCTTGCTATAAGCAAACCTTAGTGAAAAAGTAATGTGGATTTGCCATGAGTTTCTTGTATCCTGCACATGGATTTGTTTCTTCTGGCTCATTTTCTCACTGCCACCTCCCATATTTTGTCTTTGTTTACATGTATATTACAGCCTTGTGACACAAATTATTAACATTTGTTTCCTGGGTCATTCCCTAGGAATTACATCTGGCAGACATGGGTGAACCTCAGCAAGTGAGCGCCCTCCCTCCGCCTCCAATGCAGTACATCAAAGAATACACTGATGAAAATATCCGTAAAGGGCTGGCTCCAAAGCCCCCTCCCCCTGTCAAGGACAGCTACATGATGTTTGGGAACCAGTTCCAGTGTGATGATCTGATCATTCGGCCCCTGGAGAGCCAGGGCATTGAGCGGCTGCATCCTATGCAGTTTGACCACAAGAAGGAGCTAAGGAAACTTAACATGTCTATCCTGGTCAACTTCCTGGACCTCTTGGACATCTTGATAAGGAGTCCCGGGAGTATAAAGCGAGAGGAGAAACTGGAAGACTTGAAACTGCTTTTTGTCCACGTGCATCACCTGATAAACGAGTACCGGCCCCACCAGGCCAGGGAGACGCTGAGGGTGATGATGGAGGTGCAGAAGCGGCAGCGCCTGGAGACGGCCGAGCGCTTCCAGAAGCACCTGGAGAGAGTGGTGGAGATGATCCAGAACTGCCTGGCGTCCCTGCCCGATGACCTGCCTCACACAGAGGGGGGGCTGAGGGTCAGCGTGGAGCCCGTGGATGCTGATGATGGCAGCGGCTGCGCTGGGCAGAGCGAAAAGCAGAGGGAGCGTTCTGGGGGCAAGAGAGATCAGGTTCTGGACAAGGATGCAGCAATGTGCAGCATTATTGATGAAATGACATGAAGCAAGCAGCTGGTTTTGGTACTGCACCGCAGTGAGAGACAGGAGGGGTTCTGAGAATACACGTTGTGTTTTGTTTTGCTGTTGTACAAGCAGACAAAGCATTTGTTGTGCACCTGTTGGAGGTTGTGAGTGACTGGGCAGATGAAAATGTTTAAAGGTTTGTGGTTTTTTGGTAAAAATGAAACAGTCTGACTTTTGTTAAATGTATCATGTGAGATGGTAGGCACAGATTAAAGTTGGCTTTTCCTGTTGTACTTTCATTTGTCACTTGCTGCTTGTTTTGAGTATGCCATTCTGTAATTCTGAGTCAAGAAGAAATTCCTACAGAAATGGTGTTTGTTTCTTGCACAAACAACACACAGGAACTTGGAAAACAGGCAGACAGAAACTCAGATTACATCAAGGCATTCCTTATGGTCTGTGTTTGAGGTGAAATCTAAAGCAATGGGTTAACTGTTGTCCTGTAGCTCTCACATCCTTTTATTCTGTGACCAAAATGGCTTTCCTGGGATCCTGGCAGTGCCAGCCTGCCCTGCCTTTCCCATTTTTGCAGAGCAGTTTCAGGATCCTGCTGGTAATTATCAGAATTGTTCCTCTAGGAGCTCTCTGCTGTTTCCTCAGAAACCACAAGAACTGAGAGGAAGCCTTCTCTTACCAGCTGCTGCATGCAAATTCACCTTTCATCCCTCTTTCTATCATTTCTTTTTTTCAAGTGGGTTGCCAGTTTGTCTCTCAGCTACATTAATCCCTTGGTTTTCCCGATTTTCACTTAAAACACCCGTCAGTTTGGTGCTTCTGCTCTCCTATAAGGTAGTCATGAAAGGCAAGGTTCCAATTTTAGTACCTTCCACTTACTCATAAATAACTCCTTAGTATTTAAATTCACCTGTATAGAACACTGTGAAGTAGTTTAGCTGCTTCAGCAAAGAACTTTTCTTGGTTCTTGATCTCAGGTGCAATTCCAGCCCAAACAATATAAAAAGACGAGATATCCTTGAGGAGAGGGTGGTGATCCAGGCACAGGGAGAGTGGCCAGGGGACAGCATTTCTCAAAAGCTGTATTTCAGCATTTTTTCAGAGTGAGCCTTGATTCAGTTTCCACATTACTTTTTCAAGTCTCCTCTCTATTCTGGATGTTTATGCAGATGCACATGGCATTTTTAAATATGAAAAAAGACTGGCACTACATTAGACTTAGCTGTGTAACAGTTTTCCAAAACCACCAAATTATTACTGGCAAATAAAATTTGCCAGATGATGCTCTGAGTTTCTTCTGAGTATTAGAACCAGAAACTTGTGACGAAAAGCTTGAATAGTTCATCCTACAACTCTGTTACTTGGCCAAGCCCTTTCCACTTCCCACAGTCTGCTGTGTATTATGTAATCTTCTATCCAAACCCTGTCTGCTGTGGCAAAAGCAGGTGTGGGAAGCAGTCTGGGGCAGTGGATTGCTGACACTCAGCTCGGTGCTGCTGGCAAGTTTCACTTACAGTCATCAAAGAGATCTGGCAAAAACGAGAAGCAGATTTGTGTGGTGCTGTGCGGTGGTGTCACCTCTCAGTCAAAGCCCCGCCAGCAGGAGTTCAGTGCACTTGTACCCTGCCCCAGCAGCTGTGCTGCAGCACACAGCACAACCAAAAGAGCCCAGAGTGACTGAGAGGCAGCACAGCTCTGTCTGGAGATGGTGTGCTAAGAAGGAAACACAGAAGTTCACAAAGAAGATAATTTTTCTTGGATGAGAAGCGTGAACAGGAGCGCTGTTTGTCACCTTCAGCCAGAATGTTGTCTCTCATCTGCCTGACCTGGGTTCTCCTGGTGCTGCTCACAGGTAACCAAGGAGGCACAAACAGCTGGGTGGAGGTGGGTGGAGGAGACAGACATCAGGGATTCTGAGGGTGGCAAAGAGAATTTTGTCTTGCAGCAGGAAGAGCTGCCGCATCATAGAGGCTGCAGTTCTGTGTTAAAATAGAACTTCATGGTGGCTCAATAGAGTTCTAATGACCTTTTCTCCTTTGTGAAACAGAAACATGCTGAGGGTATGGTGGTTTTAAAGATGCTGCTTCTTGCTAATGGGCTTTTTTAGACAATGATGATTTGAGCAGAGAACTTCAAATTGTTTTAGAGAAGATGTAAAAGACATTTTACTTTGGCAGGCTTTGTGAAGATGAATGCTTAGGCAGACAAGGAAAAGATCAACTGTGGCTTCTGGTGTTTCTTAGCTATATGAAATATTATTGGGACAAATTGAGAATTTTTCCTTTTTTGTTTTTAAATCCTGAGGGAGAATTCCTAGATTGTTAACGGCAACAGCAATGAAAACAGCAGGTTGCAAAGTGCTAATGATAAAGACAGACATAAAAACTTGGTGGCAAGATAAACTCAGTAGAAAGAAAAGGGGTTTCACAGATATTTCTTGTAGTTTTTTATAAAGCCTTTTATGATGAGTTACATTTTGAGCTTCCCTTTCATATTAAAGAAGATAAGCTGGTTTTAGAGACTTGTTTCTAATGTGTTTTTTTGCTGTCATGAATGATCTACTGGATGTTAGGGCTCACTGTCTTGACCTGAGTAGCGTGACAGCCTCGAGGAAACGTGACAAATTTATGGGGAAGCAAACAAGTTAAAAATGACATAAGACTTAGAAGAGGGAATAAGGTAGTGGAACAAAAAAGAGTATATATAATCCTCAAAAAAGCCCTGGAACATTTCTTCTAATAAGAACTGGCAAAACCTGCCTTGAGGCAAGAGAAAAGGAAATTCATTCAGCAGTGATCATTCAGATGAAACCTGCAGTTCAGTTCATTGAAAGGAGGGAAGAGTTTCCCACAGTGGTTTTGGGAAAAGTAAATGTCTCACTCTTCCCTTGTGTGTGTGGCTTGGGTTAAATGCACACAAAGGAAAAAGTTAAGAGCCAAGAGACTGCACCTGGCTCAGGAGAAGCCACAGAGTTTCTTCATCTCATTGCCTATGTGCAGAGGCTGCAGAAAATGGTATTTCTCTGAACATGTCCCTGGCCTGATCGTTATCCCTCACTGCACCAGTCCTGCCAGGACACAAATATCTATTTGTGCAAAATCCGATCCAGCAAAGCCTGGTGTTCTTTGGGAGATGGGAGGTTTCAGACATGCAAGATGCACAAGAAGCTTCCACTTGCCCTGTGCTCTATAACTGTTTGTCTTTCTGTCCACAGGCTCCACAGTATCAGAATCAATTGTGATAGGAGAGGTGGGGCAGGACATCACTGTGCCCTGCCACTACAGTGTCTGGAACAGACACAGCATCACATCCATGTGCTGGGGCCGGGGCAGCTGCCCCAATTCAAAGTGTTCTCAGCCCATTATCTGGACAGATGGCTGGAGGGTGACAGAGCAGCACAGCAGCAGGTACCAGCTGAGAGGGGACCTGCACAGGGGGGACGTGTCCCTGACAATCGTGGACGCCAGGGAATCAGACTCTGGGACCTACTGCTGCCGTGTGGAGATCCCAGGGTGGTTCAATGATCAACGGATTAATCACAAGGTTGTGGTGAGGAAAGGTGAGTGCAGAGCAGTGCTCTTGTGAGCACCACTGTGGTGGATCTGCTCCTTGAAAGCTTGTGGTGGAAATTATTTCTGCAGTCATCCATAAGACTGATCTTGAGGACCTTGCCCATCTGCTGTTAGTGCTGCCTCAATTAAGCTGCCTTTGGCAATGTTGTTAGCCCACTGCAGTTTAAAAAGGACATGATGCTTTCATGGAGCATTCTTAGAGACACCGAAGAATTTAAAAGGAAGGGCAGCATAACGTATTCATCTAAATCTTTATTGCTGCACCTTTGTCATTGAAAGCTGTGTTTGATTTTCCTTGCTTCATTCCAGATTAAAACCCAGGGATGCAAAATTGGTATAGACAAGCTTTTTATTCATTCTTCCTTTGATTTTTAGTTTTTCCCTTTCTTGTGATACTATATAGAACAAGTGGCTGACAAATGTACTTGTGCTTTGCTAGGAAATTTTTATTATGGAAACACTGTCTCTTTCTCAATACATAAATGCCCAATAAGGTTAATTATGTGTTGATTTTGTTTTATATTTTAACATCAGCAAGGACCTCTACTGCAAGTCCTCACACTTACACCTCTGAACAGACCTCAGGTAATTTTTATCCAAGTGTTAATAGCATATACAAGCCATATTGCAAATGGGGAATCTTAGGAAGGAAAAAAAAATATTATAGATGATAGAAATATTTGGCTTAAATTTATTAAACATTACCAAAGATCAGAACTTGGATTTGAATTCTGCTTGATATTATACAGAAGGAACATGTATATTTGGGAGGAAGCTGCTTCCAGGTGTGATGTTTAAGTAGATGTTTAGTTGTACTGCAAGGTTTGCTTTTATTTGACTGTTGTTTTGGTTTGTGGGGTTTTTTTTTGTGGTATAAAACCTCACCTGATCTTCTAGAAATGCATCCCATGAATGGTAAAACACAACTTTTAGGAGTTGGAGGTACCCACTATTTAATCAGAACTGTTTTATTGGACTAGCTCAAAAGAACATCAAATTAAGGCTCCTGCCTCCTCTAGCAGTCAGCAGCAGAAGATTAAGGAGAATGGTAGAAAAATGGCATTAATTTTGTGATACAGTGCCAAATTATTATTCCACCTGGTTGTAAGGGGTGTCCCTGAGGATGCCCACAGCCTCTGCGCACATTTAATAATGTGAGGGAAGAGACAGTGCTCAGCTATTCCTCACTTGTTTTCTCCATTCTCTTCACAAAAGGATAAACTTCTATCATGAACTCTCTCAGCTGCATCTTTCCAGTCTGAAAAACACAACTTTAATTTCCACTACACAAGAGAAACCTCGTGGTGTAGCAACGGCTTGTTCTCTGGATTCTGAAAAAAAAAAGAATCAGGGATGCCATTTGTATTTCTCCCTCTATCTTGGATGTTTTCAGCTAAGCAACTCCAAATTAGTGTTACAGCAGTTGCATTTCCTTTTTGGAAGAAGAAGTGAAAACTTTCTCAGACAGTTTCCATTCTAGTTGCAAATAACATTGATTACAATCTTAGAACTCAGGGATTTTCTTATCCCTGTGACCTCTTCCTCAGCTGGTGGTGGAACAATGTTTGAAGTTTTCAGAAAAAAGGTAGTGTGTGCATGTTCACACTGAAAGAGATGGGAAAAGGCAGGTGGCCATGTGCCTCTGATTTAGAAATACTCTAGAATCGCCAATGGAAGCTGATGATCCTGTCCTCTTCAAAATAAAGCTTCTGGGATAAGCATAACAATTTAAAACATAGAAGCAACCAGCTGGGGTTGGCACAGAGGGAGCAGGAGATTTTGTGTTCAGGAGGCTTTTATGTCATCTGACAACACAAGGAGAAACTGAGTCTGATGATAGATAAGACAGAAATTTGTAGCTTTTAATTTTAAATGTGGTGAACAGCTGTGCTCAGGGAAATTACCTCAAAATGTGCTGCAGGTCCTTATGCAAATATATCACATTTTGCTCAGTCTGTTTACTGTAGAGCTGCCTGGGGCTATAAAAGTATCACCTGCTTGCTGTGACTCTGCATCATGTGCTGCTTCAAGGTCCTAAGATAATCTTCATCAGTTTTCAGCTGATAACCTGATAACCTAAGTTTGCTTTATGCATCATTTTTTGCTTCAAGGCCAGGTTGGATGGGGTATTGAGAAACCTGGCCTAGTGGAAGGTGTCCCTGCCCATGGCAGGGGATGATATGGGCTTTAAATCCCTTTTATCCCAATCTGCTTTATGATCCTATGGCCACTGTTTCTTGGCTCCAGAGCTGACTGGTAACTCCTTCCTTTGAGATAACAGTGAGTCAGGTATTTCCAAGAAGGTGTTCAAAGCTCTGAAAAGAACAGCATAAACTTCAATATTCAGAGTTTTGTGCTGCCCTCTGAAGGCACCAACCTCTTATGATATGCAGAGCCCAGACTGCTGATACACACAGTAGTTCAGGGTCCCAAATGAGCTGTACAAATTCTTCTCTGTCGAGGCAGAGCAGTTTTCTGTGCAAGTGATATGTTTGCCTTGCCTTTGCTCAGGTCCTGGCAGCACCAGGGAATCCTCCTTCACTGTCACAAGGACCTGGCCACCGGTTTCTGCTTCAGAAGCTCCTCAGACTGTAAGCATTAGCCTTGCTGTAGCACACCTAGACAGAGTGGAGGGACTTGAGAGGTTACTGGGTCATCCCTACAGGTCACTTCTGCTGCTTTTGTCTGATTGCAACAGAATATTGTTTGGTAGTCTGTGTGTTTAGTGGTTATAAAGAGTGCTTATGTGCTCATTATTAGAGAGGGGAGGAAAAATACCCTGCTTAGCATGCATAAAGTACTTCCTTCTAGAGAGGGAAGAGCTTTAGCAACATTTCTATTTCTTTTCAGGCCTCTACTCCCTGCTCAGGCCCCTCAGACTGCCTGGATGTGGCTGCAAACCTGCAGGTATGGCAGGACATGGGCAGGAGTGGAGCTTGGGGCACCTGAGAGCACAGGGCTGCTCTGCCCTCCCTGTGCAGAGGGGTCAAACAGGCAGCCCTGTGTGTCCTGCTGAGCCCTGCAGCACAGCTGGGAGGGTGGGACATCATGAGACATCTTACTCATTTTAAAAAAATCACCAAATATTATTAAACCTGAACAAATGGGATTTGGCATAATTCATGTCTTCTGAAAATCTCCAAGCTTGTGTTTAACAGCACAGTTCACACAATTGTTGTGGAAATTCTTCTTAAAACTGGGCCTGTTGCTTAAATTAGATTTTGGTCTCAGGTGTGTTTTTCCTGCAGAGATGCAAAACACACAGAAGGCCTTTGGGTGCTGCATGAGCTTCTTGCTGTCAGTCCCTCTAATGCTCCTGGGCTTGTGTTTGACAGAACGCGTCTGTGTCACTTCCCAGAGAGCAGCACCCAGAGCATGGGCTCTACGTTGGGATTGGCTCATGTGCAGTGTTGCTGCTCATCCTGATTCTGGCTCTGCTCCTCTCTAAACGTGAGTACTTTCCATGGGCAGTGACTCAAGGATTATTGAGGTTTGTCCAGTCACAGCTGAAGCTGATGCCACATCTCCCACCTCAGGGCAGGGAGCTGAGATCCCTGGAGGCCCCTGTGCTGTGGCTGCTCACAATGGGAATTTCCTATCCTGAAAACATTTTTGAAGTTCCCTTATTTGGTTTCTTACACATGAATTTGTTACAGGGCTTGCAAGGGTCTTCACGGTGAAGAGAGAGGCGAGAATCTTGACTTCATGTTCAGAAGGCTTGATTTATTATTTTATGATATATATATTACATTATAACTATACTAAAAGAATAAAGAAGAAGTTCTCAGAAGTTAGCTAAGCTAAGAATAGAAAAAGAATGAATAAAAAAAGGAGCTCTCTCTGATTCTGTCCCAGACAGATTAGCTCTTAATTGTACACATCTAACATGAGCCAATCACAAGTACACTTGCTGCATTCCACAACAGCAGACAACTATTGTTTACATTCTTTTTCTGGGGCCTCAGCTTCCCAGAAGGAAAAATCCTAAGGAAAAGATTTTTATAAAAAGATGTCTGTGACATCAATTTATCTTTGAACTGACTACTTGCTTCAAATGGTTTAAACAAAATTAATTTTTTTTCTTTCTTTCTTTTCATTCTGAATGGTCCTCAGAATATTTTTACAACATCAAGAAGATGGGTGGTTCTGCAGGGTAAGTTTTCTGTTTCTGCTTTTGCTAGAAGGACAAATGAGGTTGCAGAAAAAAAATGTTGGTGTGCTGGCCATTCCCACCACATCCTTTGACTTTCTTTTTTAACCTCAAGTTAATAGAAAACATTATAAGAAGAAACTAATAACTCCTGCTAGTTTTTGCTACTTAAAAGACAAAAATAAGCGTCACTGTCAGTTCACATTACAGAGCTTGCTAACCTCAGGTGTCAATTGTCTCATAAGTGGAAAGATGATTCATTATCAGTCATGATCACGTTTAAGCATATTTTACATGTTCTAGTGAGCTTGTTGATCTGTTCCTCTGTGGTTTTATTGTCTGTTTTTGGCTTTAACACCATGGTTTTTTACTCTTTTGTGCAGCCTTGTTGCATTTCAGAGGCCACGAGGTATGGGAAGCCATAGTGCCCTGGAAGAGGAGAATCCTGCAGAGGAAAATGTTTATATCATGGACTAAGGACTGGATGCATGGCTGCCTTTGTCACTGCTGGGACATTAAACAGTTTGCAAAATGTTGGCTGCTCCCTCTGCTCAGCAGCTGAGCGTGACTGCACTACTGAAGCATTATCCACATCCTAATAATAAAACAAATAAAAGCTACACTTTAAATTAAAATCTTTATCAGCCTGTTCCAGAGACAGAAACCAAAACTGTCATTGGTGGAACTTTCCATTTCCTAAAGAAAGTTATGATTATATTTATTATCTGCTTCAAATTCTCGCTTCCTTGTTGGAAAAAAAAAGAGGAAGTGCCAGAAGGGCACAATTGTGTTCACTGTGGATTCTATCTGCCACCTTCCACAGAGTCTGTGCCATCAGAGGGCAGAAGCAATCTCAGAGCTGTGTGACAAAGAGGTCACATGGCCAATCTTGGTGGTATTAGTAATTTAATACACACTTATTGTTGTATTTTCATTGCAATCAGGTATGGCCTATTCTGGTAGCAGCTTAGGAATGCAATATATTAATGTCTGTCCACCTGGAATTAAATCTGGAGGAGCTGTGGCTGCTCACTCTCAAGGGATATCCTTGAAGCCTATAGCATCAGAACCTCAATGGGCAGAACGGTCACAGCTTGTGTGCTGTGAGAGAATTATGACTAAATATGAGGTTTTTTGGCAAAGGACATCACTGTTTTTCTGTGGCTTTCTTCTCAGGCACTTCTTTACCCTGAGAAGCCTCTGAGGTGGAAAGTCTTGCTTCAAAGTTTCTAAAAATTCTGAACAACCTTCCCCCCCTACCTTTGTAAAGTTAATGGAGTTATTTTCTTAGCTTGGAGAGAAATCATGGACAAAATATTAGCTCGAAGTCGGCCTTGCCTTCACACATCTCTAGATATCCGGAAAAGTGAGGGACAAAACCAGCTCTGCCATTTTCTGTCTTCACATCATGTGTAGCTTTGTGTAAGAAGGTACTGAATCCTGCTGATATCAGACTGTATTTTTGCATTTGACTATTAATAACAATTACTGACCCCAAATCTCTGCCCCTGCTGCAGATCATGCTTTCCTTCTCCCTGCCTTAGCATGTTGCTGCTGGAGGAAGCCTGATCTGGTCTCTGAACTGGCTCTCAGGAAACATCTTCAGCAGTTTCTGCTTTCCACAGTTTTATGTAATCAGTCTCTACTGGGTCAGAGTTAAGCATGTGGGATCTCCAAAATCATCTGATTTCAACTGTTCATACCCTTAAGGAGTTTGTGGGCCAGCCTTAAGACTCCTAATCATAAAAGATGCTTGTTTGTAAGGATTTTTATATTAATATTACAGACTAATTCAGACTAATTCTTGCATAAGCAAGTTTTTCACCTAAAATAAAGTTCCAGAGTGTCTGATAACCAAAATCTTGAATCAAGCAAAATCTTTCTGCTCTGCAACTGCTTGGTAAACAGACTTTGCAAAGGTGGTGTGGAGCAAGAACTTTGCCTTGGGCATGCAGTGTAATACATTCCACAAAGGCAGAAGCTCCCTGGGCTTTTCCTACCGGCACTTGTGTCAGTGGATTTGGATCAGGCATTTCAAAAAGAGACTCAGACACAAGCAGGTGAATGGCTTGGAAGCCATTCAGCCATCAAGAGATTGTCTGGCAGCACAGTGAGCTGATGAGCTGAAAACTCTCTTTTTTGAGACACCTCTGCCTTTTCTGCCTGCAAGGAGCCACTAGATAGGAGTAAAAAAGCAGAAAGTGCCCCATGTGTTTGTGGTTCCTCCCAGCACACTTGGATTTTGGGTGTCCTTTTCCCATGCACTCTGCTGTTGGCCCAGCCTTGCTGTAGAAACAGAGCTGAAAGGATGCTGTGTTCATCCTGTGCCTTTCCTGGTTGCCTGTGACATTCTGTCCATTCTGTATGAACAAGCTTCATGGGAATTTCTGGCTGAATAATGACCCAAGTTTGTGCCCCATGTGGGATTCAGCTGCTCCTTGCACTGTCATCAGATGAGCATCAGCTCACAGCCACTGCTGGGTGGTCAGTAATGGGACAAACCATGATCATTGCAGGGAAAACGTCTCCAGGATATTGGAGAGCTCAGCTTTCATTAGTTCTGCTCACAGAGCAGCTGGGGCTGGGCCATTGTATGAACTGTACCTGGTAGAATATAGCAAATTAGGTATTTTACTCATTGCCTTTACTGCTAACATTTTATTTGCTTTTTTCAGTGCTAGCAAGCAGAAGGGTGATATTTTCATGGGCTTGACTATCATAATAAGCCCAAAATCTCACTACTAAAAGTGTAATGCCTGGTTAACAGCCCATCATTTTATAATTTGAACTTGGAATTGCACTCGTCTGCACTGTGCTACATTTATTTGCACAGAATTTTGTCTATCTGCAGTTCTTCATTCCTGACCTTACTGCCCTGAATTACTTTTGCTTTATTACTTGGCTGTTCCAAAGAACTTCCAGAGAACTTACTTGTCAATTGGTCAGAAAGAAACAAAACAGTCAGAAGGAGTGAAATGTATTTCTTGAAGATGATGTTGCATTTCTTTGGGAAGGATGTGGTTTTGGCAACAAAACATTTGCAACAACTTCCTCCAAGGCTGTCTCTGCAAATAGAAAATGAAGCTGGGGAAAGAGAGGGGTCTTCAGGCAGAAGGCAGAAGCATGGGAAATGAGGGATTAAGCAAAAGTAAGTGAAGACAAAGTCTGAGGGGAGACTATGCCAAATGTTTAGGGGTGTAAAAGCACAGAATTTGTTCTGGCCACTCAGGACCCTGGAACAGAACTGGGCCTTAAGAGTTCCAGGGAATGGCAAAGCAAATAGAATATTGAAATTTCTGGTGATAGTACCACGCTGAGTGTTCTGGAAAAGTTGAAAAGGACAGCCTGTTCCAGGGTTTACTGCCCTCTCGTTAAATACTTCCCAATGTCCTGTATAAACCCCCTGGTGAGCTTGGAATCATCCCCAGGAGCCTGTAATCATCCTCATGTGTCCTGTCACTGGCTACCAGGGAGGAGGGATCAGCATTTCCCTGTCCATGTCCCTGCTCAGGAAGCTGCAGAGAGTTCTGAGCTCCTCTCAGCCCCCTTTTCTCCAATCCTGGAGTCCCCAGCTGCTCCTCACAGGACGTTCATTCCAGGCCCTGCCACCTGCTCAGTTGGCCTTGTCTGAGCATATTCACAGAATTCACAGAATTCACAGAGTTCACAGAATTCACAGAGTTGGAAGAGACCTTAAAGACCATCCAGTCCAACGCAGCCCCACCACCTCAAATAAACCCTGGCACACAGTGCCACATCCAGTCCTGTTTTAAACGCATCCAGGGATGGTGACTCCACCACCTCTCTGGGCAGCCATTCCAGAACTTTATCACTCTTAACATAAAAAACATTTTCCTGCTGTCCAACCTATATTTCCCTCGATGCAGCTTGAGACTGTGTGCTCTGGTTGTGTATTGCAGTACCTGAATGTCCTTCTTAAATTGTGCAGCCCAGAACTGCCCACAGTGCCCCAAGTGGGGCTGCAGAGCCCTGAGCGCAGCAGGAGATCCCCCTTTGGCCAGTTCCTATCCGGAAACACTCTCAGCATGTCAAAAATGGAAATGGAGAAATGAGACTTCAGTGAGACTCACTCAGACTCAGGAAAGGATAAGATCTGGTTTCCTTCTCTTCCACTCACTGCCCTGGTGTCTCCATCAGCCAGAATGTCCCATTTTGTGCTGTTTTACTGGATGGTGATACAGATCTTTATAGGTGAGTCTTCACCTGCTTTTTGTGTGTTTGCTCAGGAAATTAACATTGTTTTCAAATGAAAACCAGCAACACTTACTTGTTTTGTGAAAACAAAACAGTGAAAAAAAATCATAATTGTATATAGAACTTCAAGAATTTTCTTGTTTACAGAGTTAATACTGCTTGAAGGTTGTGGTTTTTTCACTTTCAAAAATGTGTATGGTTTTCTCTGTGTTAGTTCCCTTGTTCTTTTCCTTTGCAGAGCTCCTGAAGGATGAGAATGGCTTTTTGTTATCTGCTCTTTAACTCAGCTCCACACTGAGAATGTGTTGTCTTGAGGTTCAATAGCCAGTTAAATGCTTCTTTTCTGTTTATCAGTCATACCCTCTGCAATCTCATCAGTAAAGAAGCTTCAGTAAGGAAAAAAATAAAAAGGATTGATAGGGCAAAGATTCCAAATATCTTCTGCAAAGTAGGAAAATTGTTCCAGGAATACATCAAGGGGAAAAAAATTCTTCTCCAACATCTGTTTGGGCTGGAGGCTGAATGTTTTTGTCCATTCAATGACCAGTTTTTGGGAGAGAAGACAACTACAAGAGCAACTATGGGAATTACTGCTTAGTGCCAGTTGCACCTGAGGGTGGGTTAGAGACTGAGAACAAATATGAGCACACCTGTATGATCTGACCAATTATGAATACCCCTTTCTATTTTGGGTGGGATGTTAAACATCTGGAGTCCATTTCTCTCTCACTAATGAAGAACCTAAGAGAGGCAAAGCTCACAGAATTCAGTGGGAAAAGCAAGGCAGAGCCTTGGGTCAAACCTGGCTGCCTGGAAGGTCGGGGCAGGATTCCCCTCACAGGAAGAGCAGGGTCTCAGGAAGCTCCTCATTTCAAATACATGTTCATTCCCTCCTATTTACTGTTTCCTTTGTAAAATGAGTCTGTAGAAGAGGCTGCACCTGAGAAGTAAGTTATTTAATCCTTATTAAATAAGGATTCATGCTGTTCAATCCAGGCTGCTGCAGTATTGAAGCTCTGCTCAGCAGCCTGCAGTGCAGGCAGATGTTGGCAACATTAGCTTCACAGAAACTGAGAGAGGATTTGAAACTGCAAAACCTGTAACTTTCTAACAGGAATACTAGAGGGAAACTGCACTGAAGACACTCTGATGCCTCGTGTCTTTCCTCTTCTTCTTTCAAAGTGTTTACTTATTTATTTACTAAGTTCAGGGCTCTGCTTCTTCCAAAGACAAGAGTGGGTAAATTTTCATTTGTTAAAGGATTGCTTAATGAGGCTATTTTTGTGCTGTGCAGAAATGGGCTGAAAGAGCAGAAGATGAGCCCATTTCTCCTCAAGAAGCAGCGACCTGAATTCTAGCAACGGTTTTAGCTGCTTTTGCGCATATCTTTGATGGACCTTCTTGAAATTATGTGTTAACCTACTCATGACTAACCCCTTCCTCTCACAGAAATACTTTCAAGGTCAACTGCATGTCTGGTTCTGTCTCCATAGAGAGAAGCTGTTTTCTCTGTTTTGCTGTTTCAAGGCAAATGAACCTTCCCTTTCCAGGGGCCACAGCCACCATCTCTCAGAGCCTTATCCTGTATTCAGGAATTCAGTTTCTGGCATCTCCTGCCTTCATTTCTCTGCAGAAGCTCCTGCCCTTCAGGCAATATTGCCTGTTGTTTTGTCTGCCTCTATTCTTTCAGCATTTGGAGCTGTGGAAACCTGAACGGGTTGGCTTCTCTTGCCAGTGGGATAAGCAATAATGGATCTGAAATGTCATCCCAATAACAAGTCATGAGGCAGCCTGCCACAGACTAAAGCCTCACCTAGGGAATTGTCCATTAAAGAGAAAACAAAAGGGACATGGACAGAGTTGGAAGCATCTGTTTGCTACCTGGGAGTTGTGCCAAAAAGGAAAGGCATTCAAACAGCTGGCAAAATAGAAATGTTTGGCAAACCAGGGCTGAAGTTGGTGATAAAAGCAGCAGCAGCAGCAGCAAGTCCTCTTTGGGGTGAGCAAGCTGGCCATGAGACATCAGATCTGAAGGGCTGGAGGACAGGTCTGGTTGCTCCCCAAGCCCCTCAGCTCCTGCTCCACAGTGTGTAAATGATAACATGGGGGCAAAAGAAAGGTAGGAGGACTGACACAGAGCAGGTGGGTGTAAACCAGGAAAGATTTGTTCCTGTCCGGGAACTTTTTTGTGTAGTGTCTTTTGTGAAGAAGAAATCTCTTTTAAGGCTATCTAGACCATCATAAACAGTTAAGAGGGAATAACATATTGCAAATATTCAGACCAGATGCCAAGGTAGGCATTGGCTGTAAACACCAACCTAAGCTAGTCACTAAGAGTAAGAGGACAAGGAAAGTGTGTATGTGCTCTTTTTAAAATCAGCATAACACCAACAACTAAAGTTTCTCTGTAGACAGAGTTCCACAAGGTAAGTAGGATTGGTTGGCAGGGCTTGCTCAGTGCACTTTCTGAGAACAGGTTCCTACAGACAGATCCCAACTGCTGTGCCAGTTTAATTAGGCCCTAATTTCACACATGAATAGGTGTTTTGGATCCTGCTTTTGAGACTGTCAGTGAAAGGCAACTGCAACAGCATTTCCTTTTTGAAGGAGGTGATGGTGGGCTGAGAAAACCAGATGTCTTTCACAACAGGGTTCTGAACAACTTTCAAACAGCTTCCTAGGAGAGGAGATGGGATGGGAGCAGAGCTCTCAAATTCCATTTGCAGAGGTCCAGTTTGTGCTTGGGCTGCCAGTGACAGACCCCAGCTTGGCTCACCACATATCTGATGTATTTTATGAGCTTCTCTCCAGCACCTGGCCAGGACCAGAGCAAAGAGCAGAGCAAAGCCTGAGAGCTCCTGGATGCTGCCTGTAGTGCCTCGGGGCACAAGCTGCAGGAGAAGCCTTGGGGATCAGCAGCTCTGGCTTGCAGGCAGGAGGGTTTGGTTGTTTGTTACAGACATATTTTATGAAAAATTCCTTTGCCAGGATTTTTTCTCCTGAGAGGCCTCAGAAATGAAATGTAAACAATAATTATCTGCTGCTGTGGAATGCAACAGGTGCATCTTTGATTGGCCTGATGCGGTTGTTTTTAATTAATGGCCAATCGCAGTCCAGCTGTCTCAGACTCTGGTCAGTCACAAGATTTTGTTGTCACTCCATTCCTTTCCATTCCTTGGTAGCCTTCTGATGAAATCCTTTCTTCTATTCTTTTAGTATAGTTTTATATTTATATAAATAATATATATATATAGTTTTATATTTATATATATTATTGATATAATTTTCTTTTAATATAATATATATCATAAAATATTAAATCAGCCTTCTGAAACATGGAGTCAATATTCTCATCTCTTCCCTCATCCTGGGACCTCTGTGAACGCCACCACAGTTGTTCACTCCCTGTGTTGCGTAGGCAGAGTCACCATCAGAGACTGACATCCCCTCTCCTTGTTCTCCATGGCAGCCCCCACGGTGTGTGACATGGTTGTCAGAGGGACAGAGGGACAGCCTGTGACCCTGCCCTGCTCCTACCACGTGGCGCGGCGCAAGGACATCTCCGACATGTGCTGGGGCAGAGGCCGCTGCCCCAACTCCAAGTGCTCCAACAAAATCCTGCACACCAGTGGCCCCACGGTGACGTTCAGGGTGTCTCAGAGGTACAGCCTGAGCGGGTCTGTTCCCTCTGGAGACGTGTCCCTCACCATTGGGGCGGCCCAGGCGCAGGACGCGGGCCTGTACTGCTGCCGCGTGGAGATCCCCGGCCTCTTCAACGACATCAAGCGCAACTTCCGGCTGCTGGTGGCCAGAGGTGGGTCTGGGGGCCCTGGGGACACGGCCAGCAGGGACAATCCATTCCCTAGGTACTGAAATTGGAGTCTATGTGTGCTTTTTTTTGGTTGTTTTGGCCAAAGAAGGTCTCTGTTCTTAAAACCCCTCAGCCCCGCGAAGTGAAATTTAAAAGAGACAGGTATCCCGAAAGTGATACACTGTGCTGTTTTTAGAACTAAACAAAGCACCCTTAAAAGAAAAACCCTAGAAGCAGCTCTAGTCCATGGCAGTAGTGAAAGCACTAAGCATAGAAAGATGTCACGATAGCAAATAATCTCCAAGCAGTGCCACGTGTGACAGGAAACACAAGAAGTCTCAACTGTGTTTCCAAAAGAAGCCTATAACACAAGAGACTCCTCACTCCTTAATAAACTGAGAATTGATTATCTAAAAAGTAGTGATAGACTATGAATTAGTAATCTAAAAGATAGATGTACTAAAAATTTAATAAGAAGAAGAAAAATGTTTTTAGAAGGTTTTCATTCTTTCTGTGTGTTTCTTTTTACATATAGTTCTAAGCTAATAAAGTTTTCTATTCTTTATTCCTAAGTTAGAGTCTATTTTACTCTATTCCTAGTCACATCTCACAGGAAACACAAAAAAATATGTATTTTCATAAGAGCACTAACATTGAGCCAGCATCAAACCGTGACATGTGTTTTTCCCAAATTACGTATTTTTCAAGGGAGATCACAGAATCACAGAATTCACACAGAATCACAAGGTTGGAAGAGACCTTCAAGATCATCGAGTCCAACCCCTTTCCTGACACCTCAACTACACCATGGCACCAAGTGCCACATCCAGGCTATTTTTGGAGTCACAGTCAATGTGCAGTTTAAATTAAAACAACTCCCTAAATTTTACCCTTTTGTTTTTGCCTTTCAAATGAATATTTAATTTCTCGGTGTGTAGCTCGGCTTGGCTTTTTAAAAGATGATGGAATTAAAAAGGGATTTGTAATTTAAAGAGCACTTGGAATGATACTCAATTTTTCATTTGAGGTTCACCCCAACACTTTAGTTTCATCCATGTTGTAAGGAAACACATTAGGATGATCCACCCTCAAGGGTGCTTCCTTCCCCTTAAGGGTGGGTCCTCAACATCCACATATTTGGAAATCTTGTCTCAGAATCTTGAAGGGCTTCTTCCCCTTCCTATTATTTTTCTGAGCTGCAGGATAAAGCCAAGTCTTGCACAGAAAAAAATGAGATGATACCCACCCTCCACAAAGCAGAAAAACATTTCTTTTTTGGCTTTTACAGTGCGGGGATTGGTGTTCACAGCACATTTGTTTGTCTTTTTTAAACAATACAACAGGAGAAAGTGTGAAAAATGCTGCAGTTGATTGTCTGCCCCTGAGGCTGAGGGCAACAGACCATAAAAAAAGAACCAGTTGCAAAAATTAGCAAGAAGATTGTAGCTGAAAAATTGAGCTGTTTTAGTTATTGTATTTTTATGAGGACATTGAAAAGCAAAATAACAAAGTTTTCAAGCTTTGGGGTTTTACCACACCAGGTTCTGGCCCTTCCATTTCTGGTCATGATGATCAAGGAGGGGCTGTTTGAGACTGGTAAAAGAAAAGCAAATCTATAAATCTGTGAATTTATTTCTTGGACTGGTCATGCTCTCAGCTAATTAAAATAGTAACTCCCCACCTTCATTTTCAGTGTTTTAGCAGCCAGATAATTTTTATTCAGTTAGGCTTCCCTCAGGGCTGGTTGTGAATGCTCTGACCTGGCTTTTCCCTTGGCTGTGTTTTTTCCATGCAGCCCCTCCAGTGACCACCACCACCACGACCACCACCACCACTACCACCAGCACCACCACCACAGAAGCTCCTGTTTTCTTCAAATATTTTACAGAAACAACTTCTGCTCCTCAAGCAACCTCTGATCTCCAGCCAACACCAGAGACCACAGTCCTGCTGACAACCAGCCCCCTTCCACCAGCAACCACAGCCCCCCAGTCTCCAGCAGTAACTACAGGGGACACCTCTGCTCCCCCAACCATTGCTGTTGGGACAGAAAATGATATTTTTACTGAGACTGTGATGGAAACAAGTGCTCCCCCAGATTTTCCAACCACTTTCCAAGCAGCTGGTGTGACAACTGAAGATGACATGTTCTGCTCCACGCTCCCTGGAAGCACAGAGGGTAACAGCACCAATCCTTCCCTTTTTCTGTGTAGCAGAGATGGTCTGTGTTAGCCTGGCTGCCATCATAGAGACTCTCCAATACTTATATTTATATCAGGGAAGTCCTCTCTGAGATGCCTATGGGTGTGTTTCAGGGGGTTTAGGCAAACACAGGTCAGATGTTGTAGATGATGCAAAATTGGGATGAACAGCCAAGGCAGCAGAGGGTCAGGCTTCCTGCAGAGGAGCTTTAACATGGAGAAATAATGTGGCAGAACCCTCATGAAGTACAACAGGAATAAATGCGAAATACAGCACCTGAAGTGGGGCAAGAGAGATTCACTGAACTAATTTCTTTTTTCTTGATTTGTGAAAGACAATTTAAATTGCCTGGTGAAAAGTTTAGTTTAGAGTACGTTCTGCTTGAGAAATAGTGACAATTCAAAGTTTAAAACTGAGTATTTACATTCTCATCTCATATGAAGGCTGCTGCTGTTATTAGTGATCAGAGTGATCTGTCATCAAACCATTTGTGGGTTGCTACTTCATCCACATTACTGACTTCATTTCCACAGACTGATGTCTGCACAGATTTGAATGCCATGTGGATACCCTTTTAATTAGTGATCTTTATCAGCATTACTTTTTACTTTGTTTCAGTGACCACTGAATTGCCAGATACACTTCCAGCTGCAGAGGAAACCTCCAACTCTGTCCTGATAGAAGAGCCCTCAGTCAGGGGTGAGTAGGAAACATTACAAGGTCAGAAGTTGCTTGCTCAGAAAAATTTAAAAAGTTGGCATCAACAAAACTGTTGAGTATTAAGAGTACACCAAACAGGTACTGATGATTATTCATTGCAGCTGGCAGGATCTGGGGTCTACACAGAAATTGTTTGAAATCACAATGTAACAACAGGTGAGAAAAACTTGTTTTTATACCTCCAAAGGAAGTTGGTTTTGAGTAACTCATGACTGTCAGATATCTCTGAGTCTGAGAGAAGTCAAAAACCAAACTTTTCAATATGGCTGAATTCTCAGATATCTGATTTGTCATCACTATGAGTTCATTGAGATTTCCATTTTAAATCTTCCCCATGTGTTGTGCCCCCAACAGAGAACTTAATGCTAAAATTCAAGGATGACATGTTGTACTTGGCCTCCTAGTTCTAGTCAGAGCCATGTCTTTGATAAAATACAAGCACATGGGATGTGGAGACACATCAACACAGCTCCCACAGGGGGAGATTGGGGTTATGAATGAGATAACATACTCTGAGAAGTTAAAAAAAAATAAAAGAAAAATAGCAATGGGATTATATCTTGGAGAGACGCTATTTACAAGAATATGTAGTGACAGGAAAATGGGGAATGGCTGCAAACTGACTGAGGGTAGGTTTAGATTGGATATTAGGAAAAATCCTTCCCTGTGAGGGTGGGGAGGCCCTGGCACAGGGTGGCCAGAGAAGTTGTGGCTGCCCCATCCCTGGAAATGCCCAAAGCCAGACTGGATGGGACTTGGAGCAGCCTGAGACAGTGAAGGTGTCCCTGGATTTTCCTCTTTTTTGAAGAAGGCTGGGGTTTCCCACAGCTTCCTCAGCCTCCATTTGTGGTGGAAACTGATCCTTTTCTTTTGGTTGCAAGGTGCTTTTGCCCTTCTCATTCCCTGAGAGTTCATTACTCCTCACATGAAGCAGTGACGGCCACTGCAGCTCTCACTCTCTCAGGTGGCTGTGCCAGTAATCATTTCAATCTCTTTCATTTTCAGAGCTTTCAGCAAATTCAGATGCCAATGCTGGGAGATATGAAGATAGAGGAGATGAGGCAAAACTTCCTGTAAGTTTCAAGAGTGTTTGAGTAGAAATCAGGACAGCAGGACATGCAAGTGATTTTCAGTGTATTCCTACTACAGAGAGAGCTTTTGCAAACAGTAGCTTGAACTTGTATTTAGAAGATCAGGAACCACCTGTTCCTCTTTTCAGTGGCTAGAGCCAAAGTCTGAGCATTTCATCTGACTTGGACACCTCAGAAAAAACTGATTCCCTGTGAGACAGGGGAAGTGAGATTGGGAAGGTAACATCCTTAAAGTAAAAGGCAATTTAGGAGGCTGTTGGCTGTTACACCTCCCCCTGTCTCTAAGAGAAGGATGGGAGTGACTGAGTTCCTACCTCTTTGGACACCTTATTGAGAAGTTCATGCTAAATGGGCTGAATCTGGTTTCAGTATTTCAGAATAAGGTTTATTAAATGCTGAAGGGTAATTAATGTTGTTTATCATGATGTCTCTTCTCAGCGCTTTGTACAGGCAAGCTCAGAACAGCATTGCAAACTGCAGCCCAGTGCTCTGAGCACCTCTGCAGCCCCTCCTGTGCAAATAGCTCTGAAGGAAACGTGCTCCCAAAGCCTTTTCAGCCTCTCTCTTCTCCCTTCCAGTTTCCCAGCTCTGCCATTGTCATTGCCTGCGTCGTAGCGGGGTCCATCCTTCTGGGCTTGTTGGTTTGGAAACGTGAGTATGCTGAGCTGAATGATTCCAATGTCCTGCTGAGTCCCTGGCTGTTCTGGGACCTCTGCCATGGCGCTGCAGCCAGGGCTGTGCTCACTTTGTGGGAGTTTCTGTCCTTTCTCCAGGGCTGTGGCAGCATCAGGGGGGCCAGGGAGGATGAGCTGGGGGGGATGCACAGGAGGCAGCCTGTGCAAAGAACCTGTGCCCTCACTTCTTGCAGGGCTGGCTCATCCTGTTGGCTCTCTCTTTATAGTTAAGTGGCTCCATAATTTCCTGGAAATGCTCCTAAAAGACACTGGTGTAACTGAAATCAGGATGGGATCCTTTCTTTCCTGCTTAGCCCACAGAAATTTTGCACCTTGCTGTCATTGCTTCTGAGCTCATTTGACAGATACATTGGAATTATAGATTTTGTTTTGCCATTGTAACATTAATATTATTTTGCTTCCAGGTAAACAGACAATGAAGTTTATAGTAAAAAGGTAATCCATTTTGTAATTTCCTATTAAAAGTTCCAGTGTAATTTTTCTTAGAGACAGGAAGGTATATTGGCCCCTGATTGTAATGGGTGCAGTATTGGTTTGTGGTGCTGATTACCAAAGTTCTATTAGGAGGGAACTTCAGGTAACTTCACTCCAGAAATTCAATAGTCGTTCCTGGATGCTGCTTCTGTGTAGGAATTAACAGAAACCCAGAGCAATGGAGAAATTAAGCAACAATTACTGCAGTGTAGTGACTATAGCATAAGGTAGTGCTTCATCTGCTTTTATTTTTGATTGAGTAGCAGGACACGATACCTTGTGCAAATGTACTTGATAAGTTCATATCTTCTGGCTTATCTTGAAAAAAATAAACCCATCACCCCTTTTCCAAAGACCAATAATTTTTCAATGGTAGCTGGTCCTTCACTGCTTGCTCTACATGGGAGACAGGGACTGGGAAGAGATTCTTTTCTGAATCCCATGGTGGTTACCCTGCAGCTGCCATTACAGGGTTGAAACAACCCTCCCCTATCCCATGAGAAGGTTGCAAACCAGGTAAATACCTCCCTGCTGTAAAAAGTAGGAGTTACTTCATTGCAGACACTGCAGCTTCAGGTTTCCATTTCCGTGGGAATTTGCTGATGTTACAAATAAAAAAGAATGCTCTGGAGCAGCAATGTCCATTTGCCCCATCCACAGTGATCTGTGCTTCTCACTGCAGTGCTGGACCACCAGAAGAGAATGACAAGGCTTTCAGTGGTGCTGAAGGAGAAAACAACATTTTTTCCCTGTGAAGAGCTCCTACATCACCTGCAGATGCCATGGGAAATAAAAAGGGCCTGATCCATGCTGCACTGAGAGATACTTGTGAGCCCTCAAAATATCAGCGGGTAAAAAACAAAGGCCAAAGCTTCAACCATGAAAATTTAAAATCTTTGTGCAAATTTTCCCACATCACCCTTAAAACTCACTGCATAAAGAAGCTTATTTGAGAAGGGGCTTTATGCATTATTCATGGATGCTTCTGGCATCTGCCTTCTTACTATCACATGTTGCACAATTGAATTTGTTTTTCTCCATTTTTACTAATGCTCTTCCTTGAATACAACTTGTACTCTCAGGAACAGAAGAGATCACATGGAAGGCTGCCTATCTTCAAATTGCCATGAAGAAAGAAAAGGAATCGTAAAATACAGATTTTAATGCCTTTATGTAATCAACAGAAAAATTAAGCAACAAGAATGCTGTGAGTTTAAATCAAAAATGCAGATTACTTAAGGGGTTTCACTACTGCCTGTGATTCAGCATGTTTGAATAACCCTTGGAGAATATGTTAATAAATTCTGTAATTTTTTTGCTGGCAATTGGACTTTTTATGCCACATCCTAAGGCATTTCAACAGGAGTTAGGTATTTCCCAGGTGTGGAAATGACTGGTGTGCTGTCTCAGCTCTCCAGAGAAATACTGCAGCATTAGCAGAGGTGGGAGAAGAAGAAAAACCTAGAGGGGAATTTCTCTACCTTGCCCCCACAAACCACTAATTTCTAAATCTGTTAAGGAAAAGGGATTGTCCATAGAGGGTGGGATCATTGATGGATGATCTGCAGAGATGTTGCATAATCCCCTGGGCTCCTCACCCATCCTGCTGCAGTGATTTCGGGACAAATCCTGAAATGTCCCATTTTGGGACATGGCCTGCGGGCTCCCAGGCTGGGTTTGCTCAGCTGGGGCTGTGACTGTCCCACCCCAGTGGCTGTGACTGTCCCACACCAGTGACTGTGGCTGTCCCACAGAGTGACTGCGACTGTCCCACCCCAGTGACTGTGGCTGTCCCACACCAGTGACTGTGGCTGTCCCACACAGTGACTGTGACTGTCCCACCCCAGTGGCTGTGACTGTCCCACACAATGACTGTGGCTGTCCCACACAATGACTGTGGCTGTCCCACACAGTGACTGTGACTGTCCCACCCCAGTGGCTGTGGCTGTCCCACACCAGTGACTGTGGCTGTCCCACAGAGTGACTGCGACTGTCCCACCCCAGTGACTGTGGCTGTCCCACACCAGTGACTGTGACTGTCCCACCCCAGTGGCTGTGACTGTCCCACACCAGTGACTGTGGCTGTCCCACAGAGTGACTGCGACTGTCCCACCCCAGTGACTGTGGCTGTCCCACACCAGTGGCTGTCCCACCCCAGTGACTGTGGCTGTCCCACACCAGTGACTGTGACTGTCACCACCCCAGCACAGGGACCTGGCATCTCTCACTTCTAGCCATGAATCCCACACAAACCTGGGAGGAATGAAAGGAAACAAGTCAAAAAGAAAATCCCAAACAGTTTTGATGTAGTCCTTTGAAAAACACAAACTTTTCCTTTTTGCCTTTTTTTCCCCCACCCAATTAAACCTGCTAATTAAGTCAACAATATCTCCATTGCAGCTTCCAATTGGCAGAGTTGGGCCAATCCTTTTGCTCTTACTAATTAGCTCCTCACTAATGACTTCATTACAGCAGAGCTGGCTCTCACTTGGGAAGGTTCTAGCACATTTGCTGTGGTGCTGGCTGGACTTAAAAGCCCCTGGTTTTGGGGAGTTGTGCAAGGGGAGAAGAGATGGGAGCCAACAAAGTGAGTTTGATCTGATCAGCCATGTGGAAATACAGCCCTGAGAAGCTGCAGGGAAGCTGTAAGTGTAACTTATACCACTGAGCATTCTTATTTATCTTTTTATCCAGCCCAATTATTGAGGCAGAGCCTTGGGTTTGGAATGGCAATTGGAGGCAAGGATTTTGGGGAGGGTTGTATTTAAATGAAAATTCATTGGAGTTATTTGTGAGGACTGGGGCTGTCAGTGTGTTCAGGGAAAGGTTAAAGTGAGCCTTTTAAATGTAGCTGGAGGAAATTCTGCTTTCCAAAAGCAACAGAAGCTCAGAATGCAGTCTCTGGGTCTAGTGGAGAAAAGCTGGATGAAAGCAGCAAGTTTTTAGAAAGAAAAGGCTGTGGGAGAGGATGTCATTGGCATCTGGAAATGTTGGCCTTTATTTTTAAGACTTTTACCTTGAAGGCAAAAAAAAAAATAAATATATAATTGAGTAAAAATAAAGCACTGTAGCCAAAACCCCCTCTGGTAACAGATTAAAGCAATACACAGAGGGCAGAGGAGCAAAGCCATTTGCTTTAAAACCACCCTTCATTTCCCCAAAGCTGCAGTCCCTCCATCCTGGCCTCCCACCACCTCTCAAAGTGCCAAGCACCACGAGCTAAAATTACCCAGGTCTGAGTCCTCTCCCCAGCACTTGGAGCTGCTGGAGTTATCTCAGCACTTATGGACTTGCACAGGGAGCCTGGGGCAGAGCAAAGCAGGTTTTAATTTGTTTAGAGTCCATGTCAAGCCCAAATGTTGTTATATCTGGAGAGCCTGGCTTGGCTCTGTGGAGTAAGGCAGTTAATTAATGGAGGATTTAGCTTTTGGTCCAAGTAATAATTTTTACTGGTCCCCAGTACTTTGTGGACAATTGTCTGTATCAAAATGACTGATTAGAGAGGGTAAAGGAGGTCTGACGTGAGGAGATAATGACTGAACTGCCAGATTAGTATGGAGGAGGTACAGAAAAGCAATTAAAAAAGGAGATTTGAATATTTTGGGATATGGGGTTGACTAATGAGGAAACAGGAGGAAATAAAAAAAAGAAAGGCAAGTGCTGAGTTAGGAATACAAACCCTTTAAAGAGAAACCAGAGGAATGAATTAAATATCATTTTGAGATTAATAAGAGACCTCTCTTAATAGACTTTATGGGAGCTGACTGTTCTCACGGTCCCTTTCCATCTCAGCAGCACATTTCATTATGTTTCCAGGTTTGTTTCTTAGCCTTAATGTGCTTTTCTAGGCATTTTTTAAGGTTAATATAAATAAATCTCTTGGTTTCAAAGGTGAAATGTAATTGGGGCTTAAGAAAAAGCAAGCAGAAGGGAAGAATGTGTCTGAGTACATAGGAAATTAGAAATAAGAATAAATAGCATCATGGGACTTGGGGAAAGAACAGAGATAACCACACAGTGTGAGATGAATGCATGAAAAAGTGGAAAATTTTAGCCTGGTAGAGAGAGGAAATGGGATGTGCTGCCACAGACATGACAGCAGATGGCAAAATTGAGCTGCAGAGAGACATCTGGAGAGATGAGGAGAGGCTGTAAAGGTGATGCAGATTTGCTGACACTGAGCAGAATCACTGCAGCCTCCTCCAGTGACCGTGGAGGTCCCAGCCAGGAGTGCATGGGCTGAGCTCGTGGCTCCAGGGGATGCTCTCAGCACACTGGGCCCTGGCTCGTGTGGCCTCCAGAGCACAATTTCCTGCCAGCCTCAGCAAGCCCCTGGTTTTCTGGTGCTCCTGGGGCTGGGGTGACCATGCAGTTCTTGGTTTCCTCTTCCCGCTGCCGTCTAACCCCAGCTGGGAGCAGGGTGGTTTTGGTTTCCATTGCTAATTTAAAACACAAACCCCAAGACTCAGCAGCTCCTGCAGTCACACTGTGGAAGCAGTGACCTGGGAAAGGAAATGTCAGCCCTGAACAAACCCAGAGCTCATCTCAGCCTCCACTCCCTCCGGCCATCCAGCAGGACGGGGGTCTTGGCAAGGAGCCCTCCAGGGAATCACCTTGGAGAGTGTTTAGGAGCTCAGAGGAGCACTGAGATTGGAGTGGGGCTTCCCACAGAGAACCCTCATTTTCTCACCCTCATTTCCTCACCCTGTAGTGCAGAGTCACAGAATCAATGAGGCTCAAAAAGATCTCCAAGATCATCGAGTCCAACCCATGGCTGATGCCCACCTTATCACCCACACCAGAGCACTGGGGGACTGTTCCTTCAACACCTCCAGGGATGGGGACTCCACCTCCCTGGGCAGCCCTTCCAATGCCCAACAGTGCTTTCAGTGAAGAAATTCTTCCTGATGTCCAATCTGTACCTTCCCTGATGCAGCTTGGTACCATTTCTTGTCCTGTTGCTGATTTCCTGCCCCATCTGGCCACAACCTCCTTGCAGGGAGTTGCTGAGAGCAAGAAGGTCCCTCCTGACTCTCCTTTTCTCCAGGCTAAACGCCCCCAGCTCCCTCAGCCTCTCCTCACAGGGCTTCTTTTCTAACCTCTAAAGCTAAGGAGCTCAGTGTAGTTTGAAACTGAGACAGGAAGGATCATGAGGACACTGGGAAGAGAGAGGAAAATTGGAGTGTGCAAATACCAGTGGAAGGGCTGGGGAGGAAGTTGTTGGGAAATTATTTCTGGTAAAAGTTCATTGCCTTTTTTTAGTCTTTCAAGCCCTGACCCTTCTACAGGGGAAGGGAAATCTACCACTTCTCAAAAATATATATATATTTTTTAAATTTATAAGAAAAGAGGCAGAATATTCTCTAACTATTAGAAAATGCAGCTTCTTTTTTTAAGTATCTAGAAAAAAAAAAGAGGAAAATTTAGTGAGGGTGTGTTTTGGGGTTTTTTTGGTGGCTTGGTATTTTATAATACCTAGGAGAAGAGGTGTATGGTAGGTAATCCAAACTAGGAAATACTTCCTGTCTATATTAATATATTCTAAAACAAAGTATACTAAGGCCTGACTATCTTGTCTCATATACATATTCTGTAGTTCTACTGATATAAGTGAACACTGAATCCAGGAAGGTAACCCCTTTTCATGCTTAAATGCACATCTAATGAAGATTCATGGCTTCAAAGGTACCAGAGCCGGTGTCATCCTTAACTGAGCCATCCAGTAGTTAATAAACATCACACAATCATCTGCATATTTAATGCAGGGCAGAGAAATTTATGGAGAAATCTCTAGCTTTTAATCCAGCAATGAATCATTGATGGGATTTTGGGTTGTTCACTTTGTGCTGAATTAAGTTGTCTCTCTTCACCAAGTGAGCCCCGACGTGGGCAGCGTCACCAGCCAGGCTGCACAGTGATGGATGGTGCTGGCATAAATTATTTATTGGCCATTTCAGATCACTTGCCCAGCAGTGAACTCAGCCAGTTAATTTTAAGTCTGTTCATCTCCATTTCTAAGTGTACAAAAAGGTTTCCATGTACATGAAATTCATCTCCCTTCCTTCCTCCCCCTCCTTCCAGTGAATTACTTGTGTGGTTTGGGTGGGCTTGGGATGCAAACTGTCCCTTAGAGGGTGTGGTGACAGTGTCCTGGCATGGGAGACTGTTTGTCCAAGTTGGTTCTGCTTCTTCAGCTCTCACTTGTGTCCTGCTTTAAGAGCCATGGAATTGAAATTGTGATTTCTTAGCTTGTCACACATGTGGTACAATCCTCTTTAGTCCACATGGGCTGTGCAGAGAATGTGTCAATGCACTCAGGGTGAGGAGGGAAACTCCAGAGGCGGTAATGATCAAACACTGATTATTATTTTTTTTTAATTATTTTAAATTTTATTTCTACCTGCAAGCCTCAGCCAATGCTGGGGCAGAGCCCTTTGCCAGGGCTTTCCTTTGAGCTCTGCTTCAAGGACAAGGGACATTCAGCCTCTCAGTGGAGCAGAGAGTCAATGCTGCTTTTGAATTCTGCTTGGTGTTTTATGCCCTTGGTCCATTATCTAATGGGGAATATGATGAGGTAATTATGGAAATACACAAATTGCAACCTCATGAATACCAAAGAAAGTCGTGATGATCCATGCTAAAAGAATGCATAAAAATGCAAATCATTTGTAAATGGGGAGCAGTAAATCTTGTTAGTATTAATAACTTGGAGCATTTAATTGCATCAGGTCTTGATGAATTCTAACCAAAGCTGTCTGAGGAGATGGTTTCAGGGCTCTCACCCTGTGAACTGTGTGCCATGAGGTCAAGGGGAGCTGAAACTTGGATCCTCTTGGTGGATCCACCTTGGGCTCCTCTGTGAGCTCTGCTTGGCTGGTTCCTGTGTGGGATAACAAAGGGATTGGGATTTATCTTCAGGCTGCTCTCTGTTCTTTGTCATATCACACTGTATCTTGTCTTGGTTTGTGAGGTGCTTCTGATGCCTTTTGGGGCTACCTAAAAACAGAGGCCAGACAAAATTAAGGGAATAAAAAGTGGTTATATTTATTGAAGGGTCGTTGGGTACGTTAAAGGCAGATGAAGCCCCCCAGGGGCTACACCCAAAATTGGTCACAGGTTTTCACGCTTTTATAAGTTTTGTCCATTATTTCTGGTAAAAGTTCATTCATTCATATTGGGGGTTTATTTTGCAATTATAGCTTTAGGTAATGAAGTCATTTACCCCAAGTTTGCTCCCCCCAACTCACTTTTGTTTTACATTTCTTGGGGCCTGAGGTAGTGAGGTGTCCCTGATTCTCAGGTCTGGAGAGGAATTGTTGTGTCTGAACAAAATGGGAAAGCAGTAGCTAACACTCCATATGGAATCCAGAGCTATACATTAAAGAATGATTACAAATATATGAAAAATATACAGGCTAAAATTCTAAGGCACAACTTCCAGCAGTATCCTCGGGAGAAATTGAATGTTTGTTCAGATTTTTGCAATTTTTTGTGCTGCTGTTGTGATACCTCTGGCCAGGTGTGAGGGGCTTTTGTCAGGAGTCTGCTGGGTGAAGGTTCCACCTGGAAACATCTCACAGAATCTTTCCCAATTCATTAACCAACACCTCCTTGAACTTTGCCAGGCTTGCCAGTGGCTGGGTGTTTGGTGGGGTTCCTATTTATCAGCTCTTCCTTTCTCTTCAATTCATTCCTCCTCTGTCTAGAGCTGAGTTATTCTGCCCTAATCCAAGATACTGGATGGCACCTCCACACATGAACCCTGCAGCTTCATAAACCTGATGAAGGAGAGAGGAATATTCCAAGAGAAAACGAGAGAAGGTCATGATTTATTGCTAATAAACAGCTCCCTGGATCTTATTATCTTTGCTGTGTAGAAGCCTGGAGATCCAGATTGGGCTTTATAATTCACATTGAAATTCAATGCATCACATGTCTCCTGTAAAGCCACATTTTTGAATGATACTCAAACCCTATTAAACAGGTACTCATTAAACCACAACACCCTATAAATTCTTCCTGAGTTTTGTTGACAGTACACATCAAACACGAACCTTTAAGTGCTTTTCATTTTCCTGGTAGCGGGCTATCATAATGCATCACATGACAAAATAATGTGTTTACATGACAGATTTAATGCTTGATCTGCTGCATGAAATGCTTCAGAGCACCAGAAGACAAAAATGTAACATTATACTTCCAAGTGTCTATTAATTCTTAACTAATAATAAATTACAGTGAGGTGCTGATAGAAATGGATGAGGGAGGCACATGCAAATGGAAGGAATTCATGAGGATCAGTGACATGGCAGTGAATATTAAATGCAGACATCATAGTTAGGGGGAAAACACAGCATCTTTGGGTTGGCAAGAGACTGCTCCATGGGTCTGGGTTTCTTCTTTTGGGTCCTGGCAGCCCACACAGACTTATAGTGAAGGTCATTTAGTGCAATACAACAGGTCAGGTTGGATTTATTTTCACTTTTCCCTCCTAAATGGTGCCAGCAAGGAGTCCCAGCTGGTCCTGTCCTGTCCTGTCCTGTCCTGTGAGCAGGACTGGAACTGAGCCCAGCTCTGGGGACATGAGGGTGCCCTGCCAGCCCTTTGTGTCCCTCCTAACCCCTGTGGGCTTTGCCTACCCTGTTGTATTTCTTTGTGAGTTGTCATCCTCTGCCTGGCCTGACAGCTGAGGGGACACCATGGGATGGCTTTGGAACCTTACAGATCCACAGCAAGGCTCTGCATGACATTTTGTGGGGTTCACTGAGGGCCAAGGGCATCACCAAACCTCCTGGGGTTGGGAGAGACAGACAGAAATCAGCCCTTGCTTACAAACTGTCTCCCACCAGCAAAATAAAGTAACCAAGTTTCAGGTTTTTCCAGCCAAAAGACCATTCATTCTTTTGCTCTTCTGCTCCATCCCTGCCCCTCCTGTGCTGAGCTGTGTGACCTGCCCATGGCACTGGGCACCACCCTCATCCTGCCCATCCCAGCACCTCCAAATGAGACCCCAGGATGTGCTTTTCTCCCACATGATCCAACTGCTGTGTTCAGAGCAATGTTTGGTTTCGAGCATCATTTCCTACTCACCCTCAAAACAGAGCACAGACAAGTCATTCTCTGCAAAATGTTTATTATTTTTCCTCTTGTAAACCTCTATGTAAACCATTTTTACTTTTGCTGTTCATTGTTTTCATCGAACAGGGTTGTTAATTCTGCAGTTTCTTTACGAGGAGCTGTCCCTCAACAGGTCTCATTTCTCCTCAGTGCCACCTCCTTCCCTCCACACAGCTCTTCTGTAATTCACGACATCATTGACTCCCAGCCCTGGCAGAAAACTGCCAGAATTTGGGATTTCAAGAGTGATATCCAGCCACTCCACGAGTTTAGAGTATGAGGGCAGCTGTGTCCATTAATCTTTTAAAAGAACCCAAATCTCTGGTTTTTATTGCAAGTGGGAGCTAGGAAGGAATTGGTATGTGGGAAAACAATGCTGTAATGATGACATACAATCAGAGGGAGGGTAATAAAGCTGCTATTCCTCCCTGCTTACTGGGGGAGTTGGCTGGGGAGCAGGAGCTGAGGCTTGTTTTAACTACAGACAGCTCTCTCTCTGCAGTTTTTATGGCTTTCTCAATCACTTTGCTCATCTGCTGCTGGAGGCTTTTATTTGCTGATAAGGGCTGTTAAGCAGTTGGAAAGCCAGACCAATGAAGTTATATAAAATGCAGCAAAGGGTTTGTGCCAGGTTAGAGCCAAGATGAAGGAAGAGGGAGGGAGATGGGAGGGCTCCAGCTCTTCTTCTTGGCAAGGGAAATGTCCTGAGAAAGGGACAAAATAGAGCAAACCAGTGAGATACAGTTTGTCACTCTTTCAGGGGGGAGCATATATACATATCTAGGTGTAGATATACTCCTACTTATACTTGTCCCTGCTCCTTGTGCTGATGGGAAAATGGATTCCTCTTTCTTAGTCTTTTTCTTCTTTTTCTGAGAAATTTCTGAAGCCTCCTTTAACAAGAAAATGAAAAATAAATGTTGATCTGCAATGGGAGCAGTGCTGAGGTTGCCTTGCTCCAGTCCAGAGGTCTGAAGCAGCACCTTTTAGTGAGGAAATGGCCAGTTAAACCCCTGGAAGTCTTGGAGGCACATTAAAGCTGCTTCCCAAATGACTTTGTAGTACACTTCCTTATCTGGAATCAATCAGTGATGGAAATAGAAAAATGACCAGATTTTAACACTGGAATTTTTCTTGGAGCAGTCTTCAGGGCTGTGTCTCTGCAAGCCTGAATGCAGGGAATAATGTTGGGCTGCTATCCATGCTGAGCATGGCTTTTTTGGTTTGGGTTTAAAAGTTAATATAGGGTTGGTTTTGTTGTTGTTGTTTTGTTTTGTTTGTTTTGTTTTAGTTTTTTTTCAGAGGGAACAGTGATTTTGGGACTGCTGTGTTCTGCTTTCTCAGCCATTATTTCTTCATTCCAATTTCCCCCTTTATGAGAGAATTAAAAATTAATCTGGAATGTCAGATCTGCAAGGTCTTGTACTCTCTCTATATATAAAGAAACAAATACAATTTTAGAATTTAAAAAAAATCCAACCAACCCAACCCAAAACAGAAAACCTGTTCCCCATATCCAGCTACTATCTTTCAGGTCCCTCCTGCAAATTGCTAACATAGTTCAGTTGACTTGTGGTCACTTTTAGCAGTTTATTAAATTTTCTGATTTTTAAAAGGCTCCTAATTTTCTCACTTCATGTCCCCAGAGTGGAGAATTCTCTTTGAATCCTGTATTTCTCACCAACTTGTTCACAGCATCAGTTATTGCAGTGTACAGCACCTAGTTTTCAAACAAATTCCTGGAAGAGCAGGCATCCTTTTCAAATGTCACCTCCATTTTGGTCCTGACCTGAAAAACGAGGAGTGTCAGGTTTTACTAAAGCATTTCAGTTCTCTTTTGCTCTGAAGCAAATTGGAAACATTCTGTAGTCTCACCTCTCGCAGATTGTGTATGATAGGTAGGGAGGTAGGTGCCTTTCTGCCTCCTACTTTTATTCTTGAGGAATTTCCATCTAACCCCAAGGAAATATGAAGTCAGGACTGATGACTCTGCCTGGAAAAAGCCCACGGAGATGTGACAGCTCCTCCTGCCTGGAGCAGCAGCACCTTGGGAGAAATGCTGCTGACTGCAACAAACCATCCTCCTCATTTTCCTCTCCCTCCATGGAAGCAGTTTGTCCAAAGCCCTCTGCAGTCAGGAGCCTGAGAAAATAGTTTTAAAAGCTCTAGGAAAGGATTTACTCTTTGCATGAGCTGACAGTCTGCAATCTTCAGTGCAGAGCAGTTAATTGAAATCCAGGCAAGGAAAGGCTGTTAAAAGGTATCATGTGAATCTTGGCTCAAGGCAGCAAAGCTCAGCTTGCTAGTTAGTTTTCATCCCTGTTTTTCTTCTTGAAAGATGTGCAAGGAACAGAGATCTCAGAGAGTTTGCATGGCCATAAAGCTGCTTGGTGAGGATGGACCATCTGCTGCTGAAAAGCAGAGCCAGTGCAGGGTGCTCACTGTGGCAGCCTGGTGGGGCTTTGACCAAAAGCCTCTGGGAGGAACAGAATTCCTCTATTTCTACCAATGTATGCATTCCCACATTGTTCCTGCATCTCTCTTCCCCAGCAGCCTGGATTTTGTGTCCAGCTCTCTGGGATATGGTCTCAGCAGAGCAGGTTGGTGTCCTCACCCCCTGTTCTGGCCACCTCACCCACAGTGGTTGCTGCACTCACTCTTGCCAGATTTGCCCATCCAGTTCATCATTTGGAAAATCACTTTCCAAGCTGTGCTCTGTTAACTGTGTGTGGTGTTGGCACTGGATAAGGTCTGAATGTCCCTTCAGGAAAGGTGGTTTGAATCCTTTCAGCAAAAGTGTAGCCAGTGAGTCTGCCCACACAGACTGGCATGAGCAGTGTGTTCCCTTCCCTCTGCAGGAAGGATTTGAGATCTATTTGCCTGATGTTACATTTTCTGATGCAGATTCATTAAAAATGGATTAATTTTTTTTTTTTTTTTATCAGGCTCCACTACTTTCCTGCTGGGGCTATTTATGTAGAACTAGATTTAAACATCTCCCATTTCATCATAAATTGTATTGACCTGGTAAAATCCATGCCATTTTCAGCAGAGTCTGTTCCATTTGGAAACAAGATATAAATCTCCTGACTTCAGAAAGTTTCTCTAAAGAACTCTCATTTGAGGCACAAGTGGGGTCAAGGCAAGGCAAAAATTGAGATTCAAAGTTTACTCTGCTTTCTCCTCAGAACCAAAATTTACCACGTCAAATCCACCCAGCCCAGTGAAAAGAAAGTTTTACTTCTTGCCAGTTGTAGTTGTGGGTTAATAAAATCCACATTCTTGACAGAGTGTCAGCTGCCATCCTCCTGCTGAGCCCCCAGAGCCCCAGGAACGAGGACACAGCTGCCCCTCACCTGCAGGGGCTCAGCCAGGGCTCCCAGGTGATGCCAAGCCCCAGGACAGAGATTCCCACTAAATGTAATTGCTGAAGCTCTTTTAAGACATTGCCAGAAGAAGAAGAGGTGCTGAGGGCAAAATCTCTTCTTTATGAGTTAGTGTGTGCTCATGCATTGGAAACCAGGAATTCATTTCTAACCTTCTGAGAGAGTCTAAAGCCACTTTTCCCAGCAGAGGGGCTGAGCTGGTGGCTGCTCTGGAGCAGGAAATGCTTTCCTGGGTTCTACTGGTGCCAGAGAGAGAAATCACTGCCAGGATGGAGGGGGATCCAGTGCAAGAGAGGCCTGGGCTCTGGACTTGTCCCCCCATTCTTTGCATTTTCCTTTCAACCAAATTCACAAGGTTTTGGACCAGGAACAAAGTCATTTTCCTTTTCTGTGACTGTCTCAGCAAGCAGCTTGTACCCCCATAAATCCCCTGCCCTGTCACAGACATGTTTTATGGAAAATCCTTTCTTTAGGATTTTTCCTCCTGAGAAGCTGAGAGGCCTCAGGAACAAAATGTAAACATTGATTATCTGCTGCTGTGGAATGCAACAGGTGCATCTATGATTGGCCCATGTTAAATGTTTGTAATTAATGGCCAATCACAGTCAGCTGGCTTGGACAGAGAGCTGAGCCACAAAACTGTTATCATTCTTGTCTATTCTATTCTTAGCTAGCTTTTTGATTAAATCTTTTCTTCTATTCTTTTAGTATAGTTTTAATGTAATATATATCATAAAATAATACATCAAGCCTTCCAAAACATGGAGTCTGATCCTCATCTCTTCCTTCAACCAAAAACCCCTGTGAACACGGTCACACAGCCCCTTTTGCCTGTCAGGAGTCTTGCAGGGGGATCATTTCTGTGGATGGTCCAGCTTTGGCTGGATCATTTCCAAGGCAGGCACTAATCCCTGTGCAGTGCCCCTCTTCCAGCCCTTCACTGCAGGATCTGGATGCTCTCCAGCAGCCAAGCACCCCTGCTCAGCCCCAGAAACTGCCAGCCCTGGATTTCAGATGCAGAAGGTGCTTTTATCTAGCCCTGAATGTATGCACAGAGGAATAACTGAGCTATTTGATGAACTGATTAAAGATTTATAGTTCTTAGAGCACATAGCTGTCTTTTGGGGAAAATCCTGGATCAGAAATCCATCTCTGTCCTCACTAATCCACGTATTATTCTCTCTCATTACTTTCTATGGATTCATTTTCATTTCATGTTGCAGCACTGGCTCACCAGTGTGTTTCTGATATTACAATACATTATTCAGCTGTCTCCTGACTCTGGTATTTGGTGGCATCTGTTAGCATGGTTGACTCTTCGCTGTCTATTCATTTAGTGATAGTACCTTAATTTTTTCTATTAATAACAACAACATCCTACTGGTCAACTACTCTGACTGAATCCTAAGTAAACTCTTTTGTGCCTTCTCTTTTCTTTGCATTTTACCACCTGCAAAATGTTATCAGGAATTTTTTTGTCTCTGACTTTCCAAGTGATGCAACCCCCACCATTTAAGGTGTCATCCTATGGGAAAAACAGAAAGCAGGGAGTTCTTCTCTGCTCTCACACAGCTCCAGGCTGCCATTCAGCCACTGAGGTGAAGTGCAAGGGATATTTAGGGAGCTTTACAGGAGAATGTGTACCCAGACTGCCACACAGACCCAATGTAGTGGGCTCAGACTTCTGCCTGTTCTCTCTCTTCATCTATTTTTACCGAAACACTTCATTCCAGGGATTCCCCTCCCTTTAGGAAAGGGAGAATGGGACCTAATTTCTTTTATTAGGCATTGTTGGTGTGATTTTAATACAAGTAGGAATCCTTTTTGCTTCCCAAAGCCCACCACACCCCACAAACTTGTCTCTAAGAATATGGGAGCATCTCTTTCCTTTGCTGGGCTGCCTGAGCATCACTCTCCATCAGTTAGAAAATCCCTTGTTTTCCCTAAATTGCAGCCATTCCTCTCCCTTCCTCTGGATTCTCAGTAAGAATTTCGCCTAAAGGCAGCTGGGCTGGGCTCTGTAACTCCTTCCTTGCTTGGCCAGCACACCCTGTTCCACAAGGTTTGAGGACATGGCAACACCTGAATTCCTGTACTTCAGTAAAAGAGCTGTGCCAAACCTGCCCCATCCCACTGCAGGATGGAAAAGCTGCTGGGACACATCAGAGCAGGGTTTTGGGAGGCTTGGCTGCTGGAAGTGCTGCTCAGAAACACCTCTGTGGCTTCCCTGTGGCTGCTAATGTGAGCACAGAGGTCCTGCAGACAGACCCCACTCAAGTCTTTTCAGGAAGAGTAAAAACCCTTCTATTTTAAATTTCTTTTTTATTTTTCCACCTTCTCAAGCATATGCAGTTTCTCACTGTGCCTTTCTCCACCCAGCACCAATATTCCTTCCCTTGGAAAACACTCATTCCCAACACTGACTGGCTTTGACTTTTTCTTGCTAAACAAATTTGACCTTTAAGATGTCCCATGAACTCTTTAATCCTGAATTGTTTTGCACTTCTCCTTTTCAGCTGGTTCAGCTTTTTAACCTGCTTTTTAAAAAGCCATTGGCACCAGAGTGGAGCCAGCATCCTGGGTTTCTCTCCCCAGTGGCACAATTGGAAGTAAAATTCACCTTCCTCCTCCTGCTTGGCCCTGTGTGACTGAGCTGGAAGTGTCCATGCTCTGTAGCTCAAGTGCTTTCAGTGATAGAAAATCTATCAGGCACTAATGGAAGATGTTCCCGTGGTTAATTACTCCCTTTGCTTTGTAGAAAAATAATAATTAGAAAATGACTCCCCATACTTAGCTTGGATTGATCCAGTTTCAGCTTCCAGCCATTGGGTCTTGTCCTGGCCCTGTCTGAGAGATTAAAAAGCTTTTCCTTAATAGAAAATCATGTGGGTACTTGAGAGACCTCTTCACCTTCCCTTGGTGAAATCAAATAAATGAAGCTCTTTGGTGTCTCCCTGCAAAGGAAATTTTCCTGACAAGGGTCAGGGTCCAGGTCAGAGATCACAAACCAGAAAATTTCTGTGTTCTTGGCCCACTTTCTGGAACCCCAAAATAGACAAACTGTGAGAAGGGATTAGGCATTTAAATATATTTCCTCTCTCCCCTCCTCATGATTCAAATTAACAGAGAACTAATGGATAAAATTAATCAGGCACTGTTTTGTCTGTCTCCATGAAAAGGCAGGTGAACATTGAATAATATTAAATATCGCTTTCTCTTGGGAAAATCGAGATTCCATAAAAATACAGTTAATTAAAGATTGGGACCAGACAATTACATGAATGTATAAAAGAATTATTTGAATATGGACGCTACAAGATTGGAGGAGGGAAGAAGGAAACCTGTCCATGCCCCTAAAAACCCATTTGAACAGCTTAGTGCTGGATTTAATATTTAACTTAATAAAGGCATTTACTGTTAATGAGATGATGAATGTGCTGGAAAATAGGACTAAGTGATTAAAACAGGGAATTCATGAGATGTAGCTCTTGGCAAGGTGGGAATGGGAAGAAAGTGGGTCAGTGGGAGTTTGTGATGGGAAGGGCTGTTCTGGGGCACACAGAGCTGTCTCATGGTCCTTTTCTTGGCCTCTTTGCCTTCCTGACCTCCTTCCTTTATTCCTTCCCCCTCTCCTGGTGGTGCTGCTGTGTTACCAATGAGCCCTGATGGTGCTGCTGCTCTCCAGGCCTGCAAATGAATATAAATGAAAATAAAACCTCTGCCCCGTGATTTTACTAACCTGCGTGCATTTGCTTGTCCAAAACAAGAGTGCCAGAGGCTGGGTTAATGAGAAGCTGGTCACAGCAGCAGAATCCTGCTGAATAAAAAAAAAGCATCATTCAGTCCTTAGATCACAGGAGATTTGGGAGATTCTTGTGCTCTGCTGGTATAGCTGGGTGAATTTCATGGGTTTAGTGACCTCCAAGCAAGGACAAAAAGTACTGCTTTCCATCTAAAGCCATTTTCTGCGAAAATAAGACACAGTTTCTGGACACAGAATGCAGGCATTGTTACAGAAACTGTGTATGGGACATGCATTTTCAAATTTTCCATTTGTTATAAAACATTGATCAGATTAACTCAGTGTTTCCCTTTGCCTCTGGAACTGACCTTCTCCTGGGAAGAGGCTGCTGCAGTTTTAATATTTAGGCTGCTGCAAAAACCACCTGCAGCAAAAGCTGCCCCAAGGAAATGGGAGCACAGGAGAATTCTGTCACAGCACAGCTTCCATTGCCCTTCCCATCCAGGTTCAGGCACCAGAACCCCCAAATCTCACTTTGCAATTCAAAGTTGGCAATTCTGGGCAACTTTGTTCCAGGACAGCAAAGGGAGGTTTCCTCTGCCTTTGCTTTTCTTCCGTGCTGAAGGGATGAAAGAAAAAGGTTTATGCCTTTCTGGACATAAATCACTTTTAGTCCTGGGAGCTGAGGAGGAAAGCACCTGAGGAATTTTGTGCCATTCTTTGGGGTAAATGTGAGGGCAAGAAGGCTGTGCTGGCTCACACATTTCAGGCTTCAATGCAACAGCAACCACTAATACATCAGAGGAGGAGAAGATAAGGTAATTTTTTAAAATTTATCTTTATTTTTAAATTAAAGTTAAATTTTGATTTTTTAAAATAAATTTGTTTTAATTTCAGATGTGGAGGCAGAATATGTGACAGCAAAGTTAAAAAAAAAAAAAACCAACCTGTGATAGGAAAGACTTTTGGTTTACATCATTCAGAATAGGGCAGGGTGTAACACAGGAATGGTGGCAGTGGAGAAGAGGAGGGACAGAGCAGTTCCCTGAGATTCTTTGGCCATTAGGTGCCACTCTTCTGCTGCATTTCCACCTGACACAAATTCCTCCAGTTCGGGTGAGCCAAGTGCAGCTGCTTCCTCAGCCTACAGGTTTAATTCATGTGAGAACTTCACAATAAATTTTTTGATCAAGAACCTTCCACTTCATCCAATTCCTGATTAATTTGATTCCCCACTTTAACGTGATTGAAAATTCAGGAAGAGGCTCCCTTGTGCTTGGAATAAAAACAGCCAATATATTCTGTTTGATTTCAATCTCTTTAGGCAGCAATTGTGAGATGATTCCATCATCAGCTCCAGGGTGTAACTATGGAATTTGTGCAGAGGGTGGCATTTTAGCACTGCAGAAGGTAAAGGAGTCCAAAAAAATACATGAATAACAAGGAGAAATAGAGGGTCCAGCAGGGAGTCATTTTGCTGATATTTCTGACTGTGCCACTCAGTTGTCTTATAACTTTGGTCAAAACAAGGACTCTGAAAACAGCACAGAATAATCCCAAAGTCAGAGAGGCTCGTCTGCCATTTCCTGGCAGCAAAGTCTATAGAACTGCATCTGTTCCACCCCCTTCTCCACTGTTTTCTGCAACAAAAGATGAATTTGTACTTGGCCAACCCTCAGACCAGCAGCACTGACTCCTCAGACTGCATCCACATTGTAATGACTCAGTCGAGAATGATGGGGAAAGCAGCAGCATTAATTTTTTTTTTCAGGATCATTTGAAAGATTTATAGCAAATTTACATCCTAGTTCCAGGGAACTAACTAGATTAGTACTAATTAAAGACTATGTTTTAAGTTTAAAACCCAGTCATTTGTGGCTTGCAGATGTAAAACTCCCTGGGTTTTGCTCCTGAAAAAGGTTTTGTTTGCTGTTTCTGCAGTCAGCAAATGAAAAGCTTCAGCTTTCTGCAGTGTACCTTGCTGGCAGGAAAATTGTCAACATATGAGGTGAAGGAGACTGGTGGGGAAGGCATTATTTATTCTATTTTAATATTTTTATTATCCCTGCGTTAGGGACATGGACCCTGCAGTGATCTCTGCATGGGTGACAGAGTGCCTCTGCCCAAGGTCACTTCTTGATGCTTCCTTTGTTTGCTGCTCTTGAATGATTCAGGAGCACCCTCAGGCCCAGGAAGGCTCTTCAGGGGGTCCAGGAGGGAGCCAGGGCTCAGCCCTGGGGCTGCAGGAGGCTCCAGACCCCCCAAGGGCAGGGCAGGGGCTCCAGGCTGGAGCCAAACCCAAACCAAACTGTGTGACAGCAATCAGTTCAACTCAGGGAGGGCAGGAGCCAAACCCAAACCAAACTGGCGTGATGTCATGGATATATTTTATGAAAAATCCCTTTCCCGGGATTTTTCTCCTGAGAAGCTGAGAGACCTCAGAAATGAAATGTAAACAATGATTATCTGCTGCTGTGGAATGCAACAGGTGAAGCTTTGATTAGTTCATGTGAGTTATTTCTACTTGATGACCAATCAGAGGTACAGCTGTTTTGGGACTCTGGACAGTCACAAGATTTTATTATCATTCCTTACTATTCCTTCTTTGCTATTCCTTCTGATGAAATCCTTTCTTCTATTCTTTTAGTATACTTTTAGTATATAATTTTCTTTTAATATAATATATATCATAAAATAACAAATCAGCCTTCTGAATCAGTTCAACTAAGGGAGGGCAGGAGGGGGAATAGGCACCAACAGGAGTGTGCCACTCCCATCCCAGTGTTCCTCCTTCTTCAGCATCCCTTCTAGATAATTAATCTTGATGAGAGGTGATCCACCCTTGCTGGGATTCATCAGCTTGCTTGAAAGTTTTCATAGAAAAATCAGCTTGGTAGATGTGCTCCACTAATCTGCAATGACTTTGGTGTTGGTTTTTCATTTCATTGACATATTTGTATTTTCTCTTTCGCAGTAGTTTGTTGTTTGTGGGTTTTTTTGGGCTGTCTTTTTTTCTGCATCTGTGTGAAGTAGGCAAGGCAATTTTCTGTTTAAATTGCTTCTGGGGAAGGCACATTTAAAGACATACAGATGCTTGAAAGGCATATTAAAGACTTAAAGCATCATCTTAGGGACCCAGCTGTACACCCTGAGTCCTCCAGGATTTAAAAAGGGCCATAATCTGGACATGATCTTCTGATGCTTTATTTTTGATTGGTTATCATGGAAAGCTCATTGCAATGAGCTGAGGGAGGTTTTTGACAGGAGGTTATGCCATCACCCATCAAATATTGGTGTATTAGATCTCTCAGTATAGGAAAAAATATCTTGATGTGATCTTGGATTCCCTGTTTGTGACCTGCTCTCCCAGACTAAGGCAGCATCACTGCACTATCCACCTCAGTGAGTTTGTAAAAACTTCTGCCAAACCCTCAGTTTTCTTTTGTGAACTCAAACTGGGCTGGTACTCAGACCAGATTTGTCCTCCCTCATGAATTCCTGTTTGCTTCCCATGTCAGGAGCATGGGGTAAGATGAGGTTGTCAAACTTGGAAAATTCCTTGATTTTGGAAAACATCTTCCTGTTCAAAATGAGCTTTGAAGAGCGAGCTTGATGCTGCGCAAATCTGTATTTTTGGATTAGTTTTTTGTTTGGTTGGTCAGTGGAAGCAGTTGATATTTTCCATAATGCAAAGTAAATACAGGAATGTATTTATGTGCAGAAGCCACACCATGCTGCTGCTGAAGCTGCTCAAGTGCTTCATCTTGACATTTTCAGACTGGAAGACAGATGTTACCAAGATGCTTATGGGATGTCCTGTGTGTTTCTTTAATGAGAAACCATTAGCAAGCAAGTGTCCACAGAATGTCTGAATTTAACTGAAATGGGATTTTTTAATAGATGATATTTTATGGAAATCTACAGTTGTTTTGGGGAGTTTTTTTGTTTGTTTTGTTTTGGTGGGGGTTTTTTTTGGCAGTTAATTGACCTACTCCTTCTGTGCACATGCTTTTGATCCTGCCTGTGTGATCAGATCAGATCAGAGCATCTTCCCTGTGTGCTGCTCTCTGCCACATTCCTGGGATTTTTGCTCTTTGAGGTGCCCTGTGAGAGCTGCCTGTTCTTTCCCACATCTGCAGCAGAATTTGTGCTGGGCTGAACCCCAAGGACTGTTTGGTTGTGGCTGTTTGTGGAAATCTTGTGCAATAGCACTTGGGGATTCTGCCTGTGACCATGTCTTCCTGCAGAGCCTGTGGTCAGAGATGGGCTGTCTGGGACATTGGGCAACTCAATTCTGCACTGTTATAATTCAGAGAAAAAGGGTAAAAAAAGGCTATATTGGTGTGCATGGATAATCTGGTCAGGCTGGTGTCTCTTCTCACTGTGGCTGTGTTCTGCTTCTTCTGTGCAGAGTATAACAGTGATTGTCCATTAATTTCCTGCTGATTGATCGAAAACTTAACTAAGGTGTTATTGTGTAAGTCTGTTTTCACTAAATCAGAAGACTGGCATTGGCAAATTGATATAAAACAAGATTTAAGGCAGCAGCAGCTCCAAGTGCAATCCCTGCTTGTCCTTCTGAGAGCAGAAATTACAGCCCAGTGTGGGAGGAGCAATGTTGGTCTTAATCTCAGCCCTTCTTAGGTTGGAGAGTGAGAAGAGTTGATGGAAAAAAGCCACCTGAGACCTCAGGGGACAATGTGGAAAGCAGGTGTGACCAGTGGAGCTCCCCAGTGAGGGGGGCTGGCACTGGAAGTATCATGGGAAGGTTTGCTCATGGTTACAACTCATTTTCATTGTGATTCCACTGTATGAATCCACTGTGTGATTACTCACAATTGAAGGCCTCTGCAGTGCCACTGAGAGCCCATCATTTCCCCACAGCTGGAGGGAGGGAGGATGCAGCTGCAGGCACTGAAGCCCCTGGGACTCTGCTCAATCTCCTGCCAGGGCAAAGCCAAAGTGCTGCTCTGGGCAGGCACCATTCCAAATCCACCAGCACTTGGCTGGCTGCAGCTCCCTTGGTATTTCCTGCAAGCATCACAGTGGTGCCTGCAGAAAATGATGCCTTCAGGGTGATATTTAGGGTCCCTTCCAAGCCAAGCCATCAGCTCCCTTCATTCAGCCAGCGGTTCAGGAAAATGGTAACCAGAGATTCCCATTTTATAAAATTTTATAAACATTTAAATAAAACTGAATTTTCTGTCTTTGCACAGGATGATTTCCCTGAAAGACAGACTTATATATGAACCAAATGAAAATCCCTGTTGGATACTCGACAGACCCTGAGGCAGGAGGAGAAGCCACGTTTCAGTCCTGCTGCTGCAGGTGGCACTCCTGCTCCTTCTCCTTCCACCGTCCCAAATCTGAAGTGATGAGTTATTTGCTATGGTCCGAAGGGCAGCAGAAAAGCCTGACCAAATTTAACTAAACCAGAAGGGCACAAAAAGGATTTTGAGCAAAATGTGAGTGGCTTGCTTGCCCTGCCCATCCCTTCTCAATTACTGAGAGCAAATAACTTTCATGTAATGGCTGTGGGGGAGAGGCGTGGGGAGGAATCAGAAAAGTCCTTTTGGCGAAAAACAGGGAGCTTTGGGTGAAAAAAAGCAAATGAATTGCACAGTGTTTGCACAAACACGGTGTGTGCTTGGCTGCCTTGGGCTCCAGGGCTGCCCTGCACTGAGTTTACATTGCAGGCTCTGCCCTGGGGCTCTCTCACATTGAATGGAGCCCATCCCTTGCTGCCTGCTCCCTGTGCTCTCCACAGCCCCAGTGCCCCAGAATATCTGCCTGCAGCTCTGGCCAAGCTTCCCTGAGCCAGGACACAGAATTTTCCCTCTGATCTCCATGGCAGGGCTTCATGATGGGCTGGAGGTGCAAGGCAGGAGATCCCAGGGTGGTGCCCGCAGGGTGGTCAAGGGCAGTTTTCCCAGTCCAAATCTGGGCAGCCAGGCTTCTTCCATTTCTTAAAATCCTGGTGGAGCTTTGTTTTCCCTTGTGAGCTGTGTTGGGGAGTGGGAGAAAGGCAGCCAGCAGCAATTAGCAGAGCAATGTAATTATCAGGTAAAGGAGGGACATGGTGAGGTCCCTTCCCACCATCCCAAACAAGCCAGAGAGGGAACTTTGGGTTGGTTCCACCTGGCCAAAACTGTCCATCAAATCACAGTGGGTTAAAAAATAACAATAAAACTCAAAAACTGGGCTGAAGAAGCCGAGATATTTCAAGGTTTTATCCAAGGGAGAGTTAAGAGGTGACCCAGCCACAGCCTGCAGAAACAGCAGCAGGCAGAACAGTTTCCTAATCTGAGGGAAAGAATACAAGTAAATTCCAAAGGCTGTAAAGAGCAGCAGCATCAATCCAGGTGGGAAATGAGGCATGTGGAAGTGCTCAGTGGCTTCCCTGGGCAGCAACAGGAGGGTGCAATGAGATGCATTTCTTGTCTTTGTGCAGCACCACATGCACCAATCTAAAAGGCCCATGAAAGTCTTCCTGCACTTCAGCTGGATTCCATGCAGCACAGGGAGAGTAAACAGAGAGGAAAAGTATACGGATTGGGTTGATGGAAATTTACTTTTGACTGATTGAAACTGAGGTGACATAAAGCAGATGGAATTTTTTCTCACCACTGCTAGCTTAAGGAAATGAAGCCTTTCATGATGATCCAATTTTTTTTTTATTAATTTTCATACAAGGAACACAAAATATTGTGGCTGTGAAAGAGCTGAATATGAAGCAGAAATAAAATATGTACATAAACCAGGATAACTGACAGGCTTAATACATTTTCAATTTATATGTGAATATTGACACAATTCCCCTCCTGCATAAACCAAGCCCCCCCACCCACAGGGTGTGACATGGGAAGCATAAAATCAAAGTGATGCAGACAGGCTGTGGGGTGGGAGCATCCCTCCCTTTTTCCATTCTCATCCCTGGCACAGCCATCAGACTGGCTCAGGACCTGCCACCCCAAACTTTTGGGCTTTCTGTGCAATCTCTGACGTTCTCTTCATCAGCAGCTGGGATGCTCTGCCAGAATCAGAGAAATCATCGAGGTGAAGGAGTTGATTGTAGTGGCCAGAAGTGTCAGAAAGCAATTTGGAGGCAGAGCTGGTGTGCCCAGGATGGAGCTGTTTCCTTACAGCTCCCAGGTGATCCACAGAGGACACTCGGAGATTGTGCTAAATTGTACCAGGCTCAAGGCAGATCCCCTGTGACTTCAGAGGCACCAGTGTGCCATAAAACCACATTTTAGCAGCCCTTTCTGCTTCCATTTCACCCCAAATTTTTGGCTTGCTTATATAAAACAAGCAAGAAAAAGAAAAAAAAAAAACCCACAAAAAACCCCCCACAAAAACCAAACTAAAAAAAACCACAAAAAACCCACAAAAACCAAAAAAACAAGCTAAAAAAACAAACAAACAACCCCCCCAAAAACCTCACAAAAACAACAAAAAAAAAAAAAAAAAAAAAAAAAACCAACAAAAAAACCAAAAAAGGAGTGAAAGGAAAATAGAATTTAAAAAAGGAAAAGGAAAATAATAGAGATACAAACACAGAGAAGCAAAATAAGAGAGGGGAAAATATTAAAATTTTAGGCACCCACAGCAGTAACCTGCCTCTCTCCTGGGATGCCTGGCTGTGCCCAGCACTGCCTTTTTAATTATTGGCACAATAATCAGCAGTTAATCAGCCCCCTGGTGCAGGAGCTCATGCTCACACAGGGGCTGTCCTCTGCCAAGGCAGATTTTTGGGGTTTTTTTTAGCTTCACAACACAGAGAATCCTCATTAGGAATTAGATGGGCTCTCCACAAAGGATCAGTTCTGATGAGTGGGTCTTTTCTCCTCTGCTCCAGCTAATACTGCAAAGGGCTTCTGGAATTAATGTCATGTAAGCAGCCACAAAACCTCTCAGCTCTGTGCTGTCCTCCCCCAGATGGATGTGTGTGAGGATTCCACTGCCTTACCCTGTGGTTTTCTGCTCAAAATGGGTAAATATTTATCAGATCCTCCTCCAGGGTGATTTTCCTTTTGCTGCTTCCCCAGCAGGGCTCTGCTGTGCCCGAGGACAAATATCTCCCAAAAAATGGACCAGGGATTTTCCATGGCTTTTGAGAATTGTCCCAGTCCACCCCTTCTCTCTAAACCCTCCCCTGGATTTCCAGCAGTGCCTCAGTCTGGATATTTTCCAGCAGCTTTGCAGGAATCCCTGTGCCCAAAAGCTTTCTAAAAAATCCTTATGACTTCCCAGTTCCTTCAGAGTATCCTTGCATTAGAAGGGTTGGAGCAATAACCCTGATTTTCCAGCAATTCCTCAATCTGGAGTCTTCCTAGGAATTCACTTACTGCTTTCCAGAAATTCCTTGGGTTGGAATCTCTCTAGGAATGTTCCTGGTGCATTTAGGCAACTTTCTGCTGCTTTTCATGAATTCAATCCAGGTGCTTTTCAGATTTGTTTTTTTGTGACTTAGTGGGGAATTTTCTCACAGCCTTTTAACATGGGCTTTGCAGGAAAATTCCTGTTGTTTTTTTGTGAATTCCCCCCATGCAGTCTAGGAATTTTCTCGTTCCTTTTTAATAACTGTCATACTATTTTCTAGCAATTAAATTCATAGAAGCTTTCAGAGTGGAAATGACCTCTAAGGTCATCAAATCCAGCCATCAACCCAGCACCATGTTCACCATTTTTAAACCATGTCCTCAAGTGCCAAATCCCCGAGGTTTTTGATCACTTCCAGGGATGGTGACTCCACCACTTTCCTGGGTAGTCTGTTCAAACATTTTACAACCTCTTCTGTGAAATAAAAATTTCCTAGTATCTGATCTAAACCTCCCCTGGTGAAACTTGAGGCTGTTTCCTCTGGTCCTGTCAATTGGTGCTCTCCATCTTGGTTGTTTTCCAGAAAATTAAACTAGCAAATTAATTAATTGTGGTTTTGTAGGAATTCTATTGATGCTTCCTCGAGATTTTCCCACCAATTTCTAGGAATTTACGTGGTGCCTTCCATCATTTGCCCTTAGTTTTGTAGGAATTCTCCTTGAAATCACAAAGACTTTCCCCCAGCTGCTCTCCAGAAGTTTGAGTGGTGCTTTGGGGCAATTTCCCTGTGCTTTCTAGCAATTTTTTTCTGTGACTTTCAAGGATTTCCTCTATTGTTTTCTAGGCATTTTCCCAGTACTTTCTAGGAATTTGCTCTGCTGCCTCAATTGATATTTGAGGTGAAAACTCTGTCAGCTCCTCTCTGCTCTGGTAGCACGTCCTGGTGCTAATGGGGCCCAAATTAACAGCACGCACCATCTGTGACCATGTAAAACACACCAGCAAGGCAGGGCAATGGTGTGGAAAGAAAAATATGGCAAGTCTTGCACTTCCACCATGATTATAACTTGATTCTGCTGCTGCAATTTCTGCCTGTGTTATGTCAAAGCTGAGATCTGAGGAGAAACTTATATGGTTTTTTTTTTTTAATTATTCTCTTTTTTTTTTTTTTTTTTTTTTCCAGTAGAGTAACACTTAAAAGAGTTTTGCAATTAGAATTGTTAATGCTGGAGTGTGGTAACAGCCAGGCACAATGCAGCCTTTCTGTTTGGCACAGCAGTGATGAATTGTTAGAGAAAGGAACTGATTCACTTTGCTAAATTAGAACTGCTGCCACAGGCACTGGGAATGTTAACATCCATGTAATTATGCAAAATATTTGTACTTTTATCTATATTAAGTGTGGTACAAGTGTACAAGTCACAGAGGCTGGCAGAGAAAACACCCACAATTCACCCAAAAGGAAAGTTTCTTATCTCCTTGGTTCCCAGCAAAGGTGTGCTGGCAGGTTTCATACTATGGAAAGTAAATCTGCTTTCCACAGTGCATAAAACAAAGCAGAATTCAGGGTTTGGGGTCTTGCTTCACTTGTATTCACACTCCTGTGGTGATGACACTGAAATCTTTGCAGCCATTGGTTCTTCCATGCTTTTCCCTATTTGGGGAAAAATTAAATCCTGGTAGCTTAAAAACTAAACCATCCCACAGTGTTCAGAGCTGCCAAAGGAGCTGCAGAAACAACCAAAATATATGATTTCCCTTTCAGCTGTGTAAAGTTTTAATCTGAATTTAATTGCAGTTGGGGGAGTGGAGGTGGTGGTGGTGTTACTATAGAATATTAGAGCTTCAGCTCTTGCCAGCTTGAAGGTGACTTCTCAAAGGAAAAACTTTCTCAAGAAGGGTTTCAAGGTCAGTCATACTTATTTTAAACCAAAAAGGCAGCTGTTGAAAAAGATTCAGATCAGCAAAATCCTTGATCCTTTTCATAAATTCTTCGTAAAAGACGTTGTCACTTTTTCCTGCTCATTATTTATTGAAGAGGCTTCATGCCTATGAGAGATATTTGACTTCTATATGTTAAAAGTTGTTCAGGTAGCAAATTCTTTAATAGAACAGGCGCTTTCCTTCAGCAGGTTGAACCTTGGCTGGTGTGTGTGTAAAACCATCACTTCCTGGGCAGCAAAATCCCCCAGTCCTGGGGGGACGCTGTTTGTCCTTCAGGTGTGAGAAATAAATGACTTTTCATCAATATTTACATGGTTCTGACAGTCAATACCCAATACCTGTGCTCATTGTCCATGTTTGAGACAGAAGTTTATCCCCATGAAATTCCTCCAGCGGCATGAAAATCTGGGCACTTTGTTCCCCTTTCTGCTTTTCTGAGAGCCATTGGAGGGGGGGTTTTTAGTGAGTCAAAATGTCTTAGTTAATCTCAAAATATCTCAAGAGCTTTTTCTGCTGTGAGGTTCTGGGCTGGACCTTGCTGTAGGTAGGGGTTGGTGTTTCCTTTAGCACATTCTGAGTTTTGAAGGTGTTATCCCCAACAAAGTGAGTACAAGAACAGTGCCATAGGGTTCAGGGCAGATCCTGCACCCGCAGAGAGCTGGGGGAAAAGAATGCCTGCTGCTGCCTGAGACAGAGTCAGGATTCAGCCCTTACAGGTTCCAGGTTCGTTGCTGGTTTGTTTTCAAAAAGACAAAGCAAGAAATCAGTGATTCTGAAGCGCCAGCTTGCTGTAAGCCACTAAAGCTGTACCCAGCACATCTCCTAATCCACCTCATTCACAAAACCACCAGCTAATCCCTTCTGCTGCTTGTGATGATCTACAGAGCTTCAAAGCAGCTCCTTTTGCAGATGGCACATTAGGCAGGATTGGTGCTGCTGTAGGTGCTTTGCTGTCAGCACAGGCAGCTGGGCTCAGGGAGAAGCTGCAGTCATGGACCATCAGAGCTGTTTGCTGTCCCCATTCCTGAGGGACAGGGCCAGAGCAGGTGTCCCCATGGCCATGGTGATGCTCAGAGCTCTGCAAGCATGGCTCATGAGGGGTTGTGACATGGGGCTGGTGACAGGTGCTGCCCCAAAGAGGGATAGTCAGGGACAGATTTCAGATCAGCCCCGTCACAGCAGGAATTGGGATTGTACCCTTTCCTAAACTGTCCAGACAGCTCACAGTGATCAGGCTGAGTCCCATCCCTTGTGGATAAACTGATTTTATTTACTGTTCTGCTGAGAGTCTGACTGGAAAGCTCTGCAAGTGATTGCTTATGGGTGGGTCTCAGCCCCAGAGCTGCAGCTCTAATGTGTGTGTGCACATGCATGTGCAAAGTGCTGGTTTGTCATGGAAAGGCATTTTATCCTGGTGAGAGAAGAAAAAACCTTCCCTTAAAAACACCCAAACAACCTAAACCCTGACCTTCCCAACTTGTGTGCCATGGTTTTACCCCAGCTGGCAGCTCAGCCCTCTCACAGCCACTCATCCCTCCTCCAGTGGGATAGGGGAGAGAATCTGAAGGGTTAAAGGCAAAACCCTCATATGTCAGACACAAAAACCATTTAATAGGCAAAACAAGAGCTGAGCAGGCAAGCAAGGCAAGACAAGGAATCCTTTAATCAGTTCCCATGGGCAGGCAGGAGCTCAGCCATCCCCAGGAGAAAGCTGAGATCCACCACAGGTAACGGTGGAAGTTTAAGGAGCTCTACTGTAACTTGTTTTTACAAGTTATCTAACAACTCTTCTATTTTTTTATGTTCTCCAGATCAGATCCACTCCTCCCTTAGAGCACTGGATGCTTGTTGAGCATGGGAAGGCAGCAGTGTGTGTTCACCATCAGATGGGATGCAAGTCAAGAAGATCTGTTTGCAGCTGGGTGAGACATGGTTCCTCAGATCTATTATCTCCTTCTTGGTTCATTTTCTGGGAAACAAGAGCTGAAGAGGAGGGAAGTGGTTTCCAACAGCGGCTTTCAAGCTTGACAAGCAACTGCAGCTGCTGGTAGGATCAGAGGGTCCACAGTGAAAACCTTGAAGTGTTGATTATCCCAGTTTTTAGCAAGATATCTGATTTTTCAGCTAGAAGATACACAAAGATTTAGCTTGGGAGCAGTCCCTGAAATTGTTTATAATTCTTTCTTATGCTGTGTCTGGATGAAATATTTTGTCAGTCACGAAATGTATTCCCAATCCCAGGGAACTGCTGAGAGAGAAGCAGTTTGTACGTGATCACAAACCAGCTCAGACTCTGCTGTATATTTACAACTCTCCTTCTCAGGAACTTTTGCTTTCAAAAGGAGCCAAGATGCACAAGAATTTTTCTGTCTCCTACATTGATTGGGCCAGCAGAGGAGAAGCAGGAGATCCAGCCAAGTGTGGCTGCTGTACCTGGGAGGGGTTGGGTCAGTGTCTGATCAGCATTTGGGTATCACAAACAGCTCCAGCTCTGGGACGGTGTTGGGTCAGTGTCTGATCAGTATTTGGGTATCACAAATACCCAGGCTGCCAAACTCCTGTGTCAACACTGCAGAGGCAACAATAAGGAGAAACTACCACAGGGAGCAAGCTCTGGCAACAATCCTCCCCAGTGGGACTTTGTGAGCTGTTGGAGGAAGAAGGAGCAGCTAATTGGAGCATTATTTTTCTAACAGAACCTCACATTTTGCTCTCGGTTACATGTCAGCAGCTACACTAAAATAATTGGAATAACACCTCCAGCAGCAGAGGTTCAGATACCATGGTGATGAGTGGTAATAGAGAGACTGGTTAGATGAAGCAGGATGCAGAGATGACAGATTGGTTCCGTGAAATGTATTTTACAAGCCAGAAGGATTTTCACCTGTGGCTTTCTTTTGAACCAAACACCAAACCAGATATCTTTTGCAGTCTTCTTCCTAGACAGGTGCTCGTTTGCAGGAATTTTACATTTGCTGTACTAATGATCAGAGATCCAAATTCTCTTTTGTTTGAAGTCAACAGAAATTTTGCAGCTATAAATTGTGGCCTGGTTATGAAATCTTACTTATTGCTGGAAATTCAGACAATATACACTTCTCTACCACATCTGCTGTATGATTTGAAAGAATTTTTTATGTGATACTTTTAAAGATGTGCAGGTCATGAGTTTTCAGAGTAGCCTAATGAGATCTGGATGCTGTTTCTGAAACATGGCTAGAAAATCTGTAGGTAAACCTAGGCAGCATGTCTATAAATGTTTCATTGCTATGAATATTTGCTGAAGATCTGTTCCCCAGGCACTAATTACAGGGGATAGAAACTGATTCTTAAAATTCTCTTTTATATTTTTACCCAGATAACAATTAGGTAAAATTAACAAAACTGTTCTTGACTATGATTTTTCTTTTCTTTTCTCTTTTAAAAACATCTGGAGGCAGTGATTAGGGAGTTTAAATGATTAAACCTCTGATCTTTCCACAACAGGCCAAAGTTGATGGGAGCTTTATTCTCTGAACTGTATCTCAGGTAAATTAATGGGTCCATGAGGGAGCTGGGCTGATGTGCCCAAAGAAGAAATCAAAGTGCAGGAAAGGCAGGCAGTGCATGCCTACCAGAATGTGGGTAATCCCCTCAGTGTGGGACTTCTCAAAGTCTGTGTGAATCTCTCAGCAGTTTAAAGGGAGCTGGTTTGGGTTAGGGTTAGGGTTAGCGTGTCCTTCACTGGTGTCCTCTGTAACTGGTGTCCTTTCTTCACTGGTGTCCTCTGAAAAAAGGGAGCACTTTAACTCTGAAAAAGTCAAATTCCACAGAGCCATGTGGGACAAGGCTTCTCCACCTGCTCCCTCATTCCTGCTCCCAGAGCTGGGATCTCCCATCCCTTGCTCACCCAGCACACTGACAGTGCCTGACAGAGCTCTGCAGCCTCACTAACAGGTTCCTGAGCCCACCAGTGCTTGTAAGACTTGTGAGAACACTTGCTTACAACTGCTCTTAAGTGCTAATGGAGCTGTTCAGCCATTAAAATGCCACCTGCACTGAAATGCAGCACTGTGCTGAGCTTGATGCCTTAAGCTGGCTTTGTTTAGGAGGCTCTGGGGGCAGTAATGAAGTGCTCTGGTTTCACAGAGCTGAGGGGCAGATCAAAAGCTCTGCTCAGTGCACAGGTGCTGATGCTCATCCAGAAAATGGAAGCGTTGACCTGTACATTAAAGCAACCTGCATGAGTTTTCAGAAACCAAAGCTCAGCTTTATAAGAGGGATTATCCTCCTCTTTTTAGCAGTGAACAGAAGTTAAAGTCACTGCTTGATGGGTTTTAGATGACAGCTAAAATTATATGGTCTGACAGGCTTCCTGCTTAAGGTAGAAGGTCAGCTTCCATGGTATCAGGAATCATTTGTTTTGTACTAGTTCTGGATAAATAGAGGTTTCTTTTATAAGTTTCAGGCAGACTGCAGTATAAAAGGCTGTAGGCAGACATGGGCAAGCAGATTGTCTCTTCCTAGGTGTCTCAAAACTCAATACAAGCTGCAAGACTTCAGAAGATCACTGCTGTAGGTATCTTCTAGTGATGACACGTGGGCTCTGCTTCTTTTCTTCTTTCCCTGAGCTTCTGCTTTCCCCACATTTTGTCTAAGCCTTTTAGATAAACAACTTCTGCACGATGTAGGATGCAAATAGAAGAGTTCTGTGATCACCTCTGCAAGAGGGCTGCAAAGTGCATTTCTCCCAAAGTGACAGATACCGGACTAGAACTAGAAAAGGGTTCAGTGTTCAGGTTATCTGAAGCTTCTTTGTGCTAATTATTTCAGTACATATCAGTGAAGAATGTCCCATGAAATGCATTAATCCCAGAACAGAGATACCAAATGGCTTATATGGAACTGTTCTAGACACATGTATTCCTGGCTTCATGCATTTGTTCCAAAGTCAATTTCCTAAAACAGTTTTCTCTGCCTAATTTTAATTTTAATTTTTAATTTTTTTTTTAAATTTTAATTTTGCCTAAAATTTGCAAGTTTGCATGGAGTTCCACTTTGCAGTGAGAAGCCAGAAGTGCTGTTTCTTTTCTTTGCTGAATATTAAATGTTTCCCTCTCCAAGGGAGCTCCTCCAGGTCTGTGCCTGCCCTGACAGATGAGTGTGAGGTATTGGCAGAGACAAGCAGTTTCAGGGCCCTGAATCGAGAGGTTCAGCTCCTTTGTCCTGCCTAACTATATGTCAGATGTTAATTCTGCCTTGGAGGCGACTCAGATCTCTCTTAATTCTTGGGCTAGAGCAAGGTGAACTCACTTGGATGAGCCTCAGGATTAGGATCTGTATAACCAGAGCCATCCCTGTGTGCTGCTCTTCACAGTGGTTTCATGTCTAGCCAGGGGGTGGAAAAGTGCTGGTTCCACATTAAATTCATGTTACTTGCTTGCCTTTATCATTTTGGAAAGCAACTGCTTGCATCTCAGAGGTGTCTGACCTGATGGCTGTAGAATCTACTGCAGGGAATGTCAAATCAACCCCTCCAAACTTCTGCCAGTTAGAGGGAAAATAATCAGAGGAATGCATCTGTCAGCCTCCTGCCAGCTGAACATCTAGGAAATACAAAGTGGTCCCAGAAAAGTTGGTGCACCGAGGCATTTCAACAACTATTTGCTAAGCAAACATTGGTAATTAACAGGGACCTGGAGAACATTGCCTGCCAGGGGCTCCCTGAGCCTGGCATCTCATTACTCAGTGTGCAGAACAGGGCTGTGTTTGCTCCTTGTGTCAGCTCCACCTTGGGAAGGGCTCCAGGGAGAAACCAGCAGCACTGCAGGAACATCTGATGCAGAAAGGCAGAACAAGCACCCGTTATTTTGGACTCATCTCCTCAAATTATTTCTTCTGGGGAAAGTCCCAAGTTTCTCAGAGGCAGGAGCTGAACCCAAGCTGGTGTTCAATTCTCCCTAAAAATGTACTAAAAAGAGCTGGTTTGTCCTACAAATTTATTTTCTTTCCTTTGGAATGAGCTAAGTCTGAATGCTGGAGGCCTCCAGCTTTACCCCTCTTTGAGAAATCATGGTTATTTCAGGGATATATCTATATCTATCTATATCTATATCTATATCTATATCTATATCTATATCTATATCTATATCTATATCTATATCTATATCTATATCTATATCTATATCTATATCTATATCTATATCTATATCATCTATATGTATATGTATATCTATATATCTATCTATATATCTATATATAGATATCTATCTATATCTATCTATATCTATATCTTTATTATCTATATCATAATCTATATCTATATCATTATATATATCTATATCTATGTGGATGTGTGTGTTGTTGTAGTTGACCCCTTGCCTCGTCCCTTCTCCCCAGCACAAGGGCACAGAGAATCCTCCACCTGGCCAGAAGGGGAAAGGAAACAGGAGCTCAAGATGGATGTTGGATGTTGCTCCAACATTGCATTAATTCTATGTGTATTTTGTCTGCTGTGTTTAACTTTTGACTATCAGTATTAACAAGGAAGGAAAGGAACTGTCATTCCAGGAAGACATTCCATACAATTTTATTTTTTTGTGCATGAAAGATAGGCTTGCCAAGCAAAACACCAATTCTCATCACAGTGGTGATATTTGCCTGTCCTCTAAGCCTGTTAGCCCATGTTGACACTGCCCTCACATTTGCCATGCAGCAGCAGATGCCAAGGCTTCAGTAATAATTAGCAGTAGTCAGAATGTTTCTTCCAAAGACTCAGAACTTGCTTATCTCTAAAGATGAAGACCTGGAGGTCCAGGCCTCCCAGCATTGCCTCTGGCTTTTTGTGTGACAGGATTCATCCATCTGCTTGGGATTCACTGAGCACATTACAGACAATGAACAGCACAGGGCAGGAGATCATCTAAGTGAGAACTGAGTGTCTTGGTAGCCCATTCTTGCTCTTACCAGACTCCCAGGCTGGTATTTCTTTGCAGCAGTGGGAAATATTCCTGGTGCCCAGGAGTGTTGCTCCCTTCTGGGGGGACAGAGGAGTCCTTGGCTTCCCACCCCTGCAGGCCTGGCTGCAAATCCTCAGCTAGGCAGGGTAAAGTTGGATGTAAATGGAGCAGTTGGATGTAAAGGGAGCTGAAGGGATGCTTCAGTCTGCTTCAGCTGCTCCTCTGCCCCTTGGAGCCCTCTCAGCCTGAGGGAAACCATGGCAGGGCTTCTCAGGGTGTCAGAGGCCCTGGCTGCCACTCCCCACCCAGCAGAGCCAGGGCTGCCTTCCCCTCCCAGGCAAACTGGGACCTAATCCATCCCATTTCCCACAGTGACTGCAATCCCAGCACTGCTTATTCAAGCATGGAAGTGCTGCAGTTAGAGCCAAGGGCTTTAAACATCCAAATGATGCCACTGGCAGAGCTTGTGCTCCAATGGGTGAACTGCCAGCACCTCCTGTGTGATCTGTGCAGCCTTTTCCCAGCCAGAACACAAGAGCCTCAGGAACCCAAGTGGATGAAAGGTCTTTTCCAGCCTCACCTCTGACTTCCATGTTCTCCCCCCACTCCTCCTTGTCTTTGGGCTCAAAACACCTGGCATGGCTGAAGGGACCTTCTTTATCTTCTGATATTTTTAAACTCTCACTCTAGGCAGAACAATCTTCTATCTGAATGCTGGGGGAAGTCCTGAATCCTCCTCCTGAATGCCAAAAAAGGAAAAGCTGAAATTCCTCTGGGAGTCCTTCTTTTTAATTCCTTTTTATTCCTCTGCTGCCTTTCCCAATACAAGGAGTGAGAGTCCAGGAGACTCCACTTGGCTCCTGGGGCTGAGGGAAGACAGAGAAATTGCCTCTAGAGCTGTGCACTGTGTTTAATTTCTCATGGATAGCATGAACTCTAACAGCCAGAAATCTTGAGGGGTGCAGAAAAACCCAAGGTGAGAAATCACAGCCTGGGAGATTTTGCAGTTCAGTGAGGATCATTCAGAATGGGCCATTTATCTGACTGCAGCCAAGCGAGCATTTCACAGGATCATTCCATACAACTCCATCTCTGCACAGAGCAAACCCAAATAAGCCAGGACAGTTCCAGTGTCCCCCCACTGCCAAATCCTCCAGGGAGTGTGTTCTCTTCTGGATCTGACCAAAGATCAGTTGCTTCTAGATTTGCTGCAGTGTTTCTGGATTTGCAGCCTAGGCATTGGCACCATGGCATTTAAGGTTTCTGTTCAGGTGCTGACAGTAAAATAACAACACCCTGAAGTTCTAAATGCTCTCAAAAACTGAGCAATTGCAGCCAGGTATCTGCTGGAGTCCATGTGACTTTACAGCAGCTTGGCTGTGACTTCTGGTGCACAACACCAAAGTTATTGCAGCATCAGCTCAGCTCTGCATCTGAGGGAGGAACTCTTCCTCAGTGGTCCCAAGGCTGCTGCATTTTGTCCTGTTGCAGCCCAAAGGGCTGTAAGATGTGCAGGAGAGCTCTGGGCTGGGCTGGGCAATGTGTTCCTCACCAAATTATGCTTTATGTTGTGAGATTAAAATATAAAAAGACACGTGCTTCTTTAACATACAGTAAGGGGTTACTTTACAGAGGCCATGCAATGTTCATGGAATTTATCAGCTTAAAAATATTTTTCAATTGCAAATAACTCAATTGTAATTTATGGGATTGTTTACCCTGAGTTGCCTGACATCTCCATTCCTGCACCTTCTAAGGCTTACCATAAACTCCTCCTGGCAGTTCTCGTGCAAAGCAGGAATGAGAGTGTAATTCTGAGGTCAGTAGCTCTCAGATGGGGATGATGCTTATTGTTATAAAAAATAAATAAATTTATTTTTAGCCTTTCCCTTTTGGCCCTGGTGGCTGTTTTTGTGTTTCTCAGGAAGGGAGTGGCCCACATCAACTCTGCTGAGCCAAATCTGCCTACAGCTGACTCTGGATCCAAACTGTCATTCACATCATGCCAAACTTTGGCCCTTTCACATTAAGCTGTCTATTCTATCTCTTAAAAACATGAGTGAAAAATCTATCTGTGGACAGAACACCTACTGATGTCAGTGGGAACTGACTGAACTTGCTCTAGGGTTGCAGAGCTTTCAATATTTCTGCTGTCGTTTTTGCTTTTTTCCGTCATCTTCTCAGAGAAAGAAAGAAGTGTGGCAGTGGGCATGTCTTAAAATGCCATGGCTAATGGAGGCATCTTCACATCAGGAACAAATCACATCTCCAAATCCCAGACAGACACTTGTTAGGTGCTGCAAAGTGAGAGGGAGAGAAGTGACAATCAAGATCCATCAGGAAACTTGTGCTTGTGTGCACCCATCTCTCACCCTGGGACCCACAGGCCCCACCAGTTTCCATCTGGCTCATTGTGCTCCTGCCTCTCTGTGATGCAAGTTTTATCTGTAGTGCCCTTGTCCTGCAAAAATGGGAAAAAACACCAGGTTTCCCCTTGGCACACTGTGCTCATCAGGTTTGTCCTGCTCAAGTATTTCATTTAATGGATGTGGAAAAGGTTTGAGGTCCAGAAGTCAATGCAGAAAACAGAAAGGAAGAAAAAGGCAGAAACCAGGAAAATAATCCCATGATTCTGCTGCTCTTGGCTGCTCTGCCTGGTCTGCTCACTCTGGGAGGGGAACCATGGCCCAACAGCCAGAGTGGGACAGGATTGGAACCAGGCTGGTTCTTAAATGTCTCACCTGCTTCAGTTAGCTCAATTTATTTAAACCATCACTGCATCTTTCTGCTTTTGCCTTCAGTCTTTCTGGTGGAAGACAGAATAAAGTGAGACAGGATCTCACTTGAAATATTCTGGTTTCACCTCTAATGCAGAGCTTACCTGAGTGTGAGTAGGACTTACCAAGGAATGAGATGCTGCTCTCCCCACAGGGAAATGCTGGCTCTCTGGATGCAGGGTTTCCATTGAGGCACTGCTAAAAAAACCCAAAATAAACAAAATAACCCATTCCCCAGCTGGCTCCAGCACTGTGCACTGCCACACTGGGCTTTGGAATAGCACAAAAGTGACCATTATCAAAGCCAGTGTGAGAAGTGAGCTAAAGCAGGCTCAGCAGTGAGGGGAGCAGCAATCCCAGCCCCTCTCCTGGAACTGGGCAGGACTTGGTGATGCTCTGGCAATGAATGAAGAAAAAAATGAGCATTTTTGAGCTCTTCCAGCTGCAGCAGCCAGGAGCTGTGTGAGAAATGCTGCAGCAATCCCAGCCCAGCCCAACCATTCTGCTCTGCTTTGTGCTTCTCCCAAGCCTCTCCTGCTTCTGTTCTCCTGAAAGCTCCAACACCTCCCCTGTCCCTGCCCCAGCAGCTACTGAATGCAATTCAGGAATCTCTCCAGGTTTATTTGTGCCCTGCTGGTGCTGGGAAGGTGCTCAGAGCCCCAGAGCCTGGCACACAGAGCTGTGACAGCAGCAGGAATGGGCACAGCTGCAGCATCTCAGCCTAGGGGAAGGAAAAAGGCCCACAAAACATTAATTTAATGTCATGCTAAAGGCCACTGCTGGTGTGGAGCCCTCGGTGCAGAGCCCATTCCACAGCTTGGCTATAAAGAATTAATTTAAAGCAGGATGTGGCCTTTCTATCTCCCGATTTCTTTGTCCCATCATTACCCTTAAGCAGCAGCTCGTTGTACTTGTATTTTAGGTAGCAGAAAATGAGTGTGGCAGGGGTGAAATGCTGTCACCTGGCACTGCTGGGCATGTGCCACGTGCATATCCCACAGGCTGTGTTGGGAGACTGCACAGCCTGGTGTTTGCTAGGAATTGGATTTTTGTTTTAAACTTTATTAGTGTGCAGCTCGTCATGCACGCTGCTAAATGTCTTCTTGCCACAGGAACAGCACTCCTGTGTCCCCTGCTGTCACCCCAGGCAGGGCTGTGCTGCCTGTTTGTGTTTCCTTTGACTGCTAAACTGCTCATTGGAAATTAATTCATAAATAATTCATTGGGTGTTGCACTCTGTGCTTTAAAGTTCATCGTGTAGGTGGTGGGTTGTGGGTTTTCTTAGAAGTGGCAGTGCTTTTCTCCTTTCATTTTTCTGTGTTCATCTTGTGTGTGTGCAGAGCTCCCACTGCAGCCTGTTGGCTCTGCTGTAGATGTTTTAATGTCTTTCTGGCACATGATAGTTATTCTCAAATTTACTTACTATGGTTCAGGGTTATTGTGTTGCAAAAACTCTCTTTTGAGATTGGGGTTTATTGTAATACACAAATGATTTCTGGGAGTAGTTACAACTGACAGAAAAATAACAAATTATCCAGAAATGCACCTCCCCTGTCCCATGCACAGACACATACGCACTCACAATTCCCAATCAGTCATTTATTAGTCCTAAACCTGATGATGCTGGACAGCAGTGAGAGGTTTTTCATCTCCCTGATTTCCCAAGGCAGGTTTTGGTTTTTTGGGTGGGCCTTACAGCAAATGTGGCTCTCTCTGGGACCAGTGTCACCTCTAACACTGCTAATTTCAGCTCTGGAGCCTCCCTAGTTTGTTCCTAGAAAAGCATTAAACCCTGTATAAATAGGGAAAATATCCAAAAAGGGCTTTGTTTGGGTTTTTTGTCTTATCTTTCGTTTGTTTTCTTGTCTTCCCAATCTGGCAAAGCAGATGCAAGACCCACATCCAATGACTAAAATCCCATCTCAGTCATGTGCAGCATCCTTGCAGCTCTCAGCTGCTGGACTCAAGTTGCAGATAGAGTTTAGGCCAAGCAATGTATTTTTTTTTTTTGTTTTAAAACATGCTGAAATACCAAGCAGCACTGCAGTCTTACTGTCCCCTGTGTACTTGTGTGTGACAGTGTTCACAGGGGTTTTCAGATGAGGGAAGAGGTGAGGATTTGATTCCATGTTTCAGGAGGCTTGATTTATTATTTTATGATATATATTACATTAAAACTATACTAAAAGAATAGAAGAAAAGGTTCTCAGAAGGCTTAGCTAAGAATAGAAAGGAAAGAATGATAACAAAGGTTTGTGGCTCGGACACAGTGTCCAAGCCAGCTGACTGTGATTGGCCATTAATTCCAAATATCTACATGAGGCCAGTCACAGATGCACCTGTTGCATTCCACAGCAGCAGATAATCAATGTTTACATTTTGTCCCTGAGGCCTCTTGGCTTCTCAGGAGGAAAAAAATCTCAAGATGTCTCCTAAAAAGATGTCTGCGACACTTGTGGGTTATGCTGGCGTTTGAAATATTCCTGTTTCACAGCCTGGGTAAGGGGGTGGCATGGGAATGGGGCTCTCAGAGGATCATTTAGGGTGGAAAAGGCCTCTAAAAGCACCAAGTCCCCCCATGAACCAGCAGTGCCAGGTCCAGGCAGGGAGGAGAGGGGGCAATGAGGCTCCAAGGGGGAGCCTGGGCTGGTGCCAGCTCTGCTCCACAAAACCATAAACCCAAATCAGAGAGGTTATTCCAGAGATAGCAATGATGTTTTGTGCCTCTCCCCTCCCTACAGGCACCCACTGGAAGGAGCCCAGCAGATGGGATTGCATTCCTCAGAGAGGAGGCAGTGGGCTGCTTTCTGCCTGTGCTGCTCAGGAGACTGAAAGCCAAGCCCAGAAATAAGGAAAAAAAAAAAAAGCCCACGTAGGTGTGAGAGGGAAAATACCAGAGCCGGTGAAACACAGGCCTGGTTGTGTGATGGCCCAAAGCAGAGCTGTTATGTGCAGAGCTATTCACAAACCCCAATTTTAATAAGTGCAGATCATATCAGTAATGTAGATTACAATAGTGTGAATCAAATATTTAAAGACTACTTACACTCTGCTTTTTATCCTGAAATGACTGCAGAAAAGAGCCAAGTTCTTGCTGCTGGCTTGACTTCATGCTTTTTCTCTATTAAATGAGGCCATATAATTTTCCTCTGGGATACATTTGGCACTGGAGCTATTTAGGTCTGAACCTTCATCACTAAATTGAGGAAGATTTTTCAGTTCAGCTTAAGGAGAGAAGAATCAAGGTCATAGCACTGGAGAAAAACTGTTAAAAACAGATAGTTCTCCTTGCTGATTTTCTGGCCACTGTTCATAAAAATAAAAAATAATCACCCAGATTTAACAACTGAACTTCAGCAGCAGCAACTTGTCTGTACTGAACTCAGATGAAAAAATATGAAAACCCAGCTGCACATAAAATTTTAAGCTGTGGAAGTTGTTACCATTTTACAGAGTATGAAATGGACTCATTTTATCTAAATGATTCTTTATTTGGTAATTATTTTTTGTTTATCTTGGCTATTTAGGATTACAGAAAGGAAGCAATCACCTGTAAGGGTATGAAAAAAAGCAAGAAAAAATTGGGAGGTGCTTCTTAATAAGTGAAGGGCAAGGTACTTGGGAGGAAATTACATTTTGATGATTTTCCCAGGAGCTGATTTTGGAAGCCAAATCCTGGTTTTGGCTTCCCAGACTTAAAAAATGGTGGAGATGCTGCTGCTGTTGAGTTCTACCCATCATTTCCAGCATGGGGCATTGCAAACATGCTGCTGCTCTGCTGAGCTGCTGAACTCTACCCCAAGAGAGGCAGGGGCTGAGGGATTCCCAGGGCTGGAAACCTCCTGCCAATGTCCTTCTTGCTGGGGGTTAATTCATGAATTATTTCATTGTCCCTTCGCTGGAAATTCCACATTCAGGCCAACATCTGCAGCTGGAGTTCAGCTGAAAGATGCCTTTTCTCTTTTTTTAATATTTTTTAAAGGACAAACAGTCCAAGACCCAGTGAGGGACCAGAAGTCTGTGTGTGCCCACCCAGCAGAACTGAGGGAATTTGTGTGGAGCCTGGTAAACAGCAGCCCCTGCAAACTGGGAAACAAATGTTCCTCCAGCCTGGATCCTGGCTGTGTCCCAGTGGGACTGGGCTTTGTCTCTCTGAGGGGTTTGGAAGGCACAAACAACTTTCCACCCGGACTGACATCCTGCAGTTTGTTCAGATAATGAGCCTCAATCAATGCTCTCATTTACTGACAAAATCCAGGGTGAACAAATTCATATTTAAAACCCAGCTCCTGCAAAATGCCCTCAGAAGTGATTGCCTGGCATGTGCAGAGTCACCAATGAGCAGCTGATTAGTTGGCCAATTAAAATAAAACTGATGGATCATTAAAGCAGCCAGAGGTTTCCAAGAGGCTTTCTGTGACTTGCTCCAGAGGCTGCTGGTTTTGGAGTTTAGTTTTTTGGTGGTGTTTTTCTTTGTTTTGATTTTTTTTTCCTAATTTTTTTTATTTTTTTATTTTTATTTTTTCCCAGGCAGACTGGAGTTCCTGCTCCCTCCACTGTGTGCAGGTGGGGATTTGTTCCTGGATGTTCCTGCACCCAGCTCCGCTCACTCTTGGAAAACCCTGAGCTCCTGCTGGTTTGGAGCACAAGATTCTCTTCATCAGAAAGGTTGAGAAAATCTACAATTATAAGAAAGACTCAACTTTCCCCAAAGACAAAAACCCTTTGTTTTGTTGATTACAGGTTTTCTTCCCACAGCAATTCACAGAAATTCTCATTCCACCTTCTACAGCATTTTTGGCACAAATACATCCATATTTTGCTCCTGTGAAACATCACTACAGTTATCAACAAAAAAACCCCAACATCTCTTTCCTTCTTAACAATCATTATTTTATTAATATATTTTACAAGATTGCAGTTGAAATCATTTAAATACAAACTTTTTTTTTATACAGAAAGTGTAATAAAGTTAAAATAGTTCCTTGTGTAATTCATAGCATTATTGCAATGCTTACAAAATTTTGCATAGAGTGTGCAAGGATTGATGTTATTTGATACAAAAAAGCTTTATATTTTCCCACACAACCACACACATACATAAATTAAAAAGAAAAAAAAAGCCAAACAAATCTGAATTTCGTCATGAGAACTGTGATAAGACTTTAAATTCATTTTGTCCTGTTTACACGACCAAGGTCATTGGTGGTTTTCAGAGTAGAGGTCAGACAAGGTGTTTTCCCATCACAGATGAAAACTGCTGTAGCACAGGGGTCATGCCTTTTATGCTGCTGCTGCAGATGAACAAGGTGTCCTTTGTCTCTCACTCAATGTTTTGCTGTTGGCTCTACAAGTATGGAGCATTTTTGGGTGAATATTGACAGCTCTATTGGCATTTGCTCGCAGGGAAACAAATTCAAATACGGGGTGGGAAAAAATAAACAAAGCCACAAGGAAAATCCAGATCCAGCAGGTCAGTCCCTCCCCTGCTCCCAAAGCAGCACAGAGGCTCAGGGAAAGCTCTGGCCTAGGCAGGAATCCAGGTGTGGATGGTGTCCCCTCAGCCCTTCTCTGACACACACAGGGGACACTGACGGCTCAGATCTGCCCTTTCTGAGGTTTCTGCCACACTGACTCTGCAGGATTTGCTCATCTTCACTCGCTCTGATAACCCACAAAAAGGGATGAGACAGTGAATTCCTCCAGCAGCGCCTGCCCTCAGGAGCTGCTGCTCTCAAGGTGGCCAAAGGCTTGTGAGAACAGCACCCAAAAATGAACAGCATCATTTATCCACTCAGGATGCAGGTACACATCATCTGTACCATCTGCAGAACCACTAAAACTGCCAAAATGTCTCCATTATCCATCAGAGAGTGCACAGGGCCAGGGAAGGACCCAGCTGAAGACAAAACCATCAGGCTGTGCTTGGTGTGGGAGGTCACTCCCTGCTCTAAGGGAGCCACCCTGGAGAGATCCAGCCCTGGTGTGGAGCTGGTGGGCTCTGCAGCTAAGGGAGTGTGGGAGAAGCTCTAACAGAAACATTGATTTCAGCTACAATCCAAGCTTCAGCAGAAATGGCACCACCCACAAATAATTGCTCTCTTGCTCTCCAGTGTGAGCCTGCCTCAAGATGTTTCAAGGACTCCATTATGAGGAAATTTTTAAGAGACCAAAGGACATACATTGCTTTAGGAAGAGAAAATGCATTTAGCAGGAAAGGTTTCAGAGGGCTCTATCTCCTATCAGTGGTTAAGCCTTTGAATGGGGGAAAAATGTAAGAGAACAATGCAATTTAAAATTCCCGTTATATGCAAAGATGCACATGACTTGTGCTTTGCAATGGGCCTGTTCCTATAACGACAAATATGCTGGAAATGGTAAAACTTTCCATTTGGGTAGGGCCCCATGAGAGGTTCCAAAGAGCCCTTTTTAATCTCAGAAGTCTGTTTAGCTAAAGCTGCATGTTTTTATCTGAAGCATTTGGTGGCACAATGTAAATGTAACATTTTCACAGAAATTTCTCCTGATATTTTCCCTTCCTGGTGGAAAGCTTCAACCAACTAAATGAGGCAAACATACAATTACATATCATTTCACAGTGGATTTACCCCTCCAGTTCTTTAATCCCTGCTAAAAGCTAACAAAAGCCCAATCCATGGAGATCAGCTGCCTCAAAGGAAACCTGACTTCATCACTCCATTTGGTAGCACAAAATCCCAGCCACCACAGGGCTTCCAGCTGCAGGAAGGTGAGACATGTCCTGGGAGAGACACCGGTGCTAACTTTGCTGCAGGAATGACACTTGTAGCAAATTAATTTTTTAAGGGACTTGCACCTCTAGTTTAAAGTGATTTGGATGGAAAATCTCAGTGGGGCACTCTGATTGTATTTCCTTCTTCGTTTCAGATAAAAATCCTGCAGCTTTAAATATCCATCTTTTGCTGTGTTCTTTATACCGTGCGTCGCTTTTCACAAGGGCACAATACAATTCAAGTGGCAGGACAAGAGAGGCTGAAATGATAAAGCCTCAGGGCTGGATGTGCATAACCAGGGGCCTCTCAACCACAGCAGACTTAAAAGCTTTCTAAATACAAGCTATTCACTGTAATTTCCATCCAAGCCCCAAGCCACTGTGGTTATTGTGGATGGAAACAACACCCCAGCAATCTTGAAGAGCCCGAGCTCTAAGTGGTTTCAGTGACAGTAATTCCACTGAGCTCCATGAAAAGATCAAGCATAATTGCCACCATATTTAGTAAAATGGATGTTATTAATTTAAAGTATAATAGTGCAAAGGGACAGAGACGTTGACTGCATTACTGTGATTAGGGTGATGTCTCTCCCCATTTCTTCCCCTTCCCTCCTACCTGCCTTGTTTAATTCACTCCACTCTTGCTTGAATAACCTCAGCACCACGTCAGTGTTTAACCCTGCTCCACTCACAGCCATAAACTTGGCTACATCAGCTGTGAACACACAGCAACTGCCAGGCAGAATTTACCTGGAAGTCCCCAGTTTTATGGTCATGCCACTGCTACACGCAGGATTTGGGTTTTGGGGGCTGCTGGATTTGGGAGCAGGATACCAGCTACCAAAACATCACACAGGAATTTCAGAGCTGAGGAAAAAAAAAGGTTAAAATGGGAAAAAGGGAGCAGTTGCCAGGATCACGTTCCTGAGCAGCCAGGGCAATAAAAAGGCTGATATTTTCACATTCCAAAAGCACCAAAGCAGTGCTTGGCAAAGCTTGGCAGGAACACGCCCTGTGCTTGCTGGGGTGAATTCTGGATGATGACATTTCAGAATTTAAAATGTCAGCCATAAAAAAGAGCACAGCCTCTAACTTTTTTCCTTTTTTCTTTTTTTCTTCCTTTTTTTTTTTTACTGTAGGTACTTCTAAAATGAAATCATTGCAGCAGTTACTCTTCTCCACAAAGCAGCCACTGGAGCTCCTGCCCTGCTAATGCTCAGGTGAACAGCTGGCACCATTTGCTCAGTTTATTTATACTTCCAGCCCAGGATTCTGTCTTTAAGCTTTCTGGGCTATTTCTCCACATTTCAGATTTCAGGTAACCTTGCCCTCTGCACACATTTCAAGATTTTTCACATTATCTCCTCCTCTCCCTGCTAACCAAGTTAGAGCCTTCCTGCCACTTTATTCTCTCAAATGCAGCCTTATGATACACCTGCATTTCTCCTACCCAGTTCAGAAAAAGCACCATTAAAGTTAATGCATTTCAGGCATGAGGGCAACCAGAGAGGGATGAACTTCTTGAAGTCTTTGGTCTTTGTCTCACTCTGTTTTGCAATGTGAAACTTAAAGCCATAAGAAAAAAACAAAGAAAATTGGCTTTTGTTGTAAACAAGTCTATATGAGAGTGTGTGTGTGTGTATTTGTGTGCATGTGTGAGCATCTTATGACAACAAAATGAATTTTCACTAGGTTGTGATGTGAGCTAGCCTTCCCAAAATCCACAGGAATCTCTCTTTAACCTTGGGGGAGTTTCTAGGGAGGGGTTTTTATTTAGCCATCATTTTGCTATACCATATACTGCAGACTGTATTTTTAGGCTTATGCCTTCAAAGTTTGTTTGTGCAACGTGATATTTATCATAAGAGAAGAAAAAAAACCCACAACCCTTCCAAAACACAGCTTTTAGACATCACATGACTGAGGTAACCAAACACAAATCACTCCTGCACATACTCAGTCTTCTAAAAATGAATACTTAGAAGAGGCTTTATAAATATTGTAATAGTTACTGGCTTCCCCTTTTGATGACTTCCTTTACTGTTAACATTTCTTTGTACTGTTTAACTATGGGGCAATGTGCTTCAAAATGAATAAAAAACCCAAACAAACCAACAAACCCCACAAAGAAACGTGGAGAATGGGTGTGCAGCCAATATCAGGACCTCTGCTTTTGCTAATGGCAAATCTTTTTGCTTTAGGAGAACCAGGTACGACAGGAGGCTCACACACTACATATGGATAAGGTTCCTGTCACAGATGAGCACTGACTGTCATTCTCTGACCCCTTCCTAAAGTGTCACATTGACAGCAAACTGGATGAGTCCTGCAGCCCTACAAAGAGCCAGCACACATAAAATGCATTTATGACCCTGCATGGCTGCCCCAGCTGCACTGACACGGTGGCACAGCCCCTTGGTGAACATTTGGTGGGGTTTTGGTGCTCACAGCTGCAGTGCAGGCTCTGGTTCAGTGCTCCCACTGCCCTCAGCTCCCAGCTCAGGCCACGGACTCATCACCATCTCCCACTGAGCTCAGCAGACACAAACTAAACTCCATTTGAGATCAACCCCACCTCCCACATAGCAAATGCTCCACTGAACTGAACTTCAGGCCCAATTCACAAAGAAACACACAACCCCTTGTTTGTCTCTGGCATTTCATCAGTGGTAGGCAGAGCACGTGAATGAAATTCCAGTCAGGGAAGCTCTGGATTTAATGGATTCAGGGAAAAGCAGCCCACACAGCTACTGTGAGGGATTTCTGGGCAAGGCAGGAGGAGAAGGGACTCTCCTGCACTTGCCTTGTCCAACAGGAGAGTCCCTTCACAACAAGCTGTGGAGTGTGAGATGGCTGGAAGTGTCAGCGGGCAGCTTTTTAAACAAAATGCCTGATTTTTCCCATGGGATCTGAGACACAGTCCTGTTTGCTCTGCTTTCCTTGAATCCTAGAATGGTTTGGGATTAAAGGGACCTTAAATCATCCTGTTCCAGCCCTTTGCCATAGGCAGGGACACCTTCCACTAGACCAGACTCCAACAAGCCCCTGCCAGGGATGGGGCATCCACAGCTTCTCTGGGCAGCCTGTGCCAGGGCCTCGCCACCCTCACAGCAAAGATTTTCTTCCTAATCTTTAACCCAACCCTGCTTGCTGTCAGTTTGAAGCAATTCTTCCATGGCTGCTACTCCCTGCCCTTGTAAAAAGTCTCTCTCCAGCTCTCCTGGAGCCCCTTTAGGCCCTGGAGGGGCTCTGAGGTGTCCCTGGAGCCTTCTCTTCTCCAGGTGAGCAGCCCCAGCACTCCCAGAGGGGCTCCTGCCCTCAGAGCACCTTTGTGGTCCCCAGCGTGTCCCCATCCTGCTGATGCTGGGACCCCCAGAGCTGCACACAGGACTGCAGTGGGGTCTCACATGGGCTCAGAATCCCCTCCCTCGACTGCTTTTGATGCAGCCCAGGACAGGACTGGCTTTTTGGGCTGTGAGTGCACTTCAGGTCACGTTGAGCTTCTCCTCAATCAACAACCCAAGTCTTTCTCCTCAGGAACATTCCTGACCCATTCTCTGCCCAGCCTGTGTTTATGTTTGCCACTTGCTGACCAGCTCAGGCAGCACCACCCAAACCCCTGCCTTAAAACTCAGGTGGTGTTCAAATTATCTAAAAGTCCCTACAGGGGTTCATTCTTTCTAGAAACAATTCCTCACATTTCAACACAACACATAGTTTTATGCTTTTTAAGATGGAAACATGGTTAAAATATATTGAAACAAGAATTTCTTTCAGTAGACATAATTAAGGTACCTTTTGTTCACCTCAGATGCTTCTGCATCTGCAGTGATGGCTCAGATGTTAAGGTCATTTCCTAGCAGCTCCCCAGCAGAATTTCACACCAAGATATTAATGTCCTTAGCAGTTTCATGGCTGCTGTGACATGAGAAGGTGATAACCTCATCCAAGAGCCCAGCTGGGAAAAGCAGCTACTCGAAATTAATTTGTTGGGATGGAAATTGGGAGCAGCCAGAGGGTGGCACGGGGATGAGGACTGAGCCACTGCTGTGTCTGGAGCAGAGCACAGAAATCAGGATGGGGCACCCCTGGTGGGCTCAGCCCTGCCTTCCTCACCCCCCTGAGCACTCCCAGGGCTGGGAAGTTAATCTGATTCACAGACAGGAACTCTTCCTGCAGCACGTGTCTTCAAACTGCTCACACAGGATTTGGTTATGGATTGGGCCATGCTTGCTATGAGGTTTGTGATCAGTATTCAATGAAACAAGGAAAAACAAAATCTACAGTAAATGTAGGACTATGAGTGGGACTTCAGCCATGGCCCCAGAGGTAACATACACAGTATTTTGCTATATTTAACATGGTAAGAAAAAAAAAAAGTCTGTAACATTCTAGGTGCCCCTACAGTCTTAATGTATTTCATCAATATCTGTTTTAAGTTGCACAACCAGTTCCCAAGACACCCTCCTGTCCCTCCCCCCAAATAAACTAGATTTAATAACAAGATAAATATGATGTGCTTCTCCTTGCTGAGTGCATTGACTTAAGGCATAGGCACAATTCCCCTCTTTGAACAGAGATGGTACATCCTGTGTCCCAATACAATTGTTACCCTGGGTGACCCTTTGCATTCAAATGTTGACTCAAGACATAATAATTACAGGAATCATTCATTAACAAATAGTTTGAATTCGTTAATTTATCAGAAAGCATTATTGAAATAAAAGGAAAGAATTCAATCCTCTTTCAGGAATAAATGTTTTTGGGAGTGCTGCTTTGTTGGGCAGCAACACATCCAATCTAAACTCCATAGAAATCTTCTCTGAGTCCAATCAGTTTTGGATTAAGCCAGAATTGTTAATTAAAAAATAAAAAATAAAAAAAAAAAAATCAAACCCTGGTACTCTCGAGACCACAAGAAAATACATGAAAAGCTGTAAGAAAAGGGAATTGGCTAAATTATTTCTAAAGATTTCTGTCAGCTGTGTTTTATCTTGAAAATCACTTGAAGAATACCAGCTTTGGTTAGATATCACTAGGGATGGGCACAGATCTGTCTTATTTGCACATGAGGTAATATTTCAAAAGCATCTCAGTGGCTCAGAAACCTTGCTGTCCTCGTGAGATTTGTTGTCACTTGGAAACTTTTGCCTTAATTGGTATATTTGCTTTTTTTTAAAGATTTTTTACATACATGTGGATGAAATTATGGGTCAGATTTCAATAATCTGGGCTCTTATCATTATTTTCCAAACCTTTAAAAGTGGAAGTAATATTACCAGATCAGATTTTTGTGTTTTATCCTGCCCGTGACTCCCAGACTTTAAAATAAGGAAAAAATGCAACCATGATAAGATTCAACCACAGAGTTTTGGGGACTCAAATTCTAGAGGAACCAGCATCCAAAGCCCTTCCTTTCAATAATGTGGCTTTGTCACGATCTTTATAAATCCTTAAAAAAAGTCTTTCATTGTCAGCATCTCTGATAATTGCAGTTTCCACCCAATCTAAGTGATCTTGGACTGTAGATCTTGAAAAGAAAGATGACAAAAATTCTGGTGTAGCATCTACATTATTCACTTAATTTTATGATTTTCTCAGTTTCTAGTTAATTTTCTCTGTTTCTACAGGTATTTAGGCAATGTCCAAATCTTAAATCTTCACACCTTCACAGCAAATGTGTTCAAAATTGAAGGTGTCAATGGGGAGTTTGTAGGGTGATCCAGGACATCTGTTAGCAAAAGAGGTTCAATTTTTTTCTACTTATTCCAACTTTCACAATTTTGTTCCTTCCAACAACTAAGTACAACACCAGTTTTGCCAGCACAGAGATGATTTTAGGTTAATGTTGGACCTGATGCGTCACACCTGAATAGCAAAAAGCATCCTTGGCCATGCACAGGCAAGTGTTGAAACCCTTCAGAAAATCACATTTATTATTTCAGCAAGAAGGTTTGGACGTTCCTGCTGGCCAAGTGCATCCATCTCTCCCAACAGGGAGCCATGCTTCAGGTAATAATTAAAGAGTAATTTAACCCCAGGTATCTTGGATCACTGTAGGTGATCAGCACAGCACATCTGGCTGTTTTGTTGCTTTTAGAACTATTCCTTTTTCATGCCACTGATTTAATGGCACAAAAATAATCAGAGATGCTTCTCTTCCCTTTGGATGGTGGTGGCTCTGCATTGGTTCCAGGGTCTTGCCCAGCCAGCAATCCCATTGCTCTGAGAACATGATCAAAAACGAGGGGTGATCATTGCACTGTCTTAATACAGAAGGGTCCAGGGGAGCATCAGATCCAATTCAGCAGATTGTACCAGAAAATTTCGGTGTGGGAAAGAGAAATGCTACACAAATGTAACAGGGTCACCCTGGGATTCCTTGTACTGAAACATCATTTTACACAGAGGATATATATATATATATCTTATATATATTTTTTATATATATATATTCACACACACGCGCGCGCACACACAAAAAAAGTCTTTGATAGGCTTTCTGTGTTCTAGTAAAAATAGTTGGCAGCTGGATCTGTGAGACCAGAACTGGCTTTTGTGCTGCCTGTGATGCCCCTGTGCACAGTGTCCCTCAAAGGCAGACGCTCGTGTTTATCTGGCAGGTGGAGCTGCTGCCTGCCTGTGACAGGAACAGCCGCCCATTGGGACACACACAGAGCTCGTAGATTTTTTGCCTGGACCCTGCAGAAGAGGAAGATCCTTGAGGCAAGTTAGGTAGTTTGATTTTTGCAGAATTCAACGTTATCTGGAGTCAAATGCGGAGAGAGAGAGGGGAAAAAAAAAAAAAAAAGAGAGAGAGAGAATTAGCGGGGAGCTGTTATTTCTGATTTAAAGAAAGAGCTGTTATTTGTGATTTCTGTGTTTAAAGAAGCTTCCTCCAGACGGCTCAGCTGCTGCAAAAACTGGGTAGGGAAGTGTTTTAAGATGGGAAAGTCTGATACAAATCTGGGTGGGCACATTATCTGCCTTTACCACGACCTCCAGTCTGTTTCTGCTGATGTTCCCACTGTGTTTTCTTGGCTTTTGGCTTCCTGGGACACCACCAGAATCCAATCCCAGGTCTGGATGGACCCAAGCAGAGGCACCCCACTGTCAGATGGAGATCCTGGATGGTTCACACTCACCCATCCACCCTGCTCCTCCACCAGGATCTCTGTCACTGTGATCCCATTGCCAGTTACACTTGCAGGCTCCCAGCACTGACTTTTATGTATATTTTATGTATATTTTATGTATATTTTATGCATATTTTATGTATATTTTATGCATATGTGTAACACTTTTGTGTACATTAAAAATAACTCAAATGCTCTAACAGTCCTAAATCCCTCCTTACAAAACAACATAAGGCAAACAACATGTGGCAGCTCTCAGACATGTGGCAGCTGCAGGGGAGTGCTCTGGCATCAGCCAGAATACAGTAAAATAACCTGAACCCCATAGTAATACAGGGTGACTGAGAATATCAGCAATGACAGTAAGAATCTCCCAGTTTAGTATCCACCCATCTCATGTCCTGAAAGACAGAAGTCAATTTATGCATTTAAAAGCATCTGAGTATTGGCAGCAACTGCTTGAAGTTGTGAAATGCTTTGGATTTCTATCTCAGTGTATTGAGTTTTTTTTTTCTGGTATTTTTCAGAGGCTTTTCCTTAGCACCCATGGTCTAGGTTTGGACTGTCTTAAAATGCAAATATTTAGAAATAACAGAAACTACAATTAAAAAGTCTTTCTGTTTTTTAGCCCTGACACTAAGATAGGTAAATTTTATGTGAGAGCCCTCTTGCCTGGAGGTTTGTGTTCCATGGGCAGCTCCTCCCGACAAGGATCTCAGTGGTTTCTCCACTGAGCTCCTCAGCCTCATCCTTTGGTGTCTTCCATCACTGTGGCAGGAGGAGGGGATGAGAAAACATCAAATCCATGTGCCCACATGATTTTGTGACACCAGAAGAGGCTTAACTCAACACCGACTTTACTTTTGCTCCATGTTATCAGCTTTAATTGTTCTCTCTTCCCCTTTGGAAGTCTCTCCAGTGCAACAACCTGTGTCTCCTAATGTTCCCTTTCGTTCCAGAATGAAACATCAGCCACAAAAGCTTTTCAGATCAATACCAGTGAATTAAGCTCTTCTTATAGAATAATATATGATAAAAGATTTAATTATGCTGGCCAAGTAAATCTTGTTTTCAAGTGACAAGGAAACAAAGAATTTAGGAGCGGTGTGCATTTCACAGCTGCATAAATCTGCTGGAACAACAGATGCTATTATCCATGCACTTTAAAAATAATGAATCAGCCTTTGCCACGGAGTGAGCCTGATTTGCATGGGATGTGTTCAGTCAGGGTGAGCAGGAATGAGGTCAGGAGAGCCCCCTGTGCCCAGGCGTGCACACACAGCAGCCTGGTGGCACACAGCTCTGCAGGGGACCCTTGGCTCGGCTTTGCACTCACCTCTCCATCTTTGGATTCCAGCCTGAGCTCTGTCCTGCACGTGGCCTTCAGGCTGCCGGCCTCGGCGTTGATCTCGATGCCCTTGGGAGCCTCCATCACCAGCGCGCGCGTGGGCGACTCCAGCCTGCAACACAGGGGGGGAAAACATCCTGATCACATCCCTGTGCTGCAACACGGGGGGGAAAAACATCCTGATCACATCCCTGTGCTGCAACACATGGGGGGGGGAAACAGATCCTGATCACATCCCTGTGCTGCAACACAGGGGGAAAAGAGACCCTGATCACATCCCTGTGCTACAACACCCTGCCCCAGCCTGCAACACAGGGAAAACAGATCCTGATCACATCCCTGTGCTGCAACACAGGGGGAAAACAGCTCCTGATCACATCCCTGTGCTGCACCTGTGCTGCACCACCCTGCAACACAGGGGGAAAAGAGATCCTGATCACATCCCTGTGCTGCAACACAGGGGGGGAAAAACATCCTGATCACATCCCTGTGCTGCACCTGTGCTGCACCACCCTGCAACACACAGGGGAAAACATCCTGATCAGATCCCTGTGCTGCACCACCCTGCAACACAAGGGGAAAACATCCCGATCACATCCCTGTGCTGCAACACAGGGGGGAGAAACAGATCCTGATTACATCCCTGTGCTGCACCACCCTGCCCCAGCTTGCAACACAGGGGGGGGAAAACATCCTGATCAGATCCCTGTGCTGCAACACATGGGGGAAAAACAGATCCTGATCAGATCCCTGTGCTACAACACATGGGGGAAAACAGCTCCTGATCAGATCCCTGTGCTGCCCCAGCTGCAACACACAGGGGACACAGCCTGAGGGATCCTGCTCAGGCTGTGCTGCACCACCCTGCAACACACAGTGCTCACACAGCCCATGGGCTCCATGCTCCTGCTCAGGCTGTTGTGCTGCACCTCAGACCCTGCTGATGTGCAGGTTCTCACCTGCTTCCAGAGGAAAAGGTTCATGCATGGTAAAACACACCACAAATCTGATCTGCTCACATTCCATGCCAGCTTTGCTATGCTGGGCCAAGAGAAAAGGGGCAATGAAGCCATCCCCAAGGTCAGCTGGCTCCTGTTTCTGGTTCTGCTTTCTCACTAATCAGTGCTAATGGGATACCAGCAAAGCTGAGCACCTGCACAGAGGGTGCAAGTGTTTCTCTTCCTCACACCCCTGTTCAAACAGGAATGAATTAGTTCTCCTGACTTCCTACAACGTGAGGTTTGGAAGGGTTTAAAGATACAAGGAAATAAATGAAAGCAATCAGGCTGAAGACCCCAAAATTTGTGGTCTCCAGTCCTAGGCTCACATCACACCAGGCGTGACCATGTGTTCTGCAGAGCTTCAGCCCCTCCTAAATGTGGATACAATGCAGAGGCCTCTGACAGCCCTTTAACACAGCCCTGTTACAGCCCTTTAACTTCAAGGTTAATGCTGTAAAGTGCAGAAGCACAAAGTTCAGTCTTCCTTGTTCATCATCCATTTTCAGTTCTTCTATTATACTTGTCTCTTTCTTATTTACAATACAGTCTCTTATGACTCTCTGTATTGCAAATGGTTATTAAAAAACAACTCTCCCTCTTTGGGAATATCCTCTCAGTGGATTTCATCCTCATTTATTTACTGCAGGGTCCCAAGATCCAGGTTGTGGTGTCCTCAGGTGAGGCAGGAGGGAGGGCTGGAGCAGGACCTGCTCTGCTTTGCCATTTGGGGCTGGGCAGCACTGACCAAAGCTGGGCAGGGGCAGCCCAGCACCACCCCCAGCTCCCCATGGCAGCTCTCAGGGTTTGCCTGCATCAGCTCTTTCTCTGCTTTCCATATATATATAATCATTTGTGCATGTAAGTGTGCTCTTGAATGGACTCCTGCTGGTACTGAGACAGCATTATGGGGGACTGAGGGAATTCAGCTGTATTTATTGCAGCCAACAGCTCAATAAAGCACAGGCACAGCTCCCTCTGTGTGGCACTTTTCAAGTTACGACTTTCCCTCTTTTCAGTGTCTTCATATTGCTGATTTTTGAACACCTTTCCCTCAAGACCCCAAACTTATCTATAATTTCCTGGCTGACTTAACTAATTCTAAATTTCAGGGAGCAACTGAGGCATATGCAGCCTAAGGAATGAGTGTGGTCTCATGGTTAGCAGCCTCTGCACAACCCTTCTGAGCTGCCTTTTGTTTTCTGCAGAGAAGCTACATTTTATGTAAACTTCTTCTGATTCCTTCCACTGTTATCATGCCTCAACTGGTTTCTGTGTGAAGAACCTAAGGTTAAGGCTGCTGTAAATAACTTTTTTTTCCTGACTGAATTGCAGCTTGCATGGAGGACAAAAAGCTGTCTGACCCATGTTTTCCCTGGAGATTTCTGCCCAGGGATTCAGCACACTCTCACCATTGGTGTACCTCACAGGCTGGTGTTTGCTCTAAAAAACAAAGCACCCTCTGCTTGCCCTAAGCCCCAGGATCTGTGCTGCAGGGTCTGGCACACATCCCTTCTGCTCCACAGGCAGGATCCTCATGAGGAGCAGCAGAGAGCTTGGGCCAGTTACATCTTAAATCATGGAGCTAAATTCACCAGAGGATGTGTCCAATTCCAGAGGATGTGTCCAAACCCCAAGACAGCTGAGGTAATCTGAGGATAAAATAATTCCTAAGTACACGGCCTGGTGACTCTCCAGCTCTCCAGCATCTCAGTGACTCTCCAATTTCTTTGATGTCCTGGCTGTCTCAATTTATTTGTTCATCTGTTAATCTTTTAGCTCTTCTATCCACTGAGAAATAAATCTCCTAGGTACAAAACAGTGCTCAGACAGCACAGTGCAAACACACTCCTTTGCAGCAGCCTCTGTGCAGGAGCAGCCTCCCTGTCCCAGGCCTTCACTGGAGAGAGGAGAGCTGGGAAAGCTGTGGAAGAAGGGGGAGGATCAATAGAGGAGCTTCTTGCACATCTTTCCCTGTGCACACAGGTCCCCTGAACAGCCATCTGACCTGAAATTCAAGCTTTGAATAAACCACCAGTGATCTGGAGTGTCCTAGACAACACTGCCCAAAGTTTTATTCTCTTTCACATGGAACAAAGTGATGGAGTTATTCTCCCTCCTCCACATGAAGAAGTGGAGTAACAGCATCTTGCAAACACTGTTGAAAACCATGTCGTTTTTGGATGCATTCTAATCCATGCAGAGCTTCTTTCCTCATGGAGGCACAAAGGACCCTCTGAACAGCCCATGGTGTGACGTGGGACAAGGACACCACAACAGCCAGGGCTCTGCTGCTGCTCCATCACCCTCCTCACTGACCCCATCCCACAGCCTCAGACAGCTGCAGTCCTGATTCACACGGATTCAACCAAACCCAACCCTTTAACGCTGAAAATACTTTAAAGCCCAGGGACCTGTTTAGAACCTTAAAACTACAGAAATGTTTGAAAATACCAGGACAGCAAAGTGCAGCTCTTTCAATCATGAACACCTTTGGTCTGCAGCCCACATGGCTTTGTGCTTGTGCTGTGGTTTGGAGCCTGACTCTTCTCTCTCCTCCAATTTCCATATTGCTGTAAATCCATCTTTTTGGGACTCTTGTACCAGTTTATGCTACTGTAAAGGAGGACAGGAAGTTCTTAAAAATTGTTTCCTTGGTATTTAAGGGGCATATGTTTGTAAGGGATTTCATTCGATTATTTTCTGATATCCTGAATGAATTCCTGAGCCACCTGACCATAAACCAGGAGCTGCAAAATCTATGCAAAGCCAGAGAAAGCAGCTGAGGAGTTTATGCTCTGGGGGTTTGAGCAATGTTTACTGAACACTTTCATTTGAAGCAGGCGTTTAAGAGACGCTCTGCTTTTAAACCTAATTCTGCCTTGCAGAGCAGAACCAATTTGGAGACTAATAATGAAAGAGAATGATTTAGAGATGAACAGATAATTCATTCAAAATCAACATTTGTTTTCCAGTGTGATACTCCAGAGCTTTTAGTGGGATTCCCATCTCCTGGTGAGGTGTAAGCCTGTACTTAGAGCAGTAGGCTGGAAAGGTGGCTGCATGAATATAGATTGTTTCATTATTTGCTCCTGCTCTTGAATTTTCCATCCCAGCAATTGGCACATAAGCCCTTTTTATTGACCATGGGTGCTGCTTATTTTTGCTCAAGTATTTGCGGGCTGGATTTTGACCTCTCTCCCAGAGCTGGGCAAGAAGGGTAAATGCAATGCTGTGCACAGTTACAGCTTGCTGAATTCAGCACCGAGATAAGCCACTGCCATGAAATTGCTTGTCCCACCTGCAGTCTCCTGGGAGGTGGATGAAGAGACATTCTCCTGTATGGGTGACTCCCCACAACTTGGGAGCTATTCCTCTGGATCCCAAGGTTTCATATAAGTCCAAAATTTTTTTTTAAAAAAAGACACAAGTAACAGGATTTTCAGAACTATCCAAGTTCCCAAGTTCCACTTATTACAACGGGTGTTAGCTACTTTTGAAAATCCCATTGAGCACCTAAATGCCATAACAAATCTGACCCTTAATCTCAGTTCTTAGTTCTGCAACAGAGGTAACAGCACTTCCCAACTCCATGGGGAGGATGGGAAGATAAATATATTAGCAGTTGTGAAGCCTTTATATACTGCAATAACTGAGGCCAGGGAAGTCACCATGGCCAGGGATAAATGTCTGGCACGTGGATAACTGATCCTGCTCAAGCTGCTCTGCTGGCCTTGTATCTTCATCAAAAACAGTGTTAGTCCTGTTCCTCCCCCTGAGCACACTCAGCTCCAGCTCACCACCCTGAATGGACAGTGCCAAATGTGCCTCTAAAGCCCTTCTACTCCATCCTACACCAAAGCACCTCCTGTTTTAAAGAGAGGTGATGGCATGTGGGCACCTCACTGTGAACCCCTAGAAATCAATGGGAATTCTGTGCTCCTGAAAACCCACATGGGGAAAAAATAATTCAGTGTCATCCCTGCTTTGCTTTGGGAACTTTAGGAGTAATTTAAAGGAAATCAGCCCATGAGTTTGTGTTGTGGTTCCAGAGAAAGGCATTCACTTGGAAAGATCATTAATTACCTAGATTTTTAGTTTTCATTTCCTTCACCATAAACAGTCACATTAATCACCTCAGCACCACGGCATCTATTTCCTTCTTGTCCCTCCCCTCACCCCCTCCAGGACAATGCAGCATTTTCCTTACTCTTATGAACAGCCTTTTGAATTCTGGGAAAAAAGGAAGGTAGTCAAGATGTGCAGGCAGTATCACCTGAAGTTGGAGGCTGCTGATGTGCTTCCAATACAGTGGGCATAACTCTGTTAAAAAGTTAATTTTAATGTAAATAGTTCAGGGGGGAAATTTGCCGAGGTCCAGCACTGATGCAAACATGATTTGCAATCTGTGCCTTGCACCAAAGGCCACAGCAGAGGAGAGGGATGATCCTCAACATGGGAAAGGAGCTCCTGTGAGCTGAGGACCTTCTGCTGCCACTTTATAATTGTTCTCATTTCTTTCTTATTCTCATTTTTTCTTTTTTTTTTCCTTTTTAACTAGGAATGGCCTCAAGCTTCAGAATTCCTTGTGCCCACAAGGGGCTTTTTCTGTGTGGGACACAAATGCTGCTTGCAGTATGGAAATAGGAAGAGAGGTTCATGCACAGGAGGTGAGGAACATATGATGCAGCAGTGTGGTAACAGGAGCTAATTTAATTTTGCTCAGAAACCTCTGGACTGAGAATAGAGCATGTATTACTGCAGCTGTAGCCCATTACCTCTAATGACTCTAATTATTTTTTATGGTATCCATCTGACCAGCCATAAGATTCACGTTGAGCATAAAATTAGCCAATGTTAGCGCCGTGCCTGCTTCTATCTCATACAACTGGTAAATTATTTCAGCAAGTAAACATGGAGCTCCATCAATTTGCTGGTAATGAACCAGCTTATTCAGCTGAAATTTGTTTTCAATTTTAACTCCCTTGTTTCAATGAAATCAATGGGATCACCCATTCCCAGTGACTTACACTTCTGACTTCATTATTTGTGTGTTATCTCATATATGTCAACTCCTAAAACAAAACACAATGCTTGTCTCCCTATTAACAGGAAGTTAATTAAGTTTTACTGAATTGCAAAGAAGCCATGCTTAGTTTCTATTTTTAGAATGCCTAGAAGTGGTTTTTTTATTATTATTTTAAATTGTCTTTACTTGTATTGGAACAGAAAAATGTTTAGAAGGAGGAACAACAGGTTGAGCCTTGACTAACCTGGCGAAAACCTCAACTGAAAATAAGTTCAAGCAAAGTTTTGTCTCTGCCCTGGGCTCTCCCCTTTATCGCTAGAATTCCTTCCCACTGGTATTGTCATTTCATGGCAAAAACATAGGCTGAAAAATGGCAAGATCAGTGAGTCTAATATAAAGCAGAAAAGATAAAAAAAGGGAGCTGGCCTTGGTACATCAGACCAGAGGTTAAAATCCAAAGAATTTTAAATGCACAATGTCTTTTCCTGAGACACCATGATTTTGACAAAATATGACCTAAGTGCACAATACAAAAGCAGCAAGCACTCTGAGAGCTTACAGAAGAGATCATCACTAATAAGAAAATATGTATCCCTGTTATTTATTGCCTAGCATTGACATAAATCTTGTTTTCAATTACATGCTAATGAAGCACACCAATTACTGTTTGAATAGGGACATCTGATTACAGTCTCAATCAACAGAAATAAATCTTGCTTATGGAACGTTTCCAGGGTATTTTCTTTAGAAACATTAATTAGAGAAGTAAACAAGGATATATTATTATCATGTCATCCAATTGTAAATCCTGCCTATCACTGTAAATACTGGTTAGTCTGACAGTGTGCATCACCACAGTTTCCAGTGTTTATGCTGCAAATCTAATGAGTGACAATTCCAGTGCAGCTATAATGTGAAAGAGATTGTTATGGCTTCGGGTCCAAAACCTTATGCAATTTATAATGTAATACACTGAACAGTAAATGAAAATTATTTTATCTATCTCCACAAACCACAGGTAATTCCCAAGCAAAACCCACCTAAATCTGTCAGAGACCTGACAAGTGCAGAGGTCTAATGATGCTTTATTGGAAATTACAGTTTTCTAATTGAGTTTGAGACAAGTCTGGTGCAAATGGCAGGGGGTGCAACAAATTTTCTCATCTGTGTTTGGGCAACACAGATGCTGAAGAGATTCTGTACAAAGCTGAGTCAAGAGAAAGATAAAAAGGAGTTGAAAATTACCCTTGTTCCAACTTTGTAAGCTTCACTGTTTCCTTGGAGAGGAAACCTTGTGTTTACAACTTTTCTTTCTTCTTTTTTTAAATAAAGCTCTTACAGCTTCGAGGAATGCTTCATCACCAGCACTGTAATAAATCTGCTGCTGGTTTTGGTAACTTCATCTCAGAGCCCAATGGACCAGTTTATGTATTTTTCACCCAGTTTGAGTTATGGGTCCTGTGTTTAGTGAACTTTTCCTGAAGAGAGCTGATGCTAAAACAATATTCTTCTGACCATGTAATGGACATATCTTATTATTATCTCTTCAGAGACCACAACTCTGTGAAAAGAGCTAACTAAAGCAGTGAAACCATCACAAAGGAGGGAAAAACCAGCATCAGGGAGATGCTCAGCTAAATTAAAAGAAGATTTGAGAAGATCCAGACAAATGAGGAGTTTGTAGGGAGGGTATTGTCTTGCAGCATCAAGCAGGTGAGAACCAGCTTTCCTTCTCCCTCCAAAAAAATGCCATTCCTCAGCAAGAGGAGAGGTTTGAACATATGGTTCCTCCCACCACACTGCAAATCCCCTGCTGCAGTCTTCCAGTACACTTTGCACTAGCTGAGGCTGATTGAGAGCACTAAAAAGCAGCAAAACTAGGAAAACATGGAGCAGTCAAAATACAACTGTAAATTCCTTGTGATTGCCTTCCATGCTACAGCACAGGAATTGCTGAAGGCAAGATAATTATGTAAAGTTGTCTTAAATGTCTTAGGGTAGTTTTGGTTTTTGTTTTACATTTAAAGTAATTTCTGGATTAGCTTAGCAGAAGCCAAATATAGTATTTAGAAGACAAAACCTGAGATCAAGCAGATGATATCAAATTAATCTAGGGAGAAAAATGACTGTGTAATACTACTGAGATCTAGTTTCATTATGAACTGGAGAAGTGGTGAAGGGCAGAGACTGTCTAAGAAAAAAAGTGCAAGATTAATGTTCAATGAAGTGGAGGTATGGTTGAGAAAATTAAAATCATCTGGATAATTAAAAAATTCTGTTGCTTATAAATCAAGGAGGGAAATTATCATAGAAATTGGGAGATAGTTGAACATGATGTGTGGTAAATACAGATGTGGTTTAAAAAGATGATGTGTTTAAGCAGACAGAGAAGGGATTCAGAGATGTAAAAATAATTATTCTGATTTTAAGTGTAGAGATGACTGCAACATCCCTCTCCTCACCTGGGCTGGTCCAGCTTCCAGCCTTCACTGACAAGCTGGGACAGCCAGAGCCATCCATGTGCTGAGTGGTGGGAACAGCCAGAACTGAGACAGAAAATGACATTATCACAAGAAAGCTGAGCTCTGACCAAAGCACAACGCTGCTGATGCCACTGGCTGGCACCTAAGAGCCAATAATTATTTTTATTACAAATACCTGACCACAGCTCCTTGAACATTTACACAGGCCAGATCAAAACTGCTCAAATAACAGTCTGGAAATTTCTTCCTGTCTGATCTGTGTGGGGTAACCAGGGGGTTTGGCATTGCAGTATGACTGTGCTTCTGATCCCACTGCCCACAGCCTCCCAAACCAGAGCTACACATCCTCATCCACTACCTAAACCACCCATTTATTTTGCTTATTATGTAACTTCTTGCAATAAATTAAAACAAATGGAAAGAAAATAAATTCCTCCTCCTGTTGGCTGCACTAACGACCAGGCTCATTTCACACACGGAGAGAAATAATTACTTTTCATGTTACCATAATTGCCTAAACCACAAATGCATTTTTTAAGAAACAAAGGTTGGGCTGGTGTAAGTTTCTAATTACAGGTTGAAAGCTTTTAATTAAAAGGCATAAATTGGAAGGAACCCTTTCAAGCAGCATTGCAGAAGAAGCTGCTAAGATTGGGTATTAGCTTGATGCACTGTCACCGTGCCAGGGGGGAGAAAAAGAAACAGAAATCAAATGTTGTGGCTCTTCCTTGGGGCCACTGACACTTTGCTACCCAGTGTCTCACCAAGTGCTGCCCCAGGGACACAGAGGAGATGAACACATCACAGAGGAGGTTGCAGGGCCACATTTCACAGCAACCCTGAGCCACTGGCACAGGGATAGTGATGCTGAACCAGAGGGAACAATTCAGGCTTCAATCAGCTTTTTCCTGAAGTTTATACAGGCTGCTGGATGGTGGCAGGAGGACAAAACCATCTGAGTTAGGCTAAAATGATAAAACACCATGAAAATATGGCTACTTGAGTGAGGTAAAATATGCTGGATGAACGATTTGTATTTGTGAATTACACAGTACATAGTGCTCAGATTTGGGGTGGCTGTCACGTGCAGTGAGCAGCTGGATGAAACTGGGCCCAATCTCTGCCACTTTCATGATCTGCTCTTCTGCTTTCCTCTGAAAGAAGGCAGCATGATGCAAATGCTTTATCTTATTCTCCTGTTTTTCAGAGTGTTGAAAAATCCTGCAGGGCAGACCAGCACGCCATCCCTGCCAGAGAAATTGCTTTCCTGTGATAACCCACACTCCAATGAGAGGATTACTGGCAGGGGTGCAGCACTATGCAAATCTTGCACTCATGAGCATCGGCCTTTGCATGCAGTCTCCTGCATCAGAACTGCTCGAGGAAGAGATGCCGATCTGGATTTTCATTTTAAAATCACTTTTGAAGTTTGTCTGCCCATGGGGTTTCCACCTGCTGTTTGGTCAGCAATAAAGCAAAAGGGTCAGGTGGATTAAAATCTCACATGGTATTGCTCAGGTTCAGCCTCCAGCACTCACTGCAGTGATGATTTACTCTTTCTCCTCTCTGCTGATTTATTCTATTCCTTCTAAAAAGACTGGCATTAATAGTAAATCACTTACAATGAGAAATACAGAGATAACAAAGCTAAAAAGGATTTGGAATGGCAGAATTAAAAAAAACTGCTGAAAAAAAAATTTAAAAAGGTGTGTCTTTGTGCATCATCTACTCAGTGGTGATACCCTTTGGAAACATGTACACACTTGCCTAAGTGGATTTGAAGAGCTTATTTAGCATGACAAATTGGCTACAACCTAATGGGTATTTCTGAAAACCCATTCATGGACCTGCAGACACTCACATTCCCGTGGCATATCCATTCATTGTACAGTCAATTTATAATGATTCCACCAAATTAAATCTTTATTAACAAACTTATTGACTCTGGCTTTGACTTATTGTCCCCCCTTTTAATTAACTGCAGTAATGAGACAAGCAGCATCCAATATAACAAACATTTTGTTTAAAACCTGCCATTTATTTCAAGCAGCTCCACTAAAAATGAAGGCTGAATTGCTATTTGCTAAATGTCAATTTTCACACTCTGTTGAACCTTTTCTGAAGGCTGTCAACCACAAATCTGCAGTCATCTTTTCCCCTCTGATCAGAGCTATATAGAGCATATAACAGCTTTTCAGTTACTTTTCATTTTTATGCAGAAGATATACCATTTTCTGTTCCCAGCATATTTTAAAAAAATTGTAAATGTGCATAAATTGTAAATGTAAAGAGATGCATATGCCAAGGTTGTGGCCTCTCTCACAGTCACAGGTTACACCAGCAATGTGGTTCCATGTCTGCATGTGCAAGGGCACATAAATGATCCAGACTCCTCAAATCCAGCCCTTTATCATGCAACAATACTGCACCATCCTCTTTTATAAAGTGCTGGGCTCCTGCTCACAGCTGGGGAGATGTTTCCCCCTCCAGATCACTCATTGACAGCCTTGCTTTGGGAGGAATTCTAAAATAAAGCCAAGGAATGGGGAAGACCACCATGGACAGAGAGCCCAGGGCTCCTCCTGGTGAGATTTTTGGCACAGAGAAATTTGGAAGGGCAATGGGAGGGATGGGGAGCATTTGAACAAAGTCAGGCTCAAAGCTCTTTGCTGGTGTAGAACAGAAAATCTTACAGCTCTTTGAGATTTCCAGCTAATTTCTTGCTTTCAAATATGCTAAAGAAAATAGGTTGGGAAATGGTGGAGAGCAGAAAATAAAGGAGTTGTGTGGGAGGGTGGAGGGAGGAAAGGAGCAGAGAGATAAAGAGATCAGGAAAAATAAAAGCCCAACTTACTGAAAATGGGAGTATAGAGATGTCTCCAAAGGGACTACTTTAATTTAGGGAAGAGGATGTTTTGCAAATCCTTAGCATCAATTTATTTTCAGCTAAAACCAAAACTGTTTTCTATTTATCTTTTGCACATAATCACTCCTGAGTAAAACATGCATTCAGAGGTAAGGCCTGGCAACCCTTCAAGACAGATGTGCCAGATGATATTTTTCTGATCTGCAAGAGAAACTATTGAGCCTGGTGGTGGCAATTCACCCTTTGCTGGGAGCTGGCCCTGCTGGCATGAACCCACCTCATCCTGGGGAGGGAAATCCCTGTCCTGCTTCACCTGGGAGCTGTGAACCCTGCTGCTCACAGGGCTGTCTCAAGCAGCTTTGTTTCCTCTCTTTGCCTCTCCTTTTGCTGGTTGGGGTGTTCCATGGTGCTGCTGCTCTGAGCTGTTGACCTTGCTCATTTTAAGGCATTGAAACCTCTTCTCCTGCTCCTTGGGCCAACCACAGCAAAATGAGATTATGCTCAACATTTCTTGACTCTTGCAAGGTCCCTTCCATCCTTCCTTGGCCTAGTCTGCCTTTTGACTGTAACAGCCTCCCCTGGATGTCTCTTTAGCAGGTAACAAAGACAATTCCAGTTCCTAATGGAAGAGGTCAAATGGAGGTGAAGTGAAATAGATTAAAAACCAAAAAAGAACTGATGTCAGAAAAGCTGCTGCACCACTGAGTGGCATAACCCCTTTCTAAAACAGGTTTTTGGCTGTGATTTTCAATTCATTTTGCACTATTTTATTTTGATTTGAAAAAGGCATCCAGGTAGGAGAACTGAATCTGGGATTCAATTTCCAGCCCTGAGATTAAGTGCCTTTGTGACCACATCCAGTGGTTCCCTGCAGCCTGGTGGGGATGGCTCAGCACAGCCCAGGAGGAAGAATTCTCCCCAAAACAGCAAATTGAAACAGAAAAGTCTTTGATGCTGATTTTCCCTAGTATCCAAGCCAACTCATTGGAAAACTTCCTCACAGAATGTCCCCTCTGCTGCAAAGCACAGTCCTGAGCCATCACCTCTACAAGGAACTTCAGCAGATGGTCCAGTGGGGTGGGAATGGCCCCAAGTGCACAGATCTCACCCCAAGAACTGCCCTTAAAAGAACTCAATGGAGTTACCCTGGGAACGCATCAAGATAAAGGAAATTGGACCTTAAAATCAACCTTAGTTCTCCCTTTGCAGAGCAAAACAAAACAAAATATAATAATAACAATAACAGTAATAGTAATAACAACAACAACAGTGACGAAGAAAAACTGCAAGAGAAAAAAAAAAAGAATTATGGGTGGTTTTTATGGTCTTAGAAACCAAGAACGATCAAAGCTGCAAGGTATAATTTTTTTTTCCTGGAATGCCTTGCTTTTTCTGAATTGCCTGCACACTCATGGCACCTCTCAGCAGTCACATTAACACTATTGATTGTCTGCTTGGTAGGTAACAGGAGGAAAAATAAAACAGGCAAGAACTTAACTCTGTTCAGATTCCTCCAGTGCAACTGGAATGTGGGTAATTTCTTTATGGGTGATCATCACTTCTAAAACCTTCCCAGTGAAAATTCCTGCTGTGGTTTTCCTCTGTGTCAGTAACCAAAGCCACCCAGCCAGGCAGGGCAGGAGTTGGAGCCTTCCCAGCCCCTCAGAATGCTGGGGTGTTCTGTTCTTTGAGGGAAAGGCTGTGAGAAATGTCTTAATTTCTGCCTTTTAGAGCTGCCAACCCTCTAGGTTTATAAAGGCTCCATGCCAAGGCTGGCCTGTCACCCCCCTGGTGACAGCATCCCACCCCACGGCTCTGCAGCCAGGAGTGGATATTCCAGCTCCAGAACAGGGAATCCTGTCCCCACTTGCTGGTCCCAAGGAATTGAGAACATTTGTTCTTATAAAACCAAAAAGAATATTTGTTCTTATAAACCCAATAAGAATATTTGTTGCTATAGATCCAATAAAACCCAGACAATGCTTCCTGAGTCCCACCACACAGGACCCTCAATAGAAAGTGACCCTGGCTGAACAGGAATGGAGAGAGAAACAGCTGCCTCTTACAAAACCTGGAAATGCCCAAATAATTACTTCTCTCTCCCTCAGACAGTAAGTTCACTGCAGCTCTTCCCTCCATCTTATTCCAGTTATTCTTGAAGTCCTTTTTCCCCCTGTATTCTGCCATAGAGCAAGTCCCCAGGAGTAAACACTTGCTGTTACCCTAAAAATGCACATTTGCCATTTTTAGTTTATAGGTGATGACAGTAATGGAGTACCCAGGGTGAAACCTCAAAATACCCAAACCACATTAAACATCCTCTGCTCTCCAAAAGAGCTCATTGAAACCACTTCATTCCAGCTGCTCCTGCATAGGGTGAGGCAGGAGCTGTAGAGAGCTGAGCTGCTCCAGTGGGAACTCAAGGGAAATATATTTTGGATATTAGGAAAAAGTTTTTTATGTAAAGAGTGATAAAGTTCTGGAATGGCTGCCTGGGGAGGTGGTGGAGTCATCATCCCTGGGTGTGTTTAACAAAGCCTGGATGTGGCACTGGGTGCCAGGGTTTAGTTGAGGTGCTGGGGCTGGGTTGGACTCGATGATCTTTAAGGTCTCTTCCAACTCAGTGATTCTGTGTGAATTCTGTGAATTTTGGGACCACCTGCCAAAATTCTGTGAATTTTGGGCTGCTGGGCACAGCTCTGCCATTGGATGGCTGTGAAATGAAACCTGGGAAAGGTTTTACCCAGCAATGCTAACTTCACTCCTAGCACACTTCCACCTCATCCTGAGTGTCTTTATCTCTGTAAAGGATATCTTCTAAAAAGCTTAAAACACATCCTGCCAGTCATGCTGCTTTAACTTTACTGCTCTAGTTAGAGGTGTAATGTGGGGAGAGCTTAAAGAGATGTAACTGGACAGGTCTGTTTTAATTGTTCCCACCAGACCTGTGCTCCGTGACCTTGGACATCTACAGAGCCATAAATATGAGCTTTGATTGCTGTTCCCATAGTGACTGGCAGGAGAACACAGCGGAGGCTGGACTAGCATTGCTTCAAGCAGGCAAGCAGCAACTGGAAATCATTAAGTTCAGAGGCTCTGGGGACACTAATGTCACTGCAGGCCAGCCAACCTGGAAGATAAACATTGCTGGGCACTGTGAAAATGATTTTTCTATTTGCTTTCCACTGAGAGAGTGGACTAGGCTACACTTTAGGCACTAGGCATGGCAAATGAGACTGTGAGCTGTTCTGAGGCAATTTTACCAGTGCCTTCTGCTGCTGGAGGTGTCAGAGGCACCAGTGGGGCCTGTCAGGCTTGTGCTGAGAGCACTGACTGCTGAGGAGCAGAGCAGCAGGCACAGCTGATCCATGGGGAATATTTCCACCTGGAACAAGACACATGAGAGGCTGAACCACCCAAAGCTGCAGGGCAGCAGGATTGTCCCTGCTCAGTGCCAAAGCCAGCATGGTTATTTCTGTACCATTCTGCACTGTGCACTGAGGGCTGTCAGGGAGTTTGGTGTGGGAATGGGGCACCTCTGGCATCCCATTCCACATGGATCCAAGGAGAGGAATGCAGACTGCCCTGTAGCACTCGGCTCTTACTTTGTGCTGTGAATTCACAGCACAAAGAGAGCTCAAATAGCTCTAAATCCTCCTATTTCAATAGAAGGAATGGTAGAGTTTCAGGAAAAAGACAGGCACATGCTGGTGGCCTGAGTATGTGTAAAAGCAGCTCAGGATTGTTGGTATTGGCTGAGGGCAGAGCAGGAAAAGCTGAGCTGAGCTAATGGCAGTTCTGCTCAGCACACAGGTGATGGGGCACTGCCAGTCCATCCTCACAGCTCCCTCAGCTCCCCAGGGCCCCACACATCACAGCAGAAGGGAAATCACACAGGGGCAAACCCAGCATCGCCTACAGATCCCCCACCTCAAAGTTAAAACCCTCACAAATACAGCAGCTTCACCCTCTCTGGGAGTATGCTCAGGTTTGGAATGGAAAATACCTCTTCTGTCAACCAAGATAGATCAGTAATTACTCAGAAGGGAAGTAACACCAACTCTACCCATCCGTACACTTTGCACACCCTCCAAACGCTCCAATTTACATATTGAAACTCTTCTGAGTTTGGCATCATGTCAACTTTAATGCCAACAGAAGACAGATAAGCCCATAAAGCAACCAGTCCAAGGCATCCCTTCTCCCTTACCACATACAGCACTTAGACATATTTGCATAGATCTGCTAGAAAAGCAGGGTAATGCTGACATGTTTTGAAGCCAAGATTACATGGTTTTTTATGAGAAGTTTGGTGGCATGCCACAGGGAGACACTGCACTGTTCTCATGGGATAATTGATCATCCCAGTCTCTTCTCCATACCTCAGCCTTTCACTGAAAGTAGATCCCATCATTTTTCAAGTAGCTGAGTCAGATTTGCAAACTCTGCACATTCTTATACTGACCACAAGCACTTAAAGCATCAGCTATTTTACTTTTTCTGCATTTGGTTCCTCTATTTTTCTTTTCCATGTTTGTAGAAAATGCCAGAAATGTCCAATTCTTTTTTAAAAATTACCAGCTTGTAACCCCTTGATAATTTATACAGTACGGACAATCCTATTTGGAAAAATCAAGGATTAAAAATATTAATCTCTCAGGTGTTCAAACTTCTTCAGTTACTTCTTGAAATACAGACTAATAATAATTATTGCCTCCTCTTCTTTACTCTTAATCCATCTCTCAGAAAGTGCACTTCCTGAACTGTAGAAAATGACTCTTTTAAGAGGAATTTTGCGTTTTTCTGACTGCAGAAAACCATATGGAGAGTGGCTGATGGGTCCTGATGGATAACAAACACACCAGCAGCTTCCCAGAATACTTATCTCTGAAAAGAAGGGAGCTCTGCACAAGTGGCCTGGATAGCTCCATAAATCAATGCCACACCATTAATTCCTGACAGACACTAAAAAATTAAGGGATGGTCAATTTTAAGTATTGGCCCTGCATAAGTCTTGCAGTTGTTCTTTCAGGAGAGCCATAATCTCCATGTGAGAAGCAAGAGAACCATTATGGGAATTTCAGTCTGGCTTTTGAAGGCTGATTTTGCTTTTCATTGCTTTCAAAGTGCAGCCAGATGTTGCTTTTGTTTATACTGAGCTTTGTTTTTTTCCCCCTGGAAATTCAAACCAAAGGCAGCAATTATTTTGCTGTAGAATTGTTTATTGTGGGACAATTCCTCTGGCAGGTTGGCCAGTGCTGGAACCTCCCACAGCCTGGCCAGACACTGAGGGAATTGTGCTTTGCTTCACTGGGAAACTGGGAGCTGGCATCCAGCTGGAGGAGAGCTTCCTCAAAGAGATGGTTATGAAACCAACACTCTCTCTGGTATTGCATGGACACTTTGACAGACTGTGTGAGTCACAGAAACACTTTTCATGTGGCTCTGAGCACCTCTGCCTGCAGAGCTCCCATTTCCCTGGCAGTGATTCCCCTTTCAAGTCACATCAGCTCACAAGGTCTGATGCAACATCATTGAAAATGTGCATGTGTTTATCAGAGGTTACAGCATAAAATATGCAGCCACCTTCAAATATATTTCAGTCTGTGACAGCAAGCAGAGTGACTGAATATATGTCAGAGGTTTATGATGAACTCTGAAGTGTCTTCATTTAAAAGGAAGCATCCTTTTTTATAGGCATCCTTTATTGCTTGATTTATTCTTTCTATCTGTAACTAACCTCTAGACTCATAGATTTAGACTCCTGGTGTGATGTTGTTTGAATGCTGTGCACCTCAGAGCTCTGCAAAACCTTCTGACAAATTCATTGCTTGGTCCTCTCTCAGTGTTCAGCACAATGCCAAGGGATGGAGAGATTAAATGGTGCCCTACTGCTCAACTGAGAACCCATAAAATCAACATATTTAGTGGGTGTTATAGAAAATTTGTCACATGCTAAGCAGGGAAGAACAGGAAAGAACTAGGAAAGATTTAGTGTTCCATTTTCCATCTCTTTAGCAGTATTGCCCTTGATGTTTTCTGTAAGACTTTGTTGGTTTTTTTTTTGTAAAGGATTAAGCAGTGGTGGTGATGAGGAACTGAGCCTAAGTAAACAACCAAATATTTTCTTCTTGATAGAATCAGTTTGATCCCACACAGATAAAACTGAGCATTTTTGGAAGTATGCAGGGCACAGATGGGCCAAGGCCCAGGCTAAAGCAGCTTCCAGGTCCCAGGGCTGCATTTGGGACCTGGGTTGTTCCCAGATGTGCAGTTCCTGTTCCCAGATGTGCAGTTCCTGCAGGAACACAGTGTGACTGCAAGCACACATTTCCAATAATACTTTTTGAGTCGTTAGAGAGCGAATTTAATTTCAGAAACCTTAGGAAGCAATAATAATAATAATAATAATCTTTAACCTCTGGCATTGCAGGAGAAGGTACTGCATATTTCCTATCAAAATGAACAGCTTTAATAACCTTCCATTAATATCTATTTATACTGAAGGAAATTATGCAGAAATGACCAAGGGACACAACGTGCTGTGTAGGGCCAACATTACCTTGTGGCTTTATGGGAACTGTTCTTTGAATAAAGGCAAGGCTCTGCCTGCAGAATTCAGCCTATTAATTAGAAACACCAACACCACAATGGTTACCCAACACTGCCTAAGTTTCTGCAGTTCAAAAAGCTTCAGTGAATTAATCCAGTAGGATTTGCACCCATAGGTTTGGATTTGGAGAGGAGCAGGGATGAATTGCCCAAATCTCCTGGCACTGTAAGCTGGGAATGGCTTTTTCCACTGTGCTTCAAGCACAGACCCTTCTGCTCCAGGGGAACAAGAATTGATTATCTGGTATTTAGAGGTCTGGAGGCTTTAGAAAGAAGCAAACAGCAGTTATGAAGGACTTCATTTTTGTACCCTAAGAGGCTCTGTCAGAAATGTCATTTGTAATTAATCAGAAGTGTATAAACCAGGAAAGATGCTGTTAAAGGCAGTTTTTAACCCAAGGCACTCAGAACCTGTTCACCAATTTCTGTGCGCTTTCTGGGTGATCCTTCTGGCAGCATTTGAATTTCCCAAATGGTTTATAAAAAAAGCTTCCCTCTAGACAGAGCTCCTCAGTTGATTCTTCTAAGATATCCTGTTTTTCTAAAGAGATTTTTATTGCAATATGAATTTATTACAAGCCATTTCACATGCACACATTTTCACTCATACCTTTTGGGTCATATAAGAGAGAATTTAATTTCAGAAGCCTTAGGAAGCAATAATAATCTTTAACCTCTGGCATTGCAGGAGAAGATACTGCATATTTTCTATCAAAATAGACAGCTTTAATAACCTTCCATTAATATCCATTTATATTTATTACTCCTTCATTAAAGTTAAGACAGCAAATCCTTAATAAAAACCCCTAAATTGACATTTTACTTTACTTCTTTCTCTGTCTTTTAAAATGCTAATACTTAAGGAAGTGGACAGGACATGACATATTTTTATCACTGCCACACACTTCAGCACTAGCAGTGTAAACTCTGTGTCTTGCTTTTTTGCCCTTGTTATATCAAATATAAGCAGATTTTCTCTGAGTCCACTGGCAGGGAACATCTCCTTAGAGCAGCACATCCCCTCATTATCCAGCCCTATCAGCTGTTCTCCAGCTCACCAGGAGACCATTTCCTCTCTGCTTTACAACCTCTTTTATGATCCTTGATGGCCTAAGTTTGGGGTTTTTGAGTTTACTTTCCTGCTTGATTCCCTTGTGCCACTCTATAACGCATCCTCAGCCAGCCTTCCTTAATGACATGAAACCAGGCAAGAAGGCAGAGAATGTGTTTTTCTTTTTGTTTTGCAAAAGGCAAAAGATAACTCATGAACTGAGGTCACCTCAAGTGAGAACAGAGAACTGCAGCTGAGTTTCAGCTGGAGGAAGAATTGCCAGGAGGGTTCCAAGATCCCAGCACCCATCCCTGTTTGCCTAAACCAAGGCAAAGCTCCTCTCCTTCTGTACCTACTGTCCCCACGCTGAGGGTTTTGCCTCTTTCTGGAGAACTGCACAGTATTTCTGTGTTTTTCAGGCTTTCCTCAGGTCACTCATCCGCTTTTGGACTATTACTGTGGTGCAATCTCATTTCTGCTTCCTCATCTCCCGTATGGCCCTGAAGCCACACAGCATCACGTGAAGGAAAAGCTTTTAATGTTTTTTTTAAGGCTCTTCTATCCAAGGATGCTCTTGTGCAGCTGAAGTGAAACAGGGCATTATTTTCCTTGCCAGCAAGGTTGTGTGTGTGCGTTGGGGTGTGTATTTATAGCCCTGGGACAGATGAAATGGTGGCAGCCACTTTGGCCTTCAAACCAGCGCTCCACCTTTAACACGGTGCTTTCACAAGTATGGCCCCAAAATGCTCCTTTTTTAGTGAGTCACTCCAACACCAGTTCAGCTGGGAAGCAGAGCAGGGACTGCCAGCTTCAGAGCTGTCAGCAGAACCTGGGGAGGAGGCTGTGAAATCTAGAGATGAGAAAAAGGACCCACCTGGCAGCACAAAGGAGCACTTCCATCTCCTCCCTTCACAGGACACAAGGTGTCAGAGGGGTCAGCGACCTCCTCCAGGCAACACTGCTGAGCCCAGGAAGGGCAGGGCAGCCCACAGCTGATGCTCACACACTGATAATGGATTCTTATCACTCTAGATAAAGTAGAAACCAGGGGAGCAACTATGGACTGTACAAAGAATGGCCAGGTTTGGCTGCTGGTCATTTTTAGGAAGGGATTCTCATAAGCCACATGCTGATTCCAAACACCACACCAGAGCTGGCAGTGACATTCCTTCAGTGTGAACTCGGCAATGCTATTTGGTCAGAAATTATCCCAATTCAAGACAGCCAGAGGTGCCCCAATAACCCAGGGGTTAAATCCATATACAAGAGAAGCAAAGCAGTGGCAGTCACCACACATGAAAAAGATAAAATCAATTCACGATGAAAGGACGTAGCTAGTCCTGTTTGGCCTGAAGAAAGCAACTCTATTCCACATGAAACAAATTCAGAATAAAGATTCCGTAGGCATGGTGAACATTAGTCATTTCTCTTAATAAATATATAAAAAATACTGCTTTCAAAAGGAAGGACCCCACTGTAGTTGTGGATGCATATTTCCCTTCTCTTTAATAAGGTTATGCAGCAGCTATTGATTCCTGACTACTGCCTGAAGTACAATTAGTGTATTTGTAAAAATGTCCTTTTTATTCACAGGGGACTTCTGCAGCTCCAAGTCCCTCACTCAAACTAATAAACATTATTGCTGTGGCCCAGCCAAACCCTCTGGCACCAGAAAAGGGCAGCAGGAAACAAAACCCTGAGGAGCTCCTCACTTGGGCAGCGAAGTGTCTGAACTGTCCTTCCCTATTTGGTACCAGGTTAATGAGAAGTCTGTGTTAAATGCCTCATTTTCAGGAAGCTGGTTGTGCACTGCTGCAGTTCAGCAGGTGAAATCCCAGCTGTGGCTCCTGTGCTGGGCTCAGCACAGTGGGAACAGGGAGCTCTGCCTGCAGACAGCTCCCAGGCTCACAGGTGAAGCCTTGGCAGGGAGATATTCCTTCTCAAAGGCAGGTACTGACTGCTGAGTAATGCAGAGATTTTTATTTTGCCTGCTTTGCTCTTCACTTGGGGTTTTAGGAATATGTGATGCACAGCTGGAGAGACGTATGAAGGGATAGAGAGAAATATTAAAGAAAACCAGGTATTTTTCTACCCAAAAGCAAACATCGTGCTCAGTGGATTACATTCCTCTCATTTCTTTAAGATAAGAACAGTGTTCAAAGGAAAATCTCCTTCTCTTCTGAGCTATTCAGTCATTTTGAATATGATTACATCCTAAATATCACAGTATTTGCAAAGGATTGGGATCACAGTGATAGGTGAGTAAGGTGCTTTCCTTGCCAGTTTTCTATTTACTTCTGTATTTCATGCTCAATGCCCTCAGTACAAATAGCTCTATCTCAAGTACAAATGTTATGATAAAAGAATGGTTTTTGGGCTTTTCACAGAGCGTGACAAATGCAGGATCCCTGAGCAGCAGCACCAACTGATTCCTGCTGCAGCATCTCCTGACCACCCTAAGGAGCAGCAGCTCCAGCCAGGCTCTGCTGCAAGGAAAACATTGAAAAAAAAAACCCCAACGATTTCCTTGGCTATCTCTCTGGATAACTGTCTAATGATTGCTTTTAGAGCACTTATGGCTGCAGGTAGTCAATAATCTGCAGACTTTTTCATAGTTGGAACCCCCAAAATGGTACTCAGAGCCTGGAGCCCAGGCGCCAGGGCACAGTGTCACTCCAGAGCATGGCAGTCCTCCTAAACCACTATCAAAATGTAAATGAAAGGCAACATTTCCTATAAACATCTGCATTCCAGAGGCCAAAAGGTATTTTCATAATTTTCTGTAAGATCTTCCAAAAATACCACCTCAGACTAACCCACTCGACAGATACATCATGTTAGATGTGTCACCACATCCCTTTAATCAGTGTGGAGTCAATATTCTGTATTATATGAATAACTAATTAGTTTCACAACTTATTTCCACAGATGTCATTGCAAAATCTATCTGAGGAATGTCATCTGCACTTGAGAGAAGGACAAGCATTGTAATTAAGTATTAAGCCATTTCACCAGTGTGAGTCTGCCATGGAGTGTGAAATGGCTATAATTCACATTTTTAAGACCTTGCATTTATTAGCATCTATTTTCTACTCAAGGTTAGCAGTGTACTGCACAGAGAGTTAAAAAAAGCCAAACAAGCTCACTTTTTTGTTATTCAAATGGATACATCTGCATGTCTGACTGTACAGGTTGGTCACAGGGATGGGGTTTCTCTCAAGTCCCAGAGGATTTCTGGCTCACACACCTCTGTGAGCAGCACTCAAAGGTCAGATGGATGCTCTGATTATGGAGCAAGTGACATTCTGCTGTTGAAAGCTAATGACAAACCTGGGCACAAGGCAGCAGGCAGGATACAGATCTTGTACACAGCAAAGGAATTCAATCTGAGATAACAGCCAGGACTGATGATTAATATCTCCCAGGAAAAGACTTTGTTTGCATTAGGAAACCCCCACAGAATAAATGCAGGGAGAGAATAATGAACCCAGCTGTTGGGGTTTGCTCAGGGCCCAGAAGAGTTAAACTGGTCTCTGTCTGGAGCCATTTCTCCAGTTGCAATTGTGCTGCTTAATTATGTGCAGAGAAAGATGAATCTTGAGTATCTTCCCACATCTTTTGGTGCCACAACCAGCAAATAAGAGGGGTATTCCCACTGCTCTCTATCCCGCAGGCAATGCTGCTTGGCAGCAATTTCCTGTAGAAATCTGCCCTTTTATTCCCCATTCTCACTCCTGCACTCACCTGAAGGGCCACAAAGCTCTGATGGAATGTGCTGGCTACTGCAGCCACAGTGCCAGCAGCACGGGGGACAGGGGGGCCTCTGGGAAGACCCCAGCACACTCTTGAGGCTGCTTCACCACCAATTCCAGCTGCTTTGCCTTTTTTACTGAATTTGTTTTCTACTTCAGCAAGACACCTTTCTGCCAAACCTGCCTTCACCATCCATTAGTCCTCTGTGAAGAGGATCTGCCTGTGGATAGATGCCATCAGCAGCACTGGGAACAGGGCAGAGCCATGGTTTATCCAACTGGGATAAGGGAACAGCGCAGAGCCATGGTTTATCCAGCAGGGATAAGGGAACAGGGCAGAGCCATGGTTTATCCAGCAGGGATAAGGGAACAGGGCAGCGCCATGGTTTATCCAGCAGGGATAAGGGAACAGGGCAGAGCCATGGTTTATCCAGCTGGATAAGGGAACAGGGCAGAGCCATGGTTTATCCAGCAGGGATAAGGGAACAGGGCAGAGCCATGGTTTATCCAACTGGGATAAGGGAACAGGGCAGAGCCATGGTTTATCCAGCTGGATAAGGGAACAGGGCAGAGCCATGGTTTATCCAGCTGGATAAGGGAACAGGGCAGCGTCATGGTTTATCCAGCTGGATAAGGGAACAGGGCAGAGCCATGGTTTATCTAGCTGGATAAGGGAACAGGGCAGCGCCATGGTTTATCCAACTGGGATAAATGAGCACAGCCCCACTAACACCTCTGCATTTCCCTCCTGGTCAGCTCATCCAGATTGAGGCTTCACCCACTGAAAACAGGGAAGGAAAGGACACCAAGAGCTAAATCCACCCTTCCTGGTGTTGGGTGTGAAAAGAGAAGACGACCATCAAGAGAAGGTTTGCTGGGGTAAGAAAAAGGAACAACAACCCTCCTCTCCTCCTTCTTGCAAGAGAAATACTTGAACAGATGGAAAGCCCCAGCAATCAACTTCTTCCTTAACTCCAGTCCTTACGTCCAGTGGTATAAATACACCTTAACGCACCCAGGAAGCTGTGGAAAGGCTGCCTTTGGCTTGGGAGGATTCTGGCTTGTGTTTTGTAAGAGACCAACAGGCAGCAGATTTGAAGGGATGTCAACAGGACAAAATACTAAAGTAAAGTGGCTGCAAGATCAGTGTGAATTCTGCTCTGGGAAAGTCTCTCCTACAGTAAGTTTCAGGAAGCCTCAGCTGCCATGGGAGAATTGTTAAATCAGATGTGGTGTCCTCAATCAGAAAATGAGGTGATGAGGATTCAAAAGCAACTCACCAAAGGGCACTAAAATGAGCCTGAAGTTTAGAAACCAAGAATCTGGTGTTTCCTTTCAGTTGTGTATGAATAACTTTGTGTTGGCTTTAGTGGAGATGCTTGTATACATTCAACCTGTCTGAAAGTACCTGAAGATAGTTATGTTTGTTACAGTCTGAAGGTAAGCTCATCCCAAGGAAAATCTGTTGTCTTTTAAGCTGGTAGGACTATCACAATTATTGGGATTGCACTGGTATAACAGAGAAATAAATGGCATCCCTGCTGGTAAAACAATCAGAAAATAACACCAGCGCTGTACAAGGGTTCAGTGGTCACCTCCCTCTTGCTGACACCTCACAGGAACCCACAAGTGTTCACTGTGAAATAAACAGTGTTTCAGTATCATGTATTACTCTCTATAAATGACTTTCATTTCTCACCAATTACTTCCTCTTTTATACCATTAATTTTCTGCATTTCCTCTCATTTCTCTCCTCTTAATCATTATTAATGTAATTGGTTTTAGACAGAAATATTATTTTTGTACCTACTTATCTATGGTGCCTTGTGAAACACAGCTGACACAAACCTTAACTTGGTAAGAACTCCTGTTTTTCAAAATGAGTCTTGTTATGTTAGCTCAGCACTGTATTTAAATTGTTTTTTGTTACAATAGGTCTCACTTGGACTATTTGGATAGTTCAGTACTCTACATGGTGAGGTGGAATTGCACTAATAAAATCAAGCAGCAAGCACATTTCATCTGCCATTTCGTGCTTTCAGTGGTTCATAATTAACTTTAGCCAAAAATTACCCCTTTAAGCCCAAGGGATTAATTCTCCCTTAACTATATTTGTGCATTGTAGAAAAAACAGTCATCCCCTGGCTTCCTGGCCTTGGATGAGCAATTTACTGCATTTTCAACCTACAATATCTGTGCATGAATTCCAGGTGTGTGCTTGCCCCTCATGGAGTGAATTTCATGCTGTCTGACTTCTTTTTATTTAACTCTGGGAACAGAAATACCCTAGAGCAGGTTTCCAATCTGCAGCATGAGCTGGACATTTGTACTTCAGGCAGCTTTGTCCCAGCCCCACCCCATCCCCAGCTTCCAGCACCTGGCACTTTAACAGCATCCTCCTGAGACTTTTATCTTCTATTTCATCACCCACCTTTTAATCCCTTCCCCTCCAACTATTTCCTTCTTCCTTATTCACTGGCTAGCCCAGACTTTATCCCTCACCTCTGCAGAGTGCTGATCTGGTGTTTGATGGACAATTTCTGTTTGCATCTCTGGCATGTATTTGTTTTTTTGGAGGAATGTAAATAGAAAAAGGCAGGTGATTCCTGCCAATGTCAAGGAGAGGTTCTCAAGGCAGCCTCTTGACAAGTTACCTGGGTGCTGCTCAAATAATCCAGTGAGAAAAGGTCATATTGAATTCAACTTTTATACATAAGCAATCACATTACCATACGTCAAAGGCACCAACCTGCTTTAAAAAGCATCAATGCAGATGAGTACAAATATTTCAATGTCCAAACAAATCTCCCAAGCCCTCCCTCTAAACTATTTTGGGACGATACCAGATGGCAATGCTAAACATCTCAAGTATTTAAAATTAATTTGGATTTGTTTGCTTTCCTTTTTACAGCTTTTGACCAGTTTAGAACCCAACAAACAACAACAAATACATTCAGGAGTCTACAATATGTAGAAACATGAAGAAGTTCACAAAAGTAAATCAAAAATTTGTCAACCCTCTCTAGTTTTTAGGTCATTATTAAAGAACATTGGTCTAGGTAAGAAACATGAGCTGTTAATTACACTCTGAATTAAATTTAATGAGCTCTGGCATTCCTAGCACAGTGGACGCTGAGCAGGAATATCTTAGGGATCCTGAGTCTGTCTGCAGCAAAGTCCAGCCCAGTGCTGGCTCAAACCAGCACAAAAGCAAATCTTGGAGCCTTGAGAGGGGCTCAGCATGTCAGGAAAAGGCTGTGCACATATTCCCACTGGGATTCTCTCCTAAAACACTGCAAAAATGTTTTTAAAAGGACACTGAGCCAAGAGGATCACCAGGATGATGAGGAGCACCTGGAAGAGCAGCTGATTTACCCATAAAGCTGAATGATGAAAACCATTCACAGCCAAAGGGACAGAAAGCCTGGTGAGAACAAGTGTCCTGTCACCTGGAGATGTCAGCTGTGGTGACACAGGTGTGACTGCAGGCCTTGGGCACATGAGTGGCACGTCCTGTCTGTCCTGCCAGTCTGTCTGTCCAGGAGAAGAGGAAGGCGAGGAGGACACCCAGCTGTCCTGGCTGCCAGCAGTGACAGGAGCAGCTGGTCTCCTCTCTTTGTGACAGCTGCCACCTCCTTTTGGAATCTCACAAAAGAAGAGGAGCGGGCACTGACAAGAGCAGAGGGAGGAAACCCCAGTGGATCATAATCCTTGCTTTAGGATAAAGATGGAGGCTGGTGGTGCCTGGGGGCACCTGCAGCAGCTGAATGTGCACTTTCCACCTGAGAAATTCAGCCTAAGCAGGAAAGAAAGCACTATTTATTGCAGAAAAAGGTCTTTTAGAGGCAAGCCAGCTACTGAGGGTGTGATTTCACTGCTGCTTCCCCAGCCATGTGTGACAGCTCAGGGCCCATCTCATCCTGCCCCATTTCACTGCAGCATCTTTGTAAATAGGCAAAAAGGACACCTTATGCACACACTGTGCTATCAAAATAGGAAGGAAGCAAAAAATCTCCCCTCAGAGTGAGATTATTTTCACTATTAACTCTGTACTGCCCCCAAAAGGCACCGTTTTACCTAAGAAGCAGCCAATGATCCAACATGGAGAGAGAAATGGATGGATCTTGGTCTGGGGAGCAGCAGAGCATTTGCTCTTGGAAAACCTTGCTTTCCCTACACACTGCCATCACTGGCTCTTTTCTCCTCAGGATGCTGTTACAGCATTTATTTTTGCCAAGATAAACTTGTCAGAAGCACACAAAGTATTTTAGCACTTTCTGGGACCTTTTTACCCCAAGCTAAATTCTATTCAATAATTTTCCTTTAAAAAAAATACAAAAACCACAACAGATTTTAAAGGATTTTTTTCACTCAGTTCACTAATTTGAAAGGAAATCAGTTACCTAACAGCTCTCCACATAAAACAAGTGAAACAACAACATGAATTTAAAGCAGATCAAATATACTGAATCAATCTCTTGCATGGATACTGCCATTAATTCATTTCAATTTCATTTAGCTTAATTTGCTTTGGAACAGAAGCATAGTCAATCAGGTTAAAGCTCTTTCAATTCACATTTTTCCCCTCCAATACCGCATCCTACACTTATTTGGATATTTTTCCTCCCTTCCCATTTTAGAAAAGCCTTAAATCATCATAAACTTGGACCTAAATCTCGCATCTCTTTTGCACTTCTCAAGACCTGGTTTTGTAAATTTTGGTTATTGTAAATTTTGGAAATGTTGTTGGGTATTTTAACCATGATCTTGCAGTTTTTTTGGCTTTTTTTTTTTAATGAAAATGTCAGTAAACATGGGCTGTGCCAGAAAGCCTTTGTCACCTGGAGGTCACCTAGAAATCCATTTGCTGGTGCCTTTGCTTGGCTTTTCCAGGGAATTGGAGAGCCTTGCCCCAGCACTCCCTGCCCTCAGTCTCCTTTCCCCACACCAGCCCCTGCCCTGCCAGCTGCATGTCACAGTGACTAAACAGCACATTTGCTCTTTTTTTAAAGGAAGCAGACCCAAACTGGGAAAACCACGAGGCAGGGTTAAAGTCCCTGCCTGGAGGAAGAGAATAAACTTTCACCACAAACCCAAGCACACTTCCACTGCTCCTGTCTGACAGATGATCCCCGGAGTGGGAAATGGGAACAATTAGAGGGTTTCCTGGGGGAAACTGAAAGGTAGAGACACACCCAAGGGAAGGCAGGTGGGATATTCTTTATCTTCCCTGGTGACCTAGCTGGGCCATAACCATCCCTGGTATCAGAGCAGGGGATCCATGAGAGGTGCTCTCTCATCTGCAGTAATCCAGCAGCGCTCGTGCTCAACCTCAGCTGGCTCAGGATTGCTCCATCCCCAGCCCTTTCCAGCAAAGGAGAGTTGGCAACCCAAGATTTAAGGACAAAATGTCCCTCTGCGCTTTTTAAAAATTTTCTTTATTTTTATATTTCTCTGTCACTGTCATATTTTCTGGAAAAATCCCTTTGCCAGGATTTCTTCTCCTGGGAAGCTGAGAAGCCTCAGAGAAAAAGGAAAACAATATTATCTCATTTGCTTCTCCTGTGTTTTGCTGCTTTGGAATGTGGTTTGGAGATTGTTTATCCAATATGTGAATTGTTTTGACTTAATGACCAATTACAGTCAGGCTGTGTTGGGACTCTGGAAGGAGTCAGGAATTTTTCATTATTATCCTTTAGCCTTCTGTCTGTATCCTGTCTCTATTCTTTACTATAGTTTTAGTGCAGCATTCTTTAATATAATACAAAATCATAAAATAATAAATTAGCCTTCTAAGAACATGGAATCAGATTCTCAATTCCTCCTCTGTCTGGGGAACCCTGCAAATACCACACACACTCTCTCTCTCTCTCTTTTTTTCTAAGGAAGGATAATTTGAGTATTGAGGCAAACCCCTACAGCACTCTTGGTCAGAAGATATCAGGAGATTCAGTCAATAATTTTTTAGACCATATGATTAGTATCTTTCCAGAGGCTAGTGATTCAAGTAAAACTGTAGTGCCACATTTTTTAAAAATTATTTTTAAAAATAAAGTAAATATAACACCCGGCCTTAGGTCGAGGGCAGAGCTGTTTATTCCCCCGTGGCACAATGCTGTCAGCAGTGGCATCTCTGCAAGTGCCAGCAGTTACACATGTGCACAGCTGTGCCCTGTGTAGGTCAGGGAGGGTTTGCAATTCTGCAAGTCAGATGATGCTGGAGAACATTATCCTTTTGCCTGCTGCTACTCCCTGTGATCCAGCACAGCCTTCAGCACCTCCCTGCACAACCAGGAAAAGATTATTCTATTTTTTTCCCAAATGCTAAGCCCAGGGTATGCAGAGCACATTGCAGAGCAGAAATGCTGCTCTCATGACCTGTGATTGCCTTTAATTTGGTCATATCACATGTAAATATGGCAGGTCCCTTCTCTTCCATGGCATCCTCTCTTGTGATGCCTTCCAAAGAGAATCCCCAAGCTCTTATGCAAAAGCAGAAACGATGCCCAGCAGTAAGCACAACTCCAACAAGGCTCCACTGAGTTACCATTAAACCATATTCCAAAGTTTACCTTAGTTCCTTGAAGGGGTCTGCCCTGACATTGGGAGTTTCTATAGATTTAGGGAACACTGTGCCTTCTGCTCCTGAAATCACAAAACAAAACAGAAGACAAATTGTAAACATTATGAGCTGTTATCAGGGGAGTGATTGTCAAATCACATCTAGGTGCAATTTAACCCATTGCCTGACCCCATGCCTTTCTTGCACATCCCTTCTGTTCCCAGAAAAGACAAACCTTGTTCATCGGCAATGGGTTGCCTTGATTGCACGTGGGGTTTGCCTGTAATCTGCACTTCTGGCTGGAAAAGCAGGTGCTTGCACCCTGACTTGGGGAGAGTCTGCTGACTCAATTGATGCAGGGAGCTTGGGAAAGACACCCTTTGCTAACCAGGCATCTAATCCAGCAGCATCCCTCATGGAAGAACATGGATACATGTCACAACATCATTTCTTTCACTGGGCTCTCAGAGATACTCAAGGGAGAAAAGCAGATTTTGACTGGATCCCTGCAAGCACCTCTCCAGTCAGGCTGTGCTCCTGGCTGGACAAAAGGAGGGAGGTGCAGCCTCATGCAGGGCAGCACAAGCAGACCCTGTCCCAGTCAGGCCTGGCCACCAGTTCAATGTGTGAGCCACAAATTATTTGACTTCTGCTCATTCCTCCCTCTCTCAGAGACAATGGGGAAGCTGAACTGCCCCATTTGCTGTCTGGCTTTAGACTGCTGGGTACTATAAACACCTTGTCTAAGTTCCAGACCCCTGCAATCCTCTTCATGGCCACCTGCACAGCCCACATGGGCCATTTCACCCAGCCATCCCTGAACTGGGTTCATATTTTGTGACCAACCCTGCTCTCTCTTCTCTAGAAAGATGGGCTCTCCTCACATCACTGCTGTGAGCCAAAGCCCTGCCACCCTCTGCCAACCCCTTCCACTGACTGTTCTCATTTAAAATGTGCACCTAAGCTGAAATGGTCCCATTTCATCTTTCAGCCACTGAATCTTCTCCAGTCCTTGTGTGCCAGCCAGCCTTGCATGAGGAGACTTTAGTCAGACACTGATGGTGACCCAACTCCCCCAGCCTGCTCTGATTCTCTGAGAAGTTCTGAGCTTTCTGAATCAATCACTGTGAAGCAAATCCTCTGGACTTCTCGCTGCTTTATTTTTCCTGAACCTGTTCGACTTTTAAAATACTCTGTTGGAGCACAGGAGTCCCCAGGTGCTGTCACTGACTCTCTGCTGCAGAACATCACGTTCCTGCTCCCACTGAAACTCCCAATTAAAACACAGCTGAGAGTGGCACTGACTGCCTCACACACAGAGTGTGTGCACTAGAAATTAATGTTCCTGTTCTCCAAGATATAGCTGCCAAGCCAATGAGCAAGTATGACCTATATTCTTAAATTCAGACCTGTGGTCTTGCCTTCAGACACACTGTGAACAATTAGTCACTCTTTACCTGCAGTCATCACAGCATTTTCAGTGTCAGCATGCAGACAGCACTGGTGGCATTTTTTTATTTCTTTAGATTTTAGTCTGATAAAGTTATTGGTGCAAACTACAGACCCTGATGGAAACTTTTACATGTACAGTTTGAGAGCACTTCTAACACATGCTGTTGTAACTGTTCCCTGTGTGCAGTCTGAAAGTCATCATTACAGAATAACAGATGTTCTGAGATGGTCCAAAACGTGTCAAGACAACATCCTGCTGTAACTGCTGCCATAAGTGAGAAACACCTACAACTGCAGTATGACTACACTTTCTTTGCACTGTAATAAATTAACTAAGCTGTCCCAATGTGCAAAAGAAAAGAAATCAGAATGAAAACAAGCACTCTAACATTTATAAAAAACTAGCCAACTCTTTTTAACCCAGAAAAAAACAAAGTAAACTGAAAGATTATAAAAGCAGCCTAAAGTTTGAAGGTTTATACTTGGGGATTGAAGTTGATCCTATGGCACAATACAGATACTGAGCTTTTAACTTTACTATAAGCTGTCATTGTTACAAGTTGTCATAAGCAGCTGTAACTTGCCAACCATGAAGGTTGTTACTATCAGATCTGCCCTCTCTCAACAGTTTCCAAATGATTTAAATCTCTGCTTTATCTAACACAATTGCCTTGGCTCTTGGCTTTGCAATGAAATGTAGCAAAACATCCAGCCTGCACTTATCTGCATAATAGAACAGTGATTTTTGAGGGAAGGAGGATGAGGAGGTGCAGCTGGAGAGATGCACCCAGATATCCTTGTACCCTTTCCATCCACATGGCTTAAATGGTGACTTTATGCTGGGCATTTTAATTCATTTTAGACACCTTAAGTTGGATACTCAATGCAAACTCAAAATAACTACCTGCCTGTAACCAGAAGTGTTTGCAGAATAAGGAGAAATTATAACTTATTTCTAAACTTGGGGTTTTCGAGGCTTTCATTTTTTAGATTAAATGCAGAAGCAACTTTGGAACCAAGGTGAATGAAAACCCTAATGCAGTCATGAAAGAGCTGGGTATTTGTTCTTCCATTTTCTTGCTTTCCCTTCCTACACAGTTCTCAAACCCCCCTTTCCTACCTTCCTTCTTGCCAAATCCATTAAAAAGTCCCTCATGCACTGGGAACAGGAATGAGATTTCCAAACCCTTCTGTTTCTCTCATTTGATCTGAATTTGAAGTGAATGCTACCTGCCTTGATAAGGCTTCTGCCTTGCCTGTATAATTCATATTCTCCTTTAATAACACAGAATGTCCCAAAGGGCCACCTGTCTGTGTCACTGAGCAGGACACCAGCCACGAGGGGATGCTGAGGGACCAGGACTGAGACATCCCTCCCTTGGCTCTGGCTGTCAGCAGCTCAGGGCCCCTTGAATTGGCAGAGAAAGTTTATCAGAAACACTGATAACCTTCCCTCACCTCACCTAATCCTCATCCTAAGTGTCCCCTTTCTGTAGCAGGGGGCTGATGGATGAATTAAACACTCTGGGGAAGTTCTCCCTGTGGTTTCACCCCACTGCCTGAGGATTTCAGTAAAGAACCATCCTCTTCTTTCTGTGCTATTGGGGATTTTCTGGCCCTCCAACATATCCCCTTCCTCCAGCCCCCTCAATTCTACACTGGAGAGTCTCAATCTCTGCCTGGGGGATCAGCAGCTCATGAGAGGAAAAACTGCCTTGGACTAATTCAGCTCCACTGGATATTTGTGTCAAAGTTTGGCTTTTGGCCACTGTGGAAGTCCCCAGCCAGGCTCTGACAGCACCAGTGTTGGATGGGGTTGAAAGTGAAGGCTGGAGGAAGTGACCTCATTTAGTGGTTTTAGAATCACAGAATCACTGATGTTGGAAAAGACTCTGAAGATCATGGAATCCAACTGTGACTCAAGGCTTTGGCTAAAAAAGGAAGGAAAGTTTGAGGGAAATGTGCTGTTGTCACTGAATTGGGCTATTCCAACTCTGCTGAGGGAAACTGGGATGTTATGGAGTAATAAATGATTGAAAATATGAAGTCCAAGGTCGTGTGCTTAGAAAGTAGTAAAAATTTCTTCTACGTGTTAAATGTTTCCAAGATATAATATCCTTGGATAAAAGCTGAATTCTGCTCCTGATTTATGGGAGCGTGACAGACTCAAAGGGAAGGCAAACACAACATTAAACTGAAAGGCAAGAAGAAAGTCTAATAGGAACATACACACAAAAAAATGAAACCACATTATTTTAAGAATCATCAGTGAATCCCCAAACTATTGTGTGCCCCCCCCTACTCATCCCCAGAGAGGAAAAACTGCCATGACTGCACAAACAGAAATCTGTCTGTCCTGTAAAAGAAGCCTGGAAGGAGCTGGCTGTGCAGCTGAGCAGCAATGTGTGCTAAGGAAGGATCCTCATGCTGTGCACAAACCCGTCAGGAGGGTAAATAACACAAAGGGAAAAGAACACCAGCCCTAAGCCAATGTTTATATGAGAGCCAGTGCTTGTATGAGCAGCAGTAAACTGGTCCTGAGTATATCTGGGAAGGAAAGTGAAGGTTTTCTAAGCCAAGAGAGGAGCTACAATGGGAGCAGCTTTTCAGTTAGATGGGACAGACAATATGACAGATCTGACAAATGCCTGACTGGAAGATCTGGTGTCCCAGAACCAAGGGGCAATATTTTCAGGACCAGCAATTTCCTTTTGGTCTTGCATTCCTCTAGTCTTATTTTCACTGTCCTCTACCTGAGAAATTATGGGTTTTGGCAAATGGTAATAACAAACAGCTCCAACAGGTCAAGAATCAGCTGCTACAATCTCCCTTTTCAATCAAAGCTGCTCTAGTCCTCTTTTACTGAGTATAAAGCCAATATAACCTACATTTATTATTGTACAACACAGTTTCTGCTTCCTGAATTATCAGTTATTAAAACATTTTCTATCTGCCACAAAGACACATACAGAAAATTTCTATTTCATTGTAAAGCACTATTTTTTTTTTTTCATCATATGAGACTCTCTGCTGCTGAGGGTGACTTATGTGCAATCAGCCAAAGACAGAAGAAAACAATAATATCATTAGAATTTAAACACACTGTACCGTACATCCCTAGGCAATAAATTATTATTTCTCACAGTATTATATCAGAGAGGCTTCTATTATACTGATTCCCTCTTCTGACACTGTGTAATTTACCACCGATAAATGTTCATAAACAGTTTGACTGAAAAATCCATAAAGCCATTTCAGCTTTATTTTAAGTCCCATTTAATGTCCCTCAAAGATGATTTCATCAATGTGTTTCCATTAGCTGGTTCTCTGCCCAATAACTTAATTCCATACAATCAGTCAGGAACTTATACAGCATATGACAGGATCAACCTGAAATATTTTGAATCACCATAAAGATTCACTCAGAGAGTATTTTGGGGTTTTGTGGCTTTTTCCCCCCTTGCAGTGCACAAGGTGTGGGGTGTCTAAGACCCCTGTATGTGCTCACTTCATTCAAGAACAGAAATCAGAAGTCTCATGGCAAGAGAACATTTCCAGTCCAGTTTTAGAGTTTGGAAATGGAGGGGCACCAATGCCCCAGTAAAGAAGCAAATCTCAGCTGGAAGGTGAATCTCAACCAGCAACAGCTCCCACCAGAGGAACACGGGAATCTGTGCTCAGCTTTTGCAGCTGCCTCCTGCTGTCCCAAGTGCCTGAGCTGCATGTCACTGTGCTGGCACCTTCCCTGGTGCCAAGGGCAGTCCCTGCTCCCTGTGCCAGCTGGGACCCAGCACTGTGCCAAGACTGCACAAACCCTGCTCTGGGCTTCCCCTGCTCTCTGCTGGGACAGAGAGAAAAGGAGCCCAAATGCAATGCAATGAGAGGTTATTTTAGACTGATAATTGATGCTGCTGCTGTCAGGGGCAGGTGACAATCAGCTGAGCAGCTCTTGGGGATGAGCAGAATGCAGGGAGACATCAGGTTTTCACTCAGGTGCAGATACACCTGGTCAGCTATTCCCCACTTCCCTCTTTCTTTTCATTTCTCTCCCATTCTGTATTTTTTTGGTGATAATTACAGACCTGCAGCACACCTTTCGTGTTGTATATCACTGCTTCCAAATTGAAGTGGGGGGTCTCAGAGGCCTGTGATGAACCTGGTGATTAAGTTTGCCTCAGTGCATCTTCTCTTTAATGTCTGCAGGACTGTGCAAATGAAGGGGGAAGGAGAAGGATCTGCTGTGATTTTTTTCTAGCTGGAGTCAAGAGGCAATGCATACTGTGCTGTTGGTCTCCATAAACTACTTTTATTCCCCACTATTATTGATCAGGACACATTCAGCAATTTGTTCATGAAAACACCCATCTGAGGAGTTCTCTCCTCTGCAGGTCTCATCAGGATAATATGTGACAGTCTCAGAAAGTGTGTGCAAACAGATGCCCAGGAAGTAAATCCAATACAATGCAGGTAAAAATTATTTGTGACTGCTTCTTCTAATTCCAAGCTTTAAAAGCCTTATTCATCCTTAATTTATGTTTTTAAATGGGTGAGCATGGTAATTGCTGTTGCTCCCCTTGAATCCCATTAAATCTGAAATCAATAAGAGCTCTATTTCAGGGTCCAATAATAGCCTGGTTAGGTTAAGCCAGTGCATTGAACAAAAGCCATGAAGCTTCATTCAAGTTTCTTTCCAGGATCCTATAAAAACAGCTCATTGCAAAGGTCTGTCTGTCTTCCTTTTTTGTCTAAGTGTTGGGCAGCTGTTCTTTTAAGGGCCATCAAAAATTCCTGAATAATGAGGGCAATAATGAGATCATGTGCAGCATCAACGAAGTGTTTATAATAAAAAATGTAATATAATTAAAAAAATATTCTATTTCTTATTACAGATTATTTTTAGCCCCTGATCTTGGCACTGTATGCACACAGGGAGTGAGCCAAGCCTTAGGCACTGGGCTGGGGCTGGGTTAGGACAGACAGGAGCTCCTTGTGACTCCAGCCCTGCTGGGTGGAGGAGAAAAAATTCTGTCTCAGAGCCCCAAGGAATCAATGGAGCCTGGGTTTTAAACTGGAAAACTTGCAAACAATGAGATGAGCTGCAAGCCCAGAGAGGAGCAAGTGGGTCATTAGTGATGTATGTGCCTGCAGTCACACCATCTCCACCAGCCTCCCTGGCACAGCTCATTTGTCTGAGAACACAAAGGGAAGAACAGAGCAGAGCAGACAGGCTCACACCCAAACTGAGAACAGACACAGGAAAAAAGGTTGCTACAACTTATGCTGACCTCTAGATATTTCCTTCTTGACTAGTTTTGGGGTCCTTCAACACTTTTCCTGCAGCTCAACAATAGCAATGTCATCACTGAATTCCTTTGAAGCTCCTCTCAACATTCTTGTGCAAACTTGCAAAGGAACTCAGGGGAGCACCTGAAGTGGGAATACACAGTGGAAATTTATCATGGAGAATATTGTGTGAGCTTCAAACAGATCAGCTGGGGAGGACACTTAGGAAATAAAATATAAATCTGCCACACTTTTAAACTTGATTTCAGTGTTTGGTAAGGGTACAGTATGTTTCTTTCATAATCCTTGTGACATTTAATCAATATTAATCTGATGGTGGATGATTCCTCTCTTTCCTTAAACAGGATTAAGGGAACACAATCTGAACACACATTTCAGCCTGGACTCGAAGCCTATACACTTTACATAAATGCTATCCTTTCAGCCTGGAATGTACTTTAAGTAAAAGCAAACACAAAGAAAACTCCTCAGTATCTCTCTCTCCCAACACAGCTTGTTCTTGCCAATAAAAAGACAAATTTGCAATCTGGGTGAGTGGATTTTGAAAAAGGAGAGCAATCTAAGTTGGATTTGCCATTAAAAAGGATGGAAAACAGCATCACACCTATTGCCCTTAAAGCATGGGAGCTATCTGAAGTATTCATTCAAGAATTGGTAATTTTGTTTCTCCCCTTGCAGAATGGGAGAAATACTTTATTTGAAAGAAAACATCCAACAGTTTCATCTCAACTACTGGGGAAAAAAAAACCAAAAGCACCCTAAACCCACCCAATTCAACTAAATCAGGTTTCTTTTCTATACAGTTTTTAAATTCTCTGCCAATGCTGATTACAGGTTAAATCAGTTTGTGACCTCTGCTTCTTCATGGACACAGCAACAGCATGATTCCAGCTGAGAGGAAAAAAAAAACCAAAAATACTTGTGGTTTCAACCACTGAGAGTAAACATGTGCTTTTGCCCTCTTTTACTCCTTAATTTGCTAAACATAATTTTTTTCCATAATCACAGCTCTGCAACGAGCTCAAGGAAATCTGCTCTGCCACACCTGAGAGCTAAAGACAGTGGGGGCAGTTTCCAGCCTGGCAGTGCCACTGCTAAACCCTGCTACCTTCATTTGCCAGCACATTTCCCTGCTCCCCTTGTGTCATTCCCCATCCCTTTCCTGCAGCCCAGCTTGGCAATTGCTCCAGGACTGCATTAGTGCTGCTGCCTCATTACTTGTGGGCAGGGAGCTCTGAGCACTGCAGGGCTGCCCAGAGCAGCTCATACATCTCCAGCAAAAGGTCAAATGCCTGTCCCAGCTGGCAGGGGCTCCTTCCATCCCTGGCTGAGAGCACAGAGGAGCTCAGGAGCAGCCCAAGCAAGCTGGAGCTCATTTGCAACCGGGTGAATCGGGAAAGGGCTGCGGCAGTTTGGTCCAGAGGCACACAAGACATCCCAGTGAGGTATCCCAGAGAATTCTCTGTCCTTTGGGTTAAAGACACCTTCCCCTCCGCTGCCTTTGTAAAGGAAAAGGATTAGAGTAGGAAAATGTCTCAGTTTCATAAAACATGAGTATTGCAGCACCATGGCTCTTTCAGAAGGCCACTCACAGACCTCTAACAAGGACATGTTTGTCAGGGCAATGTCCAAAATCCACACTACAAAGACTGAAGCTTGGCATTTACCCTCAGGCATAAAGCTGCAGCAGACTCAGTGGTGAGACCAGAAAGTTCCATTTCTTCTCTGGGTCAGGCCTGATTTCAACACTTGGCTACCAGAGTTGTTCCCTCTGCCACAAACACATCAGCAAAATCCCATTTAGAAATCATAATGGCTGATGTAAAGGGCAACCATGCATGTTCTGATCCATAAATAATCACTGCTGAAGAAGGGCACATGCTATAAAAATGGGTGGTAATTCCTGGAAACTGTTAAATTTCTAGCTTACCCCACCCTCTGAAATGACTGATACCAGTCAAATACCTCTGTGGGTTATTTAGTGAAATGTAACTAGTCTTGCAGCCATTAAAGTTATCCTGCTGTAACTACTGCAGCAAGTAAGAGCTGAAAAGGACATGCCAAGAAGTCCCTAAAAGTTTAATATGGGGGAAATGTGAGCAGAGTCCTCTAACCAGGCTGGCACTGCAGCCACAGCTCTGCAGGGCTCCAGATCAAGCTGATAATGGAACCCTGAAAATGTTTGTAGATGCAAAGCTTAGGGCAGCTGGGGCAGCTTGCACAGATGTGTCAGCTCAGTAACATCCACATTAAATCCTGCTCTCCTCTTGAACAGAGAAGGATATTATTGCAAAGGCTTTTTTAACCCTTCCATGAGGAACAGGACACAGCACCTTGTGTTCCACAAATGCAGAGCAGGTCCCCAACAACAGCCCAAATATTGTCATTTAAAAGAGCTCTCTCCAGTCACAGACTGACAGAATGATTTGCCCTGGAATGGACATTAAAGGTCATTTTGTTTCACTCCCTTGCCACAGGCAGGGACATCTTCCACTAGACCAGGTTGCTCTGAGCTCCATCCAACCCACAGCTTCTCTGGGCAACCCATTCCTGTGCCTCACCACCCTCACAGTACCCCATTTTTAATGATATCTAATCTAAATCTAACTTCTTTCAGTTTAAAGCCATTCCTCTTCCTCCATCACTGCTTGCTCTTGTAAATAGCCACACACTCCTGGACCACACTGCTTTGATTGTTGGTGTTCCTCCACTAAATCCTCTAAATTCCTTAATAAACAGCTCATAAATAAAATGCTGGAAATGTGCCTTGGATTTAATTACTCCAAACTTATTAATAAATTTGCAATAACCTTTCAACAGCTGATTCCTCTTTCCAGGTGCATTCCCAGGCAGCTGGAGAGAAACTTGAACAAAGAAAAATGTTCCCAAACTAACAGTCCTAAAAGTCTAACCTGTGGTCAGCACTGACATGCTCCACATGGTTCAGTGCCCAAAGGGTGCTGGCTACAGGGGAAAAGAAGCCATAAGATAGAAATGGAGCTAGTGGCTAATTATTTGACAGGAGAGCAAGGAAAGACTGGTGAGATCAAAGGTGCTTTTAAACCAGCCATGGTGCTGGGTTGGCTCACACTGCTCCTGCAGTCTGTATTCTGGGAGATGAAAGGCATCCTACCCCACTCTAAATACAGCTATTTTAGTCAGGGTTTGCCACAGGAGAAGGCTGTAGCCAAATCTTTATCATTAGGCTCCATTAGAAGAAAAGCTTCTGCCATGCTAATCCAAATGTGTGAGAGACATTTTCTCGGGGGTGGGAGCAATCCCTGTATTGTTCTGTTACAGAGAAGGGACCCTGTGGGGTTGTGATTAATCCTATCCTTGCTGGAAAGCAAAACAGTAATTTTAACAGTGGTTAAAAAGCTTGGTAGATTTGTAAGGGGACAACATCCAGCCCATGCAATCCCACCTCCCACACAAACCCAGGGACTGCCAGACTCCTGTAAGCTGCACAAGTGTGGCTTTTGTGGTATTATCTCAGCTCACTGCAATGCATGTGGATTCCCATCAACATTTAGTCTTCAAAAAAAAAAAATTGGTTAAATCCATCATAAATATTAAACACCAGAGCATAGTGGCAAGTTTCCCTGAAAACAAACTTCAAAAAATAATCTCAAATAAAAATGATGTCAAGGCCCCTGGGAGAACTGACACTGGCATGTCATCAGATGTTGTCTTATAAGGCTAAATTAAGCATCTGACCAGAGTTTAATTTCTGTAAAAACTCATGCTAATTTAAATTGCTTTAGATTTAATTAAAAATGCCTTTCTATAGAGATAATAATGTAACTCTGTTAATTAGTATCAAGTGGCATCTAGAGGGCATATTTAAAAACTAATCTGGAGAATAAATAGAGCTAATTAACAGTCAGAATAATGCTTTATGATTGTCTTTTATTTATAAATGCTATAACGTTCAATAAGCTATTAAATGAAATTGTAATTAATATATATCAAAGTTATTTTTAATACTCTTTTAGCTAAAGAGCATTTCTTACACCCTGTTTTTCAGATGGTCTGGACACGTTTCATTTCTGGAGGGAGGGAAGGAGGGAGTCAGGATGAGGCAGCAAATACAAATTCAATTAGGAGCAGCTCATTTATCTCCCCTGCAAGGGGCTGAGTGAGGAGCACTGGGGGCTCCAGCCAGGTGTGAGTGAGCTCGGTGTCCCTGGGGTTTGCCCAAAGCTGTGTTGGCCACGGCAGGGGATGCCAGGGAAGGGCTGCACATCACCCCACACACCCCCAGGGCTGGCAGGGAAGGGGCAGATTTTGCCTCCAGAAATCCAAGCCCTGAAAGGCAGAGCTGAGGTTCTGGGGAAGGAAAGCAGCTCTGAGGTTTGCTATGGGATCTTTCAAAAGACCAGACCATGGGGTGTTCTCATGCCATTTGGGGAGGAAAGGGATGCTAAGAGTGAGAATGGGCTCCCATCCCATCCCATCCCATCCCATCCCATCCCATCCCATCCCATCCCATCCCATCCCATCCCATCCCATCCCATCCCATCCCATCCCATCCCATCCCATCCCCACACGAGCACTGGCAGAAGAGTTCAGAAGTGAAAGGGCAGAGTGGAGTCGTTGTAGGGCTCAGTTTTTATAGGGTTCTTGCAGGCAAACAAAAGCTCCCTCAGGGTTATCTGGACCCAGGCAGTTCTGAGTTCCCAACTTGAGCAAGGCAGAGGGGATTTTTGGGTCTGCCCAAGGTTGTGTCAGTGTTAGCAGGGCTCAGATCTGCCCTTCCCCTTAGACAGAAGCTCCTGCCATCCTCCTATGATGACAGCTTTGACTGGATTCACTATATATAAAAAAAAAAAATCACTGAAATTACGTCATACATGAAAAGCAGAGGTGGCCAGCTCTCTCTCTCTGTCCTTTAATGCTCATAAATCAGAAATAACTCCCCAAAATACAAATCAAATAAAAAGCACTTTCATATGGAAATCTGCACTGCCCGTGCTGCGTGGGTTTTTGAAGCACCATCAAATGCATCGTATGTCCTACTTGCATTTGTTTTTAATCTATAATTCTGTGTATTCTTCCCCTTTTTTATCCCCTGCTAATGTTGAAAAACCCTCTAGATACCCAGAGCAGGGTTCATTTCAAAACAGCAGAGCACCTCTTTTCTCAGGACAAGGATTCAGCATCGGTTTGTAGCACAAACTTCCAGAAAAAAAACTTTGGAGTCTGTACAAAGAAAAGAGTTATTGTCTCTGGCAATATTCAAAGCTGGCCACAAGAACTGCTGCTCTGACCTCTGTGGGATGACTTTCATGCCAGGTTGTTGACACACACTTGCCTCTACAAGAAGTATTTGTTCAGTAATAACAAGAACAAGTTGAAATTATTTACATGGCCTAGATGGGTGTCAGCAGACACATTCCAGCAGCACCTGAGAGCCCAAACACCAGAGGAATGATCAAAGGGATTTGTCTGTGTGCTGCAACTCGGACTGGCCTTCAGAGCAGACAAAAACACTGCAAGAAACACGAACATATGGTGTAACACTCCCCAGCATGGCAAACAGCCACGGCAAACACTTTCGGAGATAAAATTAGATTGGGGAAGCAAAGCTGGAGAAAAACAAAGCCAAGAATGAACTCAGAAAGCATTTCAGCTCAAGGTCATTGGAATACTTGCTATGCAACATCACCAGTAGTATGATTTTATTTTTTTCTTTTCTGATAGATCTGCAAAAGTCAAACCAGCCTTGAGAAACACTCAGTTACAGGTAAAAATCAAAGTGCACTACAGTGATCAGCAGATTTTTGATGCTGTTTAGTCTGGAGACTAAAACAAAGCAGTACCTCAAAATAGCTATCAAAATGAATTCCCGGTTTCTTCAAAGTACAGAGGAATTTAAAAGCAATTTTTTTAAAGTATGTAATCTGAAAAAGGAGTAATTGCAGCTTGTAAGAAGGTTCTGTAATTTTTTTTTAAATCAACAATGTAAATCTCTTTTAAGGCCTCCAAGAAAACACTTAAAAACTGTTGCTTCCTGACTTCATCTACCCTGCAAGAACTAGCTCTGAAAGGTGCAGTGTGAAGGGAGCTTTGTTAGAGAACATGGATTGTTACAAATGTCCCCAGCTCTGGAGCACCACAAGAATTTTGATTGCGCCCCTTCAAAGTTCTAAGCTAACAAAGATACTCTGAATTTTGTGAAGCTCAACATTTATCCTGTAAAGCCCACCTAACCTTTTATAGCTGGTGACTGAACCAGTGCTGTGTGTAACAACAGTGATGTGCAGAGAGCTCCACCCACCCTGCCCACAAACAGGAACCATCCAGAACAGCAGGACATCAGGCAGCAAAAAATGTTAAGGCTTGGATACCAAGTCCCATTTATATGATACGTAATAATCTATTAAATAGCTAGAAATTATAATAAAAATAATAATAAAAATACTATCTACATCTATATTTAATTCGAAGCTACTTATTGATCTGTTTTTACAAGAGAAGTAAGGAACAGTTTGGAATGAAAAGATGCATCCAAAACAAGTCACTATAAAACAGATATTGGTGCCTCCACAGAGACCAGCAGCACTGTTGTGTGACTGTCAACAGCACTGAGCTACCCACTCTGGTCCTGTGTGAAAACATTCCTGACCAAATGTCCTGTGTGAAAACATTCCTGACCAAATCCCAGACTAACCAAAGAGCATGGCTTGAAGTGGGGAGCACAACAATTCAACTTCCAGACAGTTAATTTTATACAGCTATCAAATAAGTTTCAATATTTCCAATAGCCACAACTGTTTTGTTTCTCCAATTAATAACAAAGAAACAAAGAAACAAACAAAAAACCAAACCAAAACAAAACCACAGAAATCCAAATAAACAAGAACCGCTACATCCCAAACCCAGACTGTATTCCCAGTTTTCATTAGGAAATACCATTTATTCCTACTTTATTAGGAAAAAAGCCTGGCAGGCAGCCCAGCTGGGGAGGCAGATCCTCCTGATGTTTGTTTCAGAATGCAGGAGGAGCTGGTGACATTGCTGGCACCAAACCATGAACCCTGAGGTTCCCTTTGCACAGTGACTGCAGACATGGGCACATCCCTGGGGCAACCCCTCACTGTCCTCCACCCCAGATCCAAGAAATAAAAGTTGCGCAGGTTCCAAAACTGGTTTTAAAGCTATTTCACTCGGCCAGACAAACCACTTCCAGGGGAGTTTTTAATGGAGGGGAAAGAACAAATGGTGCAGGTTAAGAAAGCCCTCACACAGAAACTCCTGGCCTTTACCTGCTTGGAGAAGATTCAAAGCCATAAAGACAGCACAAGGTTTTATCTCCAAAAGAAGCTTCCAGCAAGGAGGAAGAAAATTCAGGCAAAACTTTACTCAGATTTGAAGAGGTGCATATTAAAATTGTGGCTTAATGAACAATCTCTTACCTAGAACTCTCAATCTCTCTGCTCCAACCACCACTTCGTTGTCATCTGCAGAAAACAGCAATTTTCCAGAGAGGGTTTTCACCTCAAATTTTTGGCTGTGTGCTTCCACTGCTTGGGGACCTGGGGGGAAGAAGATTTACTTTAGGGAAAAGTGTAAGAAAATCACACAGTAGCTTCATACATTCAATAAACCCATTTTCTGAGTAATAACAGCTCAACAAATTGCATCAGAGACACCAAACAGAGAGGCTTTTTAGATCTTATTAGGAAAGGGCAGTTTTCAACCCAAGTAACAACAACTATTTCTACTTATGCTTTTCTAATGCTTATGTGTGCCATAAAATCACCATTGAACTCGGGATAGCTGGAATATTTTTACAAAAAGACAGACTCATCTGTGAAACAGCAATGAACGAATCCAGGCATGCTTTGAGAGTATTGCTGCAGGTGTAAGAGGCATCAAGAGCTCCTGGGCCCATTTTGCTTGGACTGATGCTGCCGTGTAAAAGATTCCTGGTTTTCTAGCTTTTAAACACATCTGGATTAAAATTCTATCAGTTTCATGCACAGCCCAATTAAAAAAAAAAAAAAAAAAAAAGACAAACACCAGCACAAATGTTTTGTTTTACACTCCTTCAATCGTGTGCAGGCCAGAAAAAAATGGCATCCTCTCAAAGTGCAGAAAGTTTTTAGGCAAGTAAAACTTTCCTTTGAAGATCTTATTTCAATTCTGCTGCTTTTCCTGCAGGCTGCTGTGCCCTACAGGGCTGGAAAGCCTCTGGCAATTCGTTTTCTTGTGGGGGCTGATAAACATCAGCTGCCTGAGAGCCATTCTGTGTGCAGGTTTGTGGCTCCAAGGCTGCCAAGAGTTACAAAGAGGCTGCCCTGGGTTACTGACCTAGTCAGACTTTGGACAATTCACCACTCATCAGCCCTCCCAACTCCAACCAAGCCACAGCCCTGCTGGAATATCATCCTGCACGAGGCATGTGATTGGACTTTGCATTAATTATGGCCATCTTCAAGACCAGTCTCATTTGTCAAAAGACAAGAAAATTAACACTTGAAAGCCAGTATTTTCTTAAAAACTCCATCCCTACCCTACCCACAGATAACCTGTGCTGGCACCTAGACACACAGAATCATACGTGTGGTTTGCACTTCACACAAGTGAGGCCATGCTGAGATCCCTGGAAATACTTAAAATCTCGTGCGGCCACACTGAGAAAATGCAGTAAAAATCTGATTTGTGTCTTGCTTATTAACCACCTTCCCACTCATCCTTGCTGTAGGCACAACATGGGACTACGTCTTTGCTCCACTGTGAAACCAAAGCTGGTGCTGAATGCATAAAAAGCTCAATAGCCAGAGCATCACACTGGGAGTAATCACTGAGTCCCAAACTCTCGTGACACAGTGGTGCTTAAGTGAACCAAACACCCTCTTGAAACTACATGGAGAACCAACAAACTGAAGATCTTCATTCTGAATGTGAGAATCAGGGAGCCTGGGGTCGAATTTATTTCCTTCCTCCAGGCAAGTTTCACACATGCTGCCTAAATAATTGCTCACTGAAGCTGCATATTTAATTATTTAGTACTGTGACTAAAGGCCAAGATGTTATATAAGCAAACCAAGCAACCCAGTCTCAACTTAGAAACATGTTTATGGATTACTGCCCTTGCCACACACCAATACTTCTCACAGCCTATCCATATATCTCAGTAAATATATCTCTGTCTCATATCAAATATATATTTTATATCACATATACAGTGCCATATTCTTTATATAATGCATTAGACTATTTCAACCCAAATTATTTATTCATTCATTCAAAGGCTGCTGTGCACTGGGGATTTACAAAACACCCATTTCCCCACCCAACACACTCTTGTTTGGGTGCAAAGGGAGTTCTTCATCAGCAGGAGGACTTTAAATTGCAAACTGTTGCCACGGTTGGGCTCCAGTGTTCCCAAGATTTCAGGCAAGTTATAAATGTCTTCAGAAAAATCTGTTCTTGTTAGAACAGAAATGTCAGCCTGGTCTATGTTCTTCTTGACCCTGATGTCATACAACAAATATTTCTAACTCTGGGCTGGCTTTCAGATGAAAATGATGGTTTGTTTTGCTGTCAGACAGCCCCAGCCAGGTGCCTTCCCAGCACAGCTTTCCTGTCCCTGCCTTTGTTTCTACAGAGTGCAGCGAAGTTTTCATTTCTACTCCACTAGACACCCCGGCTCCCCTCTGTGTGCTGAAGCCAGCAGAGCATCCCCAAACACCACTTTGATCCCTCCAAGGAGCCTTTCCCCCTCCTTACCTGTTACAAGGCGAGTGAGGACCTTTGTGTTCTCGTTGAGGATGTTCACGGTCACGTTCCTGGCGGACTGGAAGTACAGGGGGTTGCCCTGGAACAAGACCACGAGACCAAGGGTGTGAGATGGGGATGGCAGCCTGGGTGAGGCAGCTGGAGCTGTGCCCAGCACTGACCCCCAGCCTGGGGTGCATCCACCCGGCAGGAACCCCTCCTGCCCAGGATAAGCCCAGAGTGGACACCACAGCTCTGTCTGGCCCAGGCAGTGCCTTGCTTTAGGGGTGATTGACTCTACCAACCACCCTGAAATTTTAAAAGGTGATATGGGACCTAAGCTCCCAAGGGTGTTTCAGGAGGGTGGTGGACTGCAGCAGTGCATTTCAGAGGCAAATCTGCAAAATTACAGCTTCTGATGACTACAGTGGGTGACAATGTGTGCCCACCACATGAGAGAGCCGTGCCCAAGGGCTGGGGAGGAGAAAATGTGATTAATATGTGGAGAGTGCCTTAGATCTCAAAGCACTTGTGAAGCACCTGGCACATTTCCCCACCACACTGTGGGCTGGGATGCCAGCCTGTGACCAGACCCATCCCATGGGGTCTGCAGAACACAAGACACAAACTCTTCCCCACTTCCCACTCAAGCACAGAGAGTTCCACCAATTTCTCATTGTAATGCTTTAAATACACCTGAGAGAGAAGAGCCAGAGCAGCTGGCAGCACACAGGGGCCACGCAGCGACATGGCAACATCCACCTCAGGTAGTTCTGCTCAGAGTGAAGCCAAAGCAAACCCACAGCTCCAACCATCTGGCTGCTCCTGTGCGCAAACACAGCCCGGGCACCCGGGAACTCGTGTTCTCCACAGGCAGCCCCAGCCTGCACAGCTGGGCACAGCTGGCTCCTCAGGGGCTACCAGCCACCCACAGCACCAGCACGGGCTGACCCCAAATCAAATCAGCCACAAATCCCATGAGAGAGGTGGAGATTCACCACCAGCATCCCTTCATAACACCTAAAGCACGCAGCTGATCAGATTCATCAATTAACTGAGACACAGAGGAGATAAAATAGCAAGAAGTTGAAAAATTTTCAACTTAAAATCAGCAAGAAGTTGAAAATTTTTATGCCCAATGTGTTTTTGCCAGCATTTCAAACTTTTTCCATTAGGAATGAATAATCAGGGTGGGGACAGAGAATCCTGTGGGTCAGACATGTTTTCCTTGCCTCCTGAATTTGTAATGAACACAATAATTTCATAGATACCATTTTTTCTGGATCATGGCAGAAGAATTAAGTTTTCTGCATATAAAATATAATAGGAACACAGAAATTATTCCTGGGAGTCCTGTAGTGGACTGGGCCTTCAGGGAACACTCTAATGATGAACAAACAATTCCCAGCAGTGTTTTCAGAAAACAGACCTCAAAAAACTGAAATAAAACCAACCTCACATGACCAAATATTCACAATAATTACATTTGCTGCCTTCACTGTTTTTGCAGCATGTTCCCATGGGCAACCCTTCAACAATAAAGGTGGAATGGGGTTTGTTTGATCAATTATAACTAGAACATTTTGGCTACATCCAGGCTATTTACAACTAAATAAAAATAATAATGAAAAAATGAATTTCACTTAATCATTTCCAGATCTTGGACAAGTTTCAGAAGCTCTTGGTGCCTCTGTCCCCTCCTACACTAAATGAGGACAAATCATCCTTCTATACTTCTTCACTGTGTCTGACACCTTAAGTATTATTGTATACAAAACTGAATTATGATTAATAATTTATAAGTAAGGATCAGTTCTAATGACTTGTAATGATTCTCCTCTTCTCTAATTTTTGTTATCTTCTAGAACTTCTAGAAATGAATGCTGATTATTTATTACTATTTCATGGTTAACAGCTGAGAAGGAAGAGATGGCTTCACTTGGATCCCCCCTGCTCAGGGACCTAATTTGAGCACACCCAGGAACAGCAGTTCACTGCTGCATATCCATTTCCCACTTACACATAAAGAGTATTTTTAAAGGTAGACAGCTACAATCTGCATAATGTACAGTTATGGGTGAGACTATAACTACATACAGAAGTATGTACACGCCATAGGAAGCACAGAAAAGTATCTATTTTTTTTTTGACTTTTACTGTTTGAATTTTGCTTATGGAGTTTTGAAGCAGCTGGAGCGTTTTGAAAAAGGCACGAACTCTAGTTCACAGTCAGGCAAGAAAAATAGTTCAATTCCCATGACTTTGAAAACTCTGTTGCTGCTCTTTGTAATGTGAGATTGCACTACAGAGGAACTACAAGATAAGCCAATGTAAAAAGCCACAGAAAGAGTTGCTCTGAAGAAGACCTACAAGACAAGGAAAGAGCTGGTATCCATCTAGAAAAGGCTTAAAATACATAATCAGACACAGAAATGTTTACTCCAGCCTAGTCATCTCATTCACTCATTCAGAACTCAAATTCACACAGCCTTCAAAAAACTAAATTTCCCTAATGGAGGAGTTATGTTTTTATTGGTCTGCAGGGAAAGAACATTGGAAGCACTTAATGCAATGCCTGCTCTCATTTCCATAATTCTTTTTCCATTAAGGAATGAAAAAGAACTGAAGAAATTACTCCCTTTTGCTGAAAATTCGGCAGATTTTCTATCCATCATCTTCTGTTTACAAAGGAAATAACATTGACATCTTTTAAACACTGAACATTAAAAAAAAAAGTTTCCTCTGTTGCAAGCTTGGTGATGATGCCAGCTTCTTTCAATCACACAGAACAAAATAATGAAAGCTTTAAAAGCCAGTTAGGATTTACAACTGAAAAGACAAAGCCTTCCCCTTCTCTTACACTTTCATGTTACCATGACACAAAATGAAGTATTCTGATGCATATGAGCAGGTGGAAATCTAGATCAGTATGGCATCAGCACCATAATAAAACAGTTATGGAGAGAAGCAATATTTTCATAAACTGTCATAGCCCTTGATGGAGCTGGAGTTGGAATATCAGCATGCAATAAACAAGAACATCTTTTAAAGACTCTTTGGGCTGGTCACGTCCTTTCAGCTCACCATGAACCTACAATTCATCTCTGCAGGAAATCCTGGAGAGTAAATACATCATTCTGCCTCTTACTCCAGCTCATTAGCAGAGCCAGTGCCTTAAAATAATTCAAATGTGTGCAGACACACAACAGCATTTGCCACAGCTACTCAATATATTAAAACATTGGACACATGCTGCAGAAAAAAGAATATGAAAAGTGCAAATATATGTCAAAACTGCATAGCTTGGTTCCTCACCAAGCAGAGGTATCCAGTAAAATATAGAAAACTTCACAAAAGGTATCAACTGACTGTTTGCTAGGTTAAACACATGGCAAAACAAGCCAGAACAGCTTACTAGCTGTCTTTCTTTGGCTCACTTTGGAAGAGATGCTAAAAACTCCCCGATCAAAGACTGAAACAGAAAAAGCCCTTTGACTGACAACCTTAATTTGCAGCTGAAGCAATCCCAACTACTGCTGTCTTCTGGGAAATTCAGTACTTTAACAGATGTCCTTAGACTGTTTTAGGGAATTATTAAAAATATTTGGAAATCTTTTTAAATTTTTACAGGCAATTTAAAAATAATGCCTCACAGTTGGCGTGTTTGTAGTTCAGATGGTCAAAAGGAACAGCTTTGACCTGATCCTATGGATTCACAGACTTCACACAGCAAGTGCCAAGTGAAGCTTGTGGAAATAATGGAAATGGTGAATTTCCTGCAGGCTCGACAAAATAATGGTAAAAATAAAATCTTAAGGCATAATCTAGGCTGGCAAGGAGCAGTCTATGGAGAAGTCACTCAGAGCACCATTTTCCTGCTCAACACCACCTCTCAGGGACATTACAGGAAGCAAACACTGCCCAGTGCTCAGCTGGAATGTCAGAGGGCAGAATCTTGTTTTCTGTAAGGCAAGCAGCCAGCAAAAGCTCTCCTGCTTCTGGCCCACAGCCACAGGCAGCACTCACCTGCCTGCACCCCTGGGTGCTGTTCTGTGTGGGTAATAAATATATTCCCTTCTTCAAATCCAACCAGCAGCTAAATGAGATGACAGCAATAACAGCAATTCCCTGCACTGCATTTTCCACTGGTAGGGACAGCTCAGAGCTGCACCTTGTTTTTTTCTGGTTTGGAGCAGCAAGAATTCATCGCCCAATAACTGAGAGACTCAGCAGTAATTTTAGGGCGCCTGAAATGTTCTTCATCAAGAATGGCAAACCTCTAATGGAAAGCCACAAAGAGACTTCTGTAGTTTCAATTTGTGTGGCCAGGCCCCGAGCAGTGCTGAGGACACCCCATGTTGTGCAGCTCATTCATTAGTGCAGGTATCAGGCACGGCCCCTGACCCATCAGGAAAGCTGACCTGGTGACCCTCACTCTGTCACTTTTGGTGAGCTGACACAGACATGCTTAAACGAGTCCTTCTAACCCAGATCTGCATGCTCCCAAACCACTTGCTCCTCTTTCAAAGGGAAGCACCAGGAAAACGTCACTGAGGTTTGGAGTTTCTGAACCACAAAAGGTCTCCAAACACACTGTGAGCAGTCAATAAAACCAGGACCTGTCCCCAAGGGTGCACTTCCTCCTGCCTTGGGAACAGAAATTCCTTTGGAGAGTATGTGATGCTGGAAACATTCAGAGTTGCCCCCTTAAAATAGAGAGTTAGGAGGAGATTGAGTAAAACCCCTTCAGAACTGAGAGATGCTGCAGGATCAGGGAACTGGCACCACCATGAGCCCCAGCAAAGCTCACAGAACATTGTGCAGACACCATGCACCTCCTGAAGAGCAAACTGGGAGCACTGGACAACATCTACCTTTGCCTGTGAAGAAAAAAAATGGGGAGCATCTACTGAACCCCATCCCTAAGGTCCTGCTTGGAACAGCAGCCTGGCCTTCATCCATACCAGCAGAAAATCCAGACTTCATGCTAAACTTGCAAACCAACCATTACTGCTTCTATGTCAAAAGCTCTTCCTCCTTTTTCTGGTCTAGATCCCCACTGCAGGAATAGGATTTTCCCCAGAAGCTTCCTGGCATAAAAATTTAAGGCATGCAGCTAAATCCTTAGGTGATAAGATTGAAAATAGCCCTTAATATGATTTAAACATACTTTTTGTTGTTTAATCACTGAGTCTCTTTTCATCTTGATTTTGTCCTTCAAACAGCTGAACATAATGTCCATGTTACTAAATCCCTTTCTTAGTAAAACTTCTGATTTGACAGCGTAAGCTTTTTACAGCAGAATGAAAGCAAACTGTGAACAGAATTAGTAACAAACAGATTAAAACAAACGTTTTAAAATGGCCCAGTATGTGCTGGATGTGTGTCTGAAGATGGTGATTTTTAGGAACCAGGCAGTAGGTTCAGTGGAGATGTAACAAAATGTAGTTTGCATCTTCTTCTTCTTCCAGGAAACAAACTTTATCACAAGTGGAATGTGCCCAGGTCATGTAAGCTGGCACAGCTCTGACCTACACTCAAAAACATAAATGAAGCATCATGAGCTTGGTGTGCTGTGCTACAAATTCTGATTTTTTATCAAGAGCTCAAATGCTTAAATAAAAAAAAAAAAAAATTCAAGTTCTGTTTTCTATACAAAGTTCAGTCACCTTCACAGAATAGGTTTTACAGTACCATGAAGCTCAGAAAATACTGTGGTCCCAGCCAGTGTGACATATTCTAACGGCACAGATAGTGCAGGTCCAATGCCACAAACCCCTCTCTTTCATGGCACTTCTGGAAGTTCTTTTAGTAACAATAGAAACAAAAGATAAATTTCCTTCTGCTCCATTAAAGCAATTATCTTCGACTCTTCTTTTTGAAGTGCAGAGAAGGCAGGTCTGTGATATGAGATCTAAATGACTGGGTTCTGCTTCTGGAAGGCTACCCAAAGGGGTTTGGATCCTTCAAAATGATTTATTTCTGGCAATCTAGGGGTTTTTCTCTTTAGAAGAATACCTGTAATAATCTCATGAACGGAGCGTTTTGAGAGATTGGCTGCTTCTTCAAGATGCCTAATCAGCTACTTTGCAGCTGAGACTCTTCTGAAAATTAAATTACACCATGTCTGCTGATATTAAAAAACAACACTGAAAAATTTCCAAGGCATTACACCTGCCTTGACTTCATTGCTGTTCTTCTTTCTTTTTTACTTCGCTGACTTATAATGTAAGGAAAACCACAGGTGACTTGATGAAACCAACAGACATACACATGAAAATAAAATGCAACTGTGCATGCTGGAGTTCTCTTCAGTATCCACAGGGGTGGAAATCTGGGTTTGAAGCATCTGATCTGCTTTACAAACATCAGGTTTTTGTAACACCTGAAGGCTGCTGCACATCCACAAAACCTTCTCTGTAGTAGGACTGAAGGGATCATTACTGGCTTTGGAAAAAAGTCTGATGATTGAAGCAAGCTCAGCTCCAGGAGCCCTCTGGTAAGGCAGAGAAATGAAATGAAGAGAGAAGCACAAGTTGTGAAACAACCAGCTAACTCTGAAAATGCTTCAAGCTCTTCCCTGCACTGAGAGCTCACCCAAAGGAGACACACCAGAGTCAATCAAACGTGCACTGATGATTAACTCAGCATCCCTGGGGAACAGCTCTCCCTTGCACAAACAAATCCAGGCTCAAACCAATGCTCTAAAACAGGTCAACAGCAGACCTGGGTTCTCAGCACACTGCTCAGCCCCTCCAGCATAAAATCAACCAAGTATTCTCTAAACATTTCAATTTCCTTGAATTCCTGTGCAGAAAAGCCAAGCTGCTGCAGCTGCTGCTGCTCCAATCTGATCCTTGTCTGCAAGGAGGTGGTGGAGCAGCAGGACTGTGGATTTTTGCTAAGTTATATCCTATTTTCTGCCTTGGGCTGATCAGAGTCCAGTGGTGACAGATCTCCTGCTGAAGTAAACACACTGTAGGTAGGCACAGGAGAGAGGGAGAGAAAAGAAGAGAGCTCTGCTGAGGCTTAAAAATATTCTAAATCATCCAACACTACAACTACTCCACTGCTTGTAACTTTTACTCCAGTCAAGCGTGCAGACCTCTGTTCGTATGTTTTCATTTTTATGGCCTTTCTGGTGTCCCTACTGCCTGCCTTAAACATCTTTTAAAACTGCCAGTAAATCATACTTCAATACCTATAAAAGATATTGGAAGATGCTATCAAAATTATACAGAACTACTAATTTCTTACTTTCCCTTACCACCAACACTACTTGGACCATACTACAACCAGAAACAATTAAGATCTCAGTGAATGAGGTTTACAGAACACATGTTTAAGAGCACATACTGTTATTACTCAGAAAAGCACAGCAGTATTTCCCAGAAATCAGATTCAGCAGAGACACTGGGGCTCTGCAATGCTCACACATCCTTTTAGGCATTCTGTTACTGCACTGCGTAATGCCAAGTTATATATCCAGATATTTTTCTCCAGGAAGGCTAATAAGGTGGATACCTCTGAACACTGCTTTGAAATTACAGCTTTCCTTTGCTGCATGTCATGGATGGCTTGCTTCTTGTATTAGATTATAAATGGCCATGCCAACTTACGGATGCGTGTGCAGCACGAAACACAGCAAAGCTCCTAGCAGAGGCCCCTGGTGTGACTGAAATTCAGCTGCTGCTAATAAGAAGAAGGGAAAACATTTCCATCTGTCTGGATTGGGGAAAAAAGGATTTGTGATTCATCTGCATCCATATGCTGGTATGTAGACAATACTTATGGACACACAGACATATGCGAGGTAACCAGCAACAGGAACCAAATCAATCACAGATCACAGCATGTGATTTGCCTAATTATGAGTAACACCTCACATTTTTTATCTGTGCAAAAAGCACTCTGTGAGCGAGCAGATGGTGCTGCTAGGGGATGGCACCAGCCTTGACAGTTGCAGATGCAGAGCATTTACACAGCGCGCCGAAAAAATGACACAACACAAGCTGCTTCCTGGGAAAAAGACTCAAATTGAACAAGTGTCACCAAACAAAATGCATGTATTTATTGATGTTCTGAACTTATCTGATCCAGCCTCTCTCTCCCAAGCAAATATATAGGCGCAGGCCAGGGAGTGATGCTATCTGGGCAGAAGTCTCTCAGAAGTGCCACGTGAGCTGCCTAGCACAGAGCAGTGGAGGTGCAGACCAACCTGAGTCTAGTTACAACCTGCAAACCATTTAGATCCACACAAGCAGAATCAATAGGAAGGAACCCTGCAGAGAAAGCAATTACACTGCAAAAGCAACTATATTACAGCATGGTGAGGGGCTGGGAAGCAAGATGCAGGCAGCCATCCTCACTTGTGTGATTACCCACTGGAGTTCTCTCCCATGCATCTGGCCTGTGAAATGACAAGGTGCAGCCCAGACATGTTCCTGCAATAAAAGTGTTCCAGTTTCTGGGCTCCTGTCACAATTAAAAAGCTCTTATTTATGAGCCCCATTGTTCAGGTTTGCTGTGCTCCACAGGTAAATTCAGGATTGTGCTTCAGAAAATATGTCTGAAGGGCACAGGGAACTCTCCTTTTCAACTGCTTCATGGGAGTAATAATCTCATTTCCTGGATCTGCAATTATTTATTCATTGGAGACTGTCCACTTGCCACTGCACAAGACACAAAGAAAGATTATCTGACCATTCCTGGTGGAAAATTCAGCTTTTCTATTTCAATTCTTTTATTTGCGGTTTTTCTGCATTTTTTTTCCTGAGCTGCTGTAAATGCCTACTCTGTGTGACAGGTTGGAAGCAGCTATAAAATGATTGATGAAAACCATATTTAGGCCTTGTTGTGGGAATATTTATTGTAGAAATATGCTCAGTTAACCCTGTAGAGGAAGGGCAGGAAAGGCTGGGCCTATGAGTGTACCTCTGATACCGAAGTGATTTATCTGCTTTAATTATGATACAGGGTTATGGGGTCACAGAAACATCAGCACAAGCTGGTTTTGAATTGCTGAAGTGCAGGCACATTGTTTACTCTGCTGAAATGAACAATAGCTGCCTTTAAGGATGCTGTGTGAGTCTACAAGACCAGAGTCTTCCTCCCCAGGATAAACAGAGGGGCCAAGCTCTGAGCTGCAGAGCTGGAGCAGTTTGAGTGTGAGTTAATGTCAGACAGGAACTGTCTCAGAGGGGCAGAACTGCAAACTTCACTGCCTTGGAGAGGCTGAAAATCCAAGAGCTGAGGTGAGAGGGCACTTGGACAGGTAAAATGACAGATCCTAAATCAGGATGCTAAATCATTGCCACAGTGCACGCATGTACCCACAGAGAGAGCACAGCAGCACAGGTGTGATCAGCAGCACAGGTGCAGGGGCAGGATGTTTGTGCTGGGATTTGGATGGATCTTGTGGCTGCCAGTCAACAGACACTCCTGAGAATCTGCTCAGGGCTGAGGAGAGGAGGGAGCACAGGGTATTGCTGTGCTACAGGAACACACATCCCTAACCAGCTCCACTGGGGAGCTGGGGAGTGGGATTTCAAGAGATGTCAGGCTGGCAGAAAAAGCAGCAGATGCTTTTTCCATGCCTGGAAAAAGACAGGAAAGTTGTCTGGGGAAATGGTGAGTAATGGCAAAAGCAGCCAAAGAGAATGGGATGTGTGAAGGGAAAACAGAGCCCAGGGAGGAATATCAGAGCCAAGGACCCCAATTACTCTTTGGGCAATCAGCAGGGTGGCTCAACCTGACATCTCCTGCTTTGCAAAGGTATTTTTCTGCTGGTGTTTTTATTCCCGAAGTCCTTCCCAAACTCTGGAGGAACAGGACTGATCAGTGAAGGCACCCAGCCAGTGGCTCCTACAGCAAAGGGCACAGGAAGGGTCCTGCCTGTGTGCTCCTGTTTCTTCTGCTTCACCTAAGCTGCCCCTCCCAGCATGCTGCATCACAGATAATGCTGCAGAGAGAAACAAAAAGCCTCCTGCTCCCCCAACCTGGTACCAACATCAAGGCTCATAATTTATAAATAACAGTTGGGATCTTCAGAAAACAAAGAGCAAAAGTCAGTTTGCAGGAGGAGCTGGGGTTTTCATTAGGTAGCAGAATACAGATAAAATATTATAGCTCCAAGCAGCAGCAGACATGCCATCAAAGGTGCTTCTCAAGCCAGCTGTGACAACATGCATGCCACTGCCCTGGGTGGCCTTTATTTCATTTAAAGACTGAGGGATGGAGGATACAGGCTCTGAACATCCAACATGGAAAGCAGGAGAAGAAATCCATCAACTCACTTCTGTCTTCTAACCATGGACACCAAGACCCTAAATCAGCTTCAGCTGAGCAGGTACTCCTGATCTCTCACAGCAATTGTGTGTTTGGATCATGGATTATTTGGCTTCACCTGCACGTAGGACACAACAGTGATTCTGCCTGCACGGAAATGCCAGCTGCTCTAAGGTCATAAAAGATGTGGCCACTCCTAACCTGCAAAATACACCTAGAAAAACCAGGATTTTAGGATAAACAATGAACTGTTCACACTTTTACCAATCACCCTAATCAAAAGAAAGACAAAGGCTTTTGGCTGAAAAACTGAAATCCTTTCTGGAGAGGAATGCCTGATCTGTCAGACAGTGACCTCTCTTTTCCCCTCAATCAACCCACTGCCTTCAGTTTATTTGTTTTTCTGATTTTAAATATTGATGTCTTACAAAGCTTCTCTTTGGAAAAAAAGCACATCTGACTCTTCAGCTGTGCAGCCCTGGGCTGCGGTCCTGTCAGACGACATCCAAGAAGGCTCAGTTTGCACTGGCACATCAAAAAGAAGAATTCCCAGACTCTGTGAAGAGCAACAAGGATGATTCAGAGAACAGCAAACCTTCTCCCCAAATCAGCAACCACCCATTCCAGCTTCTGCAGCTGCTGCTGTTTTTTTAGCACTGAATCAGGACTCAGATGTTCACCACTTCACTGGATGTCCCACCACAAACCAGCCCCTTGTCTAAATCAAGAGAGAAGCACTGGAATCACACAATATTTTGCTCAAGGAGAAGAAGGAACTAGAAGCAGAATATCAAGCTGCAGCTGGAAAGAAAGAGTAAATAAAAAGCCTAGGTCATAAAAGCAATTTTTAGTGCCTAGGTTTAGATTACTAATCAAGAATCCAACTAAGTAACCTGGCCCAACTAAGATACCGTGAAAATCTTGGCATTTCCTCAACATTTTCATGAACAGTGATTTACGAATAACTGCTGAATTTGAAATAAACTTAAAAAAAATCCTTCCCTTGTAGACCATAAAGAAGAGTTCTCCAAAGGAGGATGTGCCTCTGTCCTTAGAAGGGATATTCCTGGGGAAAGTGGGATGACAGCAGCACTGGATGTTCCCTGGGGAACCTCAGAGGTGAAAAGGCAAAAGCCAAGGAGGCTTTAGCTCTACCCATGAAAAAATTAAAGCTTGAAAGTGAGGAATCTCCCACAGTTTTATGTAAGGATGGTTGTGCTTGATAGATGAACAAGGAAGAAATTCTGGGAGCTGAAGCACTTTCAGTTTTCCTTTTGTTCCATGGGTTATTCTGTTTCAGAGTGAAAACAAGAGCAGACTCCTGCTAGTACTTGATACAACCTGCCTCAGAACATTTTAAGGCCAGGCTGGAAGCAGCCCTAAAATCCCATGGGACTCAGAATCACAGCACATCAGGAGGAAATCAATGGACATGTAACATTTTATACTGAAAACCTGGAGTAAATCAAGAAAAAAAGAAACAACAAAACAAAACAAAAAAAAAAAAAAAAAAAAAACTAGGCACCATGGAAACTGCTTTCTTTCACCACCCCCCAACATGAACAAGTTTTTACTGCACGTGCATTTATAGGAAACATGTTCTAACCAGGAAGATCTTAAAAGCCAAAGAAATGGTACTTTATCTTTCAAGAGCAGCACGCTAGTTTTCCCAAGACCATCAGCAAATTTGTCCTAAAAGTAAAGGAGCAAATTTAAATTAATTCTTGTTTTCACCTGCATTCTTTCTTCTCCAAATACATCTGTTATTTAGAAATAAAACAAAGAGGTATAGTAACTGGTAAATGAAACCTGGAAAATCTGACTTTGCTTTCCTGTCATACATCAAAGAACCCAGGAGCTGAGCTGTCTGTAAAACCAGTTCTGTGTGCCTGCACTTCCTAATGAGAGCACAGCTTGTCTGTCAACTCTTGCCTTACAAAATACAGAACTTTACTGCCCAAATAGTTTTGATCAGCAGAAGAACTGCAGAAATGTTTGCTGTCCTGTGGTAAAAAGATACAAAGATCTGCTCTTCAGGCTTCTTGAAAATGAGGAAAACATCGTTTTTCTTTATAATTGGATCTTCCTATTTGTCTTTCAGTGTTTCTATTTTCCTGTATCTTCACTCTACCATACTGCATCAAGTTTTATTTCTTTTTCATTTTTAGTATTAAGCAGTTGTTTTTGTACTTCAGCCTCTACAAAGCAGCCAGGGTCCTGATTGTCAGCAGCAATGTCTAGACATGGTAAATCCTTAAACTCAAAGGCTTTGCACTTCAGAGAGAGAAATGCAGCCCCTAGAGTTCCTCATGTTCCCTGTGCCCCACTGTCCTCCTTTTCACAGCTGAAATAGAAACAATTTCTGGGATTGTGGCAAAAATTCAGTGCAAAAGCTGAGAGCCCACAGAGCTCACTTGGAGCTGGGATGCCCATCACTCATTTTTGCTGCCACAGGGTCCAGCTGCAGAAGTTTAGAATGAAGAGGAGGTGGGAATGGGACCAGAGCAGCAAAACAAACTCATGATCTGAACAGTTTCTCTCCCCTCACACAAGCAGCTCAAGAGAGAAATTTTACTTGTCAAAGGGAAAAAGCAAAATACATTGACAGATCATCTGGGAAATTCTGTCTCCTTCATCCTCCCGTGTTTAACTCCACAGCTGTTAACTTGTCCACATCAACTCTAAACTCCCTCACAAGAAGGTGAAAAACACTGAGTATAAAATGCTTATGCACCTTATGGGGTCAGACACTTCTGCAATGATCACATCACATTTTCTGAACACAAACCCTCCACTGACGGCAGGGTAGGGAACCACAAGCCCCTGGTTCCCAGGGTTAGTTCAGAGGTGTACCCAAAATGCAAATACAGACAAAAGCTGAGGTAGGTAACCCACTGGGCACAGCTGATTGGCTTTAGTAGGTGTTGATTACACTGCTCATATTGCATGAAATTAAAAAGCTTACAAATGTTATGAGCCATTACCCTTCCATTTAGGAGATCTTATGACAAGTTAGCAAGATCTAATGAAATCCCTTTAAAATGCCATAGGCAGTCTCCACGAGATTTTGCTTTGAAATGCAACTTGTGGAGTTATTTCTGAAAGTTTATTTACATCAGAGCTTCCTTTCCTGCACATCTTTGGGATGCTCTGATTTGGAAGCTGGTGGGATACTTCAGTTCCCTGTTGTGCTCTCAATGTGGGGCACACAACACCAGCTCCTTACAGAAACAACCAGGAACAGGCATAGCAGGATTTAATCCTGATGCTGTTTGTCACAGCCAGCCTACAAAATTCCCTGCAAAATTCAAAGCTGAAGACTTCTCACCAATTTTACTATGAAGGTAAAGGGAAATATTTTCATAGTTGCTGTAAAATTTACTTAACTTTCACCTCTTCAGCACACTGGAAATATCACAGAGCCACTAACTGCCCCCAGAGCCCTGGGGCAGCCAAGGTTCAGACTCAAGTAGGCTCTCTGGATTTCATTGCTTCAGAATAAAATTTATTATTGGAGAGAATTTCAGTTTTATAAATCCCACTGGGCACTCACAGCCTACTGCTGTCCACGGACTCAAATCTGCTTTGGATGGTGATGGCAGAAATATCTGTACATCAGGTGAGGGCATTTCTGCCAGAATGATGCATTTTCCAACTTGTTCTTTCACTGCATCCCCTGCTGAGTGCCAGCTCTCCTCTCTGCTGACCTCTGTGGGGCAAGGAAGACTCAAAGTGAGCCAGCTGAGAGAGACCTGCAGCCAGAGAACCCTGGAATGTAACCCAGAGGTGCCACCATGAATGGTTAACAAACCCTGCAGGGAGCACAGGACAGGCATGGCTGCAAGAAGCTTGGCTGTGCCATCCACAGCAACCTTCTTATTTTTGTTCATCTGTTCTTTTGTTCATTTCTTTTTGGTTCATCTTCTGAACCAAAGCTCAGCCAAAGGGCACCAGGTTGTAAAGAGGAGGTGCTGCAGAAGCTGATCTTGGGTGGTGGGAGAATTTTCTACCTGGAGCTACAGTGGGAGCTGAACTTCCCCAGAGGCAATTCCAGGAGATCAGCACCTCCAGAGCCGGCAGGAGCTCTGACAGACTCCAGTAAAGAGGATTCTGGAAAGAGGATCGCTCTCTTTGAAGGCCCAGTCCCCAAGGAGCAGTGGTGCAGGGCTGGTGGCAGCAGGCAGGGCCAGCTGAGTGATGGCAGCGCGATGGCACAAACTGCACTTTGCTAGAGCAAATCACCAGGAACTAAATCAATGTCCTTTTATTCCTCTGTGAACTTTGACAAAGGAAGAAAAGGAATTATTTTGTCTTCTCCCTCAAAAAATTGCAACCTTCTTTCATGCTATCTATCTAAAAGCTACATTTCTACTACACAGTTTGAGCCTCATACAAAGTTGCAATTATCTTGCCATCTGCATTCTCTTTTTATCCAAATTAGTATGTTATATTGCTTATAAATATGTATTTATGGCTACAAGGCAGGTATGCCCCACTGTGGGCACATGTCACTGTTTAATCCAAATATATGGTTTATTGTTTTGCAGTCAGTATTTTTAGCTTGGAGGCAGGCAGACCTGCAGAGCAAATAACACCAAAGAATACAGCCATTACCGAAGTGCTTTTAAATTACAGCACTCTTATTCCAGAACTGAACATAGTGAGATGAGTACATTGGCAAAATAATTATTTATCACCCTAAAAGCTTCCTTTAAAATTTTTATCATTCAAATACTGGCTGGGGAGAATGCAAAGGACAGAGAAACATATTTTAGGCACTTGCTGGTCTAGCTTTTATTCTGATAAGAACTTACTAAACACCAGTAAAGGGAACAGCAGTTAGCAGCCCTAATTCACAACTGGGAATTTTTCAGGCCAAACAGATGCTCCTGCAGAATCCCAGCCAAATGTTAGTGATAGCCCCAGCCCTCCTTCCACCGGAGTCACCACTTATTTTCCATGGCTTCAAAGGAGGGCAGGTTTGCTCCAACAATCTGAGCAAATAGGGTGCTCTCAGAGACACTCCCTGCCATACTGAGTGGGATAGAGACCTTTAACATCCCCCAAAAAAGGAAAATAACAAAAAGACAGTCCTTTGCCTCTTTTTTCTTTGATGTATTGGGTTTTTCTTTATAACTATTTTTTTAGCTGATTAAAAATAACCAGAAGCAGATCTTCAACATGAAACCAGCTGCATACAATAAGAGACTTGAAAATCTCAAAATGTGTTCAGAGAATTTTGCCATCCCTTATACCTGTGCAACAGCAGAGCTTGGAGCTCCCCCAGGTAGGAATTTTGGGGCCCACATTTAATTCTCTGTTCCTAGACCCATCAATAGCAGAGTCTAAAAGAGAGCTTAAAGGAGGTCAAGCGCTTTTACTGAAGCAAAGTCAAAGTTCTCAGGCAAATCCATATTCTTCTCTTTAAAAGTGTTCAGTGTAAGAAAAATAAAGCCCAGGTGTAAACATTTGCAAACTGAGTTTATTTTTCTTTCCTATCTATGCACTTGGAACGAACATTGAAAGGGCAAACCCATCGTAATCCTATCATGGCAATGTTTTTCTCTGCTTCCTGAAACTGAGATTATCATCTCATTGGTTGTCAGACAGCTCCTGGAGAAGTAATTCACTGGATTTTCCTGTGTAATCACAGCACAGGATTTTATTTCTCTTGTTATCTGGATGGAAAATGCACACAGCTTCTTCTGTGTCTTGCCCCTTTCAGGTTCCTTACAGACCTGGATGTGCCAGGCTTCAAAACACCCCAACTGCACTAAGCAAGCTAAATCTGGACTAACTCTAAATTGCAAACAACTTGCTTCTTAGCAGCTCATCTCAACACAGGCAGGAAAATTTCCAGTTTTAAATTTCTATTCCAATTAAGGCAATGAAGACTGAAGTCCCCTAAACTGTTGCCACTACTTTCCAGGACATAAAATTAACGATTTCTACTGCTGGGTACAACTTTCAGTCAAAGTTGGTCTGATTTATAAGCAAGCAGATGGTTCACACGATAGTCCACAATAAATTACAACAGTTAGAAAGACAGCTACATTTTGAGAGTGACAGTGCAGCTGAGCTACAGATGGGTTTATAGATGACCCTTCCAATTTTTAATAATCTTCATAATTTATCTGCAAGTAAAGAAATGTGAGAATTCCTAATGTAGCTCCTTGACTAAGTACAAATCACTTTTATTTACACAGGCAATACTTCATGGTCCAGCTATCTTCTTAATTAAAGGCAGCAAGATGCTCATGTTCCATGCAAGGCAAAAACACTGCTCAGTGTGCAATATGTTCAGCTGGGAGTTCAGGATGCTCTGAACCCTCTGGGAAAAGGGAACACATCCATCTCCTTTCTTTAAAAGAAGGCTACAAAGGTGCAAACACTGCTACCACCCACTCATTGACCTCCAGATAAACTTTAGGCTTGTAAAATGGCAAGGTTACATTTTTTTGCAAGCTCTGATGCCTGAAAACAGGTTCCCAACCCATACTACAAATCCAGTACTACTGAGGCAGGACTAGGATGGAAAACAGCAGGAACAGAGATCCTCTTCTCTCTATAAAGCCAGAAAGGATTTGGGGGGTCACTCTTGAGTGGTGAGGGAAAAAGACAGCAAATCTTAGGGGTGTCAGATGCAGAGAGAAACCGGATGGCAGCAGGTTTAAGGTCAGTTCATGTCAGTGATTTCTCTGCCTGGGTCCAAACCACATCCATCCAATCCTTCTGCTAAAATCTGGAATTTCAGTTGGGATGAGAAGCGCATCTCAGTGCAGCTCCTCTGCCTGTTCAGGTGACGAAGGGAGCAGGACCCAGCAGGGCTCCTCAAGGCACAAACTACAGAAGCTCAGAGCTGCCCACCCAGCAGTCCCTAGGGATGACATTGGAGGGCTTTTCCTCCTCTCTAACTCTTGATCCTCCCTTCCAGCCAAATCAATTTGAAAAAAAGAAATCCACTTTTAAGTGGAAATCCAAAACTATCATTAAAACAGAAGGTAGAGTTCCTAGGAAAGCAAGTCTGTGTTTAATTTTAATTACCAACTTCCTGGGATTCAAGAGATGCAGCAGAGAAGAGGCACCAGTGACAAAGTCAGGCTTTCAAGAATAATCACAATTCTCATTTTGGAAATATTTTGGCAGGGGTTTCCCAGCTCTGTGTGCAGCTCTGCAGCACCACAGAGACACAAGAGTGGGAAAACCCAGGGCACAGAGCTCATGGAACTGCAGCCACTTACAGAAAAAGTGATTTTTCCCGGCCCTTTCCAGGCAGCAGCAATGCTCCTTCACCCACTACACAGAACAATACTGAAGTTAAATTTGTTGAGTTTATAAAGAAAAATAAATTAATTCTTCTATAAATAACCATCATCTAAAAGTCTTTGGAGTTTATATGAAACCATTATTTATTACTGTACACAACTCTTAGGTTGTTTAATTAAGCATATGAAAAATTGTAGATGTCAGATTATTTCTGGGATGCTCTTTACTATGTTATTTGTCAGATTTGTTTCTGTTACTCTTCACATATTTAAAGCTGCATTATGCACTCCTGAAAACCCAGAGAAGTTCACTCTAGCATTAGTATGGATGTTCATCTGTTACTGAGCTCTGAGTTTGGCACTTCATTTTAACAATATTCATCAGGTTCAGGAACTGCTACCACGCTTCCCTCCAAGACAACACTGGATCATACTACTGCTCTTTAAAAAGATTGAGTGTTGATTATTTAACAATATTTTCAAATATTCTGTAACTATAAACCTTTGGTCAACTGCAATCCTTTCATCTGCTTTCAAGAGGCCAAATTCACACACAGCACAGGAAAGCAGAAGTTGTCTGAATGCACCAAGATCTCTGCTGTTGCCCCCAGCCCAAAAATAATTCCAGGGCTACCACAAGCAACCTAAAATCCAGCAGAGGCTATTCCAGTTTATTGCAGAAGTCAGAGGAACAATGTGCATGGTCTGTGTAACTCTGTGGTTGACACAGTTTGCAGGACTCATCTGCTGAGGGCAGCAGGGATGCTGCGGCTCCCCAGCCTGCAGATCAGAGCTTCTGGCTGGCAGCTACACCCTCCTCCAGCTAACAGCAAAAATAACCCTGGGAGGGGGATAAAGCAAGGAACACACACAGGCCCCACCTTACACTTCTTGTTCCTGGCGCTCAGTAATCTGTCAATGGTGTGTGGAAATTACGCCCACAGCCCCAGGAAAGGGACACCTTTTGTACCCCCGGATGTATTAAAATGTAGATCAATATGATAATATGAAAACAGTAAACTCCCCAGTAGCAAGAAGTAGTTCTCACTTCTCTCAGCAATCAAATGTTATTTTCATCAATGTAACTAGAGAAAAAGAAATGTAGGTAGTGATTTGTCAGCCTATTTATCAAACCAACTGCTGCACCTGGTTCCCACATATTTTATATTAAAAGGTGAATGACATGGAAGGTTTTACAGGTTCTGTTTTAATTCAGGGCTGAAAGCATTTATAGATATGAAGGTTTTCTTATTAAGTTTTCTTCCTGAATCATTATGCTTGTTCAAATGAATTCCTAGCCATCTTACAGAGGTTACAACCTTCAATAATTAAATGGGGTATGGTATTGGCTGTTTTGTTCATTATGTTCCAAGTTCCAATTTCTACAAGAGCACTGAAATGCTAAGATAAAAGGATGTTAAGTTTATTTAATTAGCTATCTGCCGTTGTTATCAAAAGGGAAGGTTGGTATCTGACTCAAATTAACACTTTAGATCAGGAAACAAGACAGATGATATCTTCTGACACAGATCCTGGAAACTCTGTAATTGTTTCAGTTATTTTAAGGCTGCTCAGGACATACAGGATTGCATTAGAAAGACCAAAAGTCACCAACAGCCAACAAAGTGCTGCTATGAAAATGTTATTTCAATCACACTTGGGTTCTTTCTCATTTCCAGTAGTTAACATTCTTGCCACTTCTGTCAAGCAGTCACTCTTAGCAGCATTGAATTTTAACTACACATATTTTTAAACCAGCATGGAATAGGACTGAGGACACAATACGGGTTCAATGTGCTAATGAACATCAGATCAGGCCCTTGTGCCAAGGCAGCACCTCTCTGCTATCCAGGTAAGCTGTAACTGTTTAAAGTGAGCTGATTTCAGAGCTACCAGCCATCCCTCTGCCTCAGAAAGAACAGCTCCTCCAGCTGAGGATGTTTTAGGATAAAGAAAGCAAAGACAGTGTGAAACTTCAGAGGTCCTGAAGAGTTTTAACTGTGGCTTACACAAACCAGAGCCACGGGTGTCAACTGTGGAACGGCCTAGAGGATGCAGTGTCTGGATGAAGCCCTCAAAGCCTCACTCCCCAAACTGTACCTGTACAGAGAGGCCAATGGCTAAAGCAATTTATCCAGTAGCCACATCAACCCTGCCCCATCATGGCTTCTTTCTGTAAGGGCTACAGAAACAAACTTATTCCTTTCCCAAACTTACTGGTCTTGATCGGATTTCTTTGGCGTAGAGAGGTTTCAAGAATTCTGAATCTCCTTCAAGCTTCAGACCCTTTTCTGTGATCCTCAGGTTCCCCATTCCATCCTGAAAGACAGGCAAAAAAGAAACAACCCTATTAGTTGAAATTACTAAATTCACCAGGCTGCCAATAGCTGATTTTTCCCATTGAAGATAACATGTATAGCACTGGGAGGCACTAGAGAATGCAATTACTTGTGTTATGCTTGTAGCTCAGTTTCTGCGGAGAAAAAAAAATCTATTCAGAACTATCTGCAATGCCCCCCAGTAAACCATTTACACAGATGAAAGATGTTCCTTTAAGCTAAGTCATTCTCTACTCACAGAGAGGCAGTGATGCTCTGTGTTAACAGGAAACTATTCACTGTAATATTCACTGCCTGCCTTTATAATATAATAATATACCTGCTCATTCAGATAAATCCCTGTAAAGATTGTCTGATTAATATCTGTACAGATACACTCAAACAGAGAACTGTACCAAAATATATTTCACCTCTGACACATGAAAGTTCTAATTTTTATTAAGATGAGGGATTTAGCTTCACTTAGGCTGTAAGTGCTTAGGAAGGGTGTGCAAGAAACAGTGTGAGTAGGAAATTGCACAGGTACATTTATAATCAAAACCACATCAAATGTAAGGTATTATTTTCAAGATTCACAGCGATTGTCAAAGTTTGCAAGGACTGAGGTAAACTGTTTTGTTCTGAGAAAAAGATGGTTTGAAGAATACCTTTTAGCAAAAAACTGACTGAAATCACCAGGAATAAGTAAGAGTAAAACTAGCACCTCCATGCCTAACTCACAGCTGTTTTGGGGATTTTGTAGGAAAGGGGAATACTTGGGTAGAAGGCATAAGAACATAAGAGGAGACCAGGAAAATCCAGGAAAACCACGTGTACTTGGATATACACCTAGCATGCTTCCCAATCCACATAAATGAAACCCCACCTGTCTGCTTCCTCTTCCTCCCACTATGAGAGCACCTCCAGCCCCAGATGAGGAATCAGAGTCTCTCCAAGAGAGAGGAGATCTAACCTAGACACATTTCCATGAACTGCTGCCAAAGGCCTGAATGTGGAGGGATGAAAATCAGCGACCTCGCACGGCTCAGCAGCAGCACTGGTCACCTGCCAGAGCTTCTCCTGTTCCAACAAGAGCCATTCCCAGGTAGTTCCCTGCCAAGTTAAGACTGCTCTTGCCAGACCCTGGTGTCTCATGAACAAAGGTGATGCTGGTTGATAAAGTGACCGCTGTCATCTCATTTTGAACTCAAGGCTGTGAGCGAATTTGAGAGACAGATGCTGGAAATGCTACTGAGATGGGTCATAAAATGCCACTCCCCACATTTGTTGGCCCCAGGTGTAAAATATTGGCCTATGAATTCTGGTTTGGTGGTGGCACAGAAGGGGTTCATTTATCTCAAGCAGCAGTGTGGAGGAAAATGAGTGAAATATGATTATTCACCAAAAAGCCCAGATTAAATTTTGATAGCAGTGTGCTTTGCGATTTGAGCGAGCAGGAATTATTACAGCTATCTACAGACCCTCACACGGTCTGGGCTGCTAAAAAATCTCTACAGGTTTTTTTTTTTTTTCCCTAAAATAGATTATCTCAGTAAGGTTACAAGCCCTGAGGGCTTTCACACAGCAGTGTCTTCTCTGGTTTTAATAAGGAAAGTTGCAGGTCAGGCAAGCTGCTGTGTGCCCCAGCCAGCTGCAAGAGGGACCAGCTCTGTGGACATGCAGTGCTGACCCCTCCAGGGCTGCCTCCTCAGCTGAATGGGGCAATACTTTTCCAGAATGTGGACCTAGGGATAAAAAGGGACTTTTCAAGCCACCACTGAAGCTGTGGCAAACCAGCAATTTCGATGACTCACAACCCTGTTCTGTTGTAATGACACAGATCCAGAATCCCACTCTGCTCTTCTCTTGTGTGTTTCTCTTTCTGTCCTTCACCCTCTGTCTCCCAAGTGTGGTCCAAAGGATTTTTACATATAAAAAATGTACATAAGGGGAGTTTAGCTGACAGCCAGCAGGTCTTGCACATCCCAAAAGAGGTATCAGGCCTATGGGACAATACGCTACAGCCAAAACATCAAGGACACGTTTGATTAATCAAAGTTGGTGAATCCTCTTACAAACCCACTGGACTGGAGAGAAAGAGGCATTTCCCCATGCCTTCTTCTCAATCTTAGATCCTTCTCAAGCTCCACACCACTCACCTTTCCCTCCTCCTGCATCTGCCAGAAGCAATAAAAGCTGTGCCCACCCCAAATCCTCTCCTGACTTGCAGGTGTTTGGGAGTGGATCAATGCTTAGCACTGACTTACCACGATTAACTCCCCACTGCTCATGTTTCTCATGATTAAAGCTGACAGGTTTTTGTGGTGACAGTCTGGCTCAGCAGGTGAAAAAACAAGCAAAGGTTGTGCCCTGAGTTTAACAAATATCTTGGCCACTTATCATACAGTTCCTGTAAAATTATATTCCTCTATTATGTCCCATTAAAAAAAATAAGAAGCTCACAGGACTATACAGAGGTCCCAAAATACAGATACATTAGAGAGAAATCATTGTTGGAAAGACTACTTCACATGTTGTTTTGGATAAAGTATCTTCATCCTCCCTAAATTATATGGTTTAATAACAAATAAATGTCATATTCTGCTACAGAGAATAGATATGAAAGTTCCTATGAAATTTCATGGACTGTGACCTATAAAATGTGGCAGAAAACTGCCTAGAGTGACAAAGACCAAGATGTTTTATTAAACATTGTGTCTGTGACTGGTATATATCCTTATCTGCCACTCTTCTGCTTGTGAATAAGGAGAAGTATTGATTATTTCATACTCTGCCATCTGAAAATCATTGTTTCTCTCCTTTTTACTAATAGACTCTTCAGCAGAGTGAATGACTTTATAGTGCAAGCCTGGTTTGTGGGAGCTCCCAGGAGGGAAGCTCCAAACAGGAGGCACAGAGTTCCTCCTTCGCCACCTGCAGTGAATTTTTCTGCTTTTTGGGAGGCCATGGCAAAAACTCTCACATCGATTACATCATTTATGCCCTCTCTCTTTTTATGCAGTGCCTTGTACTGGACAGGCATAAAAATTTATGTGCTCTTGCTGACTGCTCTGAGTTGAAAGGGGATAGCAATCCTGAATAACATAAATGTCATTTTGGTGATGCTGGATGAGAAAGGAATTTTGGATTTTAGTAGCTTGAGAAGCATCTAATTTTTACAGCCAATTAAGAATGATGGTATTGCTGTTAGGGGAAGAGCTCAGCATTGATGGTGTCTGATCACCAAAGCTCCTCTCTGCCTTTGCTTGGCAATGTGACCACACAAGTGGCTAAAGTCCAGTTTATATTTGTTTTACTTTTTAACGATTTGGGTTACTTTAATTTTACTTTTTTAATGGCAAGGCTGGTAGCAGGAAGATCCAGCTAACAGAATAAGAAAAAAACAGCCACCCTAACCAGAGACATTTAACTGCTGTGATAAAGGCTTAAACTGAGAGTAGGTTCAGATGAGATATTAGAAAGAAATTCTTCCCTGAGTGGGAAGGAGGGTGATGCCCTGGCACAGGGTGCCCAGAGAAGCTGTGGCTGCCCCATCCCTGAAAAAGGTCCAGGCCAGGGTGGATTTGGCTTGGAGCCACCTGGGATAGCAGGAGATGTCTCTGCACAGGGCAGGGGGAGGAACACAATGGTTTTTAAGGTCCCTCCCAACCCAAACTTTTCTCTAACTCCACAATAAATACCTGGGATTGGTTCTGGCTGCACAGACCTGGGTTGATGCCACACAGGGGCAGGGGGAATTTCCATCGCTGTCTCATTCATGGGCAGCTTTATGAGACCAGGCTGGGCTCACGCTGCAGCTTAACCTGCTCAAGAGCCAAGGTGACAGTGGCACACATTCCCTGTGTCCCTTGGGCCAGGATCCTCTGTCCTTGACAAACACAAAACGCAGCCTCAAACTCTTCTGTGCTTCCCTCTGCTCTCCTGGCACTGCTGAACAGATTTCCTCTTTATTGAGGTCTTTCTAAGGATTTTAAGGACACTGGTGACAGATTGCTCCAGCTCTCCTGGCCGCCACCAGCTCCAGTGGTTGTTTCCCACTGGTTTTCCCTGCACCTCCATCCCTTTCCAGTTTTCAGGAGGAGAATGGTTGCCAAGGTTTGTCTCTGCACAGCAGGTAAGCATTTAATTTTTTTTTGCTAGGAATAAACTGAAGTTATGTTCAGCAATGTCCTGTGGGAGAGAATTATCTTTGGAGACTGCTTGTGTCAGATGGCTGAAACACCTGATTATTGTTGCTTGTATTATTGATTGCTGTGCTCTGCATTGCTTCCAGATATGTGCAAGTTATTACACAGCTCAATACATCCTAAGTTAGGAAAAAAAACCCTCAGCAAAAGCAAGTGACCTCGTTTTTTTTTTTTTCTCCCTCCTGGGAGGATATCTGTACTGTCCTTTTCTCTCAGACATGATATTAAATGTTTCCAGATTCCAGGTACAAAACACATCATTGCCAGCTCTTCACAGCCTCAAACTTGTTCTAATTGCATCTGCTCTCCCTCCTTCTCCTCATTTTCTTCAGCTAATTCATCATCTTAATAAGGATCCCAGTATCCAGCTGTGGATCAGCAGCAATATTTTCCTATGGAAGACACCTACCAGCAGCATCAGTCGTATAAAATGAAATCTGGTTATACAGCTTGGTCCAGAGCAACACAGGTAAGGAGATAATGTGTGAAAACTTCTTCCTCTGGCATAAGACCTTGCTTTGAGACAGTTTGTGTGGTCAGCAGAGAAAACCAAGGCAATGTAGAATCACACAGCACAAATGACCACATCCCTGTGCACAGATCCAGGATTATGCTGTGAATTGCACTGTGAGGTCCCATGTCCATCACTGCCATCACCTCCCTCCCTCTTCTTCTGCTTCCTGACCTCAGATGTCCCTGTCTGATGCCTTGCTGGTAGCATTTGCCTCTAAAGGTGACAGGCACAGGGCAGGAAAACTGAGCTGAGACTTCAGGGGGTGAAGGAAGGTGACCCCAAGCCTTGGATCACTGTGGGACAGAGCTTATCCTGCTCCAGGGAAGGAATGAGACACTGGGGAAGCACAGCTAAAATCCTGCAGCTAAAACAACATTACAGAAGCAGCAAGAGCAGCAATCAGCTAACTCAGTGCTCCCCGCAGAAGGCTCCATCCAGAACCTCCTGACAGCCTGGGAGGTGACAGCTCTAAATGATCTCTGGTGCTGCAGCCATCAGTCACAGGAGACACGGATGGGAATGAACACAGAGCAGCTGTGGGAGTCACCCACTGGAAAAAGACCTCTGCAAGCTGATGTTGAAGTAGTGTGAGCTGTGTAGGCACTTTCAGCTCCTTCCATGGGTGTGAAGTTATTTGTGACAGCTACAGGAAATCCAGATGGTTTTTGAGCTTGGGAAGGAATTTTGTGCAAGCGGAGGGAATTGCCTGCTCACCATGATGGTCAATGTAAAACTCAGCCCAAACAAAGCCCTTGCAAGGCCCAGAGCCTTTCCTTTCCCATGGTAACTCCTGGTTTTGTGAGCTCCTCTGCATGACTGCAGAAACAGAGGCAGAAAACAACAAGAAGAGCACAAGAACTGAGAGCACAACCCAGCCACAGCAATGAGATTTGATGCAGAACATCTTGGCTCCATTCCCATCAGACTCACATTGTTTTGAGGGCATTAGGGATGATTTCCACGTGCACATCCCCACAGCACCCTTCTCCTCTGTCTGCTCCTCCCACACTGTCCGGGTGCTCCCCAGAGCCAACACCATTCATGACCAAAGATACTCAGAGAGCCCCATGAAGCTCATGTGGAAGGGAAAATAAATAAATGAATTTGATGAATTTGCTGTAGTGGAAGTTCAGGAGAAAAGTCTTAATGAACAGGAAGAACAGGCTCAAATGTGGTTTTCCAATTACTGTTTCAAGTAAGTTACAACCAACCAAAGCAACTAAATCTCATCCCTTGAAACAATTCCAAACTAGTGCTGGAACAATTTCTAAACAAATCCTTCAGCCAGAGCTGAAGAAAGCTCAGCTCTGGATTTACTGCATAGCGCTGGAATTACTCTAGGCAGGAGGTATTTCTTTCCAAAGCAAAGTGAATTTATTCAAAATATGGTCAGGTGTGGCACCACAAAAGCAGGATTTCGATGAATTAAGCCACCCCATCTGAGAGTACATTTTGCAGGGAAAAAGATTAGCAGACCTTCTGGAGAAATGATTATGAATCCCAGCATTGTTACTACAACTCAGCCATCATATGCAGAATTTCCCTCTAGGGTTATAATTTCCCTTTCCACTGGTACAGCAGGGAAAAGATGGAAACTTGGCTTTCACCCCTCCAGCTCCTTGTTACAGAGCACTTTGGCACTGAAGCATTGTAAAATGAGCCACGCTCTCTTGAGCACTTTTCTGCTTTTTTTCTCCAAGACAAACAGTGAGGTTTCACATCTTACCATCAACATACATCCCAAACGTGTCCCTGGAATTCTCCATCTTTTTTAGTCCAGCTCATTACCATAATTATGCTAACTAAAAGGGAAAAGTCCCATCCTGCACAAATTTGTGCTCACTCAGAAGTGGGAGAAAAAGATTTTTATACTCATAGGAACAAGAAGTCTTCTAATGCAGTGATTTAATAATAAAATCAGCACAGAAACCCACTGATGCAGAGGGTGCAGAAAGAGTTCTGACAAATTATGGCCTAATGCTCCTTAACTATGCTAATCTGTCAATCACCACATGAAGAACAGAACAAACACTTCTTTTTTCAGACTATAAAGATCTTGGACAGAAAGTCCTCTGTGGCAATGCTGCTCCAAGTTACACCAAGGCTGGTTGGACTCATCATCTTTATAGTGCTGGAAGAAGTTTCCAGAGAGAAGGAATGTTTCTTTTTTTTTCCTTTATCTTAGTGGATCCCTTTTGTGTTCTGTCCTTACACTCTGAAGTGAGGTTTTTCTGACTAATCCAGCATTTAGCAGTTCCCCCCACCAAGCTGGCAGTGTGAGGGGGAAAGCAGCAGCTCTGCTGTAGCGTTTCTGAAGGTGAGCTCTCAGAAATGGGGACAATTATTTGCCATTTTTGTCTGATGTGAAACATGCCAGAACAACTCAGGGGCATTAATCACAGCATAACACCAGGTCTGGGCAGAGAAATGAGGCCCATGCAAACATGCTGTGGTTTAATCCCATCCAAACCTCACAGCAGCACCCAAGAGAGCTCAAAGCGCAGGTGAGGAGACCCAGCAGGGCTGTGACACTGTCCCAGGTCCCATCCCCAGGGCACATGAGATGATCCCATTCCAGCAGATGGATTTGCAGGCTGTGGGGACACTGATGGAGCTGCACTGACCTTCCCAACCCCACCCTGTGTGAGAAACTCCCTGCCATGGCAGCCCCAGCCTCCAAATGGGGTAATCATGACGTGAATGTATATTTCCAGTTGCTTCATTTACTCCACCATTACCTGCTCCTGCTCTGCATTTCCAGAAGCCAGGTGAAAGCAGAGTGGGCAGGGAAGAATATTTTCAATAATTTTTTTGATTAATTAATCGCTTCTGACCCCTCCCAATCAGCCAGATTCAGGAATTCAACTGATGAGCCTGCACTGCAGATAATCACCCCGTGCTACCTCTGCAGTCAGGAGAGAAAATGGCAAAAGGGTCCAAATAGAACCCAAATCAATCCCTGGAGTGCTTCTTACCCACTGCTGTGGGTGAAATCACCCTCTAAGGTGACTTAGGAATCTTTTCTGGATGCCTTCAGATTTCTGCAATAAACCTGGCGCTCAGTGCAAAGTGCACTCAAAGTGCAACAGGACTCGAAAAGAAAACAAACAGGTTGCCAGTCAATAAACAGATATAGTGAAACAAAGTGTATTTTAAAAATGTGATTCCAACTATATCCACATAGAGTGACTCCAGGGATTATCTTAATGATTTTTTTTTAATCAAGTCTCATACTTTCAATAAGAGATCGGAGATAGAGCACATTCAATTTATTTACACAGGTAGGTAAAGGAAATTTCTTTTAAAATCAAATTCTCTTTTTTAAGAGGAATCCATAGTCCCATGGTTAAGAAACTGCCCTCGTGGCCAAAGAACCACCAATGAATTTTTATAGCTGTTATTTGTCACAGAAAATATATTATTTTGCTCTTTCACTATCAGAATATACAGAAAAATAATTTAAACTGTCTTCCAGACTTATCTACAGTGTGTCTATGACTTTTTTTTTTTTAGCAAGAGAGGCTCTGGGGATGGCAAAGAAATGAGGGAACTGAAAATGCTGCTCCCAGAGAGGCTGAAATAAGGATATTGCTTCCACTGCTTTTTGAACAATTGCCAGTAAATAATTATTCAGAGAGGAAAATATATGAGTATGTTTAGGGCCCCTCACCACCAGGAATGGAGGGCAAGAATGAGAACTGATCCGTGGAGTGCAGATATTGATTTCAAAATGCTCCATCCCTTTACACCCACCTGGCCATGGAGCAGCAGGAGGAAATCACTGATAAAATAAAAATGGTTTGGGTGGGAAGGGATCCTAAAGATCCTCTCATTTCAACCCCCCCTAGACCAGGTTCCCCTCAAAGGGAAAACTGAGGCACAAAGTCAGGTATCCACCAATGAGAAAACTGCCAAGGGAAGCACAGCCATGGCTTGTCTCTCACACCCTGTTGTGTGACAGTGCTGCAGCACAGAAACCATAAATATCCTGCTCACGAGAAACAACAGGGTAATTCTGGCACCTTTCAAATGCCAATAACTCAGAGTCCAGCTCCTGTCCCATCTCCCTGCAGTCTGCATCCCTCTGCCTCCTTGCCAGAAGGTGCATTATGCCTAATGCCCCTTGTCTTCTCCACAGCTTTCTAATGCACATTCAGAAGTGTTTACTAGGCTAAAATCAATGATGATTAAACAGCATGGGGACTAGGAACTTGCTGGCCACCAACCCAAATCCAGAATCCTCCTGCAAGACAGCATTTCCTGATGCAAAACCCAAAATTATCATCATGGTAGATTATACATTTGCAAAGCAACAGTGAGATAATTTTCCCACTGTTTACTTTCTGAGGAAAATAAAGGCAATAAAGGTTTTTGTCTTTTTTTTAAAAATCCAGAACTCATGGGTGGGATGCTTTTCATTTCAAATTATTTATTGAGTGGCTGCTTACTGAGTCATAGGGGACTTTTACCAGATGCCAGGAGATTCTGTTGGAATTCAGGAGTACAATATTATGTGTATGAAAGTCAGGTGGTTACCTGAAATAGCCAAAAATCACATGCAAAAATATACAGCTGGCATCAGCAAGTGGCAACAGAGCAAGAGACAGCAGCTTTTTAAAATACTTTCTTTAAACAGAGGGTTTTAAAGCCCCAGGGAAATTATTGCTCTCACTGTGCTTTTGCCTTTAGAGAGCACAGCTCTGTGTGCCCCTTCCTTGCAGAAATATGTCTTCTTTGGGGATATTAGCATTTCCTCCTCATTCTGCTCCTTTTTGAAACATGACACCAGCAGAAACAAATGCAGTGACTCACAACCTGCATAATAATTAATTTACCCACTGCATGAAACCTCACCTCACCAGCTTTAAAAATCCTTTCCAGCAGAACCAAGATTATTTAAATCACAAAATCCTTTGAAATAAATGTTTAAGTGTCTCAGATCTGGATTTCCTTGATCACAAAGAACCTTTGAGCATTCCTGCAGCCCAAATGCTGCTCCTGGGCACAGTCTAGCAGCAACACCCCCATGAGTCAGAAGTGATGCTGCCTCCCCTCCAGCCTGGCAGAATGAGCAAGGGCGAGCACAGAGCAATTTCAACACCTTGTATTCCCCACTGGGTGTCTGCATGCTTTGGCAGAAGCCCCTGGTTCTGCTCCCTGGGACCTCTGCAAAGAAAATAAATAAACCAGCACAGGAGGAGGATGCAGCCCTTGCAGCCCAGTCCCACGGGGCAGCCCCAGCTTGCAGGCAGGGAGAGGGGAGACAGCATCAGGCAAAGTTAAAAAATGTTAAATTAGCATTAAAATAATGGGTTTGGTGAAATGTTTTTGGTCAGGCAGTGCTGCTGGCTGGGAGGTCACTGCCATGCTCCTCCACACAGCTCTGCAGGCAGACTGGGGCTGGCTCACAGGCAGCAAGAGGCAACTCAGCTCTCCATCATGCTCCAGTCAGGGCTCTGAGGGTAACCTAGACTTTTCTTACAGCTTTTTGGCTGTTTTGGCAGCCTGTGCTTGTTACTGACTGAATAAGATATTCCTTTCCAAGAAAAAGGACCTCTGGGGAATAAGGACACATTCATCAACAACCGCTGCACTTGGTCAGAGACCAAAACTGCTGGAGAACGAACTTTTATCCATTAAAAGAACAAAAAGCACAGAGGCTGACACTTGTATTTCCCTTTAGCTGTCCTTTGGTGAGCACACAGACCTTCAGGCTGCCTGAAGCCAGGAGATTTCAGTCCCTCTCTGCACATCCTCAGCTCTGCCCAGGACACAGCTGTGACAGCAGGGCTGGAGCTCTGCACCTCTGTCCCCTCCTCCCCTTCCCTCAATCCCCCTAAATCCCCAACAACATTTTACTCTCTTGTTTTGGCTTCCCTCGCTGACCTAACTTGACAATGTTAGTGAATTTAATCTCAAAACACTCAGGGATAGAGGGCAAAAAATATTTTTCCCAGGCTGCCAATAAAGAACGGAGTTTCCAGGAGCTTAAATGGCTCAATGGGACATTTTGGTGACCAGAGGAAATTTAGAACCCTATGATAAATTTGGGATATTAATGTAAGAATAAAGTTGAACTGCTGGAAGCAATATCTTATTGACAAAAGTGCTAGAAAGCTGCAAAGGTAATAAACAAGGAATTGAGATGGATTACTGGGGATATGCTTTAGAATGTATTACTCAACGCCAGCTGTCGGATACCTTGTGAAGTCCTTACTTGCTTGGGTGAAATACTGCACCTATAAATATCTTTCCTGAATGGGACTATTAATTAGAGTAACTGTGCTAAATGTGGTCAGTGACTTGTTATCAAGGCAGAAGTACTAGTGCAAATGTTAATTATTCTAATTGGTTCTTTCCAGACTGTCTTTGTCGACACTGTTAAAAATGTACAGTTCATATCTATGGCTATGGCTACATATCACTGCTCTTTTCTCACTCTAGGTTTATTCAAAAATATCTGATTTCTTTTCAGTTATTGGTGGGGTCTTAAAGGCATAAGCAATCTAGGCAACCAGTGCAATACACTGCAAATCTCTAGGAAATATTCAAATAAATATGTAAAATGGGGAATAAATATCTAACAAGGGTAATGGGATCAGCTCACCAGAATGCATTCCTATGGGATGCTTTCTGCTTTACCAAACAATTTCTAAATTATGAAATGATTGACAAAAATGTCTCACTTTAATTAGTGTTCTAAGTTGCTGTAGGCTGTAGGAGACATTCCTGAGAAAACCATGTTTATTCATCTAATGCTTAGAGATTATGTCATAATGTTTATTCCCAACATTTGGTACCAAATGCAAGCAGCAAATGCTGTGGGTCAAAATGACTTTGACAGAAGTTCTAGGATTTCTTAAAATTGAAAGACATTGCTTAAATACAGGGTATTTCTATTCAATGAAAAGATTATTTAAGTATTTCCTCATGGTCAACAGCATCCTTTTCAAAATAAAATATAAAAAAAAAGAAAAAACCTCACTGTTGTTATAAATGGCAGTGGAAGCCTTTGTAACTTGAAAGACTTTTTTTAAGAATAAGCTTGAAAAGACCTGTTTTGGAGCTGAGAATCCTTTGCATATGACTTAAGGACAGTTTGAGTTATTTTGGGCAGAAGTATAATTTTTGTGAAATGATGAAAGAACCAAAGGAGTATCTCAAAAGGCAGACTCCACCGAAGGAAAACAAACATGAAAACACTAATTATATAGACACAGGGAGTATTTCTACTACTCAAAAAAATAAACAGAAAGAAAATTGGGATTCAGCTGCAACTCATTAACAACCTGTACTTTCAAAGCTTATTGATGTGTCTAGGGCAAATATTTCATAGAAATATTGAAATTTACAGTGAGGCTATGCAAAGCCAAAAATATAATCTCTGACTCAAAGCCTCCCTCATTCAGCATTTCTCTGATCTCAATATTTTTTGTCTCAGCTTGTTCAACTCTTCCATATCCACTATGAAATTCTGCAGTGAATTTGTTAAAGTCCTGCTAAAGGTTTTTTTTTTTACTTTCATCCTCCTCTATCACAACCACGAGGGAAGCAAAATCTTATGTAATTTAAGATAATAATAGCTTCACTTGTTAAATATCAGACTGAGTATTTCTGGAAAAGCGTTGGAAAGTAAGATCAGTAAATAGAGAAAATAGCAGGGTATAGAATTCTTATTAGTAATTAATTTGTCTCTTTCAAGACAGCTCCCTGAATGATGTGCAGGTAGCTGAAATGAAACACATTAATTGTGTTAATTTATAGCAGGATTTAATTCGGAGCCTTTGCCTTTTCAATTTTTTGAACAAGTTCAAGTCCCAAAGAGAACCCAAGGCCCCCTTCAACAAAGCTTTGCCTCCTCTGAATGGCTTTGTTTACTGTGACATGAAAGAGGACGCCGCTAAGAGATTTTTTTTTTTCGCCACACTCAGGCTCTCCAGGATGGATTTGGACACACCCCAAGGGTTTGGGCAGCTGGCACTGGATGCTGCAGCCCAGTGCTCCTGCCAGCCCAAGGGGGCACACCTGGCCCTGCCCAGAGACCCCCAAACACGCCCAGGGTGTCTGGAGGCACCACAAACTCCATCAGTGCCACACTCCTCTGAGGTGGAGCACCACAAATTTACCCAGATGAATTTACCCTCTTCCATTTCCTGCAGGTCCCTTGTCATCCTTTCATTACCCACATGAATTTACCCTGTTCCATTTCCTGCAGATCCCCTGTCATCCTTTCATTACCCCCATGAATTTACCCTGTTCCATTTCCGGCAGGTCCCCTGTCATCCTCTCATTACCTGCAGGCCTTCTCCAGTGAAACGACATTTTAAACACAGGTTATGAAGAGCACATGCAGCCATCACTGAAGAACAAGCCCAGCCTGTGGGTGCACCAGACTCTCAGAGGAATCTTGCAGCAGTTTCTCATTTACACTGAATAAACTGACCTCCTCTTTGCTGTATCATCAAAAATAATTTCTTTGCCTGCATAGTATCTGATTTTTAATGTCTCTTTTTTTTTTGCCAGATCTTATGCTGGATTTCTAAAGAATTTCCTGTTTGTTGGAGTAAGGCAGTGATTCCTAAATCACTGAAAAATACAGTGTTGTTTACTTAACTTTTGGATAATGCAAACAACTTACATATACATTCACTTTTAAAATTTTCCTCTGGTTATTGAATTTGTACATTATTAGTGTCTTGTTAAGCTCTCTATAAATCTTTCAGAAAGAGTCACTTAAATCTGAGCTCTCCATGTTTTGGCTCCTAGCAGCATTTGGGACTGCATTCAAATATTCGTGTTCCTCAAGTTCCAAGAAAAATCTTATCTGTCCCTATAATCACCCAAGGAATTTTGCATAAAACAGCCTTTTATTTTCAGAACAAAGAGACAACATTTGGCAATCAGTTTCCCTTTCAATTGATAGATGCAGACCCTGGTTCAGTGGTTAGCTGCTGCCTGTATCCGAAATGTCCTTTCTCCTCCCGATTGCATGAAACTGTGGTGAAAGCCAGTCTCTAATTTAGTTCAGTTAGTTCTCTAATGCAACACGAATTCCACCTCATAGACTTCAAACTCCTGTTTATTGCCCACATTGTGTTAAAGACCCACAGTTAACAAAAGCTTGTGCCATGGTTAATAAGGGCAATATCTCTAATTTGTGTAGCCAGGAAACATCAACAGCTGTCCTTGCATCACCCACAGAGTGTCTTTCACTTGGAATGGGAGAAGAGACCAACGTCTATTAATTCCAATTAATTAAGGGCCTTATTTATCCTGGTGTGGACATTCAGAGGATCAGCAAAACAAACGGGTGTGTGCTTAACTGTGGTTCATTCTGGGCTGATCCATTAACTGTTGTGTGTCTTCCCAAGAATGCACGTTCATTAACTCTACTTAATTGCTATTCAATTACCTTGAGTTATAATATGTCCCTAAACACCAGTGCAGACAGGCCCCCTGGAGATTTCATGTACTTCAGCCATTAATTAAGCCATACTGTGTATTGTTGGTAACTGATTACATCTAGTTTTGAAATAATAACTTCACAGCAACGCTTAAACTGTTTCTTATTAGGATTTTTTCACATCTCCTATATGGGCTAATTGGAGTGATAACATTTCTTCCTTGCAATAAAGCACACTTGGTTATTATTGTTGTTGTTATTATTATTATCATTATCATTATTTTTATTGCACTTAGCCAAAGATGTTCCATGTCATCATTTCTTTTATACAACCCATTTATTCAGATGGAAAGAACAGCTTATATTTGACCTGATTATCTCAGGATGATACTGTCATGATGACCAACATTTTGTAAATTTTAGGGGGTTTTTACTTCCTTATCAAATTTTTTAAATATTTTTTTTCAACAGCCTCTTAGAAGAAATTTTAAACCAGTACCTTATTGTTTAACATATAAAATGTATAACATAAAGAAAATATAAAATTGCATTTTCAAAGTCATGCATGCTGTTGATTCATTTATCCCAAATTAAAAGTTTCGTCTTCATCTCTCTTTCCTAAATTTAAATTTCAGCATTTTAATTGTTTCTTCCTTCATTGTTAGATCAGTATCAATCATCATCTTCAGCTACCAGAACTTGCATGTTCCTGAAAATTATGTTAAATTTAGATGCTAATGAAAACTGTTTATGCTGGTTAACCACAGAAGTGAAACCTCTATTGCAATCCATAAAAACTGTTAGTTATAACAAGAATCCTTAATTTCTACCTCAATCTCCTTTCTACCATCTGCTCTCCTAGAAGACCAATTCCAGAAACCATGGACTAAACAAACAAACAAACAATCAAAAAAGTAATTGTTAACTTGTCTTCACAGCACAACAGACATTAAAAGAATTAAAACAGTCCCATTAACCATTACACTGAAAATTATGATATAAAAGCAAAGTAATCCATGAATGCCAGCATGTTCTAATATTCCTCCTCTCCAGACATTTTCTCAACCAACTCAACCAACCAACCAATCACACATTCTATTTAGAAATAAATAATTGATCCATAACCCTCACTGAACATTCTCCATCCTCTTGGAAGGAATAAGATAAAAGACTTTCAGCCATTAAAAGAAATATAACAGATACAACCCACCACAGCAGTAGGTGATAATTATTCTTTCATCTGAAGCACTACACAGTTAATTATATATAATTATTTAAGATATTTATGTTTCAGATAATATTTGAGCTGTCCAATCCCTCAGAACTGACTGTGGCAAACACTGACACTGCTCCCACAGCTGCTGTTCCCAGATGTTTGTCTGGTGGGTCACCATGTGTCACTGTACAATTACAGACACCATCACGTTCTGGGAAATGCTGCATCAATCAGCATCAGCTCCCCTGGGTGGTGGCATGGAGAGGGATAAAGGCAGCCAGGTTTGGGATCAAGGACCTTATTTAAAATGCACCCAAATGGTCTCATTCTCCAACTATAAACTGTCATTTGCACTGCTTATCTAAATCCGAAATCTAAATAGAATGTGGGGTTGGAGAAGGTTAAAATTGTAACAAGCCTCCAGTACAATGTTTTAATTATTTTCTGTGCTACCACAGCCGTGTGATCTTAGAGAATCATCTTTCCTTTTTATTGGGTTTAGCTGAGATACAATCTGATAAGGTAATGCACTGTATTTTACATCTTAACAGCTGAAAATCTGTATTTCTTGGGTTTTTTTTCCTAATGTGCCCCAAAAGGACACTCACTGCATCTACAGTACGAACAAAATTGTTCAATTTGTGCCTTGCATATCAGCCAGGGCCCAAAGAAGACCAAGGAAAATGAGACAAACTCAGCCATGCTACATCACTGCTACAGCAAGTCCCATGAAGGAAGGTAATGAGCTCATTTCAGCAATAATGTGATGGTGTGGCCTGTGCCATCTGGAATGCAGAGGGAACATCTCATTCCCTCCCTGCTTTCCCTTTCTGAGTCCTGAACTCCCTGTTCTCCCCCACCACAACTCACAGGAACACAGGGAGACAGTTTTTCTCCCTGGTGTAAATCCCCTGACACACAGAGACAAAACCATGGATTTGCACATTTTAAGAAAAAGTTTAAAAATATTTTAAACATTTAAATAGCAATACATCATTCTCTTTATAATCTGGACAATTTAGTCAGGAGCTACTCCCTGCCTCTTGACTGAGCTAATTCTCCACTTCAGTTATCTTATGCACCTTCTTTAATGAATACACATTCCTTTGATTAAATTAACATTTTTGTCTACCTAATTAGCCTGAAAAACCTGCGCTGAACCAATCTAAAAGCGACTTCATTACTGCTCATTGGTGCATGTTTGCTACCCATCACTGTCACCTCAACAGGTGAAGGATTAGGAGAACATTAACTCTGGCTTATTTGGTTTTCCACAGCCAATCCAAGTCTTCAATCGACCCTCTAGGACAGTGACAGATGTTTTAATTATGTGGCTCCATTCATTAATGCTCATTTGCCTGGCCAGCCAGGTTCATGGTTCTGAGGCACAGTTGAAATAAAAAATAATTAAAGTAACCAGCTTAATTAGCTTCTTACATTTTATCCTTCAGCTTGTACTGCTCATGAGTAATGACAAATTGAAAATAAAAATAAAACCCAGTTTATCCAGGCCAATGGGCTGCTGAGGATGCTCACCAGAAGATGCATCACTGCTTGTCTGGGAACATGAGCACAAGTTGCTTAACAGGCACTTACTGTACGTTGGTTAATGAAATCATACCAGAGCTAATGAATATATATAATTGGGTAGGCAGCTGCCACTAAAAATAGAAAAATGTTAGTGAAACCATCTTGCTAATTTGCTAATTCAGTTTGCAGAGACAATTAGAGAAGGCCCTTGAAGAATTCGATAGACCCTGCTAACACTGTGACTATATTGATTATTTGCATGATGATATCATGTTGGTTTTTTCCTGACTGGTTTCTCATACAGACAACCCCCATCTGCCTCTAAAATGCTAAATAAATAAATAAACAAACAAACAAATGAATAAATCTGAAAATTAATTAAATTAATTTTAAATACACTGTATTAAAGCCCATCTAAAACAGTGACTGACACAATTCAATCTGCTGAGATTGCACTCACCCGTCATCACTTCAGTTTTATCTAATGTACAGATAAAAATGTGTATAAAATAATTTTTTTACTGAAAAAATCAAATCTTTGGTGATAATTATTGCAATCTGCACTGCAAATCTGGTATAAGGCCTTGGAAAACCTGTGCCAGTGAATCCATTATAGAACAATATTTATCACAAATTCTCCACCTATTTTACCTTTTTGCTTTGCTCTTTTCCTATCAGAACTTGCATCTCTAAATGTCATGCTTCAATGAAAATATCTCTTCCTTCATCCTCTTCTAGAAACCCTTCAAAACACTAAAAAACTTCCATGTTGTTTTATGTGTGGCATTATATGAAATCCAACATCTGCATGGGGTGAGGATGTGCCTCTGAGGATTTTTTTGAAAGATTCATTTGGTTTTCTCAGCATCACCTCAGACTGTTTTTCTCCCCAGTTCCCAGTAGTGAATAAATATGAAAAAAAAAAAAAAAAAAACAGAGGCAGAAAAAGTTCAGAGCATCTTTTTTTCAAGACCACCAGATATCACCCACCTGCAGCAGCCAACTTAGAAAAACTCTGAAGATGGAAAAACATGATACCATGGTCTTTCCTCACATCATTTATCCTCCTGCCTAATAAAGAACCTAAACTAAAATTCAATACTTCTGCTGTGAATTTTAGCAGTCTACAACTTTTTTTCAAGTAACAATTTTTTTAGAAAGCTCTGGATAAATAATAAATATTGATACATGCATTTTATCCAAGTCATGGCTTTTTCTTATCTTTTGAAAGACATTTTTTTTTCCACAAAATATCCTGTGGAGACCATTTGGAGTTTGTTTTCATTTTTCAGGCTCTGCTGAGCTAAGCATTTGATTCAGAGAAAATAACAGGTTTGAAAGGAAGGCTTTGGGAAACTTAAAACATAACAGATGCTTATTTGCAGACATCTGATTTAAGTGAACTGAAAACCCCAGCCTAAATCCTGAAAACCATAAATGTCAGCCAGCTAGAACAGAATAATAACCAGTTATTGATATGGATGCACCTAGCAGATAACAGAGTTCTGGGATCATAATATTCATATAACTGTGCCCAGTTTGCTGCTCCCGAGCTCTAGAATTACAATTGGCAATTCCAACCTTCATTTCTCAGTGCTGTGCAGATAGTTCATGGTGAAGGGACCTGTTCACCACCAGCTGGCAGATTTCATCCAATATCAGGTGTGAACTACTTAGCCTGGGATTAATATCCAAGGAAGCTCATCAGGGCTGTATAAATGGCCAGCTGCAGGCACCTTGCGGATTTTCAGAAGAACTCACTGAATGCAAGATGATAACTCTAAATCTCTTAATCTTTGAAATCACAGAATCTCTGAGATCAAAATAAAGTCATCAGCAAAACCACTGTGAAATGTCAAAGCAGCCTGGATTGAGGTTTGGTTTTTCTGTGGGTCTGTAATGAGGTGAGATCAAACACTAAATTAGCACTGAAGTTTGTAAAAATCTCCTGAAAATCTGAAAAATTTAAGACCATGTGATACAAAACCCTTGGCACCATGAATCAATCTAAACACACAGAGACAAAACTGGATTTTAATGACAACTGTGAAATTTCAGCATCAGGTTAGGCTTTTTCACACTTTTCTCTTTACCTGGATAAGGAATAAGACACTCACAGCCCAAATCACTTGGATGGCATTTTGCTCGTAACTTTGGGAGGAACATTTTGTTCCCTGTGCTGTTGTCCTTTCAAACTCACATTACACCTTCACAAAACATGAGTCACCAAAGCCTGAGGTGCACCATCCCAGCGAGGTGCTCGGATTAACTGCAGAGCCAAGGAAAATAAAAGCAGCTACCACAGAGCAATTCATCCTGTCCAAGTCAGGTGCCTACTATGGGATGTGCTCACTGAACTCTATCTTTGGATACCTGAAACTTGGCAAAGGAAATTTCACATCAGATGTGTAATATTCTTGATTCCTTAAGCCAATGGCCTATCCCAGTGGTGGTAACTCTACTTCATTTCCTTTTTGTGCTTCTAATTACTTTTCATTATATCTTCCAACTTATCTGAGACATATTTTGAGAAATGTTGGCAGTTTGACTCCCCTGTGATTCCTTAAAATCATGGCTAAAAGCCCAATGTGACATTAATATATTTTAATTTAATTCATTACTCCATTAATTCAAAGTGATCCGAGAGAGTCTAGAACATTTCTGCAGCTCTCAGTGGAAATGAGGCTGAGCATCTTTGAGATGTGTGAGCTGACAGACATGCAGTTTGCCAGGTGAGCCTGACAGGACACACAGCTTTTGTTATGGGCTGCATTTTTTGGTGGCAATACCCCAGAACATCTGTATAATGCACCACATCTATTTTGCTGGGCAAGAAAATGTTCTCCAAAGCTTGATGACAGCCTCACTGAAATTTTATGCACATCTCTCAAGGAAATATGAATGCTTCATCTCTTATAATAATTATTAAGTACAAACTTGGTTTACTGAACACTCCCTGACCACTGAGGTGGTGTGGGCTGGACAAGAGCACCAGAGAGTGACCACTGCCCCAGAGGGGAGCCCCAGGGGCTTGAGCCCTCTGAGGAACCTGAACCTTCACGAGGTCATGTAAATGTTAAACCTGGCAAAAGCTAAGACTCTAGCATCAGTCACCAGAAAGAGAAAAATCAATTCTGTATTAAAAAGTAGCTTATGCAAGTTAGTTGTGAAACAGAAGAATTTAATTACATCACTACAAATTAAGAGAGGGTTGTTCCATCCTGTTGATTTTGGCAAGTCAGGCCACTGGGAGTTATTGAATGAGACAACAGCAGGAGAAAAAAAGGAAGGATAGAAACATGAAAAGAAAGAGAAAAGGAGACCAGGAGCTGATAATGACACATTCTGTGAGTGGTCAGGAAAGCAAGAGAAGACAAATCACTCTATGGTCAGGGAAGTCAAGAGAAGAGATCAATAATATATATACCACAGGGCATAAGTCAAGAAGAACAGCAATTTATAATGAAGGGAAGCATCATTAAAAACTTGGGTCAGGACTTAGTGGGTGCTGTAAACCCTTGGACCTGCTCTGGCCCTCCAGCACATCCATTTCTGGTGGTGCCACCCCACCTAACACAGAACTTTCTGCTATAAGCTCAGAGCTGATAAGCAACCACATTTAAAGGCAGCAGGGCACTGCCCCACCTGCACAGCTCAGGTGCTGGCTTCCTGTATCCAGACATGCCATCAGCAGTGTAGTGCTAAAAAAGCTCTTCAGGATCATTTTGGCTGTTCTGTGACATTGATATTCATTTTTTTTGCCTCGCATTATAGCCTCACTTCTGAAGTTAGAGTAGTAAAAGTAATATCCCGTTGCCACAGGGCAAAAACTTTCATTCCACACTTATGGGGTGTATGTTTCCACAGCAAAGAAAGTTAGTGAAAAATGGGCTTGTTAAAGGGACTCCACTTAAAGTTAATGTTCCAAACTTTTTTTTTAATATGATGTGTAAAAGTGAAGCTTCACATCCAGAATTTATTAAGTAAGAGGAGTTGAGCCTCAAATGTGCTACCAAAACCCTGAGGACACTGCAGGAATATAAAAGTCAAGGTTTTTACATTACATACTAATTTTTTTTCCTTTCTCATTCATGGACTGCTTGAGGTAAATGGCTACATGGAAAATAAAAAGGAGAGGCCGACAGATATCACTGAAAAACACATCCAAATATTTCACTACCCATATTGACACAGGGAAGAGCTAAATCTCCCATCATCTGGAGAGTCCATTTAATCTGCCAAAACCTCATTAGTAATTACTTTCATCATTACCCCGTCCCCAAAAGGCTATTATCTTTATTAAATAATGGATAGTTCTGCCTGTCCCTTTTCAAAGGTTGCAGCCTAAACTTTTTGAGACAAAAATCAGACTGAGCGATTGAGTTTTGGGTATTTGCAGCCAGAAAAACCCACATTTATGTCTGTGCAATAGAGACCTGGGCACTCAGGTAACTCCTCACGGCCAAATGCATTGGTGAGGGTCTACTGAGACATTTCATCCTGCCTGCTCACATTTTTAGTGTCTGGTAAGAGTTGGGTAACTCTAATGAGTATTCTGCAGTTAAACAAAGTTAACCTGACATGAATTCTCTTGCATTTGAGGTGGACAGGATCAACTCAGCTGCACAGAATATTCCTTGGGCTTTGCTCACTCATGGAAATTCCTGAAGATTTGACTGAGGGCTTTGCAGGGGAACATCCAGACTGCCTCAGGTGGGCTTTACCAGCAGAGGGGCACCCAAAGAAAGCCTCACCTTTAGCAGCTCACCTCAATTCCCTGAGTTGGGAACAGACTCATTCACCCAGAGACAAGAGGATGTTATGTGTTCCTTGTAAATGCACACATTTCTCCATTTTCACAACTAACCAAAACCATTTCTCTCTAGAAATCGTGTGGTTTTATGCTGTTCAATCCAGAAACATTCCCGTATTTATAGCTGATCTGGGTGAGCAACAGTAACAGTCAAGCTTTCATGTTTTGCTTCAGTACTTGCACCTCCAGCAGCAGTGATAACACACATGGCATCACAAAACCCACCAAAAAGGTAGCAACACCGAAATGTTAAAGTTATTTAGACTGAGGAGTTACTTTTGCTTCTGGTTGAAGTTTCAGAAAGAAGAATAGTTTGACTAAGTATTCCTGTATCTTCCTGGGCACTCTGAGTGCCAGCTCTGCCCCAAAGGAGAGGGATGTGTGACCTGCAAGCAGAGCCTGGGGTGGGCAGGCTGGGGCAGGGGACACATGGACACTGTTGCTCAGCTGAGGGCCTCAAATTGCCCACAGTCTCATTTCCAAACTCACCAAATGCGAGAAATTCGCACACGCTACAAAAACGAATCCCCGATTCTCCTTCTGTGCTCACTGAACTCCACAGTTCAAAACTTTGAGTCCTTAATCAGTTCAGCCAAAACATATTTATTCAGAAAAGGGTTTTTCTCAGATTTTGACTCAAGCCATACAAAAGAACCTCTCCTAAGCCACACAGAGATAATGCTGCACTCTAGACTCCCGTTCCTGCTTTTATGCAGTTTTATAAAGAAGTCTGTCCTCCTCCCTTTTTGAAAGAAAAACCTTTCATAGTTTTCATAAAGGAGTTGAGAGTATTTAACAATTACCAATCTCCAAAGGCATGTTTAACTTCCCTCATTTACAGAGCTGCTGGATAATATTTACACGTTCTCAGCTCCCACTGGTGACCTCTCTTTCCCTACCAACAGTACTCCTCAGTTCCCATACTTTCAAAAGTAAATATTTTTACTTTCTTTCTTTATAAGCACATTGGAGTCATTAATCCCTTTAGAATCCAGTGCATTCATTTATCTGGGTATAAAAGACATGTTTTTCACCTGCACAGAATATTTTCAATTTACCCTGAATTGCAGGAAAGGCTCCAAGTTTGCAGAAGACATTGAGCACCTGAGTGCATCAGACTCTCATCTCTTCCTCCTGTGCTGCAATTCAAGCTTCTCCCTTTTGTCCTTCCAACAATAATCCCAGGGATCAGACAATCTGTGGGACTAACTAACAACCCCTCAACACGGTGATGGGTTGAATAACAGTGACACATGTTTCTGGAAGCTGATAATGAACCCTTTTGTAATTCACACAGAGAGGGACAGCACTTAAACAAGGCACCACATGTACAAAAGGAGAAGGAGCCACATCCAAACCCATTCCGTGCATTTTAACAAACAATTAGGAAGAAAAGATGTCTGAGATTGAAAGAAAAAAAAAGAAGAAGAAAAAGGAAAGTGGGAACAAGATGGAAAAGGTGTGATTTATTCTCATGGTTCACTTCAGGTATTTTTAGGTATTCAAGACTGAGCCATAAGATGAAGACTTTATTCTCGTCTGGTTTTTTTAACTTTGCTAAGCTCATCACACCTGGCAGAACATTTCCTAAAGGCTGCCAAAACCTGAACTCAATTTGTGAAAGAAACAATAATCAGCCATTAATTGATTTTTGATTCCCTATTCATCCCAATCAAATTCATCTTTGTGCTCTCATAAATCCATGATTATTACAATCACTCTGTCATGTTTGTCCTTCCTTGCAGGATGGAGCCCAAAAAGGAAAAGCCACAGTAATTCTGTGGGATGCCACCAACCAGGTGCTACAAACTGACACCAATACTGATGGTGCCTCCCTGCATCTGGTTTATTCCTCCTTCTCCCTTGAACCAAAGCACAACAGCTCAGCCAATATTTGGGAGGGAGCAGAAGCTGCACAATGACAGCTTGGCTGGCGATCCTCTCCTCAAATTGCTCAGACCTCGAGCTTATCGAAATCTGACTTCTCCAGAACAACCTCCAAAATGTGACTAATAGGCTGATTCTCCTCCAACAATATCTATCTTGGTTCCTGCTGTAAAATAATCAATTACACTAAATGGAATTATTTATACAGAATACGAAAGCAGTTCAGCTTTGGTGGAAGTAATATGCTTATCAGATGGATTAAGATCTAATAGGCTTTTCTCTCTCAAAGTGTAGCTGTTCCTGATAGTCTATCAACCCTCTTATGTAAATTACTTTGCTCTTGACAACATAAATTAGATGAAAGAACTATATTTTGTTTACAGATTTCAACTAACAGGATTTTAAATGTATTTTAAAACCGTGCCAGTACAATCAAAAACTGTGTTTATGAACTGAAATTGCCCTAGCTTATTACGACTAATGAAACAAAAGTGAGCTCTGCATACTTTTTGTTAATATGGTGACTCCATGAAAATCAAATATTTATGTCTTTGGTCTAGACGAATTAATACACAATTTCTCCACCACAGGGGGAGAAAAAAAAAAGCCAATATCTTCCTTAATGGGTGGCTTAATGGAGTATCTTATTTCTCCAGGCGCAGCACAGAAGAGCTGAGGTCTGCACAGGGATTCAGGGCAAAAGGGAGAGGAAAGCAGGAGCTGATGCCTGGAGCCAGCACAGGAGGATGCCAAATGTTGGCTCTTCATGGAGACTGCACAGTCAACTGCTGCTCCAGGAAAACTTCATCAGCCCCACATTTAAGAACATTTACTCTGATTTCTAGGAGTTGTCTTTGACTTCTCTCACCTCTTTCCTTCAGGAAGATGGTAGAGGAGCCCTTGTACTGCACTTGAAATGAGAGTTCCATTAGAAGCCCTAAAAGCATTCTTTAGAATATCTTTATCCTACACAGCTCAGAAAACATTTCTTAAAATGCATGCAGTAAGTTGAAGCAGTAGATTACTTAATATATTTAGTATATTTAGCTATATGCAAATGATATCAAACAAAGAAAAACTTTGGACTTGGATTGATGTGAAAATACAGGAAAAGACAGAGATTTGGGCATTTGTAGATTCATTTTTTAAACCTGGGTAACACAGCACAAAAGCAGTTTGGCTCAATATGCCCATTTCACAGCTCTGGACTAATTAATATCCAGTAAATTACAGTTGGCCCAGAGCTTGGATAAGCAAAACATAACAACACACACTAAAACAAGTCTTAAATAATTTCACCAAAGCCCAGATGATTTCGCTATGAGATGCAAATAAGCATTTTTGCCAAAAGAGAACAAATAATTTATGATGCTATTTAAAAGCTGGTAACTGCTTCTCTTATCTGAAAAAAAAAAAATAAAAAAAGGGAAAAAACCAAGTCCCTGGCTTGATTATGATTCACTGTGTGTGTCAGTCCTCTGCATCAAGGGAGTGAGAGCATCCTTTTATCTGTGTTATTCGTCAGGACAGATTGAATAATGACAAGTGGAGTGCCGAGCAGAGTTTACTCACAGATTGGTTAACATCATTTTGTTCCCAGAACAAGTCTCACCGGCCCTTATCAGGAGTCTCCCAGAATTGTTTGAAAGTTACAGGCAGCACACCAAGAAAATTAATTTCCCTGTCTCCCTCCCAGTGTTGTCCAAATCCTGTTACCCTTATTCACACACAGCAATTCAGCGCTCTGAGCATGCAGGGCTGCTGCATTTCTGCTTAGTCTCACTAAATCCAGAAACATATCATTTCCACAGACCCATGCAGGGTTCCTTTTCCATTAGGCTGGCAGAAGAAATTTTCTTTTACACACACGCATATTTTATTGCTGTTTGCTCTAAATTCACTGGCAGCAATTATGAGCTTTGCTCACCAACAAACGCCAACATTGGGAGGGTTTTAACAGAAACATGGTTCAAGCAGCAGCTGTTTGGCCCCAAGAGTGTGGAGTTCCTCCACTGCTGAAGGAACCACGCCAGCAGAGAGATGCCACTTCTGATTTACAGCAAGAGACACACCAGGGATGTTTTTATGCCTTGGGAAATCCAAAGCTCCAATATTCAAAGAATATAGATTTTTCTCAGCTCGCTGCCAGAATTAGGAAAAATATATGTGACTGTATTTTTTTATGTATTACTCTTTCAAGTTTGCCCTAAGATTTCAGCTTTATGAATGGATCCAAGAGAAATGATACAATGGGAAGTTGCTTGTACAGTGGGAAGATGAATTCAGGGAGAAAATTAACAGATAAAAAAAGCTCCACCAAGATGTTCTAACTCAAATATGGATGGGTGCAGCTTTCAGTGCCAGCTTCCTACAAGAAACACGGGCTGTCTGATTGCACCCTGCATGTCTGCATGAGCATCTGTGGGTCTGTGCCATGAATTTTTAAACACATATTACCTTTTTTAATCAAATTCAGCAAAGATGATGCTGATGATTTCATTTACCTTCTGCTTTAGTGGAGACCTCAGCATGCAGTAATGTGCTGAAGAAAACAAATCTACGGTTTGAGCCTTATGCTTGTTTTCAAACAAATTTCTGGTGTTTTACCTCTCATCAACATCTGTGAGAGCTGCCCAAAACTGCTCACAGCAGCATGGGCACAAATGAGAGGCTTTTCCACCCTTCTGAGTAGTCTGCCCCAGTTCTGGCAAACCAGTCAGGATTTCTGCTCCTCAAACTGCTCAAGCCAGTTGGGATCCCTTCAGCAGAACCATGAGAAGGAACCACAGTTTGTACATTTCTGCCAGGAGATAAAAGAAATCTTCAAAGGGTGAATTTCTCCCCAGCTCGGGGAGAAATTCTGACAGCTGGGTCCCCTTCCCTAGGAGCTGTCACCTTGTTGATCCATACTCCAAATCAACCCACAGCTTGCAATGAACTAATTCAACACTCAGTTTTAATTTCACCACATTTGAAAACCTGTTTTTTTTTGTTTGGTTGGGTTTTTTTTTTCTTTAATTTATAGGCTAGAGGCACAGTAAGTAAAATTTACAGTACTTTCCTGAGGACAAGTGAAAAACACTGAGGTTACAGACCTCTCCAGAATGGATGCTGAACAGATGTTTTCAATGTCTGCATTCTGAACTGAAATTAAAGGACACAAATGTCTATGGCTTTAAGATCTCTGCCAACAGCTCGTTAATACCAACAAATGGCATCTAATGATGCCTCAAAATGGGTGATTTTTCTAATTCTCCTCTTTTTTAGGAAATAAGATTTAACCAACTAAACAAAATAAAAGAGAGAGAAGTGAAAAAATATCAAATAATAAAATCAAGAACTTAAAACAGGATCTTAAAAGTCCCAGCTACAAAGCCTGACAGCCACGCAGAAGGTTGACAGCAGAGATAGGGTTTAATATTCTCTTATGTGAGAGAGCTTTGAATCTCATTTAATTTTATCAGATTTAGAATCATTTGCTAAGGTCCAGACAGCCAACTAGTGTAAATCAGTTGAGCTCCATTAACTTCTACGGAATTACAGTTTCCAATTTACATCAGCTGAGAACCTTGCTGTTATGCTGCTATTATTATCTGCTATTTATAATGCAATAATACAGAAAGCAATCATCTTCAACATGTGGCTCAACAGGCTCTCTGGCATTGTCCTGCAGGCTCTGGAGGACTCTGCTCCTCCAGGCCATGCTGCCCAGAGGAGCAAGGTTTTCTGGGTTGTATTACATGCTCCACAATCAAACAAATGGAGTGCTAAGGATGGAGTCCAATAGTTAATTCTGAAATCTGACCATAGTTTGGCTGTGATACACAAATATAATAATTATAATACAATTTATATATAATATATATACATACAATAATTGTAGTAATAAAAATAATGTATTTTATTATATAAAATATATATTATATTATATATTTCCTTCAAAAAAAAATCTCATAGTGTTGATAAGCAAGGGATTGGGAAGGAGAAAACAGGGCCAGAGAATGACATGACATGACAAAAGCATAGCTCTGTAGCTACAGGGAGAAGGGGAAGTCCTGCATTCTCCATAGTTATGGCTGGGTCACTTGCTTCTCTGGGAGTCAAAAACCATCCACTCTCAAAGCTGTACAGTATGAAGACTACAGAGACCCAAATCCCCCATTTCCTAGTTTTAAACAGAAATTCTGTAGTTATGCATTGCTCTTGTGCAACCCAGAGTGAAGGCAGCCCCCAATCCCAAAGCTGAGCCCCTTCAGAGACAAAGCAGATTTTTCTCCAAGGTTTGGCACTGCCCTGTACCCACACCAAGGCAATGTGGGAGGATGGACACTGAGACCTGCTGTGACCAGAGGGGTACACAAAAAGACACCAAAGAGGAAGTAATTCCCATTAACAAATGCAGCATGAGGCCACATCTCATGGGACAATCAGAACTTTGCAGCTTTCCTAATCAAAGCAGCCTCTGTTCCCTGTTCCCTCCCTGGCTGCCTCCCTTTTTTGAAGCTGAACTTCTGTTAAGTTCAAGGGCTCCAAAAGAGAAATCCTGTGCAGATCTTTCTCTTTTTACTTATGAACTCCTACTCAGTAGACTTCAACTTCACAAAGTGCTCCAGCTCAGGCAGAGTTTCTCTGAAGCAAAGGGGAGCGCTCACACACCTGAAGGGCAGAGCTTGGCTGGATCAGGGTGGCAGGTTCCTTCTCACCAGGCTCTGAGGCACACAGGACACTGTTAAATATAGCAAGCCCTCTGTTCAATGGATTTATTTTCCTCCTGGACTATCACTGGCTGCCAGGTTTCACAGCAGTGCTGTCCACAGGCTGCCACTGCTTGTCCCCAGTGAGAGACATGGTAGATGCTGGCAGAGGAGCAGACAGATCATCTCTGAACACATAAATAACACATAAAAAAGTTTTCCATTAGCACCCAGTAAACTGTTACTTGCTTCCAGCAAATACCACATTAGAACATCTTATTCTGCCCCTGTCAATAATCTGGCTGAGCACAAATCCTGACTGTTTGCTGGGTTTGTGCTGCTCTCTAGGAGGATGATTGAGAGCTGCTGTATAGACTGATCAAGCAACCCATTAATATTTCACAGCTGGGCTCGGGCTGACTGGCAGCAATTATTCCACAGATTACTTTTTCATTTGAAGTGCAGCTGGTCATCCATTACTTTCTCCACGGCTTTGAAGCTCCAATAATTCCAATTATTTTTATCAACAGGAGACAGGTAAACTGGCTCTATGGAAATCTTCCCTGACATGGGCACTGAGTAGTGACTCAGCCCACCTCCATTACAAATCCACTCGTGAGAGCTCAGATGTTTGTGTACAGTGGCAAACTCCCTGGTTTTCCAATCTAGAACACAGTGTGTATTACTGCTGTAAAAGCCTTTAACTTTAGTTTAAGCTAAAAGTTGGCAGTCGCCAAGCTTTCCTTATGTGCTCTATTACCTTAGACAGGGCTGGACCATCAACTGGTTTCCATTAATGAAGATATTGTCAAATCTCTAAGTGGCATCCTTCAAAAATAAAGCCTTGCAGAGCCACAGGGCCACAATGGGCAATCTCATCCCTGAAGGTTGTTCAGCCCCATTCCACAGCCCTGGCAGAACCTCTGGGATTGAGCTCCTGGAGAGCTGGATGTGGCTGAAGGGACACAAGGGCAGCTCTCCCACCTGGAGGGCACCTGCGGAATGCAGACACTGAAGTGCAGGATGATTCTCTCATCACAGTGGGGATTTTTTGCATTGCTCAGAGCAAAGGGAGACTCTCAAGCTCTCCCACATTCCCTGCCAGCTCTCTCCTTGTATACAGCACCACAGATCAAAACCTGATATTGTACAGACAGGAAGGGTTCAGAGTAAAACTGGCAATCAGATCCAGTCTGCAAGTTTGCATTTAATCCTGGAAACATTAGCTGGATTGAACCTGACTGCTGAAGAGTTATTCTCCCCTGCTTGACTGGAAGGTCACAGACATCTCTGATATTAACAGCCTGGCAGAAGTCAAGGCTCTGTGTGCATGGACTGCTCTCTCCCCATTCCTCATCTGCCCAGAACTTTCTGCTCCACTTGCTCAGCAAGTGGGCACTTTGAATAATGTGGGAAAACACCACTTATGTATTCATAGGGCTCCTCTGTCTCACTGCTGCAGTACTGCCAACTTTGCTTCAGGACAGAATTTTATTCTGCACCCATTCTTCTTAATCTGAAGGTCTGTTTAAAAGGTCTGCTCCACAGAATGATAGTTCTGGTGCTCGCTGCTCTGCTCTAATAGCAGCTACATTTACTTCATTTCAGTGGGAGTGAGATTGCTTCTCTTCGACTCAGTGGGAGGGAAACTCGTGGGATTTTTTCCAAGTCATCCCTTGAGCATGTGCACTGTAGCAGCTTTTCTTACATTAGGGCCAGGCTAATAGGATTAACAAAGTGAGGCTGTAGGGCTCTTCCTTCCCCCATTATCCCCACCAAGCTCTTTCTTCTCTCCAGTGCCACCCACCAGGGATGAAGTGATGGGATGTGTGTGTGAAGTGCATGCTGCTGTCTGCATTTCTCAGCCTTCCTTTCTGCTCTACTCCCAGCACAACTCCACAAGAAACACGGAGGCTCTGAGACTACAGAGCAAGAGGCAGCCCAAAGGCAGATGCAGAGAGGTCCGTTTGGGATATTCTCCTCCACAGACTGCACTGCAGCTCTGCCTCAAGCCTACACTGCTGACAATCCTCAGGATTAATGCTGCTTTCCCCAGTGTGAGCCTGCACACTCCCACTCAGCATTATGTGCAGCAATTCCTCCCCAGAGCAGGGAGGCAGCAGCAAATCCCAGATTTCTGAATGTGCACTGCATGCTTGTGAATGCTACACTGGATTTCCCCTCTCAAGGAACCACCTGCAAGGCTGAAATCCCAATTCTGCCCAGGAACAGCCCCACCTGCAGCCAGGCTTCCTTTTAGAAGGCACAGAGATTGTCCCTACATGGTGCATCCATCTCAAACACTTGAAAAACACCATTGAAAGTGTCCTTATTTCAGCTCACTGAGTATGAAATACATGCATAATACCCAAGAAAGTTACCAGAAGATAATTTTACTGCTATAATAGCCCATCTCACTAAGTCCCTGAAGGCACACTCCACAATCCACCAAGCACAGGAGTATCCCAGTGGGTATTTCTGCATTGCTGCTTTTAACAAAGTGTAAAAGAAGAGTTCTGGGAGCTGCAGGACAGGTGGCCACACTCACCTCCTGGCCATGCAGGGGCCTCCCAGGTGATGCTCAGACTCTCAAGCCTTACTGAGCACAGCTGCTGCCATCCCAAAATGCCTCCAGCATCCCAAACCACCTGGCCTGCTCAGATCCCTGTGCTCCCCTCAGGCTCCAGGTGAGGCTTCCCAGGCATGGCCTTGGGCTGAGCTGCCAAAATCACTGTCTGCAAGGGCAATAGGCTCTGCCTGGGGAGCTGAAAACCCCCGTGTGCCCTGCTCTGCCTGCAGACCTGGGGCAATCAAATATTTAATGTATTGAGCACAGAACTCCCTGCTAAGAGCAAGAGCAATTAAAGACCTGCTGACTCATCAGATATCAAAGGGGAAGAGACTCAGCAGGGAATAGAAACATTCTGGAGGAGCCAGACGTCTGCAAAGCACTGGGCCAGGAATTCCCATTAACAGCATCCCAAACAAGCTGGGAACAATGTTTGCTTAAACTCCCCAGTGGGGAGCTGCAGCACCAAGAGGGGAAAAACCAAAGGAAAATGGGTATTTTGAAATTTATAAAGAATTGGTCCTTTATTCTGCAATAAAGAATGTCAGAAGATGGCAATGTTATGGTCCTGGATGCCTGCAAGCAGCCCGAGGAGCAACGTGGATATTTTGGAAAATATCCTTTCAGCTTTTTCTGCAAGCCAACTGTGCACGGGCATATGTTTTATTAGGGGGCCACTCCTGGCATTTCTGCTTGGCATTTTTTCCTGCATGTGCTGCTTGCTGGCCCTGAACTAAAGCCCTGCATAAAGGAAGCTGAGTGTGAGTCTGAGCCAGGGACTGGATCCTCAGGTCACCTCTGAATTTTCCTGAGCAGAAGGCAGTGTGTGCAGCTGCTGAATCTGTGTGCTGATAACTCTCAGGGAAAAGGATTAAAAGTCAAATCTCAATTCCAATAAACTCATCCATGAATTAACAAAAGCCAAACTGAACATTAATATCCATGTGAGCAAGGCTGCTGTGAGTAACCAGGTCCCATAAGTGCCTGTGTGAAGTGACTTGGAATTTTCTGTGAGTCACTGTCAGGAGACATTAAAAATCTATGAAATTGAGAAGTTCCTAAAGCTGACAATGCTGAAAGGATCACTGCACATCCTTTCAGATAAACCCATGGCATTGCTCGCTGGTCAGCAGCACAGGGCTGGACAGGAGTCCAAAATTTGTGATTACCAGACAGGTTTGGCACCTCCAGTGCTAAACAAACACACTGAAACCCAAGGAACTGCCCCAGCACAGGACTGGAGCCTCACAGTGACCAGCTGCTCCTTTGGGAAAACACCTTTGACATCACTGAATGTTTACTCCTCCAAATGTCATAACCAAAGACAAACTTTCTCTCTGCAATGTCAAAAGTGCAATTTAAAAACCACAAGGCCTGGCCAAAGCTGCTGCTCCTCTCTGCTCCAGAATGTTCCCCTGCTTCCTTTTCCACAAACCTGCCTGGTGTCCTGCAAATATTCCCATAAAATTACCCACCTGTAGAGACAACATCCTGATTTCTCTGCCTGAAGGTCACTCAAGTGAATCTGTGTCCCTCACTCGAGGTGCTCAGTTTGGCTAACCATAAAGCAAAGTGCCCTTTAAGTGTGTATCACTTTAGCCCTAAAACACCTAATCATTAACAATTTAAAGCCAAAAGGAATTTAAGTGAGTTAGACATCCTGTAATAGGCCTTTTGACTAGGGCCATTAGGAACATTTTGGTTCAGTTCAGCCATAATTTATCATCCTGAATGGAATTTACCTGAAAGGCAAGCAGTGCCTTCAGCTCTTGGAGCTATTCTCCTCAAAAAAAAAAAGAAAAAAAAAAAAAAAAAAGAAAGAAAAAAAAGAAAAAAATCCATTCAGCTTTTATGATTTCCTAAATATCTTAAGGTTATGAATACCAGATAGCTTCCAGCTAGGCATTTACTGTGTCTGTAATAGCCAAAACCTATCCAAAATCTCCTGAGGCTAAATACTGCAGAGAGAGAGAAAAAAAGTAATCATTTTATATTCCTGTGCCTGGTAGGAGAAACCTGCTGCAAGAAGGTTAAAGCAGGGTAGAGTGGTTTACCTCCCCAGGTAATTATCACAGCTTGGGCAGCTCCTCAGCCAACAGCAGCTCTGCTGATCAGGGCACCCACAAAAGCAGCAGAGCTACCCTGGAACCTCTGCAGAGCATCCCCCAACACCAATGCACTCCTGGATGGAGATGGTAAATTAAGAAATGGGCACAGCTTAGCTATTAAACAGCAACAGGGCCATAAAATAAGACATTTCAGCAACTATATGTGATTTTTAGGCTGGTGTCAACTTACAGTGATGCTCCAGTTATTCTGTAGAATAGAAAGTCTGACAGCCTCTATAAACATGGCTCATTTTTATATGTGAAAGGTATAAAAATGCTGATGCATTATACTGTTGTATATAAACATGAAAAATAGCAAAGGTAAGCCAGAAAAGGTTTAAGTCCTTCAGAATTTAATAGAAAAAATATCCAACCATCTTTCTGTGAGATTACAGAAAAATTATATCCCTATCAAAGAACTGTGAAAGATAACAGAAAGCTGCTGGGATGGACATGTTCTCTGCTTAATTTAGTAGATTTTGAATGTCATTTCTATGAAACTGTAGTCACTCCATTATTCTTCAGTTTTAAAGATTTTTTTTTCCTATATAGACAAGTATGGAAAAGCTATGAAATACCTGAAATATTGCTCCAAATACCAGAATATAAAAATACCATATTCTCACCTTACACTGCTAATACTGACATGGATTGCTTCTCCCTCCTATCCACAACAGAAAAACCTGCATGGCACCAGATTTCTTTAACACAAGGCAAGGACCACCCTCTCACTTCAGCTGCAGAAATCTGGGTACAGCTGGGCTGGCAAGCCTCAGCACAGGAAAAGATTGTATTGAACAGAGAGGTCCATTCCTTTGATTATAACAAGATGATGTCGAATGCCTGACTTGGCATGGCTGTGAATGACTTTTAGTGGAACTAAGGTCAAGAAAGATGGGAACTTATTAAAAATAAATACATCAGAGGAAGGGAATATGCATGCTCTGAGACTGCCACTGAGTGCAGGTTTAAGAAATATTTAATTCACTCATTAAAACTCGACAGAGACACCTCTGATTGAACTCCTCATCCACAGAACGAAAATGGAGGGGCAGAAAAACAGTGTTTGAGTGTGAGCCCTCAGTAATGAGGACAACATCACATCCAGCAAGGTCATCTGTCCCCCATCCCCATGGCACAGACACAACCGGCACTGCCACGTGCCTGCAGAAGGCACAGGCAACTGCTCTGCTTCCTCTTCCCATCCTTTGAAAGGATTTTCACAGGGAGTTGGCAGCTTTGGTAAGCAATTAGTGTATATTACTGAGACACTTTGCAGGGTTTCTAGAAGCCAGAAGGAGCCACGCTGGGAGATCTGCTTTCTGCCCTAAATATAGCAGCGTAAGAAATGAAACGCGAGTGCCAGATTTCAGTGGGATTTCCCAGGGTGAAATGCAGTGCACACACGGCTCATTAGAGACCTTTAAAACAGAAACAAGAGCTACAGATTGCACCAGAGTATTCCCTTCCCAGTGCTGCTGCTGAAAACATTTTGGATGGATGGTGGTCATTTCCCCACCGTGGACCTCATCATCTCTCTCAGTGAGCATTTCAGCCAGCGCCTCCAACATGAGCATCAGGGAGGACTGTGACTGAGCAGAGAGTTCAGCCATTCAACTTCACATTTCTTACTGGATGGATTCATTTCAAGAACAGGAAAACATGCAATGAGGAAAAGGGAAGAGAAATGAGCACAACTGATTAGTTTACTCTCATTCACAGGGGTGTAATTGTCCACCATTTCCAGGTTCCTATGCCATGTTTCCAAAACTGGAAGCCTGTTTCTGCAAGACTTCAGAGCATGGATTTGTATTCTTTTTTTCCAGCTATTTCTGTCTGCAGAGCTCTCTTGGGTCCTTGTATATGTTCTGTACTGCATAAATCCTCACAGTATCTATGTATTTGTTTTAAACTGACAAACTTCCTAGGTGAGTGAAACCCATTTAACATGTCACCCTGCAGATTATTACCAACCCAAAGCAATAGTCTCTTCTATTGCCTATGAGGGGGGAAAAGTAACTCCAAAAACCTCCAAACTAGGACAGACTCTTCTTTGCAATTGCCCAGACACTGTCAATAATTCAAAGTTTAAATCCCTGTCCCTTGCAGTTGCTTTCTGGGGCTCTATGCTGCCAGTTTGATCTTCCCTCACTTGTAACTGTGCAACCCCAACTTGATGCTCATTTATATCCCTGCAAGAGGAGAACTGAGTCATGAAACAACTGACTGGCCACTCCATGTGTGTTTAGCATAATTTACAAGCAAAACTGGAATTAACTGCCTCCCCACCCCAGGTTCTGACCTCACCTACAGCAAGATTTCTGCCCTCAAGTTGAAAGCTGTTCCCTTGTGCAGATCGCTCCTGTAGTGAAATCTCTCAATGTCATTTTGGTGAGTGCAAATTTGTTATGAGCTGCCCTGGGTGGCAGCTGGGAGGATGGAAAGTGACCACAGTGGTGGTGGGAAGAGAGCTGAGGATGCCCCAGCTCCTGACATGGCAAGAACAACAGGGTCTTTATTGGCCTCAGCCTTCCTGTATAGAGAATTGTTATTTCAGCCCTGAATATGTAAAAGCTCCTCATTCTCAGCTCAGTATAAAAAGGACTGACAAGGCAAACTGTTCTGCACAAAAGCTTCCTATTAGAAGAAAGGTGTAATGGCAGTAAATGTAGCTCCACTGGGAAGAAGAAAGGAATTACACACATCAGCTTTCTAACATCCAGCCTGCTTCTTGGGCAAAGCACAAGGCTGAATCCTTTGTCATACCAACAAAGACAAATATCTTTGGTCAATAGAAAACTTCAAATAAAGATGAAATTTGCCTTTCAGTCTATACCTGCTAGTGAAGTGAATTGTTCTCTCTTCTAGACAAAGCAGTTTTCTGTAAATGCACCTGGTATTTCCACAACTCAGCCATCAGCTGCTCAGGCTGAATTCCCTCCCCTTCACAAGGCTCAAGGCATTGCTGCAAGCCTTCCATCAGCCTCTGTTGATGACATCTCCCTGTAAATAAGTGCTGGATTCAGAAGTGGTTTGTCTAACTAGCACAAATATGTAACTAGCAGGAATTCCCTTTCTATTGTACTATAGAAAATAAAGAACATAAAAGGCATTTGATTTCCTCGTTTCCTAGAAGAAAATTCTCTAATGTCTTGTTTTGAAAGATGAATATTTGTTGTCAGAAACAATACCACCCTGTTAAATAACCTGAATCAAAATCAGCACCTACACATGTCTATATGACTTGCACCTACACAAAGTACAAGTACTTCAGGACTCTGCATAAAGAATTAAAACATTTTTTTTCTTATTCTTCAAATGAAGAGGTGCACTTTCCCAAGCATGTTTGCTTGCTAAGAAGTTAACAGAGGCAGGTCACAAATGTTTTCATGTGTTTACCTGCAGCTGCAACTTCAGGAAAAATAGACAAACAACGATGCTCCCATTTCTGACAATTCACCCATGGCCATCTCAGAGGTCACTCTAAAAGGTTTCAGTCCATCTAGAGATTTTCTGTTTCAGTGTTAATTAAAGAGAACTTTAGGGAAAATAAAGAGCAGAAATCAGATGCACATTCCTGCTGACTTGTGTGATACCAGGCATTAATGAACAGGTGACAACACAGGAAAGCAGAACCCTCTCATGCTTCTCAACTTTGGTATCTTCAGTGGAAAGAATAAGCAGCAGAAAATGGCCATGCCTGCTGCCACAACATACAAATACTGATTTATGTCAGGCCTGCTTTCAGACCCACCACACAAGGAGGAGTTTAACAGCACCAAAGGGTGCAAGCAGAGACATCACTGCCAGGAGCTGCATGGAAATGCTGACAGCTGTAATTAGGCAGAATTTGTGTCATGGAAGTGCTGTGTGAGTGGAGGTGGTGGCTTTACCATGAGGTGACATGCTCCTCTCTCAAACAGGCATCCCTCAGCCCCCAGTACCACTGAGCCAGGCACAGCAGCCCCTGGGCAGGGCAGGGCTGGTTCCAAGTGCCTGTGCCAGGCATGGGTGGTTTATAAAATGCCACCCTGCTCTAGGGACAGGCTCCATGTGCCAGGATGAACAGGGAATGGAGCAGGCATGAGAAGTGTACACTTTTTGTAGCATTAAAAACTAAGGCACACACAGGTGGAGATGCAGGGAAATGTCCAAGGTGTTCCCAGCCCCAAAAGCTCTCCTGATGATTAACTTTGCACACCTCCAGCTGATGAAAACCCTCTCCTGTGTTTCACAGGACACACTGAGGCAGAAAGGTTTCACCAATAATAACAAAATACTTTTGGAAGGCAAAAAAACCTGTAAAAAAGCAGAAGCCACGAGGAGCACTTTGGCAGAAGATGTGCACCTGCACCCCTGCATCTGTGTCTGTAGCACAGCAGCTCAGGAATATGGGCTGTGCCTTGGACTTCTCATCAGCACACCACAAACCAGCCTTTGCAGTAATGCAACTTCAATTTTAGCTGGTTAGCCCACACTGGAGAATCATTTCTGAGGACCCTCAGTCGCCTTAATTGCACAAGGATAAAATAATTTTCAGGGACCCTATGTGTGGGAGTGAACTTTTCAGGTTTGAGGTTGTTTTTTTTTTTCCTTTTCTTGTGGTGGGATGGAAACTCAAAGCACTTCAATTAGAAGCAATTACTGGAGATGTAGAGGCTTCTCTGAGGTTAAGCTGCCCTTCATTTTCCCAAGAGAAGCCTTTAATTAAATGCAAATAATCACAAATTTCATATAGCAAATTGCCATAATTTCTCTTTTAGTTACTGGATCTCATTTGGAAAGGAAAGGGGTGGGCAGTAGCACTGGGTGGACACAAAGTAATGAGAACTCAAGAGGTTAAGGCTGAATTACCTGTGTGAATCTATTCCTCTTCTCTAAGTCTGGCTGCAAGCACATCATTTCAGTGCTAACAGGCTGTCCTTCATGCAAGTGCACTGGAGTGCAGTCCCTCAGAAAGAGGCCAAAATACAAATAATTACCTCAGTCCATCTTGCTGCTGGCCACGGCAGCGGAGGCAGGACGGGTTCAGGGCAAGATGCAATTGAAGTGGAAATGGCCAGAACTAAAACTCAAGCTATGATGAATTTGAGCGATATATTCAAGTTCATCTCCACTGCAGAGCTCTGGAAGAACAGGCACAGGAAATGGCAGCACGTATTTTAAATGCTTCTATCAAATGAGGCATGGGAGTGGAGAAGAGCTAATACAGGGATAGTATTTCCCCCTTCAGGAGGGGACAGACAGACTCTGCACAGCACAGGGCTGCAGTTTGGGCCTCAAACCCCTCAGTCATCACAGCAAGAAGGTAAATAAAGTAAATGCACAACTGTGGGAAGAATAGGGCACGTCTCTTTTACTTTTTGCTCAGCCAAACACGAGCTCCCCTCACTGAGCAGGCAGGACCCAGCTCCACGCAAAGCACAGGAACATTTCTGCTCCTCAGCGTTTCAGACTCTCCTCAGCCATTTACAGTTCTAAGAGAAAGCCACCACCCTTCCCTTTCCATGGTTATGCTCCAGCAGCAGGAGCTCAGAATGCCAAGAAAGCTTTTCTGAGAAGCTGATGGCTTTGCAGTTCCAGGACAAGAGGAAAGAGACATGGAGGCTACTCCAAGCAGCACCTCTGCCTGAAGGCAGCCATGCAGAACAGCTGCTTCAGAGGAATTGTATTTCTGTTCCAGCACTGGCTGCTAGGTTTGGAAAGCCTGGAAGGCCATTGCTTTTCTGCTGTGCAGAGAGTGCAGGAGGGATGTTGGGAAGCTTAGAAAGAAAAAAAAGAGCTCAAGGAACAAGAGAAGCAGCAGCAGCAAACTGACTCTATGGCTCAGCATGGCACATCGTTTCTGTGTGGATTCCCAAATTAAATCATTTCTGCTCCTGCACTGTGAGAATATGAGGAAGGATCAGGTTGTAAGCTGTTCAGAGGACTCACTGATTATCGACATTTTAGCAGTGAGCTTGCTTTTGTTCTTTTGCACATTTATAATAATACCTTTTACATGTTCTCCAAGAGACAAATCTCTCTCTGCTTCAGAACTGCTAGTCTGAAGATCTTTTGTTGGCACTGAGATGAATGCTAATATGAAATATCTTATTTCTTCAGATGAAAGAGGCTGAGAACAATCTCCTCTGGAGGGAGGTGGCAGGAGGGAGGATCTGGGATCAAGAGTTTATGACTCACCCTGCACAGCCCACCCATGCCCTCCTTGCTGTTCCACCTCACACTGAGCAGCTCCTCCTGGGCTCTTAACCCTTCCCATTGTGCTCCCCCCATCACAGCAGGGACCAGCACACAGGGCCCTCTGCTCATAGGCAGAAATGCCTGGAAATTAAGAGTTATTCCAAAAAATAAATTATCAACCTCCCATTGCAAACCTCCCAAATCCCTGTCACTCTGCTCCCTTCCCCATCTATTTGTATCCCTCTGTTCTTGGAGACATCTAACAAAGCCGTCATGTATTTTTAATGCAATCAGGTATTTTCCTGCTGGGGATGTACACCAGACCAGTTATTGAGTCTCAGCAGGGCCCACACAGCAAGTCTGGCTGGTGATGGTTTGCCTGCACACGTGCTCTGAGCTGCAGATGTGAGGAGATGGGCATTGCTGAGTTTCCCCCAAATGAGAAGCACTAATAACCAAGGGATGTGTCCTGGAGTATCTGCATGTCAGGGCTAAATTCTCTGGTGTCCAGGAGGAAAACAGCACCAATAAAACATTTCTCTGCTGTGGAGACATTTGTAATATCTTTCACTCCTGGTGAGTACTAAGTACAAAACTTATGCAGCAGCTTCTTTCACAGTAGAGATACCAATAAATAAAACTTCTTTGTTCTGCCTCTGAAAAATGCAGTAACTAAATATGTTTGAGATATTTGTTTCTCCTGGATGCATAGTTCTGTTCAGATGACTTGAGTATGAACAATGGCTCAGAAACATCTGAGAACTGAGAACAGGAATCCTGTCCATCAAGACGGAAGCACAGTCACATAAACTTCAGCTCCTTGTGAAACCCAACACAAAATATTTGAGGGAAAAAAGGGCCATCTGCCATCCTAATACTCTGTATACCACAGACTGCCTTGAGCAATTGTCAAAGGAAAAACTCCAAGAATTACCTAAGTGATTGCAGTGCAGAACATGCAGCTTGGGCTAGTGGCATGAGTAGAACATTTAATATTTCACTATTCCTTTTGCTCCCACAGCATAATCTGTCAGCATATCCAATGCCATGGCAGGCCTCTAAAAACTCAATGGTTCAGCAGGGAGTAGAGACAGAGAAGTAAAAATATGGGGACCTTTCATCATTTTTCGGTAACAAGGATGAAGAAAGCCTTATGTGCTTGTACTGGCTGAGAAAATGTGGTTATTAGGATAATAAAAATGAAATATTATGAGAGACCAATGTTTCAAAGGTGTAACACTAGAAGAAACTGATGCATTTTAACTCAACAAATCACCACTACCAAATCCTTGATGCCCTGGAGGATGCAGCCATGAAGGGGTCAAACTTTCAATAGCTTCACACAATATCCTATTTAAACTGACTATATTATTCTAAACTCCAAATGAGTGAAGGCAAAAAGTACTATATGTATCTTAAAAAAAGATAAGTAATCCCAGCTGCTTTTCATGCAGAAACAGAAACCCTCCAGGACTGAAATCTGGATGTCTAAAAACGAGTAAAAGAAAAGCATAGCACACTTTATCCTCAACCTAGAGGAAAGAAATTAGAAGTTGCTGTAAAGAAAACTGCAAATAAAAAGCATTATACTAAAGAGCTTGATCCACTGATGTCAGTGCCAAGATTCCTGCTGAATTCCAGCCAGGAAGGTTTTCACCCATAGGAACTTCTTCAGTTAATAGTACAATCACTCACAGCACTGCTGGTGTTGTCAGGCCACTGCAAGATTAACATCTTTATATCAGAAGATGCAATCCATGTGAATGAGGAAAGGAGGGAAATACACAAAGCTCTTGGGTCATGCAATGAAGTCTCAGAACAATTACTTGTTCTACAGAAAGAGCAACATGAATTAGGATGGGAAAGTGCACAATTCTGCGATGTATGTGTGCGCGTGCAAGGGGGAAAGGGAGAGAAACAGAACTTCACTCTTTCCTTAATAAGGATATAGTAATATTAATTCTAACTCCAGCCAATTTTAGCTGCCTGATTACAGCTGCACCAGCAGAAGCTGAAAAGCTGATCAGAGTTCCTTCCCATGTTGGCCTTACCACTGCACCTAAGAGACCCCAGAGAAATCATGAAAAGGGAACATAAACAGAACAGTCATTTTCTTCTGAGCCAATCTCTGATTTAAAAAAAAAAAAAAAGAAATTAGAACAAAGTCTATTCCTTTAAATCATTAATAGAAGAATCCTGCCAGCTAGGGCAATGAGCTTTCCTAACTCTAATCCATCTTTACTGCTGTGTTATTACCCCACTGTTTTCCTGTAATTGAAATGTGGCAGGTAGTTTACACACAAGAGGGAGTAATTGTATTGGAAATAACTGTTCATAACCAAATTTTAAAAGCTCATTTTTCCTAGCAACTTTTAATAAAGAAAGCAAGATAAGAATGATATTTAGCATTTGTGCCATCCACAGCAGCATTTTGTCTCTCTACATTGCCAACATTTCATTCAACTTTGCTAAACCAGACCCCTTCAGCTATGAATGCAGCCTGAGGCAAAAAATGGGGAAAAAACTGAACAATTGAAGTAATTTGTTCCTGTTCAATTAAAATAATAAAATATGGCTGAACTTCATGCTAAGGGATGAAAACCTCAGCAGCACATGCAGGCACAGAATTATTTAGGTCAGAAAAGACCTCTAAGATCATTGAGTCCAACCACTAACCCAGTACTGCCAATTCCACCCTAAACCCTGTCCCAAACCAGCACAGCTGCACCTCTGTAAACATCTCCAGGGACGGGGCTCTCCCAGTCTGGAGGAACATGTAAAGTTTGGCTCCTGAACACCAAGCTGCAGAATATTTTATTTACAAAACTAATCTGAAGCCTTTACTTTAGATGATTCTTAGAATACAGCTCTCCAGAAATTTCAAGCCTTGCAGGCTGATTGGGGAAAAATATTATTATTTTCTATTTATTACAGTTCAAAGTCCAGTAGAGCCTGCCAGTATATGACTACATATGCAAACAGCCCCTACCCCAAAAAATACAATCCATGACAAGCAATAGGAGGACTGGGAAAATCAAAGGAAAAGCAAAGGTCCTATATGGTTTGATGGGCAGACAAGTAGGTGGGTGTGTGACATTTAAATGCAGCCACAACAGGACACAGTCCTCATCTCTCCTGTTTAAAGCTCTGCCTGCTGCCTAACAGGCTATAAAGGGGTACTAATGGAGACTGCTTCAGACTCCTAGCACCATTTAAAATACCAGGCATTGTGTGCTACCCCCGTGCAAAGAGGTCAGTGCACTGTCATTGCCCATTATCTGAGCTTTCTAGCTTTGGACTGCTTAAAATAAGGATATTGGTTTACTGTGTTTATGTAAGCACATCTTTTCTTGTAATATCCAGAAACTAATACAACAGGAAGCTTTTTTAAAAATGCTTTAAGCTCACTAGTAATAGGTGGAATAGAGATCCCCAGCACATCACTGTTGTGCAGCATCAAATATCTGTGCTAATATGCACAGTCACAGGCAATGCTGCTGCTAGAGCTGCATCGTGGGCTGCTAATGCAGGTGGACCAGAAAGAGAAGGTTGTTAAGAGCTCTCATTCCAGCTTTATAATTAAGTTGGGACCTACAAACCCATGCAGGGGCTGTGCCCACCTCAGCCAAGCTCTGGGCAGCTCCAGGTTGAGCCTGGCACAGCTGGAGGTTTAGAGCAGCACAGCTGGAGGTTTAGACTGCCACAGCTGGACATTATCATCACCACAGCAGGTTTCCCTCCCCAGCTGCAGGTGAGCCCTGTGCCACATTGGTGTGACTGCAGGATGCAGCTGTGGCCGTGTGGGACCTGCAGACTGAGTGTTCAGTCACACACACAACCCACAGGCACTTCCCCAAGCCCAGTACGTGCAAACCACAGACCTAACAGCAGCCTTGTCCAAGATCTGAATGAAGCAGGGGACTCTCTAAGTACCACTGGAAAGCTGAGTGCTGCATGGTGGTTTCCACCTCCATTAGGTTAGGCCACCTTGAGGGTACATTTGGGTTTCAACCAAATTGGTGGCTTTGGTCCAGATTCATTCTGTGCTTTGTCTTAAAAATCCAAGCAAGGTTTAGAGGCAGCAGCCTGGCCAGAGCTCCCTGCAGCCCCAGAGCAGCTCAGCCCTGAATTTGTAAATGAGCACAGCAAATGGACCTGGCCATGGGACAGGCAGGTGACACTGGAGGTCCCCTCTAGGCCTGTTTTTTATACAGCCTGTGCTGGATAAAGGCATTTAAAACAAACTGAGCATCAAACAGTACATGAGAAATGAATGATTGTGCCAGAGGACAGAGCAGACAGTGACCAGCTGTCCCCACACAGGTGTGACACTGCTTTGACAGCCCTGTGTAAGAGGCAAAGAGGCCCACATAAACATTTGTTTAAGCCCTGAACATTAAAATAAAAGCAAAACCTAGAATTAATTAGTGGTGCTTGCTTGTTAACAGCCACTGATTGGAAGTTTATGGCTTGATTTCACAGCAGTTGTCTCCAGGAGCACAAGCCAGGAGGGCAGGCAGAGGGCAGAGAAAGGGAGGCCAGGGCTGGACAAGAAACTGGAGTGGGTGGACACTGCCACAGCCAGCACGAGGAGGTGTTTTTGTATCCTGAGATTGTCTTGTTTCATCTCTTTCCCCCTTCTCCACTCCCCACTATCAGCATTTAAAACACCCCTGAGTTTTCCTGAGCAGGTTTGCTGTGCTCATTAAAATACTGTGAGCACTTATTGGCTATAATGAGCATCATTAAATTCTGGTAAGCACCAGGACTCTTCTGTGGAGTTGAACAGACTCAGGTTCTGGAAGGAGAGCTCAGGGGTAGGAAGATGCTAGAAATATTACATTTTCCAGAAGAACAGAAACACAAACCTTCCTCTCCTTTCTGCTCTGCAAGCACTGGGCTAACTCAGACCTGTCAAGCAGCAGCTATTGCTCACTGACTACTCAGATCACTCCTCTGCCCCAGAAGGGCTCTCAGCTCCTCTTATCAGAACAGGAACAAACGAAAGATTTTTCCATATTTGCATCTGCTCATTTGATAATTTTTCTAAGTTTGTTATTTAGAGATAAAAGTCTGCCTCTAAAAACTCACTTAGCCAAGTGGTTTTCTCAGCCTCAGGGAATGGTGCAGGAGGGATTGCAGAGCAGGATCCAAAGCAGCTGTTGAGGCTGCAGGAGCAGCAGGAGATCAGGAGATGAATGGATGCATACTGGGGCAAGACTCACATTTTACATGCCCAGTTCTTGTATTTATTTCCAGCTGGCTGTGCCAGAAACACTCACCCTCAGTAGTGTGGCCATGCCTACAACCATAAAGCTGCTCCCACTGCAGGACTCAGCAGCACCACCTGTGTTTTTATCACCAAATGCTGTTCATCATCCACTAGTATTAGTAGATATGAATTAACTAAGCCATACACAAATATGCTTTACCCTGGAATAATCCCCAGTAATCCGAGGGCAAGTAAGGGAACAGAATCAGACAAGAAATTGAAGATCAGTACACGGCTCTAAAAACCAGCCTGTATCCTATGGGGGGGACAGAGCTGCTGGAAATGGGAGGTTTCTGCACACATCCCTGGGATGTGGCACTTCAGCACCTGGCCTGCAAAATGCAGTGCATCATGAGAGGTCAGTGGTGGAGAAAGAGCACAGATGTTCACCTGACTTCCCAAGCAACCTGTAGAGAATGACTGACCATCACCAATTAGCAAAAATGCATGGGACTGAGGTTGTGTTATTAAAAAGAAATAAAGCTGTATTCCTGAAAAGTGATAAATTGAAATCCTTTTGTTTTGTTCTCAGGTTGATACCCACAGCACTGCCTGCATGTTGGATGATCAACTTCACCACCACCTCAGAAATATCTATTGCTCACCTCCATTAATCTAAAGAACATGAAATGGGTATCAAAACAGCATCAATTTCACAAGATTAAACAACTGCTATGGTTAAGCATTAATTGGTCCACTTTGGCCACTCTTTGCCTGCTCACAGGAGCTTTTTGTGGATTACTGCTTTATAATTGCCTGCTCCCTATGCACACAGGCACTGCAATCTTCTGCACACCTTGACAGCAACCTGGTTAGAGAAAATGAACACTGCACATTCCCCTGACACAGAACTTTATCTGCTGGGTACAGGAAGCCAGAGGTTGTTTATTCAACTTCTCATGGCCCATTAATGACATAATTCTGGCCACAGCTGTTCGGGACTGCACAAGACCAAAGCAGAGGAAGAAATGCCAAAAAAACTTCAAACATGCTGCTCATATCAGAACCTGGCTGGGAAGATCCTTGAAAGTTGTCTAGGGAAGTGTAGCTTTACAGCTCCCTCAGGAAGTAGAACCAGGATTAAAGCTTCAGACTTGGTTTCTCCTGAAGACTCAAACAATCTTACAATGAATAATCTCATCTGAACAAGGTGGCAATGACTACTTTGCAGAAGAGACAACTGATAACTTCATTTTCACTCTGCTTGGCCGAATTATCTAGTGAAAAACGAGGATATGCCATACATAAAGGCTCACAAGACCTGGAAGGGGAAAGCTAACCCTGGCCAGGGAGTCTGAGCAGCAAGGGGGAACTGCTCCAGGACTGATGTGCACCAAGCACAGCAATACAAGGATAAGGACATGCTCCACCTAAGTACCACAGCCAGGGAGATACCCTGTAAATTCTATTTCATTTCATGATGCTTTGAAAACTAAATCAACATGAATTTTCCCGAAGAAAAAAAGCAAATCAAGATTCTTGTCTTCCTGGTCACAGAAGAAAAGCAGGAAAAATCTAAGAGAAAAGCTCAAACCCATTCCACATCCAAGTTCAAAATAACCAATTTCGTTAATTTTAAAACACTTTATAATTGAAAATTGGAGCTGGGTGGTGTATATTGTTTACATAAATACATGTATATATACATATACCGCATATAAGAGGAACATGATTTGCAGGGCTGAGCTGATCCTCAGCTTGGCAGTATCCAGCAGAAAGACAGGATCACTGTGTAAATTTGTTCCTCTCTGTGAAAGGACTGTCCATGGCAATGAAACACCCCATTATTGAAGCTGTATCTGAAGCCATGCTCAGCAGAAAGACCAGCACCCTCCCTCATCTTCCCCAGACCTTCCAGGGTAACCCCTACTTACAATTGTGAAGTTCATAACCTTCAGAATCCAGATGGTCATAGCAAGGTTCACCAGGATTAAAATCATTAGGAGCAGCACAAAGAAATAGAGGCACCTCTTCCTCCAGCCATAAATCCCCACTTTGTATACCTGGGGTCCTTCCGAGGTGTGCATGGTGCTCCGGTGCGGGTACTGTTCCTGAGGCATCTGAAATGAGCACAAAGAGACAACCACGTGTGTTCAGGGCCAGGAAAGCCAGAGATAAAAGCTGCTTCTGTCTGTGCCTCTTGGAGGGTTTGGGGTTTTCTCAGAGTTTACCAGGTGGGCAGCAGCTCTTTGGATACCTTGGTTATTTTCCCTTCTGCCTGGTGTGCGCAGTAACAGACCAGGAGAGAATGTGATGTGTTAAATGTGTGTGAATGTTCTTATAAATGCACGTAAGCACTCTGGCTGAAGGTATCCTATGGAAATCACTCTGGAGTGACTCTGCTCAGCCCCAAGTTTTGCAAGGCAGGCACTCCAGGGCCTCGAAGGATCCTGAGGGGAAAATTCTGCATGCGCTGGGTAAAAGCAGTTGAGTTCAGCAGTTTGTTTGGAAGATGCAATATGACTTTTCAGAGGTTTAGTTTAAGAAAAAATAAAATATCATCTCAAGCAAAATCATTCCTTCCAACCAAAGACAAAAAAGGCAAAGGGGAAACGTTTGCCTTTCCCCTTTCTGCACACCAGTCTTGCCTAAAAAAGTGAAGCTGGGGCAAGGTTCTCCAGCTGCCACATCTCTAACAATTATCACAAATATCTGTGCTGGGAGGGAAGGGAAGGGAAAGGGAAAGAGGAAAGAGGAAAGAGGAAAGAGGAAAGAGGAAAGAGGAAAGAGGAAAGAGGAAAGAGGAAAGAGGAAAGAGGAAAGAGGAAAGAGGAAAGAGGAAAGAGGAAAGAGGAAAGAGGAAAGGAATTCATGTTCTCACCCTCCATTTTCAGGTTGAGGAAAGCCACTTTCTCAGGCTTCCCCAGGGATCATTTCTTACATTTTCAGCTTATTTTGATGCGCAGACTGAGGAGATCATCTCTAGTAACACAGAGTTTGCTGAGTGTTTTCCATTTCAGACTCCAGACAGATAGGAAGCCACCAAGCAGGCTCTTGCACTGTGGATTCAACACCACGAGTGTCTTCCTCAGGGCTGCTGGCACTGATGTTTGTATGCAGGGAATTACAAAACTCACATCCCAGGAGGGAGCAGTGTGAGTTCCCCTGTGGGAGTGTGATGTGCATGTCTGCAGAGAGGCAGTTTTAGGAATGAGACGCTGCTCAGGGAGGGGAGCTGGGGCACCAACACACACACACACACAGGCTGGAGCAAAGCAGATCTTTTTACACTGCCACAACCACGCCAACGCGAACAAAGTTGAACAATAATAAATCACAGAGTTTCCTCTACCTGGGGGAAATTATAACTGCAACTACTGTACAGTCAAGGATTTTATTGCCTAATATTTTAACAGGGTATCCTGGAGAACACATATTAAATGCAGCCTCTCCCTTGGAGAAAAATGAATAAATTGCATTGCTAACCCTCTCAAACCATGGAAGAGGTTTGACCAAGGAGAAACAATATGAAATACCCAGCTAAAAATACCCCTTTATTGCAAAACTTGTTTATTCACTGTATCTGTGCTTTTTGTCTTTACTTGCAGTTTCTAGGATGGAGAAAATAGCATATCCAGCTGGGGCAAAACTTTACAAGCATCAAAAGAATTTATAGCAACAGAACACAACCACAAAGAGCAACTTGCATCCATACAGTAGCCTGGTTTTGAGAATTTCTCTCGTTCTGATAAAACATTTAACTCACAGCTGCCCTAACAGAGATAGAACAACTAAAGCACTCCAACATGTGTGATGAGCAAGACTTAGCAATACAGCATAAATTCATCACAAGAAAATAGCATGGCAATTGTAGATATCATGTTTTTTCTATACAAACTCTCACACGGCCACACTTAAGCAATATTTGGTTTCTAGCTACTGTTCTCCCCCAAACTGTAAATATTACCAAAAAATTGCTCATGTCTGTAGTTCTTCAGGGAGAGAAGACAGGATGATGGACAGAGAGTGCTGAGGTGTGTTAAACAAATGAGCAGAATAAGAAAGTCTGCAAGGCTACCACCTATGGAACCAGCTATATCCACTATCAATAATCTGTATGGTGTGGGAGGGAGAAGTAGGCTAGTCATAATTTAAATTTTGGCAACTTTTCCTGACTCAAACATTGAAAAGAATTAAGGCACCAGACAAAAAATTACTGCTTTGAAAGAATATCCAGTGGCTGCACTTGCTGCTGACACCTCCCTCCTTTCAATTACTGAACTAAGAGGAAAGGCTGCTGCTGCTTAATAGGATTTTTCATTTCTTCTTCAGGAAAATATTAGGAACCACCACTTAATTCTGTAACAGTGGAGAAAAGATAATACTGAAACAAATACAGAAATTGGAAAAGAAGCATGCCTTCTAAAGGTCAAACTTTAAAGTGAGAGGGCTTAAAGACACATGTGCACAGCACTGGATCACCACCACTGCATGAACAACCCCACCTACAACAGAACAAAATGCAGCAGCCAAATCTTTGCAATTTAGCCATAGACAATGCGACTATGACAACAAAAATACAGCCTGGAATGTGGGAATTTCACCAAGGAGTTCTTGGTTATGCACAAAAAAATGTACCAAGTTTTTGCACTAAAGCTGTACTCTGAGTCCTTATATACACCAACACTGCAAACAGGGCCTGAGACAAAATCCAGTCCACTTAGAAAAGCTATTCATCCTTTTGCTTTAGCATACCTTAGAGATATGGCCCACGACAAGAAAGATTTATTAGTTATTTTAAGACCACTGAAAGAGCCCTGTCACCCCACCTGCTGATCTGCACAGGCTGCTTCTGCAAAGCTGCAGCACCTTCCTTCAGCAGAGCTAAACCAGAAAGCAGAACTGGCTCTGAGCTCACAAAATTCACACCAGACCTCACCAGTTAGGGCAGATCTTTGCTCCAAGCCTCCCTTCCCTTCTTGGCAGCAAGTTCCTCACTCAGGGTGTGCAACCCACGTTACCAATTCCTCAGGCAGAAAAGCGTTTCACATGCACAGGGATGAATTAACACCTTTCCTACACAAACACTGGCACTGTAGCATTCCTGGCCCTGCTGCCTTTGCAGGCTCAGGGAGGACCATGAGCAGGGTGAGGTTGTACATAAGGAATCAATAACGTTTCTCTGCCGTGGGGGTTTCTTTGATCAGCACTTGAAGGACGTATGTTTAATAACAGAACAATTTCAAGCTGTAAGAGGATGCTGTCTGGGAAGGCAGCTTCTGTCTTACGGGCCCTATTGAAATTTGCTGCTGGAAGTGTCCTGGAGCTCATGGATCAGCTCATTGCTGCAGGAATGGCCCTGAGCCTTGCACAGCCCACACAGTATCTCCCCTGCCAGCCTGGCTGCCTATAAGTGAGGTGTAACAGCCTCATCAGAAAAACCAGCAGCATCTGAGCCCAGGCTGACCTGGAACACGGTGATGGGAACACATTTCCAGAGATGAGAGAGGGGCTCCAATTCCCTCAGGTCTTGGACCTACATCTCCCACACCTGCCCTCTCTTTGTGTCCATATCACCAACATCCTCTTCTCTTTCTCTTTGTTTTCTGAAACAAAACCCTTTTCTTTTGGGCTGAAATAAGGGGAAAAAAAGCCCTAAAAACCTTCAGAGGTGCTCTCTGCCATATCACTGGAAGGCATTGTACTTGTATTCACTGGCTGTAAATGCTCTGCAGATTCATCCTCTTTAATTTCTCTGGCTTTTAAGTGCACAGTATCCACCAGGTTCAAAAGAACAGACATTTCTGGAGTGTGACTGAGAACAAAATCTGGTGTGAAGAAGAGTGTTTTGAGCCATCTATCAACAAGACATTTTCCGGCACCACTCCCCATAAAAGTCTCTCAAGTTTGACACCCCCAGGTGCATTAATCCACCAGCAGCATGACCCAAAACCGATTTATGTCCATTCACATGGGTCAGAGACCCACAACCTGGGTCTCCATAAAAAGAGTCAGGCTTTGGAAAATGACTTCTCACTTGTAGCATGGCCAGCAAGGGCTGAGCATTGGGGAACAGCCCATGGGATGAAATACTTGCTGGGATAGTTAAATCTCATAGCACTTTTCTCCAGGACCATCTAAGCCATGGATTCACTCTCTGTGACTGTTATTGGTGTGCCCATAGCTTAAATCTTTGCTTTCTGCTTGTCCCTCTATTTCTGCCAACAGTGCCTGTCCCTCCCTATGAGGAGCAGCTCTTCCCTGAGTTGGGACCACCATTATCACTCAATGCCCATTTCTCAGGTATCACTGCTGATACATGGCCAGAGAGACAGAAAGTAAAAGGAAACATCCTAAGGAATGTTCTTTTCTTTTATGAGCAGTCTCTTTCAGTGGGGTACAACACATGTAGTGTTACTCAAACATCTGGCCTGATTCTAGCAAACATAAGCACATCAGCAAGCTTTTTATGATCTGTACTCCATCAGGGCACACTCTGCCCATGGAAAACACCTTTCTTTCCTCTTGCATCTTGTGGAAAATGGACTCAGCACAGGCAGCTGGGGAGACCTTGGGGATTCACATCCTGGTAAGGCATCTCATTCAGACCCCTCAGGCTGCTCCCCACCTCTAACATCTTGAAAGCTCTTGTAATTTCCCCAGCTGTTTGGGCTGGCAGCACTTCCACAACAAATGTGCTTGAGGATAAGTGCACTGCAAGAACCTCAGCTTATAAACCAATAGCTTGGAGCAGATGGACTCAACCAAAAGCTGAACAATGGGACTGTCCTGTCCCTTCTCTGCATTCAAAGAGCACTCACAGAAAAACTCTAAACCTATTAGAATTTGCCAGAACAAACGAAAATAACAGGCAGCTCCATCTCTGAATTGTATTTCCTAAGCCAAAAGTGATATTTTATTATGCTGCAAGAATCTGTGAGCAATGTGATGTCACTATTGCTTCTCTTCTCTGGGAAGGACAGAAACATGTCTACTTTTTTATTTATGACAGCCTCTTTTAAATTTTACACATTTTCCTTGATAGTCAGCTTGTCTCAATACTTTCTTTCAAAATTAAGAAGGAAATGGAAAGCTAGCAAGGAAGAAAGAGTCTCTGCAGTGAGTCCTTTTATGTATCAAGCTAGTCAACAGAGAATGTCTTTCACAAAATGCCCCACAATTTGTGGTAAAAAATTCACGCTGCATGCATGCAAACACCACACCAGCTCCGCTGCATTCACACCCTGCTTCCTTTGCAGCACTCAGATGATGTGAAGCACTCACAGCCCCTGTCCATGGGTGCCAAGTTTAGAAAAGCTCTTTCCCACCAGAGTGCCTCAAAGCAGGACGCACAAACATGAGAACTGCACCAAAATAGCCAGCAGCAGGTGTGACTGCAGGAGGCTGCGGGAACAGCAAGAGGGATCTCATCAGCCGAGCTCCACTCAGAAGGCAAGCCACAGGAGGTGACACTTCGCAGACTCCTGCCCCAACACACTCTCACCCCACAGCACCAAAAGAGATATGGCTTGCAGGAATGTGCAAAGCAGGATCACAATATGGATTTATACGGCTGGAACCCAACCAGCACGGCACAAATTGAGAACTGTGGGCTTGAGCATGTGCCAGGATCCAGAGTGCAGTCTCTGCAGTGTTCCTGCTCACACAAGTTAAAACTTGTTCTGCTGCATCTTCCATCTTCCCTCCACATGATGTGCCTTCTGTGCTAATCCATTTGTTCTTTTGCACTGACTCACTCTCTTTCTGGTTTGCTGCTGGGAAGGACCAGGAGAGGAGAAACACATATTGGGGTGTGCTAATGGCTCTCCTTTCTGTCTGCTTCCAAAATCAGGAGGCTCTCTGCACTCTGCCCACACACGCACACATTCTTCAGTCCTCCTGGATTCAAAGCTTGAATGCTTGACCCAGGTGGAGCTGCACAAAGGGCACTGAGGAGGCTCAGGAGGAGCTGCCAAAGGCAGGGAGGAAACACCAGCTCCCATGGCCCTGGCTGCTGCTGGCTAAGATGGACACGTTCCAGCCTCTGCACATCTCTGGCTCTTCAAAGCCGACAATCACATTTGGGAGGTGGCATGCTACATGATCAGAGGTAAGAACTTGAATTTTATTTAGTTTTTTTAACAATAAGCTTAGAGCTAGCAGTGAAGAAGATAATAGACTGACTGCTTGCCTAGACTAACTGCTGCTGAGAAAAGCAATAGAGATCCAAGTCTGCAGGGTAAGATGGCAGCCTGTGAAGGCTAAAGAAGTTCCAGATCATGTAAGACCTTCCTTTAACACAGCATTTTCACTGCAGGTGTATTTTATGCAAAGCAAATTTTGAGCTTATCAAGCCTCTTTATTTCCCTCATATGCCTCCCCCTTTCACAACTCATCTCTGTCCTTCCTCTCATTCCTTTTGCCCCCCCATCAGCCTCCAGAAGCCAGAGTACATCCATGTCTCCTGTGCCTGCACTCCAGACCCACAGAGTCTTCACTTGGCTCCTAAAAACTCAACCCACTTCCGCAGAATTACTGGGAGAAAGCTCTGGTCCTGCAACATTTTGGATCCGTTGCCCCTTGTCCCTGAATTTTTGGGGTGCCAAAATGAGTGACTGCTTGAGCCCTGCTGGATGCAGGCAAAGCAAACCATGTGTCTGCTCCCATGAACCAGTCAGAGATTCTTAGCGCCGTCCCACCGTATCATTGGATACCCTTAATTCATTCCTTGTTGAAAGGAAATAAAAAAACAACACCACCACCATAAAACACAGCTAAGGAAGAATTTTCAACACGTCAAATAACATTGCTCTGAAAACCCAAGGCAGAGGCAAGGAAGTTTGTGAGGCGAGGCAGACTCCTCCTGACACCTCCATCCCTTGACGAACGCGCGCTCCCGAATCCCGAGCCCAAGCCTGCCATATAAGGTGCTGATATCTCTGCAAAGGCAAGACAAGCTTTAATGCTGCAACTAAAAGGATGAGAGAACATTGCCTAAATCTGGCAGGTCCCTAAAGAGGGAGTGAGCTTTTCATCATAAATGTTTCTTCAGTTATTTGGGGAAAGAAACGCAAATCGGAAGAGAAGTTGCAGATACAACAGCCCCTAAATTAATGTTTTCCCTCCTAATCTTCTCTGCGTGGCTTCTGACCGTGCTGTCTGTTGCAGTTTGCTCGTGCTTTTTAAGATACAGGAAAAAAAAAAAATGCAGACAAATCACAAGGCAGTGATTATTACTGAGTTGCTGCCTCTCTTCATAAGCTCGCTGTACCAGGAATTGGCAAACAACCCCCAGACAAACATGCTTTCAACTCATTAAACAACTACAATACAATGCACTTATAAACGTATTTACTGTAACTGAGTCGCATTTTTCATCCAAATATCTGACTGGCACATGGTCCAGAGCCAACCTTTCAGCAGCTCCAGGTTATACACACACTTACTCCCCAAAATGAAAAAGTTGGGGAATATTTGGGTGCAGCATTCCCTCAGGCAGAGACGCGGCGCGGGCGTCGCTTTGCCTGCAGCTTTACTATCGGCACAAATTTAGCCAGAAACCACCACCCAGCCTCAGACTGCTCCCAACCCTTCGCAAATATGCCACAACTCCCCATTCTTGACTCTTTTTTCTGCTCTAAGCAGCAGTGTGAAAGCAAGGAGCCCCTTTGTAGAGGCACAAAAGGAGGCGAATCCATGCGGCGCTGGGACGGAGCAGGGCAGCTCTTACCTCTCCCTTGGGATGGATGAACGCCCGGAGGGTGCAGGAGCCTGGGGAAGATGCAGCTCAGCCTTCAGAGCAGCACGAGGCCTGGCCTGTGCTCATGAGCTGCCCCTGTCAGATTTTCCAACAGCAGAACTGCAGCCAAGTCCCTGCCCATGCCTGAAGAATTTCCTGAACAGCATTCCCGTTCTTTTTCTAACTGCTTTGAAACCACACTGTCTGTACTTCAATAGGGCTTTGTCAGGCCAAGTTACAGCTACTGGGCTGGCTCCAGCGAGCAATTGAAAACACATGTGTTTTGCATTAAAAGCCCCCTTCTCCCTGCACACATTCAGACACAGACACCCCCGTCTGCACCCAGCCCCAGAGCCTGCCTGCCCTGCCTGCGCTGCCATCTCAGTTAAAAGCAATAAAGGGATTATGTTGGTGGAGATTTTCTTTGGGAGAAGGAAAAATGGGGTGGGAGGGATCCCATTCCCACTGATAACACCTCACCCTGCCTCCTGTGCTTTGCTGGTGCCATGGGCACTCAGGTGAACAGCCAGCTTTGCCAAATCCCAGCTAGCAAGGAAGCACAGGGGATAAAATTTCAGTTCACCACTACTCTCCCCTTACCTTTGCCTCTGTCTCTTCTAAAACTATGAGAAAAGAAAGCATATTTTTAGCATCTCTAGACTCAGTTCAGCACATCAGAACTGTATCCTAATCTTGACACATACTCCTGTATCTGCTTATACTAAAAATAATACAACTATTTTTGAGTACTTTCATCCCTCTCTGCTTTCCAGCTGTCCTAACCTTTATAACCCAAAATATTTTAAGCACCTTGCATCTCTTTTTAAAGAGCATTAACACCGCTCTGGCATTGGCTTAAGGAAAAGAAATAGAAGATATAATGTTATACCTTGAATCAGAACGGGTCCCAGTTCTTAAAATCTGTAATCATTTCCAGGCAGCACCATGGGTCAGGGCAGCAAGCTGGGGATGCCCCGTGCCTGGCATGTGCCTGGCAGGCAGAGCTGGAGTAGATGTGGAAGCACACATGGATGTCCCCCTTATTCCACCACGGCTAAGTCCCACCAAAGATGAAACACAGCAGCAGAGTTGTCAAGGTAACAATATAGAAAAGAGACAGTTTAAAGAGAGAGAGAGAGATTTTTCCCTCCTAATGCTCCTTTTCAAACCGTGCACTCCACTTCTTTGGGGTTATTCTGTTCTGTGGTTAGCAGAGGTGTGGTGGGCAGGTGAAGTGTTTACAAGGGATAAAGGCAGTGGAGATTATAAGTAAAGAGAGCTCTGATCCAGCACTGTCTGAAGGCAGAGGAAATCTGCTGCCTTCCACGGGCTGTGGCTTCAGTCCATGGCAAGGACTCATTCACCCACAGGAATGTGAGATCTGCCTTTCACCCATCAGCAGTGAGATCTTACAAAACCCACGTGGGATGGAAAGCCTGCAGTTCATCCACCCAAGCTGCTGTGAGAGCTGCTGTGGCCACACCATGCCTGGCTCTTGCCTGCACTCTGCCCTGGTACCAAAATGCTGTTTCCTTACTCCTGCCAGAGCCACACAGGGGTCAGCAGCGCTGCCCTCATGCACAGGACAGATGTGGGCAGCCTGGACTGAAAATCAGTGGGGATGGATCCAGACTAGGATGCTGTTCTGCAGAAGATAGGATGAAACCACACAGTCATCCTGCCTCAGTTTGCAAGACTTACAAACAAAAAAGTGAGCACACACACAACCACTGGTGGTGGCATTTCACATCTATTTGCACAGCTTGTGAGGAGTCAGCTTGTGCCAGAGCAGAAATCTGGATCACAGATCACAAGAACTGTCTGTGCAGCTCAGAGTCCCCTCCACAAACTACCACAGCCATGGCAATACTCTCTGGGTTGGCAACCAGCAACAGCTGAAACCAAAGGCGCCTGTACCAAAGTCTCTGGGTATAAATAAGCTGAAACAGAAAAATATGAACTGCAGATTCACATAATTAGATTTTCAGTTGTACAAGACAATCAGGCATCTGCAGAGCTGTTTGCAAGATGATGGCAGCCCGTGCCTTCTGTCTCAAATTTCCCTGTGGTCTTTATTCAGCAAACCAGCTCTGGATGGGGCAGGCAGTAACTTCAGTGGCTCGCCGTGTGTTTTGAGTTAAGCACATGCTTTAGTGCTTTGTGGTCCAGGACTTTTTATGGCAGCCTGGCTCTGGCAGGATCATTAGTCCAATCATTTAAAACGTGGCAGTACAGCACTTTGAGATTACCCAGTTCTTTAACATAAATACAGTAAATCAGTGGGTTTCAAATTTTTCTCGCTGTGCAGACCCCTAAATATTTGACAGAGGTGGTGCATAGCCCTGTAATCATTTCACAGGGAGAGATTCCTCCACACCTTGCAAAACCCCCTCTTAACTTGTCATTTTTCCCTGGGGATAGTCCCCAGGCCTCCCATACATCCGTGGCCCACAGGCTGGAAACTGCTGCTGGAGATAACTTAATCCCTTATTAAAAATCTAAATGATCTCTTCTGTTTATGTGATGTACTTTCTATCTTCAGAATATTTATGCGAGCTAGCAGCAGGCTGGCAGGTAGAGACACGGGGAGGTGACAGCATTAATACTGCATTTTTTCCACTGGCATAATTAGTAGGCCAAGTCTATAAATATTTACATTAAATCTGTCAGGCATCACACCAACCTCACTGATAACTTCAGGGGTGTCTTACTGTAAACTGCATTAATGCCTCACTATTTTGTCATCAAGTAACACATAAAATGCTCCTTCAAGCTAAGCCACTTTGAGTGGGTTGTTTTTATCTCCTTCTCATTTGGGTGCAGGGTTTAAAGACACTTCAAGCATCAGAACTGTGGCTCCAGGACTGTTCTATTTTTCTGTTATTGAGCTATCATTTGTATTAGTGCCAGCACGACCAAAAATATATGAACCTTGCAAGCATAAACCTTAAGTTGATGTCGACATAACTATCTGTGTAACTGCTATTATTCCTCAGAACTGGCAGGGTTATGAGGATTAAAAAAAACCTACTAGAGCTCTTTGGGAAGATGAAAACAAATTAACTCCCCCCAAAGCTTCAGTATCTTTGCAGCTGGAGACTGCAACACATAGGGACTTCCATTTTGTGCAGGAGATCCAACCCACCTGGATCCATGAATTTCCACACTATGAAGAGACCTACAAAAGACAGGAAGCAAAGTTCCTTCTCTACCATTAATACCTGCCCTCACTTTTGACAGCATGTTCTAGAAGCAGCTGGAATTTATCTAATATTTACTGCTGAATTATCAATATTCATAATTAATTTCATTTAACAAATAATATCTATTTGCATAAAAAATGAAACTTGAGATTTTCATAACGTGCTGATTTCCAGGAACTCTCTCAAGCAGTCCCCAAACCTTCCTAAAAAATTCAGGGCAAACCAAATATGCAGAAAGAATCAGCATGTAAACGCAGGTGTGGGTGCACCTGGAGTGGAAGAAGACATCAAAATGGAAGTTTTATTATCTGAAATAATTAAGCAATTCCTTGGTTTGAGCTTTCCCTCCAAATTATTTCTTTTAAAATCCATTAAATCTCTCGAAGTATCACAATAGGAAAAATATAAATGTTTAAACATTTTTAATGTCTCAACTGAAAGAAATCATCTGCCAAATTATGATTATTTTAAATCACCCTCAGCCTTGGAGCCTTTTAAGAGCTCTCTGGAGTACCGGTGTGCAAAGGGAAAAGCCAAGACTCATTTCAGCTCCATCTCCTTAAATGCAGAATGAAGGCAGCTGATGGATTAGAAAGTTAACTATTTTGGGTCAGGAGCAGCAAGCTGAGGAGAGGCAGCTCTGGGCATTGCTGATGGATTCACCCAGCCCTGAGCATGCAGAGAGGATGGAGGGCAATGCCATGAGACAAGGGGGTTGCTGTAGGGGTGGAATGCTGCAATGAAGGGAGAAAATCCTTCCCTGTGTGTGCAGGGAGTGATTCTGACTTGATGGCAGTGAGCAAAACCCTTTCTAAGTGCTGGGAGTGCTGAAGGCACACAGGTCATCAAGCAATCACACACGGCTGAGATGGACTTGCTGGACAAGTGCAAAGGAAATGGGAGAAAATGAAATGTGTGTGTTGTGTGTGTGTGTGTTTGAACATGGCTGTGAGCTGGAACAGACCTGCAGGGCCTGCATCCCCCTACACCCTCACCCACTGCTCCAGTTTCTTCACAGGAGATAAATAAGGCTATTTCTTAGAAAGAAGGATAAATATAGGACTGGTCATGAGATGCAAGATCTGTTAATTCTTGGAGACTAAAGAGAAAGTGGGACAGAGCTGCTCTTGTAGACAGGAGTTCCAAGGATGCTCTAAATTTCATACAGATGAGAAACTCAGGATCAGCAGAGGTGGCCCTGGAGAGCCTGATACCCATGACACTGAGTTATTTAGATCTGAGTACTAAATTTTCCCTTTCTATTCATCCCAGACTTAGCAAACAGTGCAACAACATAAGCAAATCAAAGGAAACACAAGTCCTGTTTTCATAGTAATGTTACAGGTGGGCTGGGCAGCAGCAGGTCAGGGCAGGAGTCAGTGCTGCTTGCACAAGGCCAAAAACACAAGAGGAGCTCAAGAGAGGGACTGAGCTTTCATGAGAGGCCAGGCTCAGAGAGCTGCTGCTCAGGGCCTGGAGTTCAGAAACATCCACATCTCTGCTGCTGCTACGAGACAAGGATCAAAGTGGCAAAAAGTCATCACCAAAGGCACCTTCCCCTGCACAGCTCAGGAGAGCTGTCAGCGAGGGAGGGCAGGAGGATGGAGGTACCCAGCACACCAGAACAGCAGCAGGCTCATGCTCCCCTGTGCACGCATTGATGTGCAACACCTGCACTGAGAGCAGCTCACTCCCAAGGCTCTTTCCTCCCTTTTCTCCTCAGGGTCCAAACCTGCAGACTCCCTGAGCCCATTTGCAGCTGGCAGTGTTCCCAACCCTAAAGCTCTGTGCCGTGCTCCTTTCCCCACAAAAGCTGCACAGTGTTCACCTGTCAGCCAAAAAAAGCCACAGCCGGGACCTCACCCAGCCCACCCCTCTACCCCAACTGCTGTTTCATAATTATTTTGATGATTTCAGCCATTTTCAGGCTCTTCTCAGAAATAATTTAAGGCCAGCAGAGCTTGTTAATAGGTAGAATGGAAAGTGTTCCTTTTCATTTCTCTGGCAACATTAATGTAATTATCCTGAATAATTCTCAAACTACGTGGGCTGTAATTTCAAGGCAATATTACCATTACAGAGCCCTGTTCTTCCAGCCAGCATGTGTCATACTTCCCATCCAGAGGTTATTTATCAATATTCAGAAAGGTCTTCATTTACAAACAATAGGGTCTCTCCATTTGCAGCACTACAAGGGAGCAGGATGGGTGTCACCAGGCAAAAAGAAGTGCCATGTCCCTGGCTTCTACTCCTCTGGCATAAGAAATGCAAGGGGGAAAAAAAAAACCCACTGCAAAGATTAATTCCATACAGATATAAGAGCAAATATTCAGTTGGCAAGGCCAATAATTGTTCTACTATTAAAGTCTTAACAGTATCCAAATTCATTACTCTTATCTGAGCAGCCTCAGGCTCCGTTCTTTCAGAAATTAGGTTCAAGGCACAGAGCTGCTCTCTGAGCTTTGCTTAGATGTGTGCCCTGACCACGACACACAGTCACCTCAGCCTGCAATAATCATCTTCTAGGGGAGCATTTCAGTTTCTCTGCTAGGTCTGTTGCAGTGGAGAGTTTCTGAGTATGGATGTGCTGCTCTTAGATTTGATGCAGAGCAGTTTCTGGTCAGGCAGAGCTGTTCAGCAGCCTGTGCTCATCACAGCCTTTCCCTTTCCAACCCAGACTATTTTTACTCTGTCAAGAAAGAAGCTCTGCTTGTGCTTACACTTAGGTATCCGATTATATCACAAAGTTTAGCACCACCCAATGCTCCCAAATTTGGCTCCACAGAACAATTTCCGTGGGCAGCAGCTCTGTATTTTCTCCAAGCAATTAGCAGGACTCTTGCAGAACACTAATGAGGCGGCCTGTCAGCCCAGGACAGAGCCATCTGTTTTAACAAGCTCTGGGGTGTCATTCTGGACAGCAACACTTCTGCATGATGCTGTGACACTCCTGAGATGGGCAGCAGGGACCTTCATCCATAATATCTGACCAAAGGAGAACTCTTGCCCTCCTCCTCCTCCTGTGGCAGCATCAAGCTAAAACTATCCAGATCACACTAGATACAGCTGAAGTTTTTACAATGAGGGTGGTGAAGTACAAGAACATGCTGCCCAGAGAGGTCCCTCCACCCATTCTGGACAGGATTTTGGCCAATCTGATGTAGTTGAAGATGTCCCTGCCATTGCAGGGGGCTTGGCTCAGATAACCTCTAAAAGTCCCTCCCAACCCAAACCATTCCGTGATTCTAAAACTTTATGTACAGCACCCACTCTGGGACAAGCAGCAAGGAGACAACAGATCTGGCAACCGAAATAGTGAGCAATCTTTGGCTAAATTTTGCAAATTCTTTCCCTCTGCTTGTATTCTGCAAGAGGTGCTAAGGCACGTGCTGTTCATAGAGCAGCTCCTGACAGAATGCAGACACTTGGAGCTGTAGCACATTAAAGAATGATTGTGCTGATATATAAACAAACACACAGACACACTCACATATTTTAAGTTTCAACAAAGAACACTGGGGAAGGTTTAAAAAGCTAATTCCTTAGAAAATTAAGCTACACTGAGATTGTGGCACAAGGAAGGAAAAAAGATGCAATGGCTTGAGAAATAAATGCATGCTTGTATGTCAGTAATTACACCTGACCTTTGCCAGAGAACTCAGTAGGGCAGAGGCATCTTGGTGAGGATGTGTACTCCAGGGATCATGAAAAGGCCATTGTGCAAAACTTCCAGACTTGGATTTCTCTACAGGGATACACTCAAGGGCCCCTCCATCTCAGTATCTCTGCTTCAGTTATTGGCAGGCCATCACAAAGGGTAAAAAGGCATTTAATTAGGGAATCCCTTTATTTCTGTAGTTATTACCTCTCAGTTTCTGAGAGGATTCCTTGTGCTAGGAGGATTTCCTGTGTGTTCAAGCGCAACAGTAAAGGTTGCAGCATTCAAGAGAGTTGCTGAGACCATTTGCACTTGCTCTGCTCTCCTCTTCCAAACGTTTATCTGATTCAGCAGTTGGTGAGGTTTAACCCTCATTGCAGTGTCAGAGGGCTGCTGCTGCTCCCAAATCTCTCTGTGACCCTAAGAATCCTGCAGAAGTGCCTGTAACAATGTTTGTTCCCTTCAGAGTACAGAAGAAATAATCAAATGTCCTGTCCCTTCCTCCAGAGAGCCAGAATACAATTTGGTTCTGGCTTTGTCTCTTTGTCCTACAACCTCACAGCTCTGGTATTGGATTCCTTGTGAGCACAGTGACCCAGCAGCCCCCACCATCAGGGATAATATTCACTGCAGAAGCAGAGGAATGCAATGAAGTTCCTCTTGCAATACTCATTTCCATATGGCAGAAAAATGAGAGGCCCATTTTGTGACTCCTCTGCATAAGCAAAACATCCTGTGGTTTGGCAGCAACAGGATCTTCTTTTCATGAGTAGGACACAGGGAAAACCTTGCCACATTCGTGTATTTTGAAGTGGAATTTCATCACTGCTGTGATTAATGTCAACATCATTTCTGCCCTAAATTCTCCATTCCCTCAGGCTAAAAATACCTTCCTGGATTTCTTGGTATTATCCAGTAAGAATCACAATGGGAGAGAGGGCAAGGAGAGAAAAGGAGAGAGGTGTTTTTTGCCTTTCATCCAGACTTTGGTTTTGGGCAAAGTGGCTGTCAGGGAGGTAAGAGAGATGTTCCAAAAAAGTGAGGGATTTTACCTGCCCACATTTCTCCCCAGGTTATAACAAAAGTTTATGTGGATGCTTCTCAAAGAGTAGAAGAGTTTTCATGTTATGCCTCACTCAGAGCTATATTTACAATGGTAGTTTATGAAGTTGCTAACTGTTAATTTAAATTTTTTTGCTGCTGCTGCCTTTTTTTTTTTTTTTTTTTTTTTTAAGTGCCCTTGTGTCTTATTCTCATTTTCCAGATCTGTCCTGCCTTCTCCATTTCTGTGGGTCAGGGACATGCTCAAGCTGGTAAACTCCCCCTCCACAAAAGCAGGAAACATGCAAAGTGAAAAACTAAATCTCTTTCCTACAAATCCCAATTCCAAATGCAGAGATGAGGATCTAGAGGTGAAGCCCTATGAGAAGCAGCTGATTTGAGGTTTGGTCAGCTTGGAGAGGAGGAGACTGAGGTCAGACCTCACCAGGGAGTGCAGCTCTGATCCCTGCCCTGTGTGACAGTGACAGCACCCAGGGAAGGGCTGGAGCAGTGCCAGGAGAGATTCAGGATGGAGATGAGGGCAAGGTTCTTCCCCCAGAGGGTGCTGGCACTGCCCAGGCTGCCCAGGGATGAGCACAGCCCCAAGGCTGCCAGAGCTGCAGGAGTGTTTGCGCAGCACTCTCCAGCAGAGGGTGGGATTTGCTGGGATTGTCCTGTGCAGGGACAGGAGCTGGACCTCGATATCCTTGTGGATATTCTGTGATTCAACGGTTCTAATCAATAGCTGGGTGTTTTTGTAACTCTTCACCTTACTGGAGACCAGCACAAGAGAAATCAATGCAGAGCATTTACCCTCAGCTGTCTGTGAAAACAAACACATGCATTTAAGAAGTGTGATCTTTAAGTCACACAAAATGCATTGCAGCAGTGGGGTTAGATGTGAATCCTGCAACAAGTGTTTCTCAGTTCCAGAGCATCTGGCAGGAGCAGCACTGGGCTGTGTTCACACCAGTGCTGCTGAGCAAAGCCTCCCCCTCTCACCCTGCAGCTATTTATCATCATCATCCTCACACAAATCTGGGAGCAGCTTAGCATGGTGGCACAGTCTCCATCCTGGCTGCCACATGGAGGTTAAACTGATGTGCCTGCAGCACAGGAGCACAGCCTGAGCCTCTCCTGTAGCCTCAATCCCTCAGGTGGTTCTTGGGCTGGAATGGGAGCAGCTGGGGCAGCAGAACACGTGTTGGGAGCACGGTCTGGAACAGTCACTGAGTTTTATGGGTTCATCATCCCAACACATAAACCTTCTCCCAGCAGGGCTCCTTCTCACTTCCCTGTTTTTATTATTGTACAGCAAGATCTGAACAGCAAATCCTCAAAGGTTAACAGGCCTGTCCAGAAAGTGCAAGGAACAGGCTACAGTCCATGAATTTTAATGCTCCACATGACAACAACATGCTATTTCTGTACTGGAGAGCAGCCCACAATCAGCACTATTTCAGTAATTGGGAGAGATGACAGAGGAAAGGTGCAATAACAGCTGTAAGACAACCTGCCTGCAAATAATAGCAAAGACCACCATAAAGATGGGATGGGAGAAAGGGGAAATAACACAGCACAGAAACCCCAGCAAGGACACCTCCATCTGCAAAAGCCTGTGGCTGTGCTGCAGCAGGACAGCACGTGTCAGATGGTGATCCCCATGGGAAACTGGTCCATCTTCCTTCCAGAGTGGTGGTGTCCACTTAAATGACACCTTAATGCTGGAAGTTATAGGTTATTGCAAGCAAAAGGACAGAAATGCACCCACACACTTCCCTCATCCACTGGATGCAGAAGCTGGCCTTGTGCTTTGAAGCAAGGAATGCTTGCAGGTCCTGAAACACCTCTAAAACCAACATGTTTTAGGAGGCATTAAAAAGAGAAAAAAAAAACTGGCTACCTGTGTTCAGCTCTGCACCTGTGTTCAGTGAGTCTGCACCACAAAAGTGCCTCTTACACCAGCACCCAGGGAGTGCTTAGCCCTGTCTGTCCCCAATTATTTGCATTTCTATATAAAGAAAACTCCAAGGATTCCTTAAAGATAAAATTTGTCACAATTAGGTGTTGGCATTTCTTCATAATTGCCTAAAATACTTCAATCTCTAGGAAATGTGGTTGAAAATGCAGGAAAATTATGCTGATTAGTTGCTCATAATTAGATAGATTGAATAAAACCTGGTGCTTAGCATGTTTTGCATTTCTATAGTCTTTATAGAAAATTAACCTCAAAGATATCTCTATCATTTTTTAGTTCTTTGCTATCAAGCACATCTGATCTGCAAAGGATCATCTTCATAAACAGACACCTCTTGAGGACTGCTTAAAATCATTACTGTGCCCACAAAACTGTTCCCCAGCACTCCACTTCTCCCTTCTGCTATTTATGAATAACTCTTCTGGTTATTTATGAAGGAAATAAGTCTTATTTCTATGGTGGTGAGAATGTGGGGGGGAAAAAAAGCAATGTCCCATTGCTCCAAATGTCTTTCAACCAGCATTTAGCCAAAACTTTTGCTCAAAATGTTACCGGCTTCTTGATTCTAAAAGCAAGGATAGATATGTACATCTCAGCACAAAAATGTCTTCCTCAGGGAGGACTGATGAAGATAAATCCACGGGCAGACACATAAGCCCTGTTGCCAAAGGTTATGGATGGATGAGAATGAAAATTCACAGTCAAACTTGTGGATGAAACTTCCTTCTCCTGGTCCAGATTAAGGAAATCCCCAGGACTGACTCTTTTCCTATGCAAAATGGCCCCTTGTCCTGGAAGTCTATTAATTTTCTTGGAACACACAAAATTAGCTAAAAATGCTTATGTGGACTAAAAAAGACAAAAGATATTTATGGAGCTTCTTCCTCTGCAAAGCAGTCAAATATGTCTTCAACCCTATAAGTAAGCACCTCTATTTACTACTCTGAGTATCTGCATTTTTTCTCTCTGTGTGAGACATTTTCCTTCTCCCTTTAGATCACCATCCTCCCTTTCTAAACCGAGAATATGAAATAAATATGGTTCTGCATATCAACAGTGCACAATATAACAGAGCTCCTAAATTCATAGCTGAAAATATCAAGTTTTTCTTTCTCAGTGATTGATGCCCTCTAGAAGAAATAATAATTATATGGCACAAGGAGGAGGAAAAAAAAGCATGTTGAATAATATAAGCATTTAGTCAAATCATAACTGAAACACTGAGGGGGAAAAAATGCTTTAAAACTGCTTAGCCAGAAAGAGACAGCATTATCTGTAAAATGGATGAAAAATAAACCCCCTCCAATAAGAAGAGAAGTTCAGAAATTTGTTATACGCTAATGCCATCTACCAGACATCAGTGGAAGTAACAGAGAGAAGTGTCAAAGAAACAACAACTACAACAGGGATTAAGTGAGTACTTGTGCACAGCCCCAGGTCTTTATTTTCTTAGCAAGTACTGAATTCCAAACCTTGTTCTACCTTTTCTTTCTCTCTTAGAGAAAGGACTCCAGGGCATCCATGAATGCAAATATTTATCACTTATTTTAATTGGCAAGGCTGCAGAATAATCTTTGAAATTCCCCTTCCAACACAACTTTGAGGCACAATATTCAGCTACACAACTTTGAACTGTTATTTTTCTCCTGAAAGCTGATATTCTCTTATGCAATGAAAAATCCCCTTTTGTGTCAAATTCCACATTGTCTCAGGGCCTCTTCAGCCTGTCCTGATTGTCTTGATCAGTGAGTAAAACTCAAAGAGCTTTACAAGTGGTTACACTGACAATTTAATCTCAATCTTTACCTGTATGTGGAGTTTCCAAGGGCTGCCTGATCACTGTAAAGGGGTTTTTACTTCTCTTCTAGTCCCAAATGGCAGATTTACAGCCAGCTCCAAACAACACCCCAAGGAGTCGTGCCAAACTTTAACAACACATTTGCTTTCCTAGGAAAAAGTTTTCCACCTCCACTGAGGATATTCTTTTTTAACCCAAAGCCTGGGTTTTACCAGTATCCATCAATGTTCCTTTTGGAGATCCACCAGAAATAAACAGCCTGTTCAGACTCAAAACTGAAAAACAGATACAGGTGCAAAATCTGCCACTGCCACGGCATGGACACAGTGTCCATCTGCTGATGCAGAAAGTGGGAGATAGATAAAGCCACATCTAAAACCAACATGGACCTGAAGCATTTTGAAAGGCTCAAGAACACTTCCATTTCAAAAGGAACATCACCTATACATGTGTTTGTTCTTTCAGACAAAACCTCATTTCTTCCTAAACTTACCTACCCCAAACTTCCACCTAAACTTACCCAAACTAATGAGATTTGTTAGACTTTCAGTCCCTAATATCTCTTCAGGAAAATTCTGACAATTGGAAAGAATCTAATTTTCTGTTTAAATGTATTCAGAGCAACAACATCTCTTTGCATTAAATTTACCCCTTTTTTTAATTCCTTAAAAGAACTCCCCAGTTTAGAGAAGAATTTACAGACACCAACAGAGGCACTGCCCAGAAATTCTGCCAGTATTTGTCTCTTTCTATTCTTCCAGAAGGGCAGAAACAAAAGCTTTTTAGTTGCTCCTCTTGGTCTGTGCCTACAATGGCAAGTTTCACTTATGAAGTCATGCTGAATAGCCACTGATTAAGAAATTGCAGCAGTTCTGGGAGCTGCTGTTGATTCAAGGTGAGAGGAATTGCACTGAACTGGAGTCAGCTGGCAGTGCACAAAGAGGAATTTCCATGTTGTCAAAAACCTTCCACCGTGTCTGATTCTTGCATTATTTCCTACTGGCTTGCTAAGAAAAAAGGAGCCCTCATCACACTCCTCTGGTGCTTTCTTTGCTCCTTGGATGAATATTCTGTGAGTGCAAATAAAATGTTCAACAGCAGCAATTTATTTTCTGTCTCTCACAGGAATAGCTGGAAGGAATTTTCACAGCCAAGCCTCCCTGCCAGCTCCCAGTTCCTCTCCTCCTCCTGCCCTTTTTCTGTGTGAGATCACAGCCACGAGGCACCACAAGGCCACACCAACGTGTGTCCTGTCCCACTGCTCCAAATGTCTTTCAACCAGCATTTGCCCAAAACTTTTGCTCAAAATGTTACCTGCTTCCCTAGGGAGCACTGATGAAGATAAAACCACTGGCAGACCCATAAACTCTGCTGCCAAAGGTTACTTGTGGATGAAACTTCCTTCTCCTGGTCCAGATTAAGAAAATCCCTAGGACTGACTGTTTTCCTTGTCAGCAGTTCCAGGAGCTGCTGTTTATTCAAGGTGAGAGGAATTGCAGCAAACTGGAGTTAGCTGGCAGTGCACAAAGAGGAAATTCAGGAAATTCAGCCATGAAGATCCAGACCAAACATTCCTGAACCACAGAGGGAGGATGCACAGGCAGCCCCAACCTGAGCAGAGAATCAATATCAGGAAGGAATATCTCTGTGCTATTGCAATGCAAGTCCAGGATTTAAACAGCCCATGTCAGAAGAGCTGAGACATGCCATCACAAAATTTTTATTAGCTATCCATTGGGCTTTTAAGCTCCCATCTTCCCAGAGTAACAATTACACTTGAAACCATAAACTTTTTTTTTTCCCTCTGCCTCCAAAACTGCAAACACACAGTGCAACAATGCTTAAGCTTGTTGGCTCTTCTCTCTTCCAGAGCAGTCACTGCCTCTGTTTTGCTTTGCTTTTCTTTCCCAGGGTCCTGGCAGCATGTGGGTTAAGGGGACAGCTATTTGAATGAAAGGCATTTCCAATAAATCAGCAGATAGCAAAAGGGAAAAAGCACTAGAGTAATTTCTTCTGCTCACAATTTCATTATGTTCCTGGCTTTGAGCCATTATAAGGTAAATCAGTCAAGTCATGTTGCACAGACATTTCTGAAAGAACAGTTCTTTAAATCACTTGGTAAGCCACACTCCTTGTTTTGAATGGAGAATCCTGCTTATTTTGTATGGCACTTCATGCCCATTTAAAAGTTGTGAAAAGGAGAGCTGCTTTCAGAGCTGGAGCTGTGATCTGGCTGCAAAGAGCACCTCATGGAACTGTCCCAGGGCTGTCCCCATGGCCCACATTCTCCTTTCCCTGCTGCTGTCACCAGACCTGATGGCAGCATCCCAACAAATGGACACGCACTCCCTCTCCAGTTCCCTTTTGGCAACAAACCTTGGGATAATGCTGACCAAAGAAGGGATCACTGCCTGTAGGACCTTGGCCTGGGCAAGTCTGCTCAGCTGGGGACATGCACTAGTGTCACCCTGGTTTTGTAAAATTTTCTAAACCTTCTGATGTTGACATTCTTGTAGAAAACTTTCTCACACACTTTCTGTAAATAACTCATTGTTTTGCATCCCTTTATGGAGGAAGAGAGTGTTGATAAACTGTTAGTTTGAACAATGTCATTGGAGAGGTGTCACTGTCACCCTCCAATCCACTGTCACTTTTAGAAAACTATAAATGGAGTCAGAAAATAAACTTCCCTTTTTCCTTCACCTTGAGAACAGCAGTGTGAGCTTGTGTTCTTTCGTGTCCTATAGTGACACACTAGTGCTGTCCCCAGCCTTTCATTTCCATCTGCTGTTCTCTCACCAGTCACTGACTCACAGCTCCTTGGCAAACAGGGAATAATGCAAAAATGCCAAAATGCCCTCCTTTCACCCCTGGGGAGGCTGTCCTGGGATGAAACTCCCAGAATAAGGAAATGGAGGCTGCTAGCAAAAATGATAACTGTTCTGACAGTGTCCTCATCCTCCTTCTCCCCCACAACACTGGTGTGACCAAGAGGAGGAAGAGCGATGCAGCAGCAGCAGAACATCGTGGACAGAGAAATGGGGGATGAAGACCAGGCAAACCCCACATATCTGCACCAGCTCAGCCCTGCACAAACTGTCTCCCAGCCATTTTAATAGCTTCAAACTTCACACACCAACAATTAATGTTTAGTATTTTTCTTTTATAGCTCACAGCTTTCAATTAAATTAATTCCATTTCCCCCCATTCTCACATTTTACCCCCCTCAAAGTCCCTGAAAATACCTTTACCTTCATGACTTGGAGTCTCACACAATTTACTGAACTACTGAGAATCAGTTCTAGAAGCCATACATAAAAGCCAAACACACTCTAAGAAGCTCAATTTAACCCAGCAAAAGCATCCTCCCAGGCACTCCAGCAGAGAGAAATCCCAATTAATGCCTTACACAGAAACACAAGCTCTTCATGCTCAACCCTCAGGTTCTGAGAGGGAGCCCAGTGTTTGCTGAAATAGCTGTGGCACACTTTAAACATTTAATTTCTGACTGCTCAGAACAGAGTGGTGGCTGCTTGCTTTTGCCCCAGCCATCCACCAGCCTCTCCCTTGGCCAGGTTAGCACAGCAAGCAGCTTCTGCAGGAGGCAGAGATTCCTCACCAGTTTCTAAACCAGCTCACAGACACTTCCAGCTGCTTTTCAATGCATATTCCACTGTCAATCAAAATTACAGGGTATAATTAAGCAGGCAACAGCCAAGCAATGTCTGTCTTCTACCCAAGAACCCAATGAACAGATTAATTTACCAGTGAAATAGAGTAAGATGAATTCCTCTAAAAATAAACCCCTGAGAGACAAGGTACCATCAATTTCTTTCCCATCTAGTAGCAGGTTAAATATTGTATTTTTTTTCTGCAAAGTGGAGTTTCAGAAGTTGTCAAGAACTCCAAGCTTTCTGTATCATCCCGTATTAAAAATGGTGATCTCTGCTCAAGTCGCAAATTCAGCTCCTGGAGGCATCAAGGGCTCCTTCAGCCTCATGATGGGATAACACAAATGGCACCAGATGTCAGAAGGATGATAAGGTGCCACACAAACCACTGCAGAGTTGACAGAACCTGCCCCAAGCTGGTTTTACTTTCCTAAGACCTTCTAAATACCTTGCTCTACCTGACATTTCTTTGTGCAGTAGGTATTATATTCACTTTGCATCACTGAGCTTTAATTACTTTGACAACTTGCAGGGGACTTTTTAAATAATAATTTATTTAATCAACAGGTTTTTTTTTCATTGTAATGTTTGGTAGCAGCAAGAGATCATGCTAAGATAATGAAAAGCATTGGAGCAGCTGAAAACTTAATTAAAACATGTAAAAATTAATTATACCGCTCATCATTGATTTTGTCTGAAAAAGCTGATATTGCAAATAGGAAATCAAAAGCAAGGAGGTCATGTGGAGAATCACTGATGCAAAAGTGATATATTCCAGAAAAAATACATCCACAATGAGAGCAGCCATTCACTCCAGGTTGACAATCCCATGCTGAGCTGAATTCCATCCCACATCACTAAATTGCCAATCAAGCATCAATAAGGAGGCTGATTAAGGTGAAGGCAGAAGAACAGAGTACATAGAATATGACTGTTGTATAGGTATGTGAGATCAGAATCACATGATCAATAAAGCCAGATTTTACAGGATCTTTTCCTGCCTCTGTATCAAAAAAAACCCCTAAAAACAAATAAAAAAAGAGTTTAGTAGTGTAACTATGAAATGTCACTCCTCAGGCTCTCCACAAATGCCTGAGATGTGTGCCTGGATTAGGACTACACCCCTTGGTGCTGCAAAAAGGATTTATAGCATCCCTTAATGTCCATACCTAACCAGGACTTGCTCATGCCTGCACTCAGTCCAGTGTTGGGGAGGCAAGGGGAGCAGCCAGGTGTTCTTACCCCTTTTGCTTTATTCTGCAAAATAATAATGTGCTCTCCTCTGTTTAAACAATAATTCTCTTTCCCTCCTGTCAGCTCCTGAACTTGTTTATAAAGCATATTATATCTATTTTCACTTGAATCAGTAGAGGCACTTAAGGTACCCTTTGAACAAAATACCACAACACAGAAAGGCCAACCTGGTATCAGCATAAATTTTATCCACAGCTCTACCTTTGGGCAAGTCACTTAACTACTCCGAGCCTAAAGCATGGAATGAAGGAAATGCTGCTTTATCAAACTCAGCAGAAAGATTATCTAATGCTATCTAATATTTATAAAGCACTTTCTGATCCTCCAGTAAAGACCATGGAAATGTAAAGAAGGACTGACCCAGATAAGGGTTAAGAGCAGGAGCTTTTTTCCAGTGAGAGCTCTCAAATGACCTTGCAATGTTAGGATTTATTTTCAAGGCAAAGGAAGATCTGTCAGGTCTAGGAGCCATGTTTGGCTCTAACTGCAGATGACTTGCTATCAACAGGGAAACAAGTTCAGTCACTGATCCAAATGTCAGGAGCTGCCAAATCAGCGCTCTGATGAAATGTCAGGAACACTAAACGTGGTTTCAGGGCTCCACTGATTTAACAGCCAAAATGGAATCTGCTCACATTCTTTTACTCCTCCAGGAAAATTACAAATAGCCAGCAATATATACATTATATACCCTTCTTCAGTTTCTTTCAAGTTGAACAAACTAGAAAAAAAAAAAATCTAAATTTGAAATATTTTCATTTCTGCATTTTAAAGGAGTCTGGTCTACACATGCTGGAAATTCAAGAGCACAAAGATCTCAATGAGAAAACTTAAAAATTCAACGGTTTTCACACACCTGTAACTGCACCTTGTGCAGAAAGATATTCTGAAAAGGGAGTCCTTCAGTCATAAGGTGAATCAAAACTCAGTATTTAACACCATAGATTGTTCAAAGAACAGGAAGAACAAAGCAGGCACGCTCAGAAAAGATAACTGTATACTTTAAGACTATTTTCTTAGCCAAAAAATAAACTAAAACCATAACAACTAATAGCCTTTTTTTAAATTCATTAACCTACTCCTAAAGAAATCTCTCTTTTGGTTAAAGCAGCCAGATGTTTCTAAATAAAATATTTCAAATATTCGTATGCTGTGGTCAGAAATACTCAGTGGGGAAAGAGTGACTATCAAATTCTTGTCATAGCAAGAAAACTGCTGAAGAATTTCAGTGCTGGGAGAAACTGCCTCACATGTTGGGCAGCTGTAAGAAATTCTGCCCCAGCTATTAAACACAGATTTTAAAAAACAACAAACCAAAAAAACACAGAATTAAAAAAATCAAACCTGTGTAAGAACAATTCCACAGTGCTCATTTCACTGCCTACACAGGTATAACTGACCAGACCCAAAATCCTCACATTGTTAAGAAAAGGATTGTGGTGCACATCCCCTTTCTGCACATGTCAGGCACACACCTGGACAGGAGCAGCAGGAGCAGGAGTGGTTGTTTTGCTGCTGAGCAGCAGGAATGGTAATTTCCATGGGAAGTGTGTTGATAAAAGCTGCCTGGGTTATTCCCAAACCACAATTGTCACAGCTGCCAGCACCACCCACAATCTCTGGGTGCCACCCTGCAATGCACTCCCCCTGTGCCCACACAGACTCGAGTGTTTCTCACACAAAGCAGCTTTTATGTGCATCATTTAATTGGTCTCAAGTTTTGGCTCGTACTTTAGGCTAATTATCTGTCCTGCACTACACACTGAGGAAGTCCTACTGTGGAGCTTGAAAACCCAAGTAACATCCCAATGCCAGCATGGCATTGCTTCATTTTACAATTCAACCTGGACAGCACTTCCACAGGAGAGAATATAAAAGTATCTCCTGCCAGGAGAGCACTGCCAGCTCTTTTATAAACACTACAGAAGTTTCCCAAGCAGGTGGCCCATCAAACTCAAATAATTGATCCACATCAGTTAGACCTGGAAATTCAATAGTACAGCACATCATTACAGCAGTCAACATAAGGGGAAAGTCCTTGTGGTTCCCCCTCCAGCCAGCACTTGAAAGGGAACTGAAAAGCTCTGCTCTCTTTTCAGCTTGGCATATGCCTCCTTTGAGGTTTTCAGGGGAACAGCAAATACTAACAAGCCCTGTGAGAGACCCATCCTCTAGGACTTACCTGCTTTTCTGAAACACAACTTCAGTACAATATTCACTTTTTCATTATTAGAAACACTTCAGTGTGGACAGAAATAAATAAATGTACCTGGCAGGTTCAAGCAGTGTTGTTAAATTCCCCATTTCCTTATGGAATGCAGAGTTTTAATGGACAACTTTCCCTCCATCCAACTTCTCTGCACACTTCTCCTGGCTGCTCTACTGTGACAGTGGAACTGATTCATCTCCACAGGGGGAATGAGCAGCTGGAAATCCCTGCTGCCTCCACCCCACCTGCCAGAGGGACACCTCAGTGGATGGGCCACTGCTCACAGCCTGATTCCAGCTGCAGTGCTCCTCCCTGGCCACACACAGATGTGATTCTGCATCTCCCCCATCACTGCACCTCCCTGCCTCAATCACAGCCTGATTATGTTGGTTATCATTTTTGCTTAAACATCCAAGCCCTGAATTCCCAGCAGTTTGGCTCCCTGTGAAGTAGTGAAGTCACTCACCAGCTATACATTAGGACTTAGAAAAGATAAAAGTGATGTCTGAACCACTGCAAGCACAGGAGAAAGTTCTGTCAGCCTTAGTCACTTCATGAATTATTTATTGAATTTGCACAGCAAAGTTTTAGGAAATACAGCTATTAAGGACCTGTACTTTGCCTGTAAGAGCTCTTAGTGCTACCAGTAGCCAGGGGAAATCAAGAAGTTTCCACCAAAACATTAAAGAAAAGCAAAGCCTGATCCTAAATGTGAGGCTTGTTCCTTCAGTATCACATGCCCATGCCCCAGGAAAGGCTGCAGACCACTCCATCAAGGAGGTATCACTATAAACTATCACCTACCCAAATTATTTCTTGTCTTATGATAAGCATTTCTGTTCTTAGGAATTTTTATACTCATTTGGAAACCACATCAGCTGCTATACACATAACACTTGCACAGATGCCTGCACAAGTTGTTTCACAACACTGCAAACACTGAAACAAGCTGGGTAGGCTTGCCAGGCAGCAGAGCAGGGCTGGAGATGCTTCTCCCTGCCAAACTCAGTGCCACCAAAACCCACCAGAGCACAGCCTGAGACTCCTGGATGGAAAAGAGCTTCTCCAGAGGTGTTGGAGGTAGCCCAGGGACTGTGCATGAACGAGACCTGAGGCACCCACAGGGGCTCAGAGCCAGATCCCAGCTCACAGGCAAGGAATGTCGGCACTCCAGAGCACAGAGGGAGAGAATTCTCTCCTCCCATCCCATTCTCTCTTCACTGAAGGACTCAGGAACCCCACAGGGGTGAGCAGCCCTGTCAGAGCCTGTGGCAAAGCCCTGGGGTGATGATGGCTGCACTGCTGACTGGCCAGATCACCTGCAGTGCCAGGGGACCCTGCATGGGCTGGGACCTTCTCCAGACGAGGAGGATGCTGCAGACAGCTTGGAGCACTGCTAGAAACAAGTCTGGGAGCTTTGCTGATTGGACTTTGGGGCTTTTCTCTCCTCTCCCTGCAAATTTTAGGCAGTGCTGACACAGGGATCAGACCTAACATCCCACTGGTGCCAGGAGTGATGCCAGGGCAGCTCTCCACAGAGCTCACAAGGGTTAAATCACCTTCTCTGCTCCCTGGAGAGGAATTTTGGGTGCCTGTGCTCCCACCTAAATCCTCCAGTCAATCTCATCAATGTCAAAGAAAGTCAGGGAAGGTCAAAGAACATTAGATGAAATGACATCAGGCTTTTATTTTCCAGCTTCCACCTCCATAAAATAGGTATAATCATACTTACTTACTTTCAAAGAGAATTGTAAGGCTTAATTAGATAATTAACATGAAAGTGCCTTTAAAAAGCCTATGTATACACAAAGCTCTACTGTATTATTAGTGTAGGCAGGCATGGGGAGCTCTTAGAGATGTTCTAACAGGTTATTTGTTATTCTGGGAGAAGTCTTTAGCTGCATACAGCAGTAGTATAATTATTATCATCAGATTCACTTCCTAAAGATATTTATGAAACACTGTGGAAAAAAAAAAAAAGCATCCACTTAAGCAGCACTGAGCTGAGGTTCTGTTTTGTTGCACATGCTGATTAGGAACGTTGTTAAAGTGTTGTTTTGCCATGGTGGAAATTCTGGTGCCAGGAAATGTAGTTATATGCTTGTTACTTGAATCATCATTATTTGGATATAATTGCTAGGTATCAGTGGTTTCAACTCCTTTTTGTTTTTATCTGTGTTTCTTTGCAATGGATTTTTTTTTTTTTTTCTGGAGGCTGCTGGATCATTACAAGAATGTGCAAAAACAGGAACCAGGCTCACACTGTTGTACAGCTGATTTTGACTGTACCACACCCTCCGGAATTTCTCTCTCCTGTGCATTGCATAACTACGGTATATATATTTAAAATCACTGAATTATGACCATGAAAGTGGGGACTTCCACCAGGCAGTAACTATGCTATTCTATATAAATGTACAAATTACAAGTACTCCACCTCAATTGTAGTATTAGGGATTGAAGTAAGGGAAATTTACTCTCTTATGTCATATAAATACTTCTGTAGTCCACAAAATTTCCATTAAGACGCATGTGAGGAGGATTTCAACCTACAACCCTATTTCTTCGGTTCTTTTTCAACCAAATGTCATGGTAAACTATACCAGGTTCACATGAGCATCACAGATCTACCCTCAGCAAATTTTCTCTGGACTGATTCCCATACAAAGTAAAATCAGATACAGTCTTAGTGCAGATATGTCTGCAAGCTCAGGGCTGGGGCCCTAAAATATTACATCAGATCAGTTTTTTCAGAAGTTTGAGGACAGCCCAGCCACTGGACCCAGCACAGCTGCACTTCAGTACCTAAAAATCAGGCAAAGCCAAGATTTATTTTCCACTAACAATTTAAAAAAAAATCTTTTTAGAGAGAAATTTGTCCATTCTGTTATAGCTTAAGGAATGAAGATGTCAATTCAACCATCAAGTTACAGAGGCTTTCATCTTTGCTTTGTATCAGCAAGAACAAGAATTAGCTGAACAAATTCTTTTCAGAGCAATGGAATAATAAAATTGGCAGGAACTGGATTCACCACCTTACAGCTTCTAATAGTCCGAATCATTATTTGTTATTTTGAAGAAATCAATAGAGCACCATATTCCCCAAAGAGAAAATATCTATAAATCTCATTTGCAATAACAAATTTAATTTTTAAATCTGTTCATTTTGATCATTCTCCATGATTCTGGTACAAAACTGGGCAGAAAATGTGTTTCCACCCAGCTCTAATTGAGTAGAAAACCCTCCATAAAAGAACAGGAAAGGAATCTAAACAACATCAAATATTTATATCATGGGAAAACATCAAGAGATCTTTTTTGCAGCTTGTACTGTATATATTCTACATGTAAATTAAGCTGAGTGGTTCCTCTTCATAGCTTCAAGCTGCTGCTAATGCTTCATAGATTTTTCAGGCAGACAAATATTGGTGAAAAGAGTTTTATAACCTTCGTACTGAAGATTTATGATTAGATGTGAACTGGAAGCCTAATGCACTGACATGTGGCCTTGGCTCAGTCTCATTAGAAAGTAATCTGTATCCTTGGTATAATTGCTGTTGTTTGATTGTAAATCATCCCCCCTTCCATGCAGCTCTGCCACTTTTGATGTTGGTGAAACACACGGGATCTGCTGGTGTTCACATGGCTTACACCAGAATAAATGCCAGCTTGCATTAAAAGTGTTGCAGCTTTGGAAAGTGTTCAAAACCCTCTAATTTTTGCTCTCTTTCCCAATGCAAACTGGCACTACTTCGTCCTGCCCTGGCTCCACTTGTAAAAATTCTCTGTCTGCTCTTTTAAAATGCTTTCGGTTGCTCCAGTTGAGCCCTTGCACTGCTCCTGCTGGAGCAGCTCACCCACAGCCCCAGAACTGCAGCACCTCCAGCAGCTGGCAAGCCCCACGTCAGCAATTCACTGAGATTCCCAAACAGCATTACACTGAATTAATGCTTGTGATGGAAACGTGCCAATGCAATTAGAACACGGTGCTTACACTGTGACATTTTCTATTAGCCAGGAACGGACGCCAGGTACTGAGCTGCTACCAGGGGCCATTAATGCACTGGGCAGGCACTTACCCTGAACAACAGACTTCAGCAGGAGCAGATGGCACAGCCCTGCTCTTCTCCTACCTGCCTGCAGCCTCCAGCCCCTGCCTGCCTACAAAAGCAACTGTGCTCCTTTAAATCACAGCGACCGCTGTCATTCGCCAAGCCATCATCCCAGCGGATGATTTTCAAGCTCATGAACTACTGAAAAGTTTAAATGGTTTTCAAAGCGAGTTAACACGTCTTAGAGGGCAGGTCCGTGGTGCTCTGAACAGGATTGCTGGCTCAGAGTGTCTCTGCAAAGTACAGACTGTCAGAAATGAGGAGCATATGGCCTGGGATGGATCACTCCATCCATCCTGCTTGCTGCTGGTGTGTCAGCATCCTCTTCCAGTGACAGATAAAAGCAGAAACGTTCTGTGCTTTATGCAGACTGGCACCATGGTTCTTATGTCTCTAGGAATAACCTCACCATGAACAGAGCAGGTTAGAGGGTGTTCCATGGAGCCAAACAGCAGCTGGGATGCGGGACAGTGCCACAAGGCCAACCCAGCCCATCCACACCAAGTGTGTGACACCAGAGAGCTGCCTGTGACACGTTCTGCACCATCCTAATGAGAAAAGGGACAAGACCCTTTAGCCTGGGCCCATAAAGCCACATCTGCTGTGAGATGTTTGCTTAAGGCTCATTGATGTGCCTGCTTAAGCACCTTACTGAATTCACATGGATTTATCACAGCAACTCAATTTATGGAACTAAAGCCTAAAAGTGAGAGTTTTTCTCGTTTAACCCAAAGGTGCAGTTTTTGGCTAGCAGCTGAGGGAGGCTGATGCTCTGTTACAGCTCAGCCACCAGGCAAGGAAAAGGGCACATTCTCACTGCATTACACCCAATAGATGCATACAATTGTTCTCCTTACTGTTTCAAACAAGTAATGACCTTCACCTGTGTTTACTACTGGTAAATTTGGGAAAAGATATAAATATGGAGAAGACTGTCTGTTTTTAAGAGCCAGTCTTTAGCTGGGATTTGTTTCCCTCTTAAGGATTCTTGGTCCAGTTCTATTCCCTCACAGTTCTCTCTCTATAAATCTCTCAAACACAGGCTGGTCTTTCTGAGTTTCCTCTGGAAGATGCTGCACTGGGATGGATCTTGCCATCAGTGCAATATAACCTCAAAGAATTTTTGCAGCACATGTGGATTGTACTCTCTGTTCTCTACAAGAGATCTTCAGAGGAAAAAAAAAAAAATCAGCAAGAAGTTTTGGCAAGTTGATGATAGAATTCTGAGCTGGGGAGAGAGGAGCCTCAAAAAAACCCCAAAATTAGAACTGGGCTTTTTTGAGTCATGGCTGCAGTTCTGAGATGCTGTTAAAGGTGATGGCAGCCACAGGGCATATTTTAACAACACTCTTTCTCCTCAAACTGTCTTAAATTCCAGCTAACTCTGGGCATCCAGCCCAGATTTCCTGAAAACACCCCAAGGCAAAACCCAGGGAGGGAGATCTGACCTGTTCCCTCTGGCTCAATTCATGCTCTTGATGCTGTTTTGCCACCACCTTCACTCTGGAATATCAAGTCCAGAATGACAACAATGTAGGGCTACACCAACCTGCACTCACTGAAGATCAAACCCATGGTTTTCTTACTCTATTAGAACTCAAACCATTAAAGAAGCAAATCACCTCCAACCACAATAGCTCCATTATGACTATACAAATTAATTTTAACTGGAATATATATTTACTGTGGAGAACATGTGTATATACACACTCAGAAAGCTATTATGTATGGAAATATATTTGAAAATATTTGCACTACGATTATTTCTTCAGCTCCAGTATTTATCTCTTAAAAATGAATAATACATTTGAGAGATACTTTCCATTTTCAAAGCAGGAATATTATGCTTTGCTTCTGACAATGAGTAAGCAGCAGGGATTGCACCTGATCTGTCCCTGGAGAGAACATTGCTGCTCTGATGTTAAATCCTGCAGATGGAAAGAGCAAAAATCCACCCAATTCCACATCACCTGCAGTGATGGCTTTCCTAAAACTTCCCAGTTAACCAGGACATCTTACAGAATCACCAGTTAACTCTCCTTAGTTACATCTCTAAGGCTGCCACAACACACTGGAAGTGACCCTGGACAGCTTCACCCTTTCCTTGCTCCTCCCAAATAATGGCAATTATTTGTACTGAGGAGCTGCAGCTCAAGGAAGATCCAGCACCAAGAGGCAGGGGATGCCAGAAGCAGCAGGGTGAAGAGAGAAGGGAAGCAAACGAAAAGTCTTTTTCCTTCTGAGCTGGAGGTTCTGGGGGTACTGCATGCTCAGAAATGCCAGGGGCAGATGGCAATGACAGACTTTTTCTTGGTTTTCCCTTTTATTTTTTTTTCCTTGCTTTCCTGAAAAGCAGCTTCACAGAGCTCCATGTTTACCCCAGACCTCAACTTTTCCCCAAAGAACTCCCCCTTCATCCTGCCAGAACTACAGATTTTTGACTTTACTGTTGTGGCATGGGGGATGTCAGTGAGAGCAGTCTGGAGAATATTCCTGTGGCTTTTCCCCTTCCCATTTGTTCCACACCTTTCAAAGAACAAAATCCCCATCAGCCTTGCAGCCTGAGAACCAACATCACTCCCTTCAGCATCACTCCTTCCTTGTGGGCTTGGTCAAGTGGAAAAAAGAGAATAAAATCCCATATGAGAATTGACCCAAACTGGCACCACCTCACATATGGTGGGAAGAACCAGGAAAAATTACATGGGAATTTTCAAATTTTTCACTATGGTTTTTATCTTCCCTTTCCAAAACCTCAGTGTTTGCTTTATGTTTTAAGCCTCTGTGCAAAGAACAGCCTGAGGGAGGAACCAAAGGCTGGTATTCCAGAAAAATACTTCACCCTTTTCCTTCTGGAACCACCATTATCCCCTCAGCTGACCTTCCACCCCTGGTCCATCACCCTGAGCACAATCAATGCTTAAAACATTTGAAACCAGGACTGTCACAGCTCAGGAAACGTCCAGGATTTAATGTCTACAGAAGCACAAAAGCACTGTCTTCAGAGCACTTAACATATTGACAAGCTGTGTGAAAAGGGAACATTTTTCTCCAAGTTTCCAGTTATTTTGGTTCCTCTGAGGAAAGCATCTCTATCACAATATCCCACACAGACAGGGCCCCTTGCTGCTTCAATAGCCCCAGATGCTGCAGTCATCTCAGTGCACTTTATATCAAAATAAACACACCAATTAATCTAAACTGAGTAAGGAAATAAAAACTTCAGGCAGGGAAGCATGTTAAACACAGCAGAGTATTTTCCAGGGAAGAGCTTATACACAGCAAAGGATTTCACTTCCAAGCTTTTGGTTTAATAACTTGAAAATGAAAAAAGAGCAATCATGCAAGCAAGTGGCACTCTCCTTAATTAAGGAAGTCAATTCAGAATCAATAAAAGGGCAATTAATCTGTGGGTGCCACTGGCTCTGAATTATGGTGATAGCCCTGAAGAGGGGCCCCTGTGACCTCCCAACACTTCTCCCAGGGTCTGAAGGTTTTCACACCCTGATCTGTTATTTTATGACAGACACAGTGTTAGAAAATACACTGATGGATGTCAGGAAAGACTGAAGGAGGAGGGAAGTGAAAAAAAAAAGCCTGTGTCTTTTGCAAAATTATGGTGATGGAATTTGTCATGGTTTTGGATCCTTCAGAGACACGCTGAAGAGAAAAGGGGATTCAGGGAGGGGCTCCTGTGCTCTGCTGGGGACTGAGCAGCCCCACACATCCCCACAGCAGGAGCTGGGGTTGCTTTGAGCCTTCTCCTCCTCAGGGTTTTCTAACAGGTCCCTAACAGGCTTTGGAGAGGAGGAGCACACAATTCAGCACAGTCCCCCATCCCTTTCTTCCCATTCTGTGGGTAAAAGAGGGCAGTGCAGGTTTTGGAAGGGGAAAAAGAAGAGAGCCCTGCACAGCACCAGTGCCCTGGCTCCCTCCCACATCTGGCACAGGGGATTTGCATTATTTGTATTACACAAAAAGGAATTACTGGGCTTGTTTAGGGCTGCAGTTTAGCAGCTCATGAGACATCTCAGTGCTGTGGAAGGGAAAGGCAGTGAAATCCAACAGCAGAGAAGGGTGGGTTGTGTGGAGTGACTCCTTCCTCAAAAGACAATCCCTCTGACTCCACTGGCACTTCATTACTTATGGAACATGGGGCTACCAGAGCATGATAAAATATCACACTCTGAGCCCTTGTAGAATATTATATTAAAGAATATGTAAAAAGCCAGATCCAGGGGAAGCAGAGGTACCACTAAGCTGCAATCCAGGGGTGGCTTAAGAAGCTTATCTGCATTGTTCTGTACCACTCTCCACTGACAACTCTAACAGTCACTCTAAGAAACATCTTATTTCCTCCACTGTGTCCCGGGCATCTCCAGCTAATACCACATCCAGCAGAGACCTCATTACAGGTGTTTTTTTCCCAGCCCATACCCTGTGAAGCTCAGTTTTGACTGACACAGCCCCAAATCTGAGAACTCACTTGATCTGTCTCTTTGTTTCTATTCTTTTCCTGGTACAAGGTTACAGCTGGTGTTTTGGTGCCTCCCTTTGCCTCTCCTTTATTACCAATCCCCTGCCATCAATTCTAAGTTAGACACTTCACCTTCTGTGGCAGCAGCAGCTCTCCAGTGTGAGATGACTAACAGACATTAAATTGTTAGTCTTATGTTCCCTTTAAAATGTGCTCAGAGCAAATGCTAATAGCAGCACATCTCAAAAGACTCCTACCAGCATTTGTCTTGATCTTTCATTACCCATCTGTCAAAACCCTGGTGACAGCTACAAGTTTAAATCAAAGTTCAGAGGCACCTGTTAGTTTCAAAAAACTTTTGCCTCCAAGGCCTACATTTTAAGAAGCTGGGTGTGCTTGCCAAGTCCCAGCATTTGAAACGTTGGCAGGAAATGAAGTACGTGGGCACTGTACATGGAGAGAAAAGCGAGGCAATTTTCCATTTAATAAACACAAGGGGACAAATAAATCACAGCCCCTGGGCAGAGCATCCAATAAGTTTACTCTGTACCTCCTCTGAGGGGCTCATGACAAGCCAGGCAGGGTAAAGAGACAAAGAATAAAGGGAAAGAGGCACCAGTGAAGCAGCTGGAGCCACCAGAAGTCAGGAGGCTGCTGTTTTGAGAGGCTGGAGATCATTAACCTGAGCTAATCTGATCACAGAGGGGGCTGCAGATGCACATCTCTGCTCCTGGAGCTGGGACACAGGCTGTGGTTGGGTGTGAGGGAGGATCATGGAGAAAAACAACCCAAGAAGGCTCTGAATCCTCTCCAGAAACTCCCACTTTCCCACTGGAGTCCCAGCTCTGAATCCTCTTCCCCACTGGAAGCTCATCTCTTTGAATCTGACCTACAGTTTTTAGCCTTTGGTATCTAAACTCAGCTCTCCGGATTGTTTTGAACAGAAATCAGGCTGAAAAGTAAACTGAGAACCAAGTAAGAAACTCTCACCCCCAAAAGAGTGGCAAGACTTTGGTGGAAAAACAACCTTTGTTCAAACAACTGGCAGCTGTTAATCACAAAATCATCAGCCACAGCCTGGCTCTGTTTATTCTGCCAACTGTTTGTTGTGCCTGCTGCAGACTCTCACACATTTCCAACAGTTGCAGCACATTTGCCACTTTTTAAAATGGTTTATTTTAATTTGAATGTCTCGCATCTATTGAAAAAACACTTGGAAACATAGTACTGCCTACATCTTCCTGGCCATTTCTGGATACTGATGAATGCCAGTGAATGCCAGTGTGTCCTTCAGAAAGGACAGAGCTGGACTGCTGCTTCACCAGATATCCTAAAAGTTTGCTGGATTATGCACAATTTACTTTCTCTTCTAAGCAGAATTTTGACATAAAATATTAGCTCTGGATTTCTATTCACGCTTTCCTATTTTTTCAGGAAATTCTTACTTATACCAAACAAAACAATTCGTGGTCATCACCTCCCAGCTTTGTACTGAAATGGCTAGAGAAAATAGTTTGCAGCAAAGCCAAGCAGTGCATTCCTGAGCAGAAATCATTTTTGCAGCTCCATTATTTGCAATCAACAAGCAATGCTATGCTTCAAGGGTCAATCCTGATACCCTGAATAGAAATTCTGTTTTCCCTTCTCTGTCTTGTCAGAGGAGACTCAGCTCAGTGTGTGCCTTGCTGCTAATCCTGTGGTTTTTTATCCACAGCACCTGGAGGTCACATCAGAGCTGGAGCTGCCAACCTCAGTGACCTGTGCATGTCCATGGCCTGATCAACCCTCCCTCAGGTAACCTTCATCCTGTCTGCCTGCTCCAAGCAGCTTTAGAAAACAACCTGGAGGTTTGTTCTAAGCAATGAGAAGCTCACAAAAAAACCCCCCAAAAAAACCCCACAAAAAACCAACCAACCAACAACAAAACAACCAAACAAAACAAAAACAAAAAAAAACCCCAAAAAAATGTACGAGTGCCTGTGTGCAGCAGGTCCTGCAAGAATCTGCCTCACTTCTTGTGCCACTCTGAACTTAGACCTAATAAATCAAGAGCAGGCTATAAGCCAAGCAATGCATCTTTTTCAGAGGGTGGCAGAATACAAATGCAATAATTCCTTCTGATTTTGGTGTTTGATTGCTGAGTGTGAGACAAGGCTCAAACAGAATGTAACTTTTAATTACACCATTCTGTGGCAGTTCACTGCAAAGCCAGAAGCTCTTTCAGGGCTGTGCAAATGTTTGCCTCATTCCTGATAAAGCCTGAAATATGTCATGGTGCCTTCCATAGCCTCTGGGCATAGTCTGTATTCATTCTTGCAGATCTCACTGTTATTTGCTATATTTTACTACTGCTACCCTGGCAACCCTAGGAAATATAAAAAGCTGATTTCTCTGTCTCTCATTTATATAAAAAAAAAAGTATTGAGATACTTCTAAATAAACAACACCTGCTAACTAATGCAAACTCATGCTAGAGTTTCATATGGATATTATGCAAATTATGGTTGACCAAGAGTAGCAAATAAATGCACCCCAGAAACTCTGCACTTTCTCTGCAGACACTACACTGAGCACTGCTCATGTCTCTGTGGGAAATTCTTGACATAAATATGGTGGCCTGAGGCTGTAAGAATAAGGTAGGATTTGAACTGAATATGCTATGGCTATTTGAATATGTTTTATGTGTGTAATTGAGGGTGGAAATATTCCCAGTTGATTTTTTGTATTTTTTTTACTTAACTATCTCAAAGATTAATTGATTCATTCACACAAACCTTTCAAGCCCCCCCAACAGGCAGCAATATCCATTTGTGAACTTCAGGACAAACTTAGAGCCACTCACACCTCCCTATCTCCCGTATTCTGCTGAAAACCTCCACCTATTTAGCAGTGTCTGTCACCAAAGTGAAACAAAAGCATGAAGAACCCAGGAAATATCATGTTTGGATTAATACAAAAGGTTGTGCTCCTCTGGGAATAACAACAAGAGTATTGTGACTTCTGAAATTAAAATCAGTTTCCTTTTTCCTTACTGCCTGTTTCTCCCCTTACCCAGCACCAGTTCATGGTGGGGAAAAAGGGAGGGAAATGCAGATTGGGGGAGATCCTCCCAAATTCACACATGGAGAGACAATGCAGAGCCAGGAAAGCCACAGAGGTGGGTGCTGGAGTTTGTGGCAGAAACCCAGGAGAGAAGGAACATTCAGAGATGCACTGTCACAGACATCTTTTATGGAAAATCCTTTCCTTGGGATTTTTCCTCCTGAGAAGCTGGGAGGCCTCAGGAACAAAATGTAAACATTGATTATCTGCTGCTGTGGAATGCAACAGGTGCATCTGTGATTGGTCTCATGTGGTTGTTTCTAATTAATGGCCAATCACAGTCAGCTGGCTTGGACAGAGTCCAAGACACAAGCCTCTGTTATCATTCTTTTTCTACTCTTAGATAGCCTTCTGATGAAATCCTTCCTTCTATTCTTTTAGTATAGCTTTAATGTAATATATATCATAAAATAATAAATCAAGCCTTCTGAAACATGGAGTCAGATCCTCATCTCTTCCCTCATCCTCAGACCCCTGTGAACAGGGTCACAATGCACAAATAAGCACAAGCATTTCACAAAACCTCACAGAGAGGGGAGAGTGAGGTGGCAGCACTGCTGTGAGCCTGAGGGACACGGTGTGCAGGGGAGCTGTCACCATCCACGGGGAAAGGAGCAGCTGGGAGGGCTCTGAAGGACAGGTGAGAGATCAGGTTTGAGCTGCAGCCTTCAGCTGTCAGCAGGACAGCCAGGGTCTGCCAAGGGAAAGGGAAAGGGAAGAGAGAAACCTATGAACCATCAGCTCTGGATGGCAATTAAAACCTCCACGCCATGAGCTGCTCTGTCAGCAAGCCCCTCCTGAAGCACTGCTCAACACTTGGTGTTTTCTACCCAGAGGAATACATTCAACCCATTATTTGTAGCCACCCCTTGATTATGCAGATGTGGAAATTAAGCAGGTATAGGCTGGAGAGGCTGCCATGGACTGTCCCAACCAGCCAGCCTGGTCTCCTGCTTTCAGTTCACCAGGCACTGGAGAGAAATTGCCAAAAGATCAAACTTGCCATACATGTGACAGAAGCAGGTTTTAGACAGTCACTCCTTCATGGTAATTAGAAGGAGCCAGTTGATTAGGCTCATCATGATTAGGTTAAATGAGCCAGCCTGCCTTTGAGGCTTGCTGGGGCAGCTCTCCTCCCAGAGCAAAGTTCTCACTTTATTTAGCACTGATTTGTTAGGACCACACTATGTTATCATCATGTCCAGCTTTTTCCATCATGTTCTGCTTTGATCATTTCCTTGCTTTCTCATCCTCAGAATGGCCAATTTTCCAGACTTGGAAATCTTCAACACTTATGTCAACGAGGAAAAAAGCAAGATTGGGATTGTGTGTGTCTGTGTGTGTAACTTCCCATCTGACACTGAGGTTTTATGCAATCACTCCCAGGCAGGTTACCAGGTACAAATTACATCTGTTCACACTGAACCACCTCACCACATTACAGAGGTTTGAAGCAGGTGTTGCCCCCACCTCTCCACCCTTCTGACTGCCAGAATCCCTGAATAAACCACCCTCCAGAGCCCATACCAAGTCCTGAGTGTGTCTGTGCTTTGTGTTTTTGTGGGGCTTATCCCATACAGCAGGACTGGGTGCTGTCTTTATCAGAGCTGCCAGGGAATGCATTGCTCTGGGCTGGTTTTGCATTGCACAGCAGGGTCAGCAGAAGCCACAGCGCCTTGAAAAGAGCATCTACTCCCCATGGCAGCAGTTCAGGACCTTAATTTTAATGTCTGATTCACCCTTATGTCTTAAAGGGATTCTCGGGCCATTTCACATATCTTTAATTTCAAATCTCGCACAAGATTTAAATGAAAACATTTTCTTCTCAGAGCCCATGAATGCCAATGTGAATCAAGCACCACTAATGAGATCATAAATTAGGCATTTATGTCCCTTCCTGCTAGACAAATGGCACGACCTTGAAGCATAATGGAATGTGCAGTCCACACCTCTTTCCCAGGAAAAGTCCCCCCAGCTCCACTCTCCAGTACTCAGGGAAGAAAAGCTACACCAGGGAAGAAAGCTGCACCACTTTCCACCATAATTACCCTGCTGAGGCCCAGGTGAGACTGTCCTGGATGGAGATGGGCCTCCTGTATCCCAAAAATGTCCATCAAGGTGATACAGTCTCTGACAAAACCTCCAGAAGGAAATCAGAACTGTACACAGAGCTTCCAAAATCCTTGGGAAAGCCTCATTGCTGAGCTTTCCCCCAGAAATCCTCACTGAAATCACTTCACAACCACACCTGTCCATGTAAGCTGGGCTTAAGAAGCAGCTCAGGCTCCATCAAACTTTTCTGCTTGAAAAGTGTCACCCTCCTGCTCTCAGTCATACAAAATTAGCCATTGTCCCTCCCCAGTCTCACATTTTCTCTCAGGGAAAGGAAAGCCCCTGAGGCAGTGCTGGCCAGGTTTTCAGCTTTGTATTTCTCTCTGGGTTCTCAGAAACATCTTTCCACAGCCTGGCCAAGGAATACCCCCAGGGGGAGTCACATCTGGACCAGCACATAAAGTTAAGTCAGCTCCTCTGAAGTACAAAACAAGCACAGAGCCCCTTGACACACAGCTGAGGGCTGTGGGTGCAGATTTTGGATGGAAGTCAGAATTTAAAGCAAAGTTTAATGGCAGTTACTGTTCAGAAACAAGCCTGCCTTGTTATTATTTTTAGTACACTTCTCAGACTTGTCATTATATACTTCTGATTTACAGTTTTAATGCCAGGCAACGGTGTTACCTTTATCCTTCCCTGCAGGATTACGTGAGAATACTCTTTAGAGAGAATATCACACTGGGCTAAGGTTAAAAAACAAGACATGCAGCAAGCCCCAAGGTGCCTTCCCATATCTCTGAAATATAAATGATTCCCTGGCATAAAAGATTCTGAAATACATAGCCATAAAGTCAAAGCTCTGCTAAGCAAATAACAAATACAAGAGGAAGCTCTGCTTCCAAAGGCTCTGAATCACAGCGACAGCTACAGTATGCACCAAGCTAAAATATCTCCAAAAAAGCCAAAAGCTGTCAGCAGAAGGTAGCAAAACATTGGCCAGTTCTTAGACTTTGATTATAATTCACACAGAAATACACACTAGGGGGATGGACCTACAGCTTGGAAAAAGTGCAGTCTGTGTTTCTTGGAGACTTTTATGTCCAGGCATTGGAGACTGAGGGTCTTGCACCCTGCTGCAGTGACACTCAGTAACTAACAGGTAACAGCTACATACCAGCAGGTAGCAGGATATCAGATGGTTTGGGAATTTCTTCCTGCCTCCTGAGAGCCAATACCACTGCTGGATACCATCAGTCAAAACACACACTCTCACTCTGCCTTAAAAAATTCTCTCCATTAACAACTGCAGAATAAAGTCAACAGACATTGAAGAAATTGGCCACTGTCTATGTCATGGAAATGTTCATAAGCACACCTTTGTTTTAGGATTCAAAATGAGACCACAAGCCTCATTTTTCTTTGACAAAAACCATTTTTCTTTTGCCAAAAATGCAAGAAAACCTTGCATTTAAAAGCCCAGCTGGGAAAATCATCTCCTAAAGATTTAACACAGCTTAAACTCCCACTGACACGCAGCACACCTGAACATAACAGTTCCTGTGTTCAAGATGAGCCTTCCAAATACACCTCCAGCCATGGGCCAAACACAAGGATTTGGATTTCTCAGTGCAAATGTGGATTCCTCCATCCACAAAGAAGACCCACAGTGGGCAGTTACCAGATCAGAGGAAGAGGATAAATTCACTGCTCCAAAAAAGAACATTTCCCTGGCTGCTTTAAAGGAAAATTAAGGAGCAGAGAAAATTACTCTTGGAGACAAGAGTATAAAAACCCCAAGAATTTAACACAGAACCTTCAGGACCAGGGGAGCAAGGTTTGAGTTCTCTGCAGACACAAGGTCAGGCAGGATTTTGGCCATCTCAGCTGCATCTCTACCCAAAGCTGCAGGAAGCAGCAGAACCTCAGCCAGGTTTGCTGCCCCTGGATGACCAGTTTGCAACCAGGGATTTGCCACAATTTCTAAGGACATGAACAGCCAGGGGGGATCAAACACAGCAGAGGTGGGAAATTGGGGGTCTCATTTCCATCCAGAAGGAAGAAAGTCTGAGCTGTCCCAGCGACAAGAAGGGATGTGCAGAGGAACTCAGCACTCGGGTGTGCACAGGGCTGGGAGGGGAAATGTGCTGAAGAACAGCAATACTGGGCCACAGTCCAGGCAGGAATCACTGCCACACAGAAGTGTAAACACTCCCACACCTTCTCTAAGCCCTACTCTCTATTAGTTTAACCTGTGTCACTGAAATTGCCTTTTTTCCTGGTTCTTTTTTTTCTTTTTTTTTTTTTTTTTCCCCTAGGCATATAAGCCTTTTAGAATGTGAAATACTTGCCAGGAGACATAAAGGATTAATGTCAGAGGTCTGACATACAGCACGAAAGACAATGAGCCAAACTTCTCCTAAAATCTGAAACACAGCCTGCAAAGTATGTCCAACAATAATTCTTCTTATTCCAGATTCTGGGAGTTACTGAATTTTTTATCATAGTGAATTTTTATTTTTTTAATGACTGAGGATACAGAGAGTTATGTATTGAGCAACTCAAGCTAAGGGTGCACAGCTGTGTGTCTGCTGAAGGCATATATATGAGATTATGCAGATCATTACACAGTAACTTCAAGCACTGTAACATGCTACACGCTGAAATTCCCTGTAATCTGCTCTACAAAAGAAGTCACAGTCAGGAGTGATCAACCTGATCTGCCTGACAAAACCCTACAAAATTTCCAAAGAAAGTGCAGACCAAGGGATTGTGTTCAGAAATCCTGACAAAAGCCTTGTTTTCCCTCCTTACCTTCTGTAATTCCCTACAAGGGAGCAGAAGCTGCTGCAGGTCCAGGTTTTAAGGCACTTCCACTACCCCAGCAAAAAGCCCTGGCTGTACACACCCCACAGGTAATCATCCCTCAAGCCCAGGATAAAAATCTGGCAAGTTTCATAAATCTGGCAAATTTCATATTCCGTATTCATAATTTCATATTATTCATACTAAATAATAAAATTTCATATTATTTCATAAAATGTGGCAAAATGAAATAAGCAATATCCTGAATGCACATGCAAGTGTTTCAGTGTGAAGTAAGTAAAAAGATGAAAAAGAAAGCACCCCTGTTTGCAAGACTAATCCTTAAAAATCATGTGCAGCCTCAAAAGATTGAGTAAGAACACACAGGCACCAGCATCATTTGTCACCTGTAGGAATAGTGGCTCATGGTTACATTGCATAGAAAATTAATGTCACATACAACTCTAAATTCAGGTTTGCTTTCCTATCCCGTATTTATTTATGACAAAAACAGCTTTGGGAAGTGGAGATGAAAATATCCTTTGTAAGAAAGATCACAGTTCAGCACAGTGCTAGAGCACTGAGGCACTTCAAATTTGCCTGGCATTGTTCAGGCACCCAAACTCCAAGAAAAAACCACCAAAATCTTCAGAATGCAAGAGCAGCTTTCTCTAAACAAGTAATCCTACTGTAGATGGATCTTTTCAATTCAATTTCCAAGCAAAGCAATGTTTTGTGATTTAGTCCCACTAAACCTTAACAAAACAGCACAAGGAATGAATCTTAAACTCAACTGCTGATACGGTCTATCAATATTAAAATAATCTGGCATGGACTGGCTTGCTAATAAGCCAACATTTCAGAGATGTTGCAAAACAAAACTGTCTTAAATGTGTGATTTGTGGAGGATATAAAACATAAAAACTACAAAGCAAAAAAACCACTGTCATTGTCACAGCAAGATTTAAAAAAACAATTACAAGGCTGAGTACATTAAATTAAACTTGGTGCAGTCATTCCTGACAGAAGTCCTACTGTTGCTAATTGCACATATTTGGACTTCTAATTGTTAAAAACATCATACTACAAGTGTTTGATGTATTCCAGATTCTGCTGATGAAAAGCCATGCAAAATTCCCAACAGAAATCTCAGGTTTTGTTTTAGCATGAGCTTCTGTATTTGATTCATTGCTGCTTCCCTTTTTACTGTTTATTGCCTTGGGATCAAGGATCCATTTTGTAGTGAAAACAAATTCCAAATCATTGTTTGTGTGTTGCTTTACCATGAGAGACACAAGAGCCAGTGCCAGAATGATTGAATCCCATTCTTCTCCCCAAATTCCTGATCCTCTGGGGATTCCAGAGCCACAATGTCAGATCTCAATGGTTTAATAAGGGCTGCTGCTGTCTAACTACCATGGCTTTATCTTCCAGTCCCCAAACTGAACAAACCTGCCCAGCACAGGCCAGCAGGCAGACCCCAGGTGAGGAATGAATTCTCAAAGATCCTACAATAAATGACACTTCAAAATGGATGTTAAAGTCCTCCAAATCAACTCTCATGAAACTCCAAAACAAAGCCATGCACCATCACTGAATTAATCAACCAGCCAGTGATTAATTTTACAAAGCAGGACAGAATCTATAAAGTCCTGCTTGTGTACTTCAGCTCAAACTGATTTACCTGAGCAGGCTGGGGCAAAGTAATTTCTTATTCTTTATAAGTAATAATAAAATTGTTGTTATTATTATTATTAAAATTATCTTCTTATTATTCAGTAGAAATATTCCTGCTGTATTATACACAACTCACTGGTATTTACAGATTCTTGTCCTACAGTGAGGGCTCCAGATGTTTCAATAGATTTACCAAGAGTTACATGGTCACTGTCACATTCACAAGGTGACACAAACCCATTTGTGCTGCTGTTTCTTTGTGAACCTCCTGTCTAAACCACACGTATGCCCTGCACAGCAAGCACTCAGGAAAATCCTGTTCTCTCTTGGGGAAAATACATTTTAGTAACTGAGTTTTCTACTACAGCACCAGCACAGCTTCTGCCTGACACCTGCCATTTCCCAAATGTGTGAAGAACATAAGCACCCAATTTCTAGGCAGTGAAAAGTGACATTCTGGGGCTTTAGAAAAGTGGTTTCCTAATCTGTGCATCTGAATTGCTGTCGAGGATCCTTTATGTTCCTTTCAAATGCAGGATTTTTCCTCTGAGCTTCTCAGGATCAGTAGAGACAGATGTTGGCAGAGGTTTGGGGAGCAACAAGTCTGCAGGACACTGGTGTCATCACTGACCACAGTTCAGCCCAAAACCTTTTAAGCAGATAAATTAAAGCACATGAGAACTTTTCTTGAACTCAAGGAAATTATTTGTGTGCCAGTTTGGGCCTCTATGTCCTGCTGAACAAGGAAAGCGCTTGGCCCTTTCACAGCTGTACTTTGGAGGGAAGAAATTTGTCATCAATATATGCCTATATATATAATTTCTTGGTACACCAGGAAAAAGTTACTATTCTTGTTCAGTATCTTCAAAAAAGCAATTTTGCCAGACTCCAGTACAAATCAGTTATTCAGGCATGTGAGTGGCAGCTGGTGGGATCTCCTGTAGCAACCCTCCTGTTCCTCTCAAATACAGTGTGGAAATTTTTAATCACTGCTCCTGAAAAAGCAAACTCCTTAGTGAGCCTTGAAAGAGCTGCATGTTTATGAAACGTCAAAAAAAGTTGTCCAGAAAAACTTATCACATCTCCTGTGTATTTAGTCACATTTTTGGTGACTGCTGATGTCAGATGAGTGCCGGTGTCACATCTCTTCTGTGGCTTAACTTGCATTAAAACCTTCTGAGGCCAACAGAGCTCCTGCCCCAGCTGCAGTGCCCCAGGTGCCTGCTCTGGTTATCTCACCCTGCTCTGATAAAGTCTGAGTGCAGCAGACAGGACACACCACCAAAACCTCAAGACATGGTCCCCACATCCTGAGAGTCAGGAGGGAACGAGGTGACCGCAACTGACGTGCATCCTGAAAACATTCCCATGCTGGGAATGCCAGGCAGTGTGATGAATTAATTAATTAATTAGGCTTGGCAGTTTGTTGGCCATCACACACCAGGTGCCTCCTGCCTCTCCAGGGGCTGGATGCAGCAGGGCCACCACCCCAGGCCGCTCAGCAGTGCCTCTCTGGTGGCCTCATTAGCTGAGTGCTCACAAGAGAAGCAACCAAGCAGTGTCCCAGATTTCCAGGCACCAACTCTGACATTTATAAAGGACTCTCAGGCGTGACAAGATCAAAACATCAGCATTCTTTCAAATCTCACAATAACTCTCAAACACCCTCAGCACAAGGCTTGGGAAAAAAAAATCCCAAAAAACAGCAACGACCCACAAGTGAAAATGATAAAGCTCTTATGAGATGAAACTGGAGGAATGATGGGATTTCTCCCCCACCTCCACCTCACTCCAGGCTTCATTTAATTTCTGCAACGTACTTTGCTCTCAGAGAACACTAATCACATTACCTCCTGGTCAGGCCTCATTTGCAATCACTGCAGTCCTTCCCATCAGCTCCTCTTGCCAGCAACTTACTCAGTTGCTTGTGGCTCTTGCTGGACTCTCAACCATCTACTCCTATGATTATATTTAAATGCCAATCTGTACAAGCCCACTCTGCATGTTAGAGCATCATCCTCCAGCCAAGCTTAACCAGAAATTGTCTCAGGGCTTGCAATCTGAATTATTTGTTCTGAATTGTATAAAGGGTCTGTTTTGTTTTATGGATTTTGCCATAAAAACTATTGATCAAAACTAGGTTTTTCATGTGCTTACACTTAAGAATTGCTCAAAGTGGAAGTCTCTCTTGGTCACAGCAAATCTTATAAATAGTACAGAAAGACACACCAGAAGTTTTATATTTGTGTATGTCAAATTCTCAAGCTGTTCTTCATTAATAATCATCTATTAGAGACAGAATGACCCATGGGTCTCTCCCTTCCCTGTAACCACACATTCCCTGCTATATGAGTTTTAAATATTGCTTTTGCAGGCTAACATGTTATTTTACATTAAACCCTGTTCTTAGAAAATCTGGATAACTTTATGCCTGACTAACACGCTGCAGCTTATCTACTGGCAATATTTTAGAAAAAAATCCCAAAGAGCTGAATACTTGAAACAGGCTGTCTTTCCTCTGTCTTGTAATAGCTCGATTGATAGTTCCCACCTAGAGTAAGCATCAGAGTCCCTGAAGTACACATGAATCAAAGCAAAGTGATGAGTGTACACATGGACAAAAGGATTGATGAATTTTCTGGGTTAAAAGGTGTATAGCCTTGTTACTTACTGTCTAAAGACTTTGTTTCTATTTTCCTCGGGTTGATTCATGGCCCTTCACTTTTTTTTACTTGTTTATTCCAAACATAAACCAGCTATTAAATCCAAGCTGTTCAGAAATATACAATTGAGAACATTTCAACTATAAACAATCCTTGCAGATTTACTCTATGAAAACCATAAATGAAAAGCAAAGAGTGACTCTTCAAGACAATGAAATCACAGACAAAATAGGCAGGAAACAACTTTAGGAAGAAACAATAAACCACACATCACCATTCCAGACCTGCTTAACAGCATTCCAGGGCTTCATAAAAAGAAACGAGTATCAGCCATAAGAGCAGATTTTTAATTAGCAAACTGATGTGTTCTATAGAACAGAGAGTCACATCACACTGTGTTTAAAGTCTCAGGTGTGTTTATATGACTTACAAAAATGAAATCTTTCATTCAGCCTCAGCTGGGCAACTGTATGCAGCAAGAAATGCAGGTTTGTGTTTACATAGCTGAATTGTGATTAATGTGCACCATATGGAAGCAGGGGCCAGCCCCAGTGAACACTTGTGTCTGCACAGGAACTCAGAATGGCTTTGTAAAACAAGCAAAGTGGAGCTTGTAGGGGATGGCAAAAAAAAGCATTAAACCACAATATCCACCAATGGGCTGGCAACTTCTAAAATAGCAGCAGTGCCAATTAGAATAAAAACAGAATCAAACATTAACCAGGCAAAATAATTCTGCAAGCAGCGCTTATGAGCGTGGTAGATAATGGGGACAGGTACTTAGGGCATGGGGATTATTTGTGGGTTTTCATTACTGGAAAGAACACGAGCCATATTTCATGGAGCAAATTGCATAACCAAACTGAAAGATTAAGCTTGTAAATTAATTGGAACCAGGAATGCACAGGAATGGATAATTAATGCCTTGTTCAGGCAGCTCCTGGCATGACACAGAGCCAGTGGGCAGATCCTCAGGAGGTGTCTGCAACCCAGCACTGCTCTGGAACAATCCCCAGGGCTGAAAATTCCCTTCCCCAGGACTGCCCAAAGGCAACTCCCATCCTCCTGTGTGCCTGCCCACAGGGCTGGTGCAGCTAGGAAATTGTAATAAAGGTACTCCCTGAAAGCAGCAATGGTATTTAAGCAATACTACCCACCAGATTCTTAGTAGTCCTTGTGGCGTTGCTCCATTTTTGCCTATTTGGCCCTGACACTGGAGCAGATGCAAATTTCTGGATTCCTGCTAAGTCTCACTAACTTGAAATAAATGATGTATAAACAGGATTGAAACAGCAGAGCTACAGACTACAGAACCTTTGCCTCTGGTGTGTATCACAGACAGGAGACCAACTCCAGTCTAGCAGCTCAAAAAGATTATTCTCTTTTATTTAGAGCTGTTGGACAGAAAGGAGACCATGAAGTTGCCACTTGCCAAAAATATTGAAGCTGTCCTGCCTAGCACCACAGCACAGCTCTTCCCTGTAACCATTCCATACAGGACAATCACAGCTTGCAGCTGCTGACTTCAAGACTGAATATTTCCTACTGTGTAATGTGCCTAAAGCAACAATTTTTGGTGGGTTTTATTTGTTATTTTTTTTAGTAAGATAGGTAGAATAAAAAAATAATGATAAAGAACTAAATAAATAACAACTTCACTTTTCTGGCATTTCACATGCAAAAGTTGTAAGTTTATTAATCCCAAAAGAAGAGGAAGGTTCATGGCTTGCAGTCCTGAGAAGTTTATTTTGGTAAGAATTGAGCCCCAAGGGCTCTAAGTGAATCTTGTTGAGTTAGGCCAAGTTTGACTTTTAAAACCACAGGACTTTCCACCTTCCTGACTCTTCTACAGCACTAATCACAGGTGCAGAACTGCTGAAAGCTGGATCAAAACCACAGGCACAGTATTTGACACACAATCACTCAGCTTTTGGAGCGTAAAACCCTACTTGACCTGGGACTGAAGAGCCCCTTTTTCTGCAGAACATTCAATTCCTGCCAAACTTGGCCACTTGAAAGGGTGTTACACACAGATTGACACTGACAGTCATACAACACTTAAAAAACCACCCCAAACACACCAAGAACGAGAAGCAAGCTCTAAAAAATATGTATAAACAGCTGACATTCATCTTGAAGGAATCTGCTTCCACTTGTAACTCTCAATAAAATCTTTAAAACAGACTGAATTTCTAGAAGCTGAAACAGCCTGATGGGTGATGCCTCTGCCTGATTTTCTACAGAGCTGTAGAGATTTCCTTTAAAGTACTGATACATGTGCAGGACTGGGTACCTGAGACATGAGTGCACACCTGGGGAGCACTGATGCCCCCCTGTCCCCCCTCCCCATGACATCCCAGTACCTTTGTCAGGTTTGATCATCATTCTTCCGAAGGAACTGCAATAATAAAAGGCTGGCTGGGACATCCTGCCCAATTTGGGTTTGAATTATTCATCCTGGACTAAATGAGAGGGTCCCCAGAACAGGACCTTTGTGCAAAGGCAGTGCTGGAAGTTTCTTCTGTGGGCTACCCTGTGACATCAGCCATGGAGGAATGGATCAAAGGGGCTCTGGCAATGGAAGAGACCCAGCAGTGAACACAGGAGACATCTGAAATCCATGGGAAGTGGGGGATTACAAGAGCTCCTTGATGACAGAAACCATCAGGATCATCTGAATTGCATCAACGACAGAAAACTCGTCCACTTGATCAGCACTTCTATTTCAAACCAGTCCACCAATTTCTTCTGCCAATGCAAAATACTCAGAGCAAAAATATAAAGCTCTCTCTTCTCTAAACATGAATATTTGGGCAGAAGCTAAATTGTACACTCAATGCCCTGAGACCCCCGTGGAAACAACACCCGTGAGGCGTGGTGGAGGTCTTGTATTACCCAAATGCAGAGACACAGAGGAAATAACTTGTAAAGAAGAATTTCCCCCAAGAGAATCAGGATTTTCTCATCTCTATTCATCTCCCCACAGAAGGAAACAGAGCTTGATTTTTTCAGTAGGGCGAGTCATGGTGAATGTACTGAGTGGAGCTGCTCAGTACAGTGGGACAGACCGTGGTGTTCTCGAGTCTGTGCAGAGGGTTTTGCTCTGCAGAGCAGGTTTGGGCACAACCCTGAGCTCCTCTCCCACCTGTCTCCTGCCCAAGCCCCTGGGACAGCAGGCAGGGAACAAGGTACCCCCATGGTCCAGCTCTCCTTTGCTGAGCCACCTTCTGCTCAGCGCCCCAGCTGCTCCCAGGTGCTGCTGCCAAGCAGATTTACCCAGCGTGGTGCTCACAGGACTGCACAGTAATGAGAGCAAAGCAGGCTCTTCGTTTCAGGGATGTTTGTATGCTAAGGAGGGTGTAAAAGCATAAATCAGGCCAACAGACCTGAAAAAGTCTGCTCTGTATTCCTTCAATTCTCCTCGCCTCATTTTCTTCCCTTGCATATTTTTACCTCCTTTACCCTGCTCTTTCTGGAGCTCATCTAATTGTCACTTGAGATGACAAATGTCCTCTGCCTCAATGCCCCTTCCTCAATAACGGATGTTTCCTTTCTGTATCACTCTGCTTGTAGAATTAATTTTCTTCATTAAATGATGTCTGCATTTATCACTTCCTAACTTTTATTTTGCAGCTTTCTACCTCTTTTTCCTTGGCAAATGTGCTTAAAAACCACTGCTTGTGCTCTTTTTTTAAAATAAATCAAGGCTTAAACATCATAAATCCTCCCTTTAAAAAAGCCCCAACTTCTTGTACTGTTGTTGGCTTTTACTTTAGCCTGCTGTTTTTGCTGTTTCCCATAAAATATAAACATCCATTCAGCCAGTCTTGGAAGAAAAATGAAGAATCTGTATTGATAAAAAGGTTTGAGGCCAAAAAGATCTATTCTGATCATTAGTTTGACAGCCTATTCAACACAAAACAAACATTTGTCCCTGAGATTTCTGGCACAAGCAAATTCCATTTAAGAGCCACTTGGCTGCTTTTAGGTATGGATTTTCAGTCTGCTTATCTGAAGTTGCCCATGTTAGAACTGAAAGAAAACAGCAAATATTGCATTCTTCACTGTCTTTAGATCTGTTTGTTTTGGTGTTTTTTTTCACTTCACCACTTCAGTCAACGAAGAAAAACACCTAATTCTCATCAAAAATTGTGATTTATTCTTTGACTTTTGTTGTCAAATCTGTAACCAAGCATTCATCCACCATTTGAGTGTAAAAGAGGCCAAAGACAACAAGCTGCCTCCCACAGCAAGTATCAGTGAAGGTGAAGTCTTCTAAACTGAATTAGGAAAAAGAATATTCTAGGACTCCACAGCATCTGCCAAAGGTTTTACCCTGCTACCTCCTATGACCTCTCTCAGCACCTGAACCCTGTTATAAATAGAACTTTCTTCTGCAGCAAGAAAACATTTACCTAGGACATGAAAATAATTGGCTTTTTCAACTGTTTTAAGTCTCTCTCTCCCTCTCCTTTCCTCTTCCAATTTTCAGCCATGTCAGAAAAGCAGCAGAAAGCAAACATTTTCCAGGGGCATTGTATTTGGTGTGGGGGAAGCAAAATACCATCTGCATTGATGGCACTTGGGATTTCTGGGGAGTCTCCCATATAAAAGCTATCCAGGTCAACACTACTTAACCTACAAATTCAAATTAAACAGAATACATTCAATCCTTTCCATCTACAGATCTTATAACATCTGACATCACCCATGCCAAAGGAGGGGGGGGGTTCTAATTAAATTAAGAGAGTGATTGTTTTAAATCTGAGGAATTAGCAATCCATGCTCTGGAAGAAGGAGAAAGAGCATTTTCTGTGTAGGTTCATCCCTCTGGGTGTCACAGCACCAAATCAGAGTCCCTTGAACTCCTCAAATCCAGGGAATGGCACCATGGACAGCTCCCTCAGCCTCCCATCCCACCTCACACCAGAACAGAATTCCTGTGGCAAAGACTTAAACCTCATCATGCAACTGATCTCCCTCCACATCTCTGACAAAAATATCTCTATTTGGACAACTTATTTAAACATCAATGGAGACAAAGAAGCCCTTCTGGGAGATGAGTCATCTATCCATGGGGATTTATACCTTGAAATAGAAGTATTGTGCCTGAAGGAAGGATCCATTTCCACCCCTTGATTACCCTTCAAGGGGACCTCTGTGAGCAGGTCAAACACTGAGATCCATCATTTAATGAGATACCTAAATTAATAAAATGAATCAATGTCCAAGCTGCTCACATATATTCAAAACAGCTAAATCACCCCAGAAACATGAAATAATAATTGGCTTAGTTACTGGGCCCACTTGGCTCACAGCTTTACTCTATTTCCTGAGGGGAAAAAAAATAACAGTAAAACATGATTCAATACATACTCCTACAGCCTCAGCATGTGGTGGGCCTCTGCTAACAGGGTAGGTCACAGCACACCCAAAATGTCACAGCAAATGATCCCATGAGGGAATTACATGGGTCACAGAAGAAGAAAGCCAAGAAAGGAATTTTATACCTGTCACTCCCTGAATAAAAACTTTAGACAGAGCAGACACTGTGCTACACACCCAGAAAAGAGAAGGAAATGAAAGGGAAAGGAGGGAAGAGGAAGCAAAGGGAGAGTGTTAGTTTTCTATAAAATACAAGATGATTAAATACTGTCAGGCTTTAATCCCTGCTGACAAGCAGGGCTGCATGAGAGATATGGGCTGATTAATTATATGGAAAAAAGGCTGTGGCAGATGCATATGAGGCAGAAAGACCAAAAAGGAGGGATTTGTAATTTATTTATTTATTTATTGCTAAATAAAAGGCATTAGCTAATGAAAGGAGAGTTGCTTGTCTGAATCTAAAACTTTCAGCCCTACTTCCAAATCCTAGTGCAGATTCCCAGCAAATACTGGGAGCGAAAAATGATGTCACAGCCAAATTTGCTTTTTAAAAAGGAATTGAAGGTAGGGTGTGTGTGAACCTTTGTGGTTTGTGCAGTGGGATTTATTGCCAGTGGCAGCCAAGGACAGCTCTGGAAAGGCTGGGCCAATGTGGTGCAATGGCCAAAGGGGCTGAGGCAGGAGGTGAAAGAGGAGCAGGAGAAGGCTTTGAGAAGCCAAAATGTCAAGAGAAATGTAGTTCAGCAAGTATTGCCAAGGAACAAACCCTGATTGTCTTCTGCCTTCTTCACATAACTCTTCAGTGTTCAGGGCTTTTACACACTGCTGTAGTTAGGAAATCTGATCACAGCATTATTCATTTTAATTTTTTCCTTTATTTTTGTGTGTAACCACCTCTCCTCCAAACACAAAGCACAGCATACTTTTGTCCTAAAAATAAAGAAAATCAGAAACCTGTTGCTTTGTTTGCAATCCTAAGCCACATGCTCTGAAGAATTGTCCCCTGAGGGCTTTTCTCACCTCTGTTTGAGGCACCACTTTGCCCCAGACCTGGTTCTCATTTCACCCAGACAAACCCTGATGAAACTCAATCTCTTGTTCCAACATCCACAATTGATCTGGTATTTGGAAAGCAGATTCTGTTGGTTTAGCACTTGCTGAATAAATGCGGATTTAGTTCTGGGCTTCCTGGAAATTAGGTCAGTGCAGGTCTGGTGGAGCACTGCTGAGGTGAGTTTTTGGCTTTTGACTTTGGAAAAATATGAGCAAACAGATGAAACAAAACAGAGAAAAAAAAGCCAAAATGAAAAGGAAAACACAGTTTTGTTCAATGATACAGTATATCATATATTTGTTCAACATCCCCAGATATTTTAGCAAGAATCATAGCTCATTTGAATTATGTTATAGCTGAAAAAATTTAGGAGGAATTACAGTATTTTGGGGAGAAAGAGAACTGACTGAGACAGTGTCTGCTACTGGCCCAACTACTTGGATGCTCCAAGAAACTTTCCCGAATTAAAACTAAAACCTTCAAGCAATTTTGCCTGCTGAGAGAGGCACTAGAATCAGGCATCTTATCAGGAAAGGAACACATCCTAAAAAAAGAAGCTGAACAACCTCTGTTACAGCAGGCAAAAGGAAAAAAAAACCTATAAGGTTTTAAAATCTGAGGAGGAAGAAGCAGCTGTGCACATCTTTACTCACAAATTTCACATGGGAACTTTTCCTGTCTGCAGACCCAGCATGGAGGTCCCAAGGATTCGAATGCAACCAAAACTCCTTCTCCTGCTGTGACAGAGGGATCTCAGAATTCCTCCCCTACACTTCAGCTGCTCTCTCTGTAAGAGGTGTCCTACTCTAATGAGGATTTTGGGTTGGCTTTTTAAACAAGATGTTTGCTTCAACATAATTCAGCCAGCAGCGTTGACCAGGGCTCCAAGACGTAAAGAGTTCAAAACAAACTGAAAATCCAAATTTTCCTGAATCACAACTTCAGCTTTCCTCACTAAACTACTTAAAACTTTTCAGACATCAATTCCAACACCAAGAAATAAAGAGAAGGTAAAGCAGAGAAAAAAAAGATACAATAGAGGGAAAAGTGGGGAAACCAGAGACAACCAATTACAGCCCTGTAATTTCATCCCACAAAATTCCAGGCTGCATGCCTCACCAATCAATTACTGTACAGCTTTACCCTTCAGCAGAACCAGAAGTACAGAAAAACCCATTTTTAAAGGTTGGTGAGAGCATTTTTCATTGACAGTGACTTGCTTCAATAGGGGCAAGCACTGTAAGGCAGGAATTGCATTTGCCTCACTCCTCCAGCACAGGTATTCAAACTTGTTTGGGGCTGCCAGTGAAAGAGGTCTGATGATCTTAATCTGCTCCCCAGAGGGAGCAAAGCCCAGGAACAAACTCACTTGATTACCAGGCTCTGTGCAAGATACTGGAACTGGTATTACATAGCACATTTTCCTATACAGGAAACTGATTCCTCTGGCATATTTAGGAGTATGTAAAACAATTAGGATTCTTGGCCACAGGGCTGGCAGATCAAAAAGGGTGAATTTTAAAGCTCCCAGCGCTTAGAACATCACCCAAGAGGTTTTACAAGCTGTTTCTCCCAACACCCCACTGTTATTTTGGCAAATTGTGTTTACTTCAAGGCAGGAATACTGAGCTATGTTGAACAACCCCAGTGCTGGATGCCAAATCCATCACTAAACCATGTCCCCAGGTGCCATATCTACACAGCTTTCAGAGACCTCCAAGGATGGTGACTCAACCACATCCCTGGGCAGTCCATTCCAGATCTTGACAACTCTTATGATGAAGGAATTTTACCTAAATCCTGACCTGAATCGTCCTTGGTACAAATTGAGGCTATTTCCTCTCATCCCATCATTTGATACCTAGTTCACAATGATGCCCTCCAATCTCCCCCAGCCTCCTTCCAGGCAGGTGTAGGCAGCAATAAGTTCCTTCCTCAATCTCCTTTTCTCCAGGATAAACACCCCCAGCTCTAATAAATACATCTGCAGTTCCTGTTACTCATGGAAGAGGTTCTGAAAGATTGAAATGCTATGGAGGAGCTCTCCAAAGGGAGCAGCAAAAGCATCTCTGGCAAAACAGCAGCCACGAGGCTTCACTGAGCCTGGGGAGGACAGAGCCCACAGGATGCCACTGGTGCCAAGAGAAGATGGAATTATTATCAGTATTTACATAATCAGCTATGCTAAGAGAAGATACAGCAAAAGCACTACTAATTGTATTATTCTAAACCTAAGTGTTCTTAACCCAACATAGAGATCTCCAGGGGAATTTTCCTGTTTTGCCTTTTTTTTTTTTAATCAGCTAAATTATAGCCCTCCAAAAAACCCTGGGCAAATGACAGCTTATTTTTCAAGAAGACTACTGTACAACTGGATGGGTGAAATATCAAGATCATTTCCATGGAATTTATTCCCATTTCCCATCCTAATTACTGATGGATTAGTTAGTGTCACTGGAATTATAATAATTTGCCTAAGTAGCAGGTTTTTAAATAATGATGGGAATTGCATTCAGAAGCTGCTCTTGCACACATTATTTATACATAGTGTGTGTCTGTTTACCTCCACACATGAGTGGCTATTTTGTCCCTGGAGATCCTCGATAACACGGTAACAAGGATCCTACAAGCACATCCACACGTTCATCTCTTCTCACTTGCAAACATTTCCCTTTACAGGGCTATCAGCACTGCCAGCTGGTGCCCTGCTGCATTTCACACTCCCTCTGCCCTGCATGGCCCATTCCAGCTCATTCCAGCAGTCTCAGTTCCCTCTCCACCTTCAGAAAAACAGGAAAAAAACCTCCTTCCAGCCTCAGTGCGGGTGGGCTGCTTGGCTGAAGCCCAACTCGGATGCCCAAGCAATTTCTCATGATCCCCTGCAAGCCAGTGCTCCTTGCCAGGTGTCACCATGCACTGATGCCTTGGGAAGGCTGACCCAGAACAGAGACTAGACAGAGCTAAAGAATAAAGTAAGGATTTATCAGGAGACCTCAACAGAACCACCTTGGGCAGCACAAGAACCCAGCCAGGGCTACATCCAAGATGAACCCAAAATGGTCACAAAATGGAAAACTGATCACAGGTCTCACACTTTTAGAAGTTCTGGTCCATTAGTGTCATCTTATATATGAAGAGTCCTATATCATTATAGTGCAAGGATTCCATATCACCAGAGTTTCATACCTCCTCAGTGTTTCTCACAGGCAGTTCCTCTAAGCACTGATTCTTCCTGATCCTTGCAGTAGTCCTCTGACTCCAGACTGCACCAATCCACTTTTATACCACTGTTCTTATTGGCTACAGGTGTGGCTCGTTAAGATCAGGCCTGCTCCTAATCTTTAGTAATTGGTTCAGCTGTAACTTGTTGGGGGATAAGATTGCATTCTACACCACCTTCAATTGCCCATCCTGTATCCCCCTACACATTAGAATATTGGAGTTAATCTTCCAATTATAGCTCTAGCCCATGAAGTCCAAGCCTTCTTGTTTTTCTCTCTTCAGCCCATGTTGTTTATGCTTTTGGGGCTGAAATTTGGATGATTTGTCCTTGGTCCCCAGCTAGAGCAGGAATTGTTTTGTCTCCCTACTGTGTGCCAAGAGCTTGTCATTCTCTAATATGAAGCCCAGACCCACACACTAAAGCAGCACAGAATCTGAAAAATATAAAAGCTCAAACCTGAGGCATCAGCACCATTTCAGCCATTTGGGGATATTTCCCTCCTTCCCTCTTTGGCAGTTTCAGTCTCAGCATGGCTTCCAAAAGGCTATGAGCTTTTTTCTTTTTTAGTAATTCATTTGCACAAACAGAAACACTTTGTACTACGCACAAGGAAGCCTTCTGGAATAGGCCAGGCATCACCAACTTGTCATGGCTACGCTGTTTTTAGCTCCCTGATTGCTTTTCCCCCTTCAAAAAATAAACAGAAATTATCTGGAGGAGAAAAGGAGATTTGTTTTCAAACTAAACCAATTTCTCCAAATCTCTGCCATCTGCAATCTCCCACTGCACCAGGGTAGGAGAGCAATGCTCAGGCTGTGCCCAGCAGGCTCCAGAATCTGGGTGGGTACAGATCCAGGTGAGACACTGGGCTCTCTGCCCATCCCCTCATCTCCACAAGCCCTGGACCAGACTGGGAGACCAAAATCCTGCAAGAAAACCTCCCAGCAACACCCCCTCTATTTGACCAAATACTTGGCCTTTTGAAGCTTTTCCCACATTCAGAAGTGTTCACCTTCACAATCACTTTGGCCAGTGTAAAAATCTAATTTTTAACTCTCATAGGAGCCTAGAATAACAACTGAACCTAAAATTAAGCCATTTTCCTTCCTCACAGAGTAACCAAGAGCTCAAGTGTAACAGTCCTGCTCAGCCCAGAGTGGTTCACTGAGTTTAGAACCACGTTGTGCCCTGGTTGGGGCTGTCCATGGACATCCACCACCCTGGAACTGGGAGAGGTTGGATGTTAAACCCTTGAGTCTGCTTGAGAGAGGAGGTCAAGGAGAGATTAACAGAAAAGCCACAAAGGGAAATCAGCCACTAAACTCCTGCCAAAAGCCACAGGGAACTGGGTGATTAATGCTTTGAAAATCCTCCTTACCAATCAGGGGCTATTCTAAGGACCAAGATAGGTTCAAAACACCCACAATTAGAGGGAAATTTATATTCAGTTATTGGGGAAGCAGGTTTGAACTTGCTGAAAGCTCAGAAAATTATCTATTTTTACTGTTCTTTTTCTTGGAAAATGGGCCCGTTTTGAACAGCAGCAACTCCTTGTTCCAGGATGGAGCAATATGAAAGAACATCACTGCTCCCATTTCACAGGGACCACAACAAGGAGGCAGCAAGGGCTCTGAGGGCACCTTTCCTGCAGTGGGAGAGAGGATTACACCCTGGGAACACAGAGCCCCTGTTCCAGCCACAGCTAATAAATAATACTCTTACACATGGAGGCAGCAGGTACAGAATCCTGGCAGGAGTCCTGCTGTGGTAATGCCCAAGTGTGACAGGAAACCTGAACAGTCATTTAACCTGGGATGTGGAAGCAACAGGTCCCCACATCAGTGCAATACTCCAACAAGTTTGGTAAAAAACACCAGAGCCTGCTTGAAAATAATTTTGCCTATGTAAAAAAAACCTCCAAAAAAAGACCTTTTGAAGTTTGTGCATGTCATGCGAGTTGATTTTTTTCAAAGGGGTGTGCCCAGGTGTCCCAGAGTGTGCCCAGGTGTGCAAAGGTGTGCCTGAGTGTGCCAGTGCAATTCTGTTTTACTGCTGTGACACTGGGGATGTTTCTCAGCCTCCTTGTTACAGCCACACATTTCTTGGCGCAATCTTTGCTAATAAGGAACATGGGGTATCATCATTTCTTTGGAGAATATTTTATGGGGTTTTTCTGTTGTTTGAAACAGGAGCACCCTACTCCAGGTGAAGCAACTGGTACTGCAATCACAAACTACATTAGGGAGAGAAAAGGAAGTTTTGTAGACACTTCTGCCTTATACAAACTGGCAAACAAGCATGACAGCAGGCACTGCTACAGGAGGCACTCTGATTTCTCTGCCTCATGTTCTCTGGTGTCTCCAGAGTGGCCCCTGACTACCTCACATCAGGCAAATTACTCAGTTTTCCCCAAATCCCAGGTAAGGGTGAGGGAGTGCCCCTGGCAAGATGGAAAATCAGAAGCACAGACAAGCCAGGAATTTATTCCCAGAAAATATGTTCCAGAAACACATACTTAACCTCAGACTGGTTTTTCCACTATGCTATTTTTTTTCCTCTTGGCACACTGCAACTTCCTGGTGGTTCACAAATATTTTTGAGTGTGTTCTCCATGATAATTCAACACTCAAGGTCTGCTTGGAGCACATTCTTGTCCTGAGGCACAATTGTAGCTTGGGCTGCTACAACATCAAGAATACAATGGACTTCAGTACAGTGCTCCTCACCTGTGAGCTACTCCCTGAGCCTAAAAGCTCACCTAATAATTATTAAAGTCATTAAAAGAAGAAAGTACATAGTGAAATGCACTTTGATGATACCCCAGAGCAGATCAGGAGGGGAAAGGTTTGGGCATTCTGGCAGCCCACGAGCACGGTTCAGGTGAGGGCAGAACTGCCATCCATCCCCTCCCTGTGCTCCTGCTGCCAAATGCACATGGTCCTGCACTGCTGCTCACACTTCTCCTTCTCCAGTTCCATGAGAACTGTTTGAACCCTTCATCACTTCTCATTGTGGTGTTGCAGAGAGAAACTGGAGGAAGACGAGTCAGGGGTCAGTGGGATTGTGCCTGAGTGATGTGCTGGGGAACAGGGAAGGGAGCACCCAGCCCTGCCACTGTAACCCCCCTTCCTCCCCATTCCTTCCCAGCTGCACGAGTTCACAATCAGCTTCAGCAAGTCAGCATGGTAGAATATAAGCAGAGCAGTATCAGCCTCAGCAAAAGGTCTACAGCACACAGCAAAGCACCAAGGGCACACAGTCCTACCAGCACACCTCACTGCTCCACTGGTCTGTGATTTCCAGATCCAGAGCCCCAACCAGCCCCAAGGGCTTCCAGCTCTCTTCCTTTCTCCCTGAAGGGCTCCCAGAACAGCACAGAATGCAAGATCCAGCCAGTGCTGTTTTACATTCAATTTGTAAACTGACTACTCAAGGCAGGGGAGAATCAGCTTTCTTTAGCAACCAAAGGTGAAGTGATGCTCCATTTCCAGGTGTGCAGCCTCCTTCTCTTAAAGCTGCCCATGCCACACAAGCCTGCTCCTTGCCATGAAGGAGATGACACATTCCCACACCACAACCTGCACTGCCTCAACACAGCACCACATTTCCTGCAGGAGAGAGGGGAGCAAAATAAGGACCTCATGATGGAAAGTTCATGTTCTCAGTCTTCCCTCCCAGTTCTGAGCTTAGAATTTGTGCCTGACACAGTCTGGCTTTATATGCAGGTCACTCAGTCATTCTTCTCACATGTACATCAGGTGCTGCTGGAAAATGTGGCCATTATCCATCAAGTCCTTACTTCAGTCAGCTTCCAGAGGAAGAGTAATAGATGCACTTGTGTTGTCACATCATTGTCCAAAATGTCAGGGTAAAAAGCCCTGAGCATTAACAACTCCCTAAGGAAATCAGTTCTTTAAAAAAAAGTAGAATAGAGAGAAAAAAAGAAGGAGAGGGACAGAAGAAAAGTGCAGAGCTTCCCTTTTCATCAGTGATTAACTTGCACAGTGTGGTGCAAGTGTGGTGACCTGCTGCATGCCAGCCATGCACCAACACTGTCATCTGACTTCCACGAGGTTTACATTTTGTCTGGATAAAGCAACATGTGAACATGTTGGTTTTAATTCCCAGGATCCAGGAATGGTCTTCTCTTTGGACATCATACATTAAAGGAGATGTATCAGTTTGAAGGGTGAGAGTAATCTCATCCCAGGGCACCTGCATTGAGATTCAAGCAGTGTGGAGAGGTGATAGCATCAGGCAGTGCAAATCTTCACAGACAGTAAAGGGAAAGGGGGGAAAAACAGAAGGGAGAAAGATGAAATCAAAGATGACAAGAAGCAGTAGTCAAGGTTAGGAGGAAGAGGAGGTCAGGCACCCAAACTAATCAAGGTGACACGGTGCTATTTGCCTGGTGTGGTCAGTCTCTGTGATCTGCTTTTAAAGGATTTGCTGAAGTTAAGCGAGAACTATGCAAAGCTCCAAAGCTTTTAAAGGCAGGTAAAACACAGGCATGAACAAGGATATTTCTTCACTGAAATGTAAGGAAGAAAAGGGAAGTGAAATGAGAGGCAAAGCATACCCTGTCCTGAACAGTCTGAAGCTGAATTTTTTGACCTGTACTCACCAATTCCTAAAAAACCCCTGACCTGGGACTACAAACCCTGCAGAGGAGTTGCTGCCATTTCTGGAAAGCTTATGAAACTTATGGCACATATTTTTGCATTTGCAGCTGCAAGTACACAATATCAAAACCTCAAATGACAAAGATAAGGTGCAGTAAATCCAAGAGTGCTTTGCCCTGTTCTCCCTAAGCACTCCTTTTACACAACCCCTCATCACAGTACAGTCAATACAGCCAAGAAAGATGCTCCTAAAAAATAGGAAATTAAGCCAAAGTTAGACAAGACCAAAGGAATCTGTCTCAGAGATAACAGCACCAGTTGTCACCTGCACCAGATACATCCCTTCCCTCTCCAGACTCCAACAGGAGAGGCATGGCCACACTCTCAGCGTTACATCCCACCTCCAGCTCCTTAATTGGGCCCGTGGATTACTAATAAGTAATTGATACACAGGAAATGAATGTGAAGCCACCACTGTGTGAGCTCCTGCATACAAATGGGGCAGCTGAATGTGCAGCAGCAGCAAACGCTGCAGCCCTGCCATTCCTATGGCATTTCCAGTAGGAACGTGCTTAAAATACCTCAGCATAAAGTGTTTCACTTTGTACAAATGATGCTGGCATGATTGCTCAATGCCTTTTCAGTGAGGAAACTGCAGAGGGCTGAGGGGGTCAGATAAAACCCAAAGATAACAGGTTATGCAGACACTGCTCTGGATGAATATCAGGAGAAGAGAGAGACTCTAAAGGGGCAACACAATAAGAAATCAAGATAAAGATTTATTTTGCAGCACACAAAGCCAAGTACACAGCTCTCCACGCATTCAGTCTTCAGGAACAATCTTCCTATTTTTTTCCCTGGGAGCCAAAGAAAATCCCCAAAATAATCTCAGTGCACAGCCTAAATTTGTACTTAATGCCAACTTTGTATCAAATTCCTCCACGGCGTAAGATGCAACGCTGTAAATAGGCTCATTTTCCTTATTTCATCAAATTGCCTTAACTTTCTCTCTGCAGCATCCTCCGGGGCTGGCAACACTGAGACGTGCAGGAAATGTAAATCACTCCCCTTTTGATATGATAACCATGGCAGTGAATTGCATCCCAGAAATCAGCTCAGCATTATGGCTGAGAACTCGCTGAAAGCACTTGGCTGTGGCGTGGTGCCAGCAGGGGAAGCTTCAGCTGGCAGGTCAGTGTGACACGGGCTCAGGGCTTGGGAAAGAGGAGCAACATGCAGCATCCAATATGCAGCACCCAGCTACCTGGGGCTGCACAAACCCCAGAGCCAGCAGCCTCAGGGTCCATCTAGAATTAAAAGATGCAGACAGGTGCTTAAAACAAGTGTGTATTTATGTATGCAAATACACGGGGGAGCTCAATTAAATATGAATAAGCACCTAGGAAAGCAACAGCCAGAGGCTGTAAGATAAAATCTACCTGCCAGACAAATACAGATGTGTGTGTGTATATATATATAAACAACCACACACCAAAAAAATTCATTTCCTGCGCTGACCTATTTGTGGTTACAGAATATTATGACAATAATTATAATCATGTATCTTTCATTTAAATAATGTTTTTGGTTTCAAAGATTCAGAGGATGTTGGAATGCAAATAAAGATAATCAGGACGTAAAAATAATTGTTTTCCTATTTTTCATGTGCAAATGCCACTGATAACAGCTCCCAGCATTAACCCTGGGCCAGGACCCCACAGAATTCAGTAGTGCACAAACACCGAAAGAAAAAGCTGTATGAACCCTAAGGAATTTGCAGATCTAACAGCAAAGAGGCAGCAGATGGATATAGACAGAAATAATCAAGAGGTAGTAGTTAACAAGGCAGGAGTTAGTCTCAGCAAACCAAATCCCTGATTGCTGTGAGCCTTGTACAGGCACCACAACAAAGAGGAGTTTTGATCACTGATGCCCCACAACACACCAAGCTCAGCACATCCTTCATCTGCACCGCTGTGCTCCATCTGTCGCCTCCTCTCTGCCTGCAATCCCTGCCTCCTCCTCCCACTGCACTCTGATTTTTGATAAAAAAGCTCCCCAGGCCAAGGACTGTCATGTACAACCTCACTCCCCAGCACTGAGCATAGCAGGGCTCAAACAAGGGCCATAGAGACAGATAAAACCATTTAGGGACAAAATTAATGATAACTTTTACTAGTAACTAGTCCAACAGAGTATGAGCAGGCATGCACACAAGCCTACAGGCAAAACTCATGCACACAAGCTCCATGTGAAACAATGGAGACATCTGAGCACCTTCTGATGGCTCTCACTGAGTCCACACTCCTCTTGCTCTCAGTGTGAACCGTGCTGGGGAGAGGAAGAGCAGCTGGCACACTGTGATTGATTGTGTGAAACTGAGACACACCATCAGGAAATGCAGGTACTACACCCCATCTCAGCTGGAATCTCCAGAGGCACCACACTTACATACCACAGTAATCAGAACTAGCCCAATGGACCAATGGCTGGGTAGTTATGACAAACAAGTGCCACAAAAATACTTAAAATGTTCTCAAGCAGTTCTTTGTAACTGAGATAATGCCTGCAGGACACAGCATTCATGCCAGGAGGTTTTATTTCAGCATGTTTGACTCACTGACCTGCTTATTACAATACTTTTCAGACTGACTTTAAGGCAATGAAATATTTCATTTGTGTAACCAAACCTGTCTTTGATGACACAAGACCATTCCACGTGGCTTCCAAGTTCTTAAATTAAATGCTTAAAAGTCATGAGGTGGGAAAACAAAAGCTCTACAGCACCGATCCATCCCTTCCTCATGCCCAGCCAGACCTGCATTGCAGGAACGTGCTGCTCTTCCAGCCTCCACTTCCACAATCTACTCCAAGGGTTAAACAGCAGATATATATTTTTACTATGTTGTGTCTGTTTGTTTGTTTCATGCACATTCTTTTTTCCCCCTTGGGCATCTCCCAGAAATCAAAAGCACCAAACAAGAAATACTGTTTATAGTCTGAATTCACAGAGTCTTCACTCTGCACAGTTAGGTGTGCTCCACAGCCAGGAATTACTTTATGTTTTCAGTAAGACACAGTGAAATGCAGGGTAGGAAGGCAGCCCCTACATAAAGACATGTTCAACAGGGCATCAGCTTCCACTTCCATGCTTTAATGTCCAACATGACCCGTTTTCCTCTGCAATTCAAACCTCAAAAGTGGAAAAGAAATGGCATGTAAATGGACCTTGCTTGCACTTTAAATCACTGTTAGCAAATCTTAATCTCTTTAAGTCTGGCCATTTAAAATCAGGCCTCTTTAACTTGTAGAGGTAGGTCAGGTTTTATTGATCACCCCTAATGCACTCTTAAAAAAATGAGAGCGGTGAGATACACAGCTCAGTTGATGAAGGCTCACTGGAAAAATATCTGATAATATTTACAGCCTTCAAGCTATGCTGTTATAAATGTGATTTCCATATTCCCCAGAATGCAGATTACAGGCTTGCCAGTTCACACTGCAAAGGGAAAGGCTTTGCCACAGAGGAGGTGGATTCCCCTTTGCATTGACTGAAAGCACAACTATAAACTCCTAGAATACAGACACAGCAGCCCAAGCCCATTTAGCTCTCAGTTGTCATTCCTCAGTCTTTCTCCAGTGCAGTATTTTGTGCCTGGATCTCCTACTCAGAGTCCATGCTATGTCCAGAGTTTTGAACAAACGACAAAACAAACAAAAGAGTTTTGTTACAAAAAAACTGGTGACATTTTTCCAGCTGCCATAGAAATAAGGTGGGTTATTGTTACTTATATTATGGCATCACCTAGAGGTGCTCATAATTAATCAGAGTTCCTTCTTCTACACCTCTCAGAGAAGGACCAGAGCAGAAGCAAGTTTTAATAAAGAAGTGCAGCATTTTCCACCCACATGGACAAGCTCAGATCAGACACACTGCAAGGTCTAGATAGTTCTACTTGATAGTTTTTTGCTTCCCTACTCTGGCTATTTGTGAAGGATTTCACTCATGAGCCACCATTCAGAGAAATGAAAAGTATTTCTCCATGCAAAACTAAACAGTGTTTTCACTTTTTTATTTTTCATGCTATGCTAAAATAAAACCACAATGGGTTTCTAATTGAAACCTGATACCCCATCCTATTGCAACTATTAAATAGCCATTTTTGTGGTGTGAGAGAGATTCTAAATGTATTTACAGACACAAGTAAAACCACTGCAGTTAATACACAAGGACAGAGGATTTCCAGGATTACTTCTACTGCAGACTTGTGCAACTCAGACAAGTTCCTTAATCAACCTTTCCTCCTCCACCTAATGAACACATGAGCTGAGGAAATGGATCACTGCCTAGGACATGCTCTGGAGCTACACTGTCAAACAGAAGACCTAAATAGGATAAATCCCCATCAACGACTTGAGGCAATTATCAAATGTTTATTAGCCTCCAAAGTGAAGGCTAATAAACCTGCTTATTTTAGCAGATAAAGTCAAATTACCTTGACTGAAGTTGGTAAGTGTTCCAAGATTAACAGCTCTGGCCTCATATGCTTTTGGTTATTGGTGATGAAGTGTCAGCTCAAAAAAAACTGAAAGATACTTCCTAGTTATTTAGGCAATGTGAAAACTGGGCAGTTATTTTGCAGGAAACATGGCCTGCCTGACAGGTTTTAAATGAAGAAAAGTGATATTATTACAATTATCATTAGAAGAAGATGTCCCTCATCAAAATGCGTCTGGATTTTAATTGACAAGGTCCAGGTTAATTCTGTGAAAATGCCAATGAAAGCAAAGCCTGTGGCTCAAACTAATTGTCAGCACTGAGCAACCTCCACCTCTAACCCACCACAAATTTATCACTCTCTGCAGACTGTACTCATGACACGAAACGTTTGAATTAATCATTAACAACTGGAAGTTCCTCCCAGACAGAAAGCAAGCAGAGTGCAGGGCTGCCCAGCCCCTGTGCTCCTGAGCCAAGGACAGGTGCCAACAAACCTTCCTAAGCAGAAAGACTTTTTTATTTTTGTTGTTTTGCCCCCTTTTAAGAGCATTCCAAGGGGAAACTTGCAGGGATCCTCTGTGTTTTGGTGTCACCCCTGGGGGCAGCACAACAGGGCCCAGAAGGACTCACAACCTCCCTATTTCAGTCATAAACTCAAGGACACTTTGGGAGGTGTTACCCCACAGTGCCAGTCAAGCACCACCTCTCCCACCCAATCTAACACATAAAATGCAAAAGAATTTGTAGAAAACTTCTGGATTTATCTTTATCATATTTATATTTCCTCTTTCTCTTTATTATCTTTATATTTCCAGCATGCTGGTGCAGACCCATCAGAATATGACTGGGCAGAAGGAGAGAAGCTGACAACCTCCAACACCTGACAGAGGCACGAGGACTTCCAGGCAAATGGCACAGTCTTAACCCTCATGGTGCTTTTTCATTCAGAATGCTTTGATTTTTCAGCTTCTCCATCCACGTGGGTGATGGCATCACAGCACAGCTTGAGTGCACATCAATTTGATGGCTGCTCAAGCCCAAGTCTTTATACAACATCTAACATAAAACTGAAGTGTTACTTCTCACACTGCATTGAGACTGGAAAGCAGAGCAGCACTGGGAAGAAAGGAAGAGGGGAATCTCCACAAAGGTAAGAGGGGAATCTCCACAAAGGTCAGGGACCACTTCCTGAACTGGACAAAAAGGCATCTGGCCACTCATGTCAAGGGCACTGCGAGATATAAATGGAACTACCTTACCCCAGCTAACAGAGAGAGAGAAAAAAATAAAAAAGGTTAAAAAATTCTCCCTGTTTTTTCCTGGATAGTCAGGAGTAAAAAACAGATGGTGTTTGGTGTTGTGAAGGAGTTTTTTAGAGGAGGCCAGTGCTGTGGGGTCTGTGCTGGCCCCTTCCCAGTAACTGAAGGCAAAGACTGTCAGCCATAAACAGAAATGCTGCTCACTTTTTACCCCTTTTTTATACCAGAGGTGAAAGACTCCTTCCATTCACCTACAGCAATCCTGCATTTTTGGTTTTGCTGTTATCTACATATTCACCACAAAACTGGGAGCTGGAAAGTTCCCATTAAACGATGCCAACGAGAACTCTCCATTCACAGCTAACGCTTGGCTGCACACATTCCCTCTGATTTCCAAACATTTTCAGAATGTTTTAGCTTCCCTTCATTAGACATTCACAATTATTTGCAGCACATCTAAACCTGTGCAATGGGTTTGTGCTTCCAAATACAGTCCCCTGGCTGCAAAAACTCAGCATGACAGCACCAGAAAGAAAGTAGAATTTATGTCAATCAGGAGGCAGCATTCAGGAAGAGGATGAGGCTCACACCATCATGATTTGAGTCAGTGACTTCCATCAGACAGCAATTTGGCCCTTTACAAAATCCTTGGTATTTCTTAGAGATCACCCCTCAGTTAACCATTAAATCAGTCAGCAACTGTGGCAATTAATTTTGTAATAAAAATGTACAAAGTGGAGACTTCTGGTACTGAAAACCTCAGCAGCCAAAAGGGTTTTTCTGGTCTGAAGAAACACAGAGAGAAGTATCTCCATAACACCTCACACCTGTTACTGTGGTGTCTTTCTAACGTTGTTTCCACCATATCCTTCAATACCCTTTGAAATAAACGAAGGCTTCATCCAGGAAAGTTACACCAAGTACTCATTTCTTTAGCTCAGCCCCAAATAGCCACTTAAAATTTGTCAGGGCTTTCCAAAGCCCTCCCTCTTTCAGACTCTTTCACACATCCTAAAGGGCTCCCTGAGGAAGGGCATCTCTGGCACTCAGAATGGGCTGTGCTGGCTCTGCAGTGCTCAGCCCAAGGTGGTGGGAGCCAGGCTTCAATCATGAGACCAGAACAGCTCCTGATCTGCCCACGGTGCTGGGGCTTCCAGCAAATCATTAAGACAGAGGTTGTCCAGGGACAGAGCTGCTCCTTTGGGTAATTGCATTCCCAGGGCTGCCTGGTGCCTGTCAAACTCCCCCCTTCCATGGACACTTTTTGAGGATCATTATAAGTAAATATGTCATCCTGAAGGATGAAAATATAAAAAGCTGCAGCTCCTCTAAACCTGAATGTTAACAGGACACCTCTACACTGGAACACAAAAATGTTGCTCCTTGACTGCAGAGGGGACATGGGTGACTTCCCCACCATACACACAAATCTTTATCAACTTGGATGCACAATTAAGCTAAACATTCCTCCAACAAAAGGTAAAAAATTACTCCTTGGGTGGTGTCACAGCTGAAAGCAGGGCAGTACAGGCTCCAGAGCATCCTGAGTGATCAGTCCCATATGAGACATTCTCCACTAAGCTTTGTTCTGGCAGCATTCCCACTATGTGAGGAAGGAAATACACAGCTGGATGTAAAGCTTGCAATGCACAACTGCCTTAACTACATGGCAGGAGGATGGCAGTTCATAATTAATTTTCCACATCAACTGTTGGCTGCCCTCCTCTTCCTCTCTGCTAGGCTGCAAACTGTCAGTGGATACTTATCCAGAAAGCAGGCCTGCCACAGAGCAAAAAGCACGATTAGCTAGTATTTTACAGAGCATGCTAGCCAAAAATCAGAAGTAAATGAGGCTGGGCAGAGTGAGAGCAGCACCAGTGCAAAGGCAGCCCTGCCAGAAGCTGCTTGTCCTCTGAGGGATGCAAAACCAAAGGGAATAGAAAAGCAGGATGAAGAGAGCAAAACAGATAGAAGAAGGCTGTAAGGAGACAGAGAAAATCTGTTCTCAGATCAAGGTTTTGAGCCAGCTAATTTCAAACCACCTGCAGCCCAAAGAAACACAGGCCCTTTTCCATCCTGGCTGGACTCTGCCTAAAACACAGCCCATGGGTGCCAAGCAGCAGCTCTGCAGAGGACAGGGGGCTCCAAACTGCTTTGACTCCTGAGAGAAAGAACATATGCTGTACTCAGACCAGCATTTCCCTCTCCTCAGTCCCCAGGTCTCTGCACAACTGGAGTGCAGAGTTACTGCAAGGAGGTTGCTGCTCCTTGCAGGGGAAATGTCTCCTGCAAGAAGAAAAGAAACCCCAACTTCATCACACTTTCTGAAACACCTCTACAAACATCAGAGGGCAGAAGGCAGAGCCACAAGCTGCCAGCCCAGGAGCAAGGCCATTTGAATGACTGCAGACAGACCCACTGACTTCTCAGCACTTCAGGAGAACAGGTAAAGGACTATTATATTTCTGTTCTGTGATTGGTATCTTAAGAATCTCATGTTAGTATTGGAGTTTCTTATTTTCTTTCAGAAATTCAACTCGGTTCTGCCGCTGCTATCACCTCTTTAATTCATTTTACAACAAGATATTTGTTATCAGAAATTGTGCTTTGATATGTGTCAGGTTGATGGATTCAATAAAAGCCCTGTGAGGAGAAGCTGAGTGAATGGGGCTGCAGAAGTGGCGTCATCAAGGGAATTGATACCTTAACAGCCAGTCTGCTGATCTTGCAACAAAAACATGCAAATATAATAGCTGTTTTATATCCTCACCCTGACAAAACAGTCCAGAAACAGTAGAAAACATTTGCATAAATGTTACTTATGCAAAAAAGCTCATCCTGCTCACTGATAAAAAAACATATCCAAAAACATAAAACACGATCCTGCATGCTGTCCTCTTGTCCTGCTTGGTGTGCAAAATTCAATCCAGGGGATGAAGGCTTTAATCAAAATACAGCTTTTAACTTAATTTTGGGAATTCAAGCAGCAATCCCATGATGCCTCAACCAAAATTTCCCCACAATAATGTTGGAGGACAATTTTACTGACAAATGTTCAGACACAGCCACCTGTACCTCTCAGCAAAGACAATGAAAAGTTGCATTAGGGTCTTACTGTGAGAGCCAAACCCACAGGCATATGAAATCAGAGGGTTTTTTCCTGATTTAATAAATGAAATCATGTAATAAACAGGAAAAATTTGAAGAAAGAGTAAGTTTTTATGAGACCATATAATACAATGAATGAGAGAGGGAGAAGTCTCTGCTTCACCTGGTCAGAGCAGCACAGCTGCAACACCACCCCTGCACTGGCCTGGAGCACAAAGAGATTTTTTTAACTGGAACTGATCTACAGAACATCTGGAAAAGGTAAAAAAAATGTGATGTTGATATTCAACTTTTAGAAAAGAGAAATAATATTACTAGTCCAAACAAAGCAAAGGGAAAATTTCCATAGCAGTTAATCTGAAAAAGGTGAATTACATTGAGGATTTATGTTCATGTAATGAAGACAATTAATTGCTATAAGAGCCATAAAACACATTAAATGAACAGGTTTTTTTTCCAATTCTACTTGCAAGATAAAATTTATTAACTATGTTTAATGGCTACTTAAAAATTTCTCTTACATATTTATTAAATGTGCCTTTTCAGCCGAACAGAGCATTTTAGTAACCAGATCCTACTAATCTAAAAATGAGCAATTTCAGAAAAAAAACTACTGCTCTGCACATTATCTGCAGATCCATTTAAACTAATTCCTCATGCAATAAGATTTCCATCAGCACAATTTCATATGTGTTGCTAAAAGGGAATCTGCTCGTCTCATGTGAGCAAACACCCTGCTGCAAAGATGAACTCAGCTCACATTATCTGAACAGATGTTTCAGTTTTCAGTAGAGATAGGGAGGGAAACCTTGAGTCCTGATGTCATTAAGTGTTACTGTAATCACTTAATTAAAACCCTCTCTACTTGGGAGAGCAGGACATGTGGAAGAAACTGGATTAGGTGGGAGCAGTGACCTCAGAAAGATCCATAACTGAATCTGGTGCTCAGCCAGGGCTGTGTGCCTCCAGCTGCCTGAAAATCAGGGACAGATGTTTGCCACTTAAAAGTGACCTAGAAGTGACTCTGTTTCTTGTTCACCATTTACAAAATGGGCATAAGTAGCACTTCTGTCTTACAAGGGTGTTGTGGGAACAGATAAAGTTGATGGCAGTCAAGTACTCTGGTAATCACGAGTCCCCAAGATGAAGAGAATCAATAAGGAAAGGTCTCATCTACTCAAGTGAGCAACAGTTTGGCCAATTCTTTATAGTTTAGCACAACCTTCTCCAAGTGCAGTGTTCTTCTTAAAGATGAAGTTTCCGTAAGTGTGAGATTTAAATAAGAGCCAAGTTTTAGATCTGATGGTCACAAAATAAAATGCAAACATATAATCCAAGTCCAACCTAGAGTTTAATGCCTTAATAATAATTTCACACAAATCATTTATATAGACCTAGAGTGAGACTTGGATTGGCTCAGGAATGACAGGGGAGCTCATTTCCTGCCCCCTATCCAAGGCAGGAGCAGCACCACAGTCACACCAACAACCAACATCTCTGGAGCAGATCCTCACACACCCCAGGTACCCAGCAAAACTCACACACTCATTGCAAGGAAGATTTGCATATTTCAACTCAGACATCTCAAACCCAAACAAGGAATAAACAAAACTGCTGTGATTTCTATATTCTAACAGTGCCAAATTTTTCTCTGCGAGAGTCAAGAAGCTCTCTTGATTACAAAATACCTCTCCTACAACCTTCCCTTTTAAGTGTTATAATCACAAGAGCAGTAGCTTGGAAATAAACAGAAGTGAAGAGGATAATAAAGGCAGGAGCAATGTCTAACAAGCTCCTCTTCCAGAAACCAGAGCAGGCAGACAAGCAGAGCTGTGCTGTGCTGTAATGATGGGAACCTTGCCCTGGCAGCCGTGTTGTTTGCCTGAAATTCCTGTACAAATTAACAGCACATGCTGTGGTTGGAACAGACCTTTCTTGACCCTCAACATTTAAAAGTTAAGCACCCAATTTAAGCTGTTCCAACCAACTTTTCCCTGCAATTGCCAGACACTGGCAGAGCTCTGCTGGAGCATGAGTTAGAGCCCACAATTTCCAGAGCTGACATGACAAGTGCAACCAGATCAAAAGCCGGAGAAGTAATGTACACTCACCTGCATTGTGATTTATTTTTGAGGCTTTTAAGAAAGTCTTGACTTCTTTTCCCTGCTCCTCCACTGACACCAAGCACAGGTGTTATATTGCTGCTGTACTTTTCTCAACAAGATTATAGTGCTGGTTCAGTCATATGGAGGAAGTCAATACCCATGTGCTAAATGAAAAAGGATATAATATCATCTGATACCACTCTACTGAGATCTTGGAACCATTGCTTTAAATCTGGTTTTTTTGGGGTTTTTTGACTCAGAAAACTTTGCCTTCACAGAAATAACTTGACCTAGGTAAAAGAAGCAATAGAGACTGTATTACCCTAAAATCTCATCTAGCACCATCTTCATTAACAATATATCTTGGCCTTCAGTTTCTTGTTAGAAAATGGTTGCATATTGCCTTGCTACAGTTCCAGCACAGCCAGGACAACATTTGTGTGAGTATGAGAACACTCACACAGACAAAAATTTTAAGTGCTGCACAATAAAGGGGGAATACAATTATACAGGAAATTGGTAGTGGTATTTCCATCCTTTGCACACAGTGAGAATATACAAAGCACAAGAAAAGCACGGGGCTGAATTACAAATGGGCTACTTCATCTCCTTTTATTTTCCCCATCTCTGACCCTCAGAATTACAGTCATTAGTGAAACACAACAAGTGGGATTTTCAAAACACAGATTCCTATCACCAAGTATCCATCACCAGCAGCAACACACAACCATCAGCGAGCATTTCGTTCAATAAAGAACTTCACATGAGCAGACACCCCCTCAAGCCCAAGACAATAAAAACACTTCACTCCTGGTGAACGCTTTCTAAATTCAGGGAGAGCAAAGCTTATTTACAGACACAGTATGAGCATGCCATGAATGCAGCAATAAACTCAAAGGCTGCTAATGCTCTGCTTTCCCCACATGTAGATATTCAGAAAAGAGCAAAAACACAAGAGCAGGGGAAGAAATACATACCTTACCAAACCTGACTGTTGGACACGACTCCTTTCAGAGCAACATTGGGGTGAAGGTAAGTTCCTCAGGCGACCACCAACCACAATTCCTGTCCAAGCCCCCCAGAGGCTCCAGCTCTCCCTTGCCCGTGTCCCTGAGGAAGATGCAGTGTCCTCCAGTATTTCAGAGCCTCAGCTGCAGAGGATGCTGCTCAGAAAAAGAAAAGAGAAGAAGGTGTGGCATTAAATTCTAGGGTCAGTTGTTTGGCAGATTCAGAGCAGAACACAAGACAACATTGGATAGGAATGAAATGTCAAGGCAGGACAGAGAGTCTGTGACAATCCATCATGTGTGGCACCTTCAGAGGGCAATCACTGAATTCAAGAAATGTGGTGCAAAGCTATTCTTGCTTTACAGTACTTTTATAGTGTCCCTAGACCAGGAAATGAATGACAGCCTGGCTGCTTTTTATTCCAGTCCAATATTGTAACACAAAAGTAAGTAATGCACTGCTCCATAGGGAATATTTTAATTCATTATGGCATTTCTGAAGAATAACAGGACTTTCATATTAAAAGCAGAGACATCACCTCAGTCTTAATACTCTGCACAATAAAATGGCTCTTACTCAAGAAATTCAAAGCTCAGGAGCTCACAGCAGATGGGAAGTCGTGACTGCCAGCCCAACATGCCACAGTTCCCAAAGTTCTGCCTCCAACGCAATTGTCAGAGACTGGGAAATGTCCTGGGGTTTTCTGGGAGCAGGGGGCTCAGCAACACCATGTTTTCTAGCCCACTGTCACTGCTAGAGGTGCTCAGAGCTCCCAAGAGGTCAGACCCTGGCACTGAGCAGGGATGTGAGAGACAGCGATGGAGGCAGCGCTCCCAGCAAGCAGAAACCTCAGAGCAGCACTGGGAAGTTCAAATGCTCATCCCTCAGCCCTGGCAGATGGGAAACACTCAAAGGACCATCCTTCCCCCAGCCAGATAATATAGCCTGTGAAGCAAAACTGGGCACAGCAGCACAAAACAGGTGAGGACTGAGCAAAGAGCAGCATCTGAGCTACCTACGTCAGACATATCCATGGGTCACATCCTTAAACCACATCCAGAAACGCTCTTCTAAGATCAACTCAGAAGCCATTCTGACTTTTCCCAGGAATTTTATGAAAAGCAAAGGGAAAAACCACCAGAGATATACAAAAGGTTTCCCTCAGATGAGGAAACCCATGACAGCTCCAAGTGCCACAAAATCCCATTACACTTTCACAAGATACCCTGAACCCACAAACAGCTTACACCTATTTGGAAAACACATTAGGTTTTGGGCTTGCAAGAAGGAAGATTTCAGCAACCAGCAAATAAAATTGTGCATACTGGAAGTTAGCATCATACTGGCATATATATATATACACACACACATACACACATGCACAAATGCATATCAAATAAATTTACTTTATTTAGCACTAATTACTTTACTGGACCTCATATGTTCCAGACACCCCTAAAGGCTCCACAACACTTTGCAGGACACCCACAACAGGAGTCAGGGTGGCAGACAGCAGCCTTGTGACTACTGTTCACATTTGCAGAATTCCTGCCTCTCTTGAACTCAAACATGAAGGACAAAAGTGGACCTTCAGCTCCTGCCCTCTTCCAGGCCAACCATGAAAAATCAGACTGCCAACTGAAATGGCTGCTGAGTGACTTATGGGCACAGGAATGGCTGATGCTGCACTAGTTTGATCTGCAGGCAGCAGTAAGACCTAATTCTGCTGCTTTTAAGGGATTTTATCTCTGGAGACCACAGCTACAATTACTTTTTCATTTCTACTCGTAAATTGTAACATAGAATAGTCACTAAAGAAAACCAGTGCTACATTTCTGTGCATTAACCAGAGCATCAGCTGAGTGGAGGAAGTAACAGCAAGAGCACCAGATCATCACTGTAACCTGGGCTCAGGCTGGGAAAGGTGGGGCTCTGGATGTTCCTGTTTAGTGCAGTTTGCCAAAGAATATCTAGCAATGTGAAGGAGGAGAAATAACAGGAGGTGAAAACAACTTTATTCATGACAAAATGCAGTGAGTGTGCACAATTCCCATTTCTCATGATATAACTGAGATGAGGCAACTTAATGGAACTAAATTAATGGCCAGGTTTGCAGGGAGCAGCAAAGTGTAGATGTTCCATTCTGAAGGCAGCGTGCTCCCTCCACACTCTGCTGATGTGATCACACAGTACAGAGGCAGGGAGCCAGGCCAGGGACCATTCTAGTCAGCAATGAAGCAAAAAAGCTACAGAAGATAAATGCATGGAAACCCTCATGAGCTATAATTTGTGTTGGCTCAGAACCATACAAGGGAAGAAAAAGAAGAAAAAATATAGTTAAAAAAAAATAAAGAATGTATGCCATTTGTGTTGGCCAAACCTGCACAGTTTTGCAGGAAAACCCCTTCACATTCATTCAGTAGGTCAGTCCTGACCTGATGGTCAGTGTCCAGCTGGTTTCCTTCTCAGAGCCTCAGAGATCTTATCACAGAGCTGCCAAGATGCTTCTTGCACCTCCTTGGCTTTGGGCAGCTCCTGCCAAGCCCAGAGCCTCAGGAGCTCCCACAGAGTGAGAACAGGGTGCCCAAAGCAGCTGTGGCTCCCCATGCCTGGAACTGTCCAAGGTCAGGCTGGACAGGGCTTGGAGCGACCTGGGATGGTGGAAGCTGCCCCTGCCCATGGCAGGAGGTGGGACTGGATGGGCTTTAAGACCCCTTCCAACCCAACTCCAACCCATCCTTTCCAACCCAAATCACCCATTTAAGCCTGCCCCTGCTGTAGGAGCTGGCACTGTTCCTACCTGAAACAAAACCAAGCCTGAACTTGCAAAAAATGCCCCATGTCCTAGAAACCCCAGAGTCTGGTTGTGTTGTTTCTAAGTCACTGTGCTCCACCACTCATCTTTGATCAGAGGGAACACGTCGACAAACTGCAAATTACTTTCATTATCCCACCACTTCAGACTTTTACATTCAGTTAACATAGTTAAGTGGTATCAGATCCATCTTCCACTCACGAAAGCCAGCATATGGATGTTCTCATTAATCAGGAAAGGCAGACAAGACATTTTTCCAGTAAAAAGAGAGTATTTCCCTTGGAGGAATCTCAGTCCTTTGCTGATGGAAAGCATGCATTATACAAAATAACTACATACTTTAGACGTAACAAATAAGCTCAAATATTAAATTTGAAGACACCATTTCTATCTTGGGATGTTTCCAGGCCACAAATCAATGAAGTCTGGGAGACTTTCTGTCTCTCAGGAAGCCTTGCTGTACCTTTGCCCTGTTCTTAATTCTTGTCTTTAGGCATCAACTATTGATCCCTGTCGGGGTGAGGACAGGAGCTGGCTGGACCCTCCTCTGACCCAGCACACTCATCCTTAGATTTGTGTGTTGTACAGCTTAAGGGCCTTGTGGCAACCTTGATGAGCATCTGCAACTTCAGCAAGGGCAAAAAAGAGGTATCTGGAAGCTAAACAACACATCTGTGAGCAAATATCACAGTGTAGTAGATATGCAAATTAGTATTAGCTTGTCTCATAAAATATTAATTACAATCTACCTAATTGCAATTGAACAAATTAGTTGGGCGGAGAAAAGATTAAATATTTTACGTGGCTGGTGACTGAAAAATAATTGAAAACATAACTCCTTGCTTAAATATGAAATTTCTTTTGTGTTTATTGCTAGTGTGGCCATTAAGAAGTCAGAATTCCATATGTGTGTGCATTCACGTAGATGTGTATGACACATATGGAACATGTTCATGCATATTCTTCTAACTTCGCTCCTTTCCTGAAACTAAACTTGAGTAAGTATTTTCAATTAATAAAGAAGAGCTCCAGTGGCAGAGCCAGAAGAAAGGCTGTGAAACAGGCAAGGGAAAACACATTTTTACTGCTAAGAATTTAGCAAGGTCACCTACCTCTGCAAGGCAGGAAAAGAGATCCCCCAGCAGACTCTGAGCGCAGCAGGGGATTACACCAATTCATTAGCAGGTGTATCTGCTAATTACAGCCTCGGACAGAGTCCCCACACGGCTGAGCAGGGAACAACTGCTGCTCTCTGCTTTTTCCTCAGATCAAGCTCAGATTTCCCTGCTGAGCTGCAGGACAGCACCAGCACCACCCCACCACAGGCTCCAGCTCCAAGCATTTTACAAAGATCTCCGGTGTCCCCAAGGATGCTCCTGACTCCTCTCAGCTCCAGTCCCAGGGGAAGCTGTGGGAGCAACAGCTCACCGCGTCAGCTCCATCTCTGCTGAATATCTCACATTAATTTACTGCAAAGGTGACACGGGTGAAGAAGGGAATAAAATGAGACTTTGAATCTTTCCCTCCAGAAGGCTAGTGGTAAAAAATTGGTAGCAATGCAACTCTGGCAGATTTCCAACTATAACACTTAAGAGTGTTGCCCACAGCCGTGTCCCAGACACACTTTATCATTCACCATGGCTCAGTGCAAAACATAAATAAAACAGAAGTCATCAGCACTACTGGCACTCAGCTGTTTGGAGGGGTTTTTTTTTTCCCCTTCCCTGCCAACAAAACAAATAGTGAAACAGGAGAGCTGCAATTCAAGTGGTAACACCCAGCATTAGAAATTTGGTGGGGGCTGGTGGTGTGGTGGAAAATAAACTCTATTAAAGAATGCAGGCAATAATAAAATGAAGAATATGTTGACTGGGATTAATACAATAGAATGCTGTGATGCTGCTGAAGATCAGCATTGATTTTTGTAATCCAGGTACAAACTAATGGTATCCAGGAAAAAGGAAATAAGTGGTGAATCACCCTTGTTGAAGGAACTTTTCCCATCATAATAGCATCAATGTTACATTACCAGGTTCAAGAGTGTAACTAATATCTTGCTGTGTTAGAAAATGCTATACACTGAACAGGTCTTGCTGCTGTTGCACATAAGTAAATACTTTCTTAAGATGAACCCAAGAAATGCCAGGGAAATACCCCCGATTTGAAATAATATAAACTCCTTTCTTCAGCAGGCATTTGGTTTTAACCAAAGCTGCTTCCCAAATTCAAAAGTATTAAGTTGCAGGTTACTGTCTAACACTCCAGCTGCCAAAGCTGCATTACACTATTAAGTGTTTTTATTATTATTATTCCTACTATTACAGTCTGCTTAGACTATAAAATAAGATCTCCTGGGCCCCTTAGGTGTTTACATCTGCCCTTGCTCTGAAGCTCTTTCAGGAGATTATTGTTTCTTCTGCCAGTTCAATTGAAAGCAATGATGAAGTTACTGCAATGCATGTGTCCTTGTCAAATAATGCTTTCAAAGGGTTGGAAACACATTTGTCAAATAATGCTTTCAAAGGGTTGGAAGCACATTTGTGGGGGGAAAAAAGCAATTCTGAACTCACTTCAGTGGTGAGTAGCAACCAGCTTCCATTTAACCAGACAGATCATCAAAATAATCGAGTAATGAAATGAAGCCACTTCTCCCAACAAGAGCTGACAGGTTTGTACCAGAAGCAGCTGTGTGATACAACCTTCACTGATGGAACAAGATCTAAGTGGATTTCCTCTTCCTCTAACCTGAAATGGGAATCTAACAAGGGAACAATCCTGTCACTCATCTCAGTGTCACAGTTAAGCCACAGGTCTCACTCTCACAGTTACTGGTTCAAGCAGGTCTCTTATATCACAAATCTGAAACAAATTTCTCCAGCCCCAAGTGCACAGCATCAACATCACCTTGTTCTGCAGCTCACTAAGAAGCTTCATTTCCAAATTTAGGACGGCAGAGTCCTTAACTCATTGGTAAGGCAAAGTCAGTGCATTTATTTTCCTTTATACTCTTCATCCCTTTAACACTGAGCCAGGGGCAGATGTTTTGCAAAAGCTGGGACAGATTATCACTTTTCCACATTCCCTTCTCCTCCTGTGGCTCACATATTCACACACCTCTGCCAGGGTGTTCCCAGGGCGAGGGCTCCACTCTGCAACCACAGCACTGCTGAGGTGGGATGTGCTGTGAAAATCCCAGCTGACCCAAGGGAAACAAAATTTATCAAACTGTGCAGCCACACAAAACTACACTAACCAGAGAAAACGCATTTTTAATTCATCCATCCAACAAGAATTTCTACCCAAGCAAAGTAAGCGGGATCAGGACATTAGAGCCTAAGCTTTTCATACACATACTATCCTTCTTTATTAAAGGCATTAATTTGACCACTATTAACTTTAATCTCATTTGAAATCTGCAAAGTTCTATTATGCCATCCAGAACTGACTTCTGTGTATCCAAAGTCCCACCCATTGCTGCAGCTTTTACAACCCAGGGAAAGCAAGAGTCAGCAAAGCCCACAAATGACACAGAAAGGTCCCTCACTCAGTGCAGAGATCTGTTAGCCTGGAGAGTGCATCAAATTCAACAACACTTAAAAACACCAGCCTGACTTCCAAAATGTCCTTTTTCCTATGTGGATTGCATAATTGAAGAGAAAGAAACTAAATTTGAGCTGGTAGCCAGCAGAGAAGCCTGGTAAAGCCCTAGAGCCTTTGAGTGCCTTGATTTCAGCAGAAAGGACAGAGAGGGCAGGATGTGATCTGGCATCAGATGAGAAAAGGGTGAGCAGGGACTGGGGAGTACATGGGGAGTCAGGAACAGGCCAGAGCAGACCCGGGGCTGTGGGAGGATGCTGAAGCTTTCTAGGAACAGTGTCAGGAGTGTGGAGAAGCTTATGCAAGTCAAAAAGAACCACAAGGAAAGGAAAGCAATCCCCAGAAGCTGGCCTTCCACTACAATGCACCTGCAATTGCAAACCACAGCTCCCTTAATGCTGTCCCTCCTCTCCAAACACACACACATCCCTCTTCAGCCTCCACACAGGACAGATCTCCAGTTCACCCATGCAAACACCTCCTGCTGCCTGCTCTCAGAGAGAGGAGGTTTGCTGGATTTCAACAAAGACAGCAAACACCGGCAATACTCTAACTCACCCATAAAACAAGGCAGTGTCACAGCGCTTCCGTGGGGAAACTCTGCCTTAAAGTGCTGTAAATCCTAAAGAAAGGAGCAGAAATACAGCTCCCAGCAGAGCCAGCCTGAACAGCAGTGCCTGAACTGCCTTCAGTGCTCAGGTGCCTCAGAGCAATGTTTGATTTGTGCTGAAAACCAAAACAGCAAAAGGGGACCATCAAACGCCAGGGAGTTAGTTTAGAGTACCCTGGTTACAAAATAGGCTGGATTCTTGTCAGACATGGCCCTGCTGACTCCAGGGCCAGGCCCAGCCAGAAATATGCCATCAAACCCAGGCAGAGCTTGGAAGGACATGGAAAAACTCATTTAGCCACCACTGGCCAGGAAACCATACAGGGCACCTCAACCCCATCTAAACCTAGACATGGCCAAAGTACAATAATTAAATACAGATTAAAACTATTCTAAAAGAGCAGCTTTTGAGATAGAAATTGGCCTTTTCACTGATAAAAATGTGTATTTCCTACAGGTGCACACTGACAGACAGAGTTAGCAGTGCTTACAAGAGAACTGCCTGTGCCATCAGGTGCTTGCATTGCTGCTCTCCCACCCACAGCTCATCTCACCAGCACATAATTGTGTCCAATTAAAATATCATTGGCAATATGGACCCACAGATATCATGCATGAGAGTCTAGCGTGCTTTTCTTCTTTTTAAAGTGCTTCTAAAACTCCAGATAATATTGTTGTCAAAACCACACCTGCAGTTCCGTGTGCATTTAAGTCAACCAGCACAAATTCAGCTCAAACGTTTTTTTTTCAGTCCACTAAAGCTTAAACAATTGGATACTGCAAAAAGCCTACAGCTGCCTATCTGCACAGCACTGCAAATGGTTTGAACACCACTAAAATAAAATTCATTAACTTGAATTCATCTTTGGTGTGACTTCAGTGGGCCTTTGCAGGGATAAATTTGCCCCCTGGGTTCTGGGGCACGAAAGGACTCTGAAATCACAGCTTGTAAAAATGTCAGTGAGCAGGTCTGGATGTGGGCAAGCCTGTGCATCGAGGAATTCTCCTCATTACAAATCTGCAAACCTTTGGCAGCTTGCAAAACGCTGCTCTTAGAAACATTTTGAGGAGCTATAAATAGACTGCTCGTCCCATGATAAATTATAATCTGTGGAGACTGCAAGACCAGAAATGTCTAAAGCTCTGGGCTCTCAGTACAAGCTTTCAGGACTTCTCTGAGCAAATTTTCAGACTTCAAGTTTTCATCTGTGTGTGCCCTTGTCTATAGATGAATGTCAGAGTCACCTCTGAGCTTTTCCCATTTCTAACAAAATGTAGTCCTTTTAAGAGTCAAAAACTGACACCAGTCATACAAACTGAAATGCTCTTGTGACATTCCCAGTTTAAAAACAAAATGAGAAAGGCTCAAGTTCCTACAGTCTGATGTCCCTGAAGCTTCTAATTTTCAGAAGCCATAGAGTTTCACTGCCTCTCACAAGAAAATTCAGAAATTTTGATGCAACCTCCTGAACCCTTGAGCCAGCTTGAAGTTACAGCCTCACACTGCTCCTGGGGATCAACTACCCAAAGGGCTGAATTTCACCAGCTCTGAGCTGCACTCAGAGTAGAAATTGTTGCACATTCCTACTAACTCATCTCCTCTTATCAAGGAAAGCTTTCCTGCTCTGATTGCTCGCCAGGCTGGAACATTGACACAAGGACAGCACACGCTCCTCACAAAAAATATAAAACAATGAGTAGGGGAGGAAAAGTCTACGATCAAATTTGCAGCCTGTGTAACTCAGACTGGAGTTTTTTAAATTAATGGCTACAAAGTAATTTTTTTCCTTTTCAGATCCATACTGTGCATTGTGGTTTTCCAATCAATCCAAAGAGATGTGACAGCCACTATGCTCTGACAGCCATTGTACAGTGGTCATTACAATTCTACACAGGCAATTATTGCTGGGCCAGAGACTCGTGGGAAATGTGCTTTCCCTTCCTATTTCACTGTGAAAGGACAACAAGAAGTAGTTAAAGTATATATTAATGGTTTTTCAAATAATATACTTGATTACATCTACTGCAGAATAATTTTTCTTCATGTTTCTATAATGAATCTGACCATGAAAAGCAGATTTATGCCCACAGTTTGTATCATTATAAACTCAACTCATTTGATGTGAAAAACCTACAGTTTAATTGCTTGATTTAGATTTTGGCTGGTAAAATGCGTACTGAAACATTACTATTTTAATTATGTTAATTTATAAGTGAAAAGCTAAATTTGCAAAGGCAATAACATTAATTATTTACTTGCCCATTAAAGCTGAATATTTATTACCAGGATAATTGGCTTCATAAGTCTGCCAAAAAAATTAAAAACAAGTTTATGTACTGACTTACAGAGGAATGAGTGATACTGTAGCATCTCTCAGCAGGTTGTGTGTTTAATGGATTGCTCTGATATATAACTGCATTTCTTTCATTTATAGTCTGTTACATTTAGGTTTTTAAAAGATTTTTTTTCCTTTATAAAGATGCTGGTTGTGACTCAGAGCAAACTCCTTTATTGCTCTGCAGCCAGAATCCTTTGTGCAGTGTGAGGGACTTCCCCTGGTCTTAATAATTTATGAAGATTGCATTTCACCTTGTCATCTAAACACCCACTGAATGTAGAATTACATTGGGTTAAATCAACAGAAAAGGGAAACAGTGACACAAAATAATCCAGCTCACAGCCAGAACAGGAGGGTTAAGAAAAACCAGTAGTGAGGAGTCTCCAGCTTTGCTGGTATTTTAGCTTCATTTCCATTTGCATTATAGCAAATACATTCAATGCTTATTTATGCATGCATCCTCAAAGTAATACAATTAACTTACTAATGCTTACAGAACAATTTGTATATTACCTTGATGTAGGATGAAAGGCTAATTTTGATTGCCGTCTAGACACAAATCCTAATTCCATTTGGCAACGTCTCACCAAGCAAACACCTCCCCTTCCTGTCCCTTAAAAATGTGACTTTCCCAGCAGGTGCAGGATCACTGAAGAGCGGCAGCACCACGGCCATGAGCAGGAGCCAGGATGGACTTGGGTCACTTTCATCCTCCCTGTGGGTAAAAACCTTCTCTGACCGAGGTCTGCAGAGGGCACAGGTTACCCTGAGGAGGCAGCCCTGAGGCAGAGCTCATGGAGACACTAACTAGGATTGCAATCAATATTTATTTATTCAGGCGTCCTCAATGCAGGATGATTACATCCAGATTACAGTCTGAACTCCCAACCATGCTGTAATTATATTGCCAAGGAAGGGCAGAAGCATCCATGAAAGAGAGGCAGTAGGTCAGTGGATTTGGCATCTCATCTCAAGTGAGAAGGAATGGGTTGAACCACAGTTTAAAACTTTGCTGTCCTTATTTTTTTTTTCCTGAAACTCCTCTGCAGCTGCCTGCAGCCCAGAAAGATGGAATGTCTGAACCTCAGTCTTGGGGGACAATAATCTGATTTTAAATATCTGTATCTCACACTGCCATCTCACAGGGCTGAATTCAGGACAGTTATTTTTATTAGTATTGTTGCTGTTGATAGAATTATTATCATAAAACTGATACAGTAGGAAGAAAAATCAAACCTGAGGTTTCTTTGTAGTGTGTAGCTCTCACACTACAAGACACTTCAGTCTTTTCTCAAATCATGCAGGACATTGATCCTCTTGCCAACAGGGCAGACATGCCAGTATCTCTCAGTGCCAATTTTCCCTGACTACAAAAGCAGCACAGCTCAGTACAACCCAGCACTGCATGGCTACAACACACAAAAGTGGAAAAGCCAGCAGAATTTGCTCACACCCAACCAGTGATGCTGAAGACATTTTTTGACAGGGTAATTCAGTGCCCCCAGAATGACATGGGGTGATATTTCAAGTGAGGATGTTCAATCAGGTTGGAGCTGGAGCTGGTCCATGCCCACGCCCAGGACATCCTGGGGGCTGCAGGTGAAGGCTCCACGTGCACAATTTCCATGGCAAGGCTCCCCACTAATTCCTGGATTTAAATCAGAGCTGGAGCTTTCCCTGCTGCCTGCTCAGCTCGCACAATCCAAGAGCCATGGCAGCAACCACAGCTCCTGTCGTGTCTCTGGGAGCTTGGTGCACACTCCCTTCACTGACAGCCTGAGCAGCTCAGAAATGCTCCATATGGTGACACTCACTCACACAACGATGCTACTTTCCAGGCTTTCCCTCAGAAATATCTGACTTGCCTCAATGCATCTGCAGCTTCTTCCTCTCAGCAAAGCACAGACCAATGAGGTAATAGCTCAGAATCACTAAGCAAGGCAGAGCAAGAAATTTTTCTACCTTTAAAAATTTGTTACTTAGATCAAAGGTCAAAGTTTCAGAAATACTAATTATTCAGAAAGCTATTAGGAGTTCAAGTCTATATAAAACTCATTTATTTGTAACATGTTTCACTGAAATTTAAATTTTTTTAAGAACTTTGATAACGCTAATGTAACAAATATTTCTTAGAGAAAATACAGTATTTCAAACGAAAACCCAAGCATTTTTAATTTAAAAAACTGACTCCAGAAGTTTTGTGCTGTTCCACTTTGGTTTCAGCCCAGTGTTTGCTGAACCTGGCCTCTCCCTTTCTGTAAGGTATTAATGGTCTGGCACCAACCAGCGCCAACACATCAGACTGTGAATTCCACATCAGCCGTGGCACCAAGCTGCAAACCTCACAGATAAAGAGCTGGTATGAGGCAGGGTGGTAAACAAGAATAATACTGCATGACAGACTACTAGCAGGAGAGAGGATGGCAAACAGAAGATAATTGTCAAGCATGTGGTATTTTTAGCAACAATCAACCAAAATGCCTTCGACATCAATTTCAAGCCACTTAATCCTCTTAATGACATGCTATGGCATTTGTTTGTGATTAGGGTTTCACTTTGTTTTCTATAGAAGATTCCCCTCAGACTCCTGCATTCAATGTGCTTTGTAAATAGTTCTGCCAGAACGCTGAGTATTAGGTTAGAGTTTACTTATCACAGTGCTAAATTATTCCAGCTGGGTCATTATTAATTCTCCTAATTTTACTGTCATTTGCCATCATTACAACAACGCAGCACCCTATGGATACATTTATTACAGAGCATAAATCCAGGGCTCCTCTAAGCTGCTGGAGTGCCTACTCTGCAATCTTTATGCAAAAGCCTGAGGAGTGGTTAAAAAGAATTATCATTTGGAAAACTTTTTAAAGGCTTACCTCTAGCTCCCCATCCTCCACCCACCCATCACATTTCTGCAGGATGTTAGGTAAGTTCTCAGCATGTGATACTCCCCTGCAATACAGGCTGTGGCCCACGGCAAAGCTCTTTCATAGGAAATGCACTGGGGAAAGGGATGCTGGAGAGAGAGCAAAGAGGATGGTACTGCACTCTGTGCAATTTCCATTGAGAGAAAGCATACATAAAAATAGACATTTAAAAATATCCTAATGTATATTCCTCCCCCCTTCAGAGAACTTAGGCACTGCATATATCCTTTTCCTAACACAAGCATATGCTTGATTGGGTCTCGATTCAGCAAAGTAATTCATTCAGGGCAGAGCTTTTAGCACCTGTTAAAACCTGTCAGACAAAAACTTAAGCAGATGCTTCAGTGTTTTTCTAAATCAGGGCTGTAACTGGATTTACCAGTGCATGAATTGCTCCACGTCATACAGACTGTGAAATTTTGGTTCTGTTATGAAGGCAACCATCTACCTGTTTTGAGTCTGGTAACAAGAGACCATGACTTAAGTTTTAGGAAGTGTATTTCTGAAATAGTCCTGAACGTGCCAGTACTTCCCCACATGACCCCCCCTCAGTAAAGCTGCAGCATTTTCTCAGTGCAGTAGACCCCAGATTAATAACAGAGGTACCAGACCTGGCTTTGTTGTTTCCCTGCAAAGCTGTCCACATCCTTAGGGAACACCATGTCTCAGCAGCCACCCCTCAGTTCAGGGTCCACAGTGACATCCCCTGAGCTCACCTGAAGCACTGACCCCTATAAAACAATTCCATATGTGCAGCTGGGTTTCATCTTTCATATTGGGGCTCACCCACACTTGAGAACTGTACTTTTTGGTCCGTCATTCAAACAACTGATCGAAATTCTGAAGGCAGATACTTCTCACAGCCCATGGCTAAAATGTCCAATAACATCTGAGTTAAACATTAATATACTTCTTTTAAGACTTTGCTAAAGCCAGGTGTACACTCAGTTGCACAGTGAAATCCTTGCTACCTGGGCATATGAAGCTCTGCTAAAAGAAATTTATGATCCACTGATCAAGAACTTTGGCAGTCACAACTCTGAGCTTTCTCTCAGGTATGAGAATGTGATGCTCACGTGAGCATCACACTCCTGGCTACAAAGTGCTTTTGCTTTCCTCCTCTCTTGGGTATTAGTCACACAATCAGAAAAAGAAATCAGATTATTCTGGGCTTAAAGCATGTCAGTTACTTCGTGCTGCTCACAGGTATGTGCTCACAGGTAATTTGCTCTGTATCTTCTTGGGTATTTACAAATCTCTGTTTCCCTTGTAGTGTCCTCTGTGATGACAGGTACTATGTTTGCCTTGCTCCAGAATTCTGACAATTGCCCTATTCTCCACAAGCTTCTGAGAGTTGTAAATAATTCAGTGGGTACATTTCATAAGGCCACATTGACCCAAATATATCACAGTTACCTAAATACTCCTTATCTTGTTCTTGCCTTTGCTTGTAAGCCCTCTTACAGGGAACACTGTTACAGATCTGACACAGTTATTAACCTTTCTGTGAAGAGCAGTGCAAAATAATGGCATTTTGTATTTCTGTCTTCTCTTCTAGTCCATTTATTTGCTTCCCTTTCTTCCTGATGGACTTCTGCCTTCCTCTTACTTCCAGTGTGTTTTAAGTCATTTTATAACCTTTTATAGCCATCACTGATTCTGCATCTATGTCCTTCTGATTTTAGCCTATGTGGCTGCACAGCTGGTGGTGTTCATGGCCACACATCTTTGGTTTGTCCCATTTGTGCCAATACACAATACTGAAAAGCTTTCTTTGCTGTACTACTCCCCCAAAATTATCTTTGCGCATAGAGCCCCCCAAAGCCTTTATTCCACAGCTCTGCTTTAGTTAACAACTTTGTACAAAGGATTTTCAATATGAAAACGTGGAACTTTCCCTCTTCCAACATTTGGCAGCCCAGCTCATTATTCCAAACAAGCTCAAAAGGTGAATCCCTTTGTAATCTCTGCCCAAACCCAACCCACTAAGACATTCTAAAAAGAAGTTCCATGATGTATCCTATAATTCTGGCCAACAACATGTGTATGTCCTAAATTCTCTGCCTACAGCCCACTGATCAGCACAAGTTAATTTTCCTCACCAAGAGCAACACCCTTGAAAAAATGTCCCACAACCAATTCCAATCAAAATGCAAGCTACTCTCCACTTACCTCTGTCTTCACAGCTTCCCTTTTAAATATTCTGGTGGCATCATTTTTTCTTCAATACTTTTTGGGTTTTGTACACTTTGGTCACGACCCCTCTTAATCTCTCCTATTCTAATGAATATAAACATAATTTTCTTAACCTTGCCTCCTGTTTTATAACCCCTGAGGCCCTTTATCATCTTTGCAAGACTGTATCCATAATTAGGGTATGTAAAAGAGATCAAATGGAAGGAACAAGAAAGTGCCTACTTGACACAAATTGTTACATGAATAAGCAACATCTTCAGCCCAGACTCCCCCTTCCCATCCCAGCCCCGTGTCAGAGGGCGAGCTGCTGCTGATTCCTGCACATCAGGTGGTGCAGCCAGGACAGGTTTTGCCACTGCAGGGTGCTCCACTCCCCCAAGGGCATTCTGCAACATTCACCTTTTCTGCTGTTTGTGCTAACTCGTTCCAGCCGCACACACAGGCACATGCCTTTATATTCTGCACAAGTGTCACAGACAACTTTTATGAAAATCCTTTCCTTAGGATTTTTCCTCCCGAGAAGCTGACAGGCCTCAGGAACAAAATGTAAACAATGATTGTCTGCTGCTGTGGAATGCAACAGGTGCATCTGGGATTGTTTCTAATTAATGGCCTTTCCTTTCTATTCTTAGCTAGCCTTCTCATGCAATCCTTTCTTCTATTCTTTTAGTATAGTTTTCATGTCATATATATCATAAAATAATACATCAAGCCTTCTGAAACATGGAGTCAGATCCTCCTCTCTTCCCTCATCCAAGAACCCCTGTGAACACTGTCACACACAGGTAACCCCAAAATGTTGGGTCTCAGCCAGGCTGTCCCCTCCCTCTGTGCACACACAGCCATGGACACTGTCGCACCCAGACTGCTCCCTGCAGCTCCTCACAGGTGTAGGAGCATGTTCAATATTGCTGACCATTCCTCATGCAGGAATTGCAGATTTTGATAACCCAACAACTGGCCTTCAGTGCTCACAGCGACCAGCATTCCTCAGCTGGACACATCCTTGAATACTCCACTGATTGGCAGAGTAGAAGTTTCAAAGGGATGCACATAAAACCATGAAAATGCCCAGGGCCTGGAAGTACAGAGAATATCACTGTTTGCTTATGGATTATTCTGTATGATATTCAGAATTTGAAATTTGCCATAGCAGATCAGACAAGTGCTCTGTTTAGAGCATAAAGCTGAATCAGACAGCAGCAAAAGCAGATGCTTCAGGGAAGAGCTTGAGAAACCTCTGCAAACAGTTACACAACAACAAAACCACCTGGGTTGTTTTCTTCCTCATCTTGATTCACCAGAGAATAGCCAGATAACCTCAAAAGGAAGAATTTCTTTACCTCTCTCAAGCATCTCCCTTTCACTCCTTACCATTGATGCTGAATGGTCTCACTGCTATGAAATCAGGTCCAACCCCCTGGACTTCAGCTCTTGTGCTTTTGTCCTTGGTGGCACCTTGCTGCAGTTTGTCCCCCAGCCTCAGCAACTCCACAGCCCATCCCAAACCCACAAAACATGAAATCACAACCCCACGACCAAATGTCCCGCTCTTCCAAAAGAGGCTCCTTGCAAAATTAGTGAATCACTCCAAATCTGTTTGCATAGGTATAGGAATGTGTCCCCTGTTGAAGAGTGACAAAACTATCCTTTGTCCCCTTAAAAAGGAAATAAGCCCAGAAATTTCTCTCCTAAATTAGGTGAAAAAACATCTCATAGGACCTGGGGGACTTCACCTCAGACTTAAGGATAGCCAACTGGACAGAAGCCAAACGTCCAGCCCAGCAATTTACTAGATAAAGAAGAGAATGAAGAAACTAACTGCTTTTGTGATTTTTTTGTGATTATCAGGGGCAAGGACCTTTTGCACCTGGCTCAGTTTTTCTCTCTAAAGAGTTTTGCTATTTTGCCTTTTATTAAAACCTTTTTGTTTCCAACACTACCACAGAAGCCATCCTGCTGATTTTATGCCTTCTAAGGTAGCTGAGCTATCTTGGGTGTGAAATAGATCTCCAAGAGCTTATGAGACCTGGCTTAAGGAGACCCATATTTCACATAGGCAAATTTAAGGTGGAATTTATGGATTTTATTATGGAAATGTATGCCAAAACACCTCTCCACAGAGTGTGGCACTCTGTGGTGTGACACAGTTACTCAGGGCTGACACGGCATTAGGTTTTACAAGGCTGCAACCTGTTTGTAGTGGGGTGGCAACCTGTTCAGGAATAAAAGGAGGAAATGAATTTATTTGCCCTTGGCACTCTTTGCAACTACATATCTGCTGCTCAGCAGGTACAGGCAGTAGTAACAACCGGCAGAAGGAAATGGTGCTAAAACTGCAGCCCACGCCAAACTTACGACTCTATTTTTCTTCCCCATTATTAGCTATCAGATGGTTACTATGAAACATTATCTGCGTATTTCATCATGCCCACATTTATGCTCCATGAGCAAATCAGCAGCTGAAAATAGCTTTGCACTCCTCCAAGAAACCCTGCTGCCTTTACCAGATCCAAAGTTGGGAGTTCTTTATCAGCACCTTATTTACAGAGGCAATTCCCACGCTGCTGAGCTTCGTCCTTATGGACAGTGGGAGACCTGCACTGCTGTTAATGCCACTGATCTCTGAAAAGAAAATGCAGCTGCAGCTCGGAAGAGCAAGGGCATTCAGCTGCCTGACTGGGTTAGGGCTGTAGGATTCAGCAGCAAACATTTAACATGCTGCTATTTAGTGACCAACATATCACCCATCAGCTTGGATGCATTAAGAAAATTATTCCATGGCATTTGCTTTGTGGGTTTCTTTATTTCATTTGAGTTTCAAAAAGGTTTTTCAGTCCCCTAAGATAAAGCAACAACATGCTCCTCCTCTCCCACCAACTGCCTGCAAATTTTGACTTTAAATCAACTCTTTGTGGACAACTGAGTAGCTGCCACATTACAATACTCTGGATCAGATTTTCATATTGGTATGGGCTTAAAATAACAATGAAGTTCATATTTCTTCATCAGATACATGCATGTAGACAAATTCTGCCCATAATTCTGCTATCCTCCTTCAGATGCAAAGTACAGGAGCTCATACCTGCTCCCCATCTACTACCTGGGCAGCAGGGACAGAGCTCAGCCTAGAGAGGACTACTGTTAAACTAGAGCAGGTCCACCACTTTTTGTCCTCTAAACCAAGCAAATAGTTCTATAAGCTTTCCTTTACTTCTTGAGCCACAAATAATAGGTAGGGAAAAAGCAGTTCACAGAGTTCCTGGCTGAAACACTGCAAACATGGAGTAATATCAACACGTGCTCTAATTCCTGCCTTAAGGGTATAACTGCTCAGGGAAAGTCTACATTTAGGTGTAACTGGGCAAGTTAATAGCCACAAAGATCTATGAATGTTATTAAAAGTCTAGGTGATATAAGAAAATTGCAAAGTGAAAGTCTGGGAATACAAAACCACCAAAGGAAAAAAAGAGTAAGAGCTTCTTTTAGACTTGGCTGCTGGTTAAAAAATAGAAAAGGAAAAAGAAAAAATATCTTATTGCTTCTTACTGGCAAAGGTGCTGGTTTGACAGCCCTGAAGAGAGATCTATTTATTCAAAGTAATGCTGGCAGCAATGGCACATTTCTTCCTATATGCCCAACCCTGTATCTATTTTCAGTTCCATCAGTAAGCTAAAGGTTAAAGCTATTTATTTAAACCCACACCCACATGCCATTTAAATTGACCCAAATTATTGTCTGAGTTGTAACCTCTCTGTATTAAAGTCCCCTTAGGGGCTGCTTCTTCATTTCAGGCTCAAAAAATTCCTCCCTCGCAGGATAAAAGCAGATAAGGAGCTCTTCCAAATAGAAATGGAGAAGGAAACGGGGAGGAGTTCAAAGAATGCCTCTTGGTGTTGTGAAAGAGAACACAGAAAACTGCAGTTTTCTGTAGAAAAATTAATTTTCATTAAATAAATAACTAGAGAGCTTAGCTCCAGTCATTTCAACAGATGTCACTGCCATTCCTATTTTAATGAATTTATTTAAAAAATATACATGAGAAAAATAAAAGAAAAAACACTACATATTCTGCTTGCTTTAATGATGCAACTGGAGTGAAGCCCACCAAAATATCTCAAAATGAAAAAGAAAAGGTGGTCCCAAACAATCAGCCCCCAGTGGAAATAACCCTCTGCCAAAGGCCAGGGACAAGGAGGACCAAGGAGGAACAGGAGCCTCCTGCAGTCAGGCTCTGGCTAACAGGAGCAAAGTGCCATCCCAGGAGTGAGATTATTCTCTAGGCTGATAAAAGGCAAAGGGAAAGCAGCATCTGGCCTACAATATTTAGCCTTTTCTACACAGTTTAATGCTGTGTGAAGCATGGTAAAAGCAAAGCTTCCTCAGCCCCGGGAAGACAGCTGGCGAGGCAACGCAGCAGGGACACCAGATGATGGAAGGCTCCCAATTACAAAATCTCTGTCTTGCCTGTCAGAGCAACTGCACACTGGTACAGGGGAGTTCACAGAGGAGCTGGGGAAAAATCAAGCATAGATAAGACTTGAAATCCATCTCCAGATGCAAACTTTCCCTGCCTTTGAGTGCAGCTGGCTCTTGGATCTAGCTCCAGCCAAAAAGATGCAGTTCAGATAGGTGAAGATATTCCCAAAGCTCAGGGCTTGTCCAACTTTGCTTCTGATGGTGAGCCAGCCTTATAAAGAGATATTCAGTGGAGTATTTCTGGGCTGATGGACCACAGACACCTAATTCCATCAGCATGAGCGACAATCTCTGGAGACCAAAATTCACAAACACCAAGAAAAAGCACAAGAGTGGGGAGAAAAAACAGTCACCCAAGAGGTTTGAATTTCATTTGATGTACTCCATACACATAAATAGAAAAGAAGGACTTTCAACATACAGAGAGTATCTCATTATGTACTGATCCTGTTAATTGCTATTCAAGAGCCTGGAGGCAAAGACACAGTAGAGTTCTAACGAGCTGAAAAGTATTGTTAAATACATCAGCATCATAGAATCGGAACTCCAAAATGGTTTGGGGCGGAAAGGATATTAAGAACATCTCACTCCAACCTTCCTGTCACAGCAGGGACCCCTTCCATTATCCCAGGGTGCTCCAAGCCCATCCAAGCTGGCCTTGGACATTTCCAGGGAAAGCAGGGCCACAGCTGCTCTGAGCACCCTGTGCCAGTGCCTCCCCACTCTCACAGCAAAGATCAAAATGAGTAAAATAATTAAGAAGGAGGTAAATGCTGCCAATACCATGGAAGCAAACCCACCGAGAGGCAAGGAGGTAACCCCACACTGAAGGACAGATTGGGACTGGTAAAGCTGATTTAACACACCAGAATTCAGCCCCACTGTGACCACAGAAACCCTGCAAGACCCCAAACAGCAGCAGCTCACTGGGATCATTGCAGTGACAGGAACAGATACATGGAAATGAACTTCTAATCCTGGCTTTTCCCTCCTCCCCTCCTCTTTTGGTGGCTGAAGCTCTCCTCCTATATTAGTGCATCCGAAATATAAAGGTTCCTTCTGCTGGGAAGGAACTGAGCAAGGATATTTTCAGCTGCACTGTCAGGATGTTTCTGCAGGGGAAAAAAACCCACTGGAAGAGTTGGCTGAACTCATCAGTAAATATAATTAAGCTCCTGCTAAACCATATGACTTCTGCTAAATTCGAAGCACAAACAACAAAACTGGTTTATCAGCTTTATGCTGAGTAAGAAAGGGATAAAGAATTAAAATTTTTACAATTCAATGTGAGCAAACTGCAGCCCTGCAGAATCTGCATCATCCAACTGTACACGGGTGGCAGAGCTGGGTGCTTAATTTTTGAGACAACAGCAGATAGACCTTTAAAGCTATTGCTCAAAGGGCTTAAATAATGAGTTGTAAATTAATTCATTACCATTTGCTGTACAGCTGATGGAAAAGAAGTCAGATCTCATATGCTGTACAAGCTTTCCTGAAAAATGACAGGTGAAGCTTTTGGCCAAGAAACTGAAGCTCCCAATGCTTGAGGCTGAGTTTGCTTCAAATCTAAACATTTGTTTCCCACCAGAGTCAAGTTTTCATGAACTGTGGGTAAATTTGACTAATCTTGGTTGAAGTTTCAAAGTTGACAAGTATGTGTGTGGAACAGAGACTGACAAAACCTTTCAGTCAGCAGCTTTGATATATGTTTCTTCATTATGCTAAAGCATTATGAGATCCAAACAGCTCAAACTAAAACCAAGAAAAAAATTAGCGCTGCTGTTTCAAAAAGAACAAACAGTAACAAGGAAAATCTGTTAAAAAATAGTAACAGGGATTAGCAAACACAAAAGTCAGGCAGAACAGTACACAGACTTTCATTTCAAAGAAGAAAAATGATCCCAGAAATTGTCAACTAGTAAAACAAGACTGATAAGCATTAATTCTCCACAAAATTAAATTACAGTTTAAAAAAGAAGGAAAAAAGCAGGAGCAATGAGCCCTGGTAGAAAAAAAATGACTGAATTAACATATCAAAGGAAGAAGATAGGAGAGTAATCCAGAGGGTAATACAAAAGAAAAGTTTAAGGGACACCTTGGGATAAGTTTTCTTTGAAGTACTGCACTTCCTAAAATAATAGGAGGGTTATCTACACACGCCCATCATGCATCACAATTATTGTACTACACTTTTACTTACAGAAAATTCATTGCATAAGTGGAGAGTAAGTGTTCCTGTGAAACAGGCCTAATTAAGAAGTTCTCATTATTAGTGTGGAATTAGTACCAGGGACACAGGAGCCAAGTTTGTATTTCAGATGTCCATGAGCTCTGGGCATGCACAGAATCCTCCAAGGCAGAGCAGCCTGGGGATGAAATCTTCACAGCCAGGGAGTTTTATTAAGCTAAAAATTATGTCATTGTCCTGTATCTCACCCATTCCCTCCCCATTTCCCATCTCCACAGGCTCTGCTGGCCTCTGACATCAGATGCAGGTCAACAACAACTGTTACATCACATGCAACTGATGGCAATGCTCCATTTTCCATCTATGCTGGAGCAAAAAGCCTTGCAGGACACTGAAACAGCATAAACCAATCTAAAATGTGAAGAGAATTAATCAACCATCACTTTGCAATCACTGCAGCAGATACTGCAGGAGCATCCCCTTTGTGGGGACATCACATCTGTCTGCCACAGAGAAGAACCAGACCTCTTTAGAGATTTACATCACACTTAGTATCCAAGCAATAATTTTATTTTGGGGAAGACTAAAAGATGTGGCACCACCTGGAGAAATGTCCAGTTTCTACACAGCAAGAGATTACTCATGACTGCACAAGCCCAAAGGGATCACAGCAAAATTCTACCAAAGAGTTCATACTTTGCTTTTTTGAATAATTGGAAATGCAGGGATTGAAGAGTTCACAAGGAAATATGTACAGTGCATTTCCTGAGGGATTCCATGGGGCTTGAATGGGATAATCCTGCTTCCTTTCCTAAGATCATCCATGTCTCATCACAATGAGGTTCAACTTTGGAACACGCTTTTATTTTTGGAGATTTAAGATATTGAAATACTTTATCCTATCTAACTGTTTTTAACTTTAATGGAGCTAATTTTGCTTCACTTTGCTCTCCTGTGCCAGCCCAATTCCATAACCACAGAGCAGTGGTGAACCCAGAGTGGATTTTCCTTCCTCAGCTGAACTGCATCCAAATGGGATAACTCCAAATGAGCAGCACACTCTGATTTCTGAATGTCGTTTTCCAACATATGTGACAGATGATACAAATATCTCCATGTGATGGATTTACATGCAATAATCAAATACAGAAAAGATAAGATCTTTAGATTAAAATCATTCTGGAAGTTTAAATGGAAAGGCAAATCAGATAATTAAACCTCTACCCTTAGTGGTACATTTTTTAAAGTGACAAAATCTATACAAACCTAAGGCAGAAACAGAAAGTGCAGCTGAAAGAGAATCATTGAAAACCAAATAAATATTTTAATTCTGTCACCATGAAAAAAAGTCTCTAAATGAGATGAAGTTTAGAATGAGTACCAAGCACAGTGATTTATTACCTTTGCCCTGTAATTTAAATAACTGTTTCTTTAATATTCACTGAATTCTTCCCAGAGAGTTTTAGCATCAGCTGATCACAAAAAAAAAGGGGAAAAAAAAAAGGAGCTGAAGGAATAGTGAATTAAGAAAAAGCCAGTGGTTTCCCAGTAGCCATGTCAAAAATCAATGAGTCTGAAGGAGCAGAGGTAGGATTAATAAAGCTTTCTTCAACTCTGTAGCTCTGCACCTACTCCCTGAGCAGTAGGAATGGGCTTGTTTGCCAGACAGTCTCTGTGAACAAGTTTCAAAGAAAAATCTAAAGATTCTTGTGTACTCGTAATGCAGTATGATGCTTTCAAAGCCAGAGCAGCTGATCAGGGCAGTATTTTAGCTACACACACACTTCAAATGATTTATCCAGCATTTACCTTGTAAGGTGCTTCCCTGAAACATGTCCTCTCCAAAAGCAGTGAAAATAAATTAATAAATATATAGATAAATAAATCACGAGCATTTGGTTTGACTGCTTAAAATAATCTACAACAATCCCTAAATGATAGGCTGTCAAAACTGCAGTGTTAATTAAATGAAGATTAATTGTTAAATTTACTTAAATTTAATACAATTAAGAGATGCATCATGTTTATATGAGCTGATCAAAAGCAGTTAGCAGCTTGCACAGATCCATATTTAATAATATAATTTTAATGTTCAGTTGACACTTACCACACAGTCACTTTTATTAAACACAAACAACAATTAGCATGGCACTGCCAGCCCCTTCCAGCATTCTGTAATCAAACAAATGAGAATTTACAGATGCTATTCCCTACCACCAAATCTCCCTGCTTTGATATAATTACACCAGGACACGAAACACCCTGAACAGCAATATTCCATGGCAAGGGGATGGGACAGAGTGATGCTTTTAAAATAACTGTGGCTGTCAGCTGTGAGCTCTGCCTGGGGGCCAGGGCTGGAATGGAAAGCCCAGAGGAGCAGCAGTGCCATCCCACTGTCCCCATCTCCCAGCTGCACCACCCTCCCCGTGGCACATCACAAAGGAGCACCAAGGACCCCTGCCCACAGCAGAAAGGAGTCAGACACCAGCAGAAGGAAGATGTTGCATAAAAATGCCCAAATCATCCCAGGAGACAGCAGGTCCTAGGTACAAAACAAGCCTGAAAACAGTTCTTGCCTCTGATCTAAAGAGAAATTCCTTGTTCACATTAATCTCTGGCTGCTGTTACAGCTGAGGGGGTTCCCAGTGGAACCAGGAGAGGTTCCAAACACCACAGGCAACCCCTGGCCAGGCAACCTCACTGAAAATTGGATGTAAGGTTAAAGGACAGGAACGGTGGAAATTTGGCATCATTGGGAGCAAATGAACAATGGTCCTGAGGAATGGTCCACAGAATATACGGCCAACAAAATGGCAATTCCAGGAGGCACTGAAAGGCATCCAGAGTCTTAATAGCCACTGAGTTTGATTTTGCTAATTAGAGGCAGGTATCTCATGACATAAACCTCCATTCCCAGTATCCTCTGTGGCCTCTAACACTTGCCTTTCACAGAAATTTATTTTGTATGTTATTTTAAAGATGGGAATAAGTATATTTTAAAGATGAGGATAAACATAAGTCTTTCATGCCTTTACAAATGAGAAAGCTTTTTTGAGCATCATGCTTGAGACAAAATTTAGGTTCTTTCTGGTGAAAAATCCCAGTGCAAGATAACAAACCATTTCCATACAAATGAACACCAATTCTGGTGACTTCAGCAAGGGTTTTACTGAACAGAAGTATTTCATACACTCTTTCTGTTGTTCAACATAAAAATAATTCCTATTCCATCCACAAATCTCAGGTCTTAGCCTCAGTGTAACAATTGCATCTACCATCCCATTAATTTTATTCTGACAGGCAAGATATTTATAAAACTACTTAATAATTCAGTATTTTCTTAGTCAACACAGAGCATCCCTTTCCAGAAACAATCAACATTGTGGGATTTATTCTGCTGTGTTTACTCATGTCCAAGTGGATTACAAGAAAATGGGAATAATATAAACAAAAATAACCACTCCTAAAGAAGAAGTTTAAATCTTATCTGTGACTGCCTTTAAAGTTATACTAAAATTAACTTAAAATGTTGGGAATTTCCTTAAGGGCTAGATCTCAGCTCACGTTAATTACATCACCCCACTGAAGGTAACAAATCTATGTGGATTTCTACCACCTGGAAGTGCAGAAGCAGGAACTTAGCAAGAAGCCACCAGTGTGTACCTGAAGGCAGCACATAAATCTTGTAAGGAAAAGAAGCAACTTTCACACCAGAGCCCAGAAGAGCAGCTCTGGAGCTGTTTGCTTCCTTCAAGCTGCGTGAGGAGAATCAGCCAAGCACAGACTCCGGCCCCTCAGAGACAGAGATCACCGAGTGTGGGCTCCAAATAACTGAAACTGAGCCCATAGCTGGCCAAAAAATGAGGTATTTGAATATTACTGAAATATTTGGGAGTCATGTCTTTCAGCTCCTCACCAACCTTTTGTCCCTTCCTTTGGAATTTTCAGTGATGTTCCACTTGAGGCTGTTTATTTTGCTCATTTTAGTGTTCTCCAAATACTTGCTTTGTTTGGATATTCATGTAAACTCTTTCCATTTGAGAAGAAACACCACAGGCAGTGCCCCGGGACTTTCTAACTGAACAATAATTCGCCTAATTTAAATTTGCTGGAGCTGTGTCCTGCCAGCTCTGTCCCTCACCAGCCCTCACTGCTGGGCTTTGATCTTCCAGCTGCAGCTCACACTTCATTTTCAGGATGTGAATTGTTTCAAAGCTCACATTACAGACCTGATTTTCAGTGTTAACAATTATTCTTTAATACAAATAAAAATAAATGAATGGATTTACGGAACCATCTTGGTTTGGAGGAGAAGAAGCATCGCAGCAAGTGGATTTTGCCTTTGAGGGTTTGCCCCACTGTGTCTCCCTCCAAAACCTCTATTCCACAGCAGCAGATAAAGCTGTTGGTATTCAAGGCACACCCTGAGTTCAAACTCCCACCATATGCTGAGAAAATATCTCATATTAGATCCTAGGGCAGCTGCTTCACCACCACCTCGTACAGCATAAGGTGAGAGCAAGAGGAAATTATAAGTAGGAGAAGAATTAAAAAACCCAAACAACTCAGCTCAGACATCAATCATTTCTATTATCCTGCTTGGGTATGGGAGAACTTTGTGCAGAAAGCTGGATCCTGAACTCTAAAAGTGCCTCTGCCACGCAGATTTACTCCTACAGGTGCTTAGGAAAATTATCTCTACTCATTTCTAAAATAATTCTAAATATTTCTAAATTATTTCTAATTTAAGTCTTGAACAGTGGTTTTTCAGGACTGGCAGGGGAAATACAAAGCATCCTTCCACCCTGTAAGAATAACGCAGCAATCTGGAAATACCACAGCAATGTGTCACTTTCACTCATTCTAAATAAAAAGAGGGAAGAAAAAATTAAGTATCACTAAACACAAATGCTATTTCATTATAGATATCTAAACTGCATCCATTTTAGGATGCAGTTCATCTAGACATCTCATTATTTTAAAAAATTAGTTTAGCGTTGAAATAATAATCTTTTGCTTAGTGAAATTTGATCTCACTTTGCAGCTTTTCTAACTTCATTAGAAACCTCTTAGTGAAGCATGAACTGCCACAAACTGTCCTTCTGAAAACTGGACAGTAATTTCCATCAGGGATCCATTAGAAAGAGAAAGGGAAGACAGGGAAAGTGTCACTGGCAGAATACCTGGGAGTGTTTGAATTGTTGTTTTCATGTAATGAGCAGTGCTGGCAACCTCCTCTGCCATTGTCCCTGGTACAATTCAGGCAAATAAAATTACAATCTGAATGCACTGCTAAACTGGTAGGTGAAAACTGTTACATGCACAATCTTTGCACAAAGGAAATCTACTCTCCTTGGAGTTGTTTAAAAAAGGATTATTCTATTTATATACAAATATTTACACAACATTAAACTGCACTCTGTTTAATCTCTTCTTGCATGGAATATGTTATATTTTAAAAACAGAACTATTTTACTGCTTTCAACAATCTTTAAGTGTATATATTACAAAAAATACCCTTTGCACTGAGAACATAAAGACTAAAAGACACTTGATTTCGTGTTTATATCCTATTTAATGCAATGAAATGGAGATCTAAACCAGTTCCCCAAACCCTCGAAGCTCCTTGAAAATGCTGTTATTAAAAAGATATTTGTGATTACAAATATTTTCCTAGACCGAAGTCAGGCAGCCTTGAGCCACCTCCAGTTTGCCCACGGTCAGGTGCTGTGGATTAAGTGGGATGCAGCAGCTCGTTATCCCTGAGCCCACACACGCCTGCTGACCCCACAGAGCCGCAGCTGGAGAGGGGAATCGACAGGCAGAGCGCCAGGATTCCATCCCTAAAGAACACAAAAAGGCCCTTCCAGATGCAAGCAGAGTATTAATGATATTCTCATGGCACAGATACTAATTTCTCACACGCCTCCTGCCTGTCAGGGAAGGGAGATCCTTATGTTGCATGGACAGCCACACTCCAGAAATCCCCATGGAGCTCAGGCAAGCACCAGCAATTCCAAGTGAGACTTAGTTATAAACCACCCTTTCTTTCTAGATTGAAAAATATCACAAGCAAATGCTGGAGTATTTAGCCCACCTTGCTTTTCTTTTCCCCAACGACTTTTAAATAAAACAGTACTGGAAACACAGTCAAGACTTTTCCTTTATCATAAATCATTTTTTTTCCCAGTCAATCCAATTTCTAACATCCATCTGCAAAACAGCTTAAAAACACTGGAGAAAAAAATAGGCAGAAATACTGAGGGCTGAGGGGAAGGGAAGGTCTAATTTAAAATAAAGCTAACAATAAAATAACTAACCAGGCTTATATTTACTAAATAAACATGTTGAATATGCCCAAAGTTCCTATTGACCAAGTGTCATTAGGGAAAAGATACACCATCATGAGGCAAGATTAAATCTGGATATCTTTACCACTTCATTCACCTTAAAAAAGGCAGAAAAGTTTTTTTAAAACATTGAATTAAAAAATATTTTTAATATATCTCAAGCCAGAGGGTATTCTTACAGAAAATAGCAGCCACTCCTGCATACCAGCCCATCACCAGAGGCATTTCCAAAGGAAAGCATCCATGTGAAATGGATCTGCCCTGGCTCACAGGGCTGCCCTGGGAGGCTGAGGAATTCAAACATGAATGAATTGTTTTCCTTGCCCTGTCCAGTGTAACTCCTCACCACGCCTGGCTGGCATTAGGGAATTGTCTGCTTCAGCACAACACCTGCCAGAAATTATTAACACTCAGATTTCTCACAGAGAGAGACTGGCTGCTCTGCAGGGCCGAGGTGGGGCTGGAGGAACAAGCAGCACGAGGCAAAATTCAAAATTCAGAGCTTGATTTTCCCCTGAGACACACACAGGGCAGTGCTGAAGGAACAGCAACAATTTTGTCAGATGAGACAGACACAGAGTTTAATTTCGTTGTGTGGATACAAACTCCTGCATGCAAATTCTGTCTGCAAAAAAAAAAAAGTCATTTTCCATTTTCCAGGCTCTGCTCCCAGCCCCTCCCCACCTCCCTGTCTGAAGAGCCTGTTTGGCCCTGTTACTGCTGTACCCATAAGCACCTCATCATCATCAGATTCATTCTCCCAAATCCCCAGGAGACAGAGAATCACAATCATGTCATTTCTGCAGATGGCTGGGATGTGCCACTTCCCCAGGCACTTGGTCCAAGGCAGCAATGCCAGACAGGGAAGGGAAGGGCTGGTACCCACCCCACTGGGATGCAGCTGCATCCCCTCACCAATCACTCTGTCCTCAACAGCAATAGCCCATCCTTTCCCCTTAATGCCTCTTGAAGCTTTTCAACATCTCGAGTATTATCTAAAATGCCAGACAGAATTATCTGCCCGTATCTCATTAAACATTTGGGACTTTAATTGCAGTGAGCTTCTGACACTGACAGGTTCAGAGCAGCCAATACACAAGCTCAGTCTGCAGGCTGAGGCCAGGCTGCTGCTGCCTTACACTGAACCACTATGATCCACAAAATTCAAGTTATAACTCAGTGTTGCAAGGAAGCACATATTTTTCTTTAAGTTCAAGATTTTTGGCATGTTTTCACACAAAAAACGTGTTCAAATCCAACGCCTAACAAGATCCAATGTTAGCTCAGAGACCAAGCCTACAGTAATTTACAAGTTGTGCAGGTGAAATGATTTTGAAGTCTCCATTTTTCAGCGTGCAGGAAAAGAAGATGCAATGATACTCAGAACAGGCATCTTTAGTCAGCCAAAATCAGGGCATTCACTGCATGGGAACAAACAAACTTGTGGACTGACCCAATGCACATCAGCAAGTTTGCTGTGTTAAAACACGCATGAAAAGATCTTTTTCTTTTTATTGCTCATTTGGTTGTTTTCTGGTTCCTGTTTTTGAGAGGAAACTGGAGAAACAGAAAACTCACACTCATAACAGATGGAAGCAGATGTTTTACTACAGTACATCCGCCCGTTACCTGGTCACACTGAGGCAAAAGTTTGACATTATTGCTAGACAGCTCTGAATATGCAAAATATGACACATCCAAAACACCCCACTGCTGCTGGACCACAACAGGTTGCTCTGGCCAAATGCTGAGCTGTGAGGAAAGTAAACAAAAGCCCAAATAAAATATTTCCCTCTTAGCAAAAGATAAACTTCAGCTAGTTACAGACTTTGGAACAAAGAGAAATTTAAAGCATGCTTGCTCTCTCATAGCTAATATTTATACTAATAAAGAAAACAGCTACTAGAACACAACCAGAACTGAGCAGCAGCCCATTATACACCTTTTAATGGATTACAATGGTATTAAACATAATAAATAAAACAAGTGTGCATGGCACCAGTTGACACGTGCTTTAAACAGAACCCCAGGTCAAAGATTTTTTAAATGACACAATGTTTTACCCAATTAACCATCCTACTCTTGTGAGGTTTTCTTCCCTTTTCACCCCCAGAGAGGTCACTGGATAGTGATGCTAATTTGGGAAAGTTCTCATGCACTTCTCTGCTTATTAAAAAGTGAGGAATCACAATGCAATTTCAAAATCTATATCACACAAGGCAACTTCAGTGCCAGAGTCTCAGAGTGACCTCTCTCTTTTGACAGAATAAAAAATAAGTCTTTTTCCCTTGCTGCATCAGACACTACAGCTTCCCTTCCAGCAATATTTTGCTATTGGTTTTGCTTTGTTTTATTTTTTAAGTACATACCTAAAATGAGGAAAAACACCACATTTGTTATTCCAATACAATTTCCTTCTGACTACACAATTTAATTACATAAAGATGGAAAATCAATTTTATTTTAAAATAGCATTCAAATGTGTCCCAAAATGAAAATGCTTTGTTTATCAAGAAAGGATGGAAATTATCACTCAAAGGTATATGTGAAATTAGGAGAGAAAGTGCAATTCTTTGCTGTGAAAGATTCAGCCATAAAGAAGAAAAGAAAATTAAACAGTCTCTAATTTTGAATTTAAAAGATGAGAAAGAAAAAACATAAATGCTCTTAATTTCATATATCCTTTTCAGTATATGGTATTTTTAGATGCTTCAAAAAAACCAACCAAACAAACAAAAAATAACCCAACCCTTTGACCACTTCAGGCTCCCCAAGGAATGTATTTCAGCTACTAAAAAAGATCTTAGGCTCAGATGGTTCCACGTGCAGAGCAGTGAGCTGGCCCAGCACACAACAGCATGCTCAGCACTCTCTGAGCTGCCCATAAATCTTCACATGCTCCAAAAAAGAGGCTTCAGACAGAGGCTGCTGGCCATCAGCCCTGCAATAATTCACTGCTACAAAATCATTTTCTACTACTCAAACAGAGCCAGTGGCCAGCCTGGTCTTTGAAACAAATGGGGTGAATTCAGCAGGAGGAACAAGGCAGAGTTTTTTTTGTTTGGTTTTTAGGGGTTTTTTTCTACAACAGAAGGAGGTCCCAGACTGACAGAGACCTGGAGTGGGTTTGGAGGAAGAGTGGAAAAGAGAAACAACAGATCCTCCCACCCATGGCCATGTCCAGATTTCATATTCCCACAGAAACCCTGGATGCAAGAGCCTAAAATTATCAAAAATCACATTTTGGTGGGAGCTCGGGGCCCGCTCACGGCGCGCCCTGCAAGAAATCGGAAGGCAGAGAGACAAATCTGCTCAAGGCAGCCCTGGTTAAATGGAGCTTGGCAGGAACAGATAAGAGGGTCCTGTCAAGGAGATTAAAATAAAGTAGATGGTTGCAAAGGAAGGACAGAGGGAAGATCGGGAACCAAGCAGTGTGAAATGGGAGGAAACCACAAAACACGACAGAGTGAAAGGTGAGAGCACCTGAAAGACACTGATGGGAAACTGCTGCCCTGAGTTATGACCTTTCCATCAGGTCAAAATGAAGCATTTACACAAACAGAAAAAAATTAAAGCCTTGGGATCTGATCTAGGCTTAATATTTAAATTCACGGGGTTAGTGGCGGATTACCTTCCCAGCTGAGAAGAAACACAGAAACACTGAATTTTTCACTCCCAACTCCCAAGTTCATTTGCAGCCATGGTGTGCTAAATATTGCAAATATTCAAACTGACAGTAGCAGATTATATGGACACTGGATTATATCTCCATCTCTTTAAAAATTTTTAGTAAAAAAAGTTATTAATAACTCAAAACTTAATAGTTTGAGCAGGTTTGAATGCGCAGCTCAGATCTGAGCCACATCAAACTTAGAACCAATTCAGAAATGTATTTTATGCATAATTCTTGTCATTAACACAAGTGAAATCCAAATCCTAAAATGATCTGAGAGGGTGAATCAGCTTCAAGAGACTTTGTATTACTCAGTGTTCTGCCCTGCCTCTCACAAGACAGGAATTCCAAGCGATCCCCAAATCAGCAGCATTTGCATCTTCAAAGGCAAAGGAAACTAAACTGGAAAGAAACTTAGAAGCAAAATGAGCTCTTCATCACAGCTGTGATTAAATAATCAACTGTCTCACATCAGGACAAATATTGTATTTTATTACATTTTATCCAGGCAAAGCTAATTATAAAAGCATGAGATGATTTGCAATTATGCACTAGAAGCACCACATTTTTCAAATGGCACTCAAATATAATATTGTTCACACACCAACATGTGACACGTGCCATCATGATTTTCGGATTTACCCCAGTGAGTGTGCCAGACTAACTGAACCAATAAACTACATCCCCCACATTCAGAACATCAGAAGTTTTTCCAGGTGTTCCTTCTCCCTTCACAAACTTGCACAGGGAATCTCAAGGCTGAAAGCTCTGAGCTTGGCAGTGAAAAACAAGGCTCTGCAAACCACATTTGTGGCACATTGTGTGCCATTTTCAATTAAACACACAGAAGTCCTTCAGTATTCTCAAAAAATCCCATCACACTCCAATTCCAGGAAATTGAGAAGTACCATTACATTCACCCATACATTTCTAAGCTACATAGGAGAGAGAAGCACCAACCTCCTCTTGCACTTCTGATAAATTAATTCTCCCATATGATAGAGCAGTACAGCAAAATAACCCTCTCATTGAGGTTTATAATGTACTTAAGCTTAACTCTGAATTCCTGGGATTTGCAACGTTGCTTTTGATACAATTATTATATGCCTGTAAAACTGTGGGAAGGCTGGGAAAAGCCACACATAAAAGGCAGTCTCAGACTGACCCTGGGTGTGCAGAGGGTTATTTCTGGAGATGTAAAATAACAGCCAGAGTTCCCCCAAAGGCTGAGGCTGCCTAGCACAATGTCACTACAGAAAATACAAAGTTAGCAACCACTATGACAAGACAGAGCAGAGTGATCCATTGTGTCCAGGGGGATGGAGGTCCAGCAGATTCACCTTGCTGCTCCATTCAGCTGCCCACATCACATAAACCCTTCCCCACAATCCCACAGGGATGGAAGAGTGGTAAAGAGAGTCTGGAAGAAGCTGCAGCTGATTTGTCTCTCTTACAGATTTGCATCTCCAACTCCACTCCTCTCTCCCTCTCAAATTTCCCCTTTTCTAGTTATTTTCCGCCACTGAAGACGTCACCAGGTTCTCTCATCAGCATGAAATGTTCACTTGAAAGAGTCAACTTTATTTTGCTCAATGTGTTTGTGCTAGATAAGCATTTGGGAATTGTTATTTGTCTTGCAAAATTCCTGTTTCCTCTTGATACAGGCCAGTACCCTGCAAGCCCATTTCTGTAGCATTCTACTGAATTGTGAGCTCACTTCAGCCTTCATGGTTCCAGTCAAGTACTGCCCTGTCCTGATATGCATGCAGCTGCAACCTCTGTCAGATGTATTTATATTCAAATATTACAGGCCTTTGTCTGGAGCAATTTTATTTTCCCCCTGCAAAACCAGGGATGTTTCATGCTGGTGGTTGGTGCGCAGAGTGCTGAAACAGTCCCCAGGAGCTTTTCCTGCAGGAACAGAAAGCAGGCTCAGGATCCACAGTGAATTTGAGCCAAAGGCAGGAGCAGCACGTATTTCCAGGCTTCTCATCCCCACACTATTTACCAGTGGTGGTGAGAAAGCGAGTTCTCCTTGCCAAGTGGCCACGAGGGGATGGTGTGGCTGTCTCCTCACAGAAACAGCACCCCGCCAGCCATGGGCACCGCTCCAGACAGACAGACTGCAGCAGAGCACACAGCAGCTCATCAACCTGTGTCAAAACTCATTTGTTGAGCATCTCCCAACAACTTCTGTGTTTTGAAACACATTATAACAGGATAAAAAAGGAGGGTTGGTCGCTTTGTGGCCTGGTCATCTCCCTTGTTAGGAGGAGTTCGTGGTAGTCAAGAAAATTCCCAACAATTTAAAGTAATCTTCTGCTAAAAGTATGCCAGAAGACAGGACAGGGCTTTTACTGCTGAAGAACCTCTCTCTTAAAGGAACTATTTGCTCTGGACCAAGAGCTGGCAGGAGAAAGCCCAAAGGCATTGCAGCCAAGAGCAGAGCAGCATCACCCAGCACAGCCCTGCTGGCACCACTGCACCTCAGTCAGTGCCCCTGGCAAACACCAACACAGGACACTTGCCTTTGCTGCAAAGACAGCAGTGAAAGAGAAAGAAAAATGCATTAACAGGCTCGAGGCAGCCCTTCCCCTGAGCACTGCAGTTTCTGTTGAGTCAGAGCCGTCATCTGCCCTGCAACAAACTTATCTTCACTGGCCACCATTCTGCAAGCAAGATTCAGTCAGGGCTCCCTGGCTCCTGAGGGAGCCAGCACTTCAGCATCAACTGCCTCCACTCCAACCTAATGGAGGGAGATTGCTCATGCCATTATTTTAAATGGTTGGAGGCCACACAGTCCCCAATTTCATTAGCTGCATTTATAAACAGATCTTACACTTAATACTCTGGAACACAGAGATGTACATATGATGTATCATCTTCCCATCACACACCAAAAAAAAGGAAAAAAAGGAAAAAGTAAAAACCAGCTTAAGTGTCTCCATTTGATACAAGTGTCTTCATTTGAGAGGATATTTCTGCAGATATATATAAGCAATAGCTGACTGAACTATTCAATCAGCTGTCTGCAAGTGGAATACATGGAATGGGTCTCCCCTTCTGCTTCACAAATTAGAAAAATTACAGTCAATCAGACCGGTCACACATAGATGTCAGCAGTGCATAGAACTGGGAGCCCCAGATTTTACCTGCACGCAGGAGTTCATCTAAGTTCAGGTGGTATATTTGAGCTAATTAGCTAAATTACTGCCAGAGGCAAGAGATGAGTCAGAGCTGTGAGCCTGCACCATGTCCTTCCACAGCAGGGCCACGGGCTGGGAATGTGCCCGAGGAGCTGCCTCCATCATTTGTATTTAAGCCAACCTTAGGCCAGTTTACACTGATTTGAAACAGCTTTAAACCTCAACTCAGGGGCTGATGTGATATTGAATTGTAATAACTCAAAGAACACCCTTCTGTAGCCATGTGCAAGCGAGAAATAAGAAAGTAATAATGCAGAGACCCCAAACTGAACAGCATGACAGGAGTGAGATATATGGAGCCCTCAAACACAAAATCACAACCAATTAAGCTTTAGTGGCTGAGCAGGTGTGAGTCTCATCATTACTTATATACCTTTTTTCTGGAAGTGTTATAATTTTCTATCAATTTGTTTATTTTATGAAAAATACATCTCCAACAGACTTTGCACAAAGTTTTAATAAGCTTATCTATTTGCCTAGTCAATTATTAAGCATTGTTTGTATCTTTTGTGCTTTTGCAGAACCCACTTGAAAGAATAATAATGTAATAAAAAAAGAAATAAAATTAATGGAGCTAAATGCTGATATGTTATTACAGTTTGTTGTTAATTGCAACACAGATACAGTTAAACAACAGATGCTGCAAGTACTTTTTAGCTACTGGTAATTTTTGGGTTGTTCTGTTTTTCTCACAAAACAGATTTTTCATTTAAACAGCTGCTGGGTGATTTTCAGCATGGAAAATTAAAACCTTCTCAATCATCTAACAAAAAAAATAGTGATTTGCTGTTAATCCAAAGTAAAAAAAAGAAAAAAGCATTTTTATCCAAATATAAGGTACTAAGAAAAGAAAGGGCATAATCGGCTGAGATGCAAAGTTATCCTGCAAACAATGTCACAGCTATTTCAATAACAGACCAAGTATGACATGTCAAATCTGCCTCATCCACCTCAGCAACTGCTTTTTGGAGGCAATTTTCTTTCCATTTTTCCCTTCTTCACCCCAGCACCCTCTCCACAACAAGGACAGTGTTATGTCTGCATTACACAAGGCTCTGGGAATACTCAGCGGAGTGATCTTGTTTCAAGATGAACCTTCTGGTTTAGTTTATTTTGCTCTGTATTTTGAGCTAGAGAAAGTGAAGCCCAGAAGGGAAGAGTAGGGACTCCTTGGTGTTGGAGTTGTTTTCCCATATCCAGCACACTGGTTGTGCCCAACAGTGAGAAGAGAGAATGGTTCAACAAACAGAGCATCTGCAGCCACCTCTGCCCACTCACTGAAAGGGACACCCACACAAGTAGCTTAGGCTGGACTATTAAATCTTACACACTTAAATCCAGAGAACATGGATCCCAATAAAACCCAGCAGCAGGATCCATGCTGTGTCTCCACCTGGCTCCCAAAACTCAGAGCTTTGCCTAAGATGGCACAACCCAAATGTCCCCAGACATCTCAAGGACAGAGGATTCAGGTGTTTCTGGAAGGGCTCTGGGAATGATGAAGGGCCTTTTAGAGAGACCAGTAAACTACTGGGAATGGGTAACTCCATCATGGGGAAAAAAAAAAGGAGAAAAAGCAACTTTGGGGGGTCTTAAAATGTGTCCCACAACCCTAACTAGTGCTATCCTGGCATGCAAGAACTATAAACAATGAAAAAGGTCAGCACACAATCACCTAGGCAGGCCCAGAACAGTGATGCAAGATGGAAAATGCAGGCACTCAGGCCATAAATTCAGGGGATGAGAAGAGAAGCCTCCTAAGCACAATATTTACTGCCTGCTCAGGATTCCTTTTTATTTTCCTATGTTTGCTTGTCCTTGGGCACTCCCTGTTTGGTATTCTCTGAGCAGTGCAGGGCTCCCTTTCAGTCCCCTCAAGCTCTGGCCCCTCCAGGCTCACAGGGTGCTGTATTTCACCCTGCCCAACATCAGGCACCAAACCCAGGAGCTGCCTCCTCTCCCTAACGCCTGAGATAAGGCTGCAGTGACAGGCTATGAAACCGTCCACACACACACACAGCTGATGAATATTCATTAGAAGTCAACACACAGGGAGGATGAAGAGCCTCCCCCAGGTAGCAACACCTCCCTCGGTCCACATGGGCCACTTTGTACCCTGCTAGATAAAACCCACAGCCACTCACATCCTTTGCATTTCACGTTTTTCCTCCTCCATAAACAGAAAAGAGACTGTGGCACGCAGGGTGACCCTGCCAGCACTGCAGAACACATCACCTTTCCCACACACACCCCCCAAGGTGTTTTTCTGTGAGATATTAGTTTCCACGCTCTTTTGGACTTGGAGGAAAAGGGCTTTGGTGAAATAAAAACATCTCTTATCTTAGCACAACTGTCAGTTTAGGAAACAACTGAGCAGCACATCCTGGGTAGGTACATACATTGTTTTATATGAAGGCACTCCTTAAAACAGAATCCCAGAAGTCCAATTAGTTTGTGAGCATCTACCTCCTGCTGACCTCTCCTAGCACCGTGAGTGTACAACCCAAAGCTGTTTTCATGCTTTCCAGGATTGCATCTGGACTAGAAACACCAGATAATTATCTTTAACACTGCAACCATGAGCATCCCAGGCCTTTCTGGACCTCTGCACAGTCATTATATTCAGCATGGAGAGTCTTCCAGATTAGTACAGAGATACTGGAAGGGTGATGGGGAGATAAACAGCAGGAATTGAACAAACTGCAGATTAGGAGGCTTTTAGGCACATTCCTGCTTCATCTTTACACATGGCCCACATCACCTAAACATGCATTTGTATTTCATCATCTGCTGTACAAGGCACAGATAAAGTCCCATGGACAGATCCTCAGCTCAGTTATACTGAACTGTGCTGGTTTTCAGCAGCTGAGAATTGAGCCCTGGAGCTTTGGAGAGATTCCCTCAGGTTTATTTCACCTCCAGGATGCTGACCAAACTCCGTGCTCATCCTCCCTCTCTGCTTCACTCCTGCATTCATGCCTCTGACCATTCACACTGGATGGAAACAGCCACTGGGGCTGAGCCTGGGGTCCCGAGAGACAAACACACATTCCCCCTCTGAGCTCTGATATCAGAGCAGAAAAACAGATAACAATTAAAATCTAAACATTTGTCAGCTTTAGGGGGTGATCAGACATCCCATCGCTGAAGCCGTGTTTTTACAATCCCAGCTGCTAAGCAGCTTCACCAGGGTGTTTATTTGCCACATCTCCTCACCCCATGATTCTTGAATTGTTAAGTGTTATAGAGTAGTAATTCAGCCTAGTTCCATTGCTTATGAAAGCTGTGCAGAAAAAAACCATCAGAAATAATCTAGGCTAGTTCATTTGAAGTGTAAATGACTTCTGCATGCAATACAAAATGCAACAAGTGCCTTTCAAGCTGTCTCATTTATGATAACATAGAAGTTGCTGATGGAATGAGAATTCTCAGGTAGTTATCAGGGAATTTTGCAGATCATTTGTACTTCAGACTGCATTAGCAACTCTCACGTCATGTCAGCAGCTTGAAAAAAATAAAACAATGAATTACATTCCTCCCAGTTTTTATTCTGCTTTGACTGAGTAATCTCATCACTTATCTCACATGATTTTGCATTTGCTGCAAAATGCTTTGTTCTATTTCTAAAGGAAACCTAAGACTTCCCCTGAATTATTCCAGTTTACTCAGATGAGCAATCAGCCATCAGCAGAAGAAATATCTGCTTATCACATCTCTGAGGCACACAGGCTGCACAAGACTATCAGGTATCTCACCATTATCAAAGTTATAGAACTGAAGCTAAGGCTGGGCTTCATCCTTGACCTGCACAAACTAAAGGAGAAGGAATAACCAGCACCCCAAAGGTAAGACAGACCTGCTGATACAGATGGATTTTAGGAGCAGAAAGTGACACCGGTGAGAAAAATACATTTTTACACTTTTGCTGGAATCCTTGGCAAAAGCCAAGGGAAAAAACCCAAAAATCCCTCAGTTTTTTTGGTTATGGTTCATTGCTCTGGCTAGAGCTGTGTGAACATTTTATCAGCTTGACACCACAGTTGGCAGCTTTTATGGGTCAGGAAGGGCAGGCAGCGAGAAGGTCAACACTCCTCTGGAAAAAAACTGCATTTTCACCTTGCATATCTGCAACCCTGGGCTCTGGTTTTGCTGTCCCACCAAACACCTTTGCCCTTTTAGGACACTCACCCTGCAGTGCAGCATGTACCCCAAATGTTTCCCTGGCTGCAAGCAGGAGCCTTCAAGTGCTGGGGAAGCTGAAGCTGTACCATCACAATGTGCTGCCTCTGCACAGCCTGGCTTTCTGGCAGCCACAGAAGCTGCTGGAAACTTCCAGAATGTCTGGTGGAGCCAATCCCTCATGGCTCTGAGGATGGACGTGCTGCTGGCCAAGGCTGGGCCAATTAGAGATGATGGTAATGACTCTGTGGTAGCATATGCAAGAAGGAAATCAGAACAAAGTGGGGTGCAGTTTTTTCCTAGCCAGAGAAGAAGAGGAGGAGGAGGTGAGAACATGTGAGGGAAACAACGTGGAGACACCAAGGTCAGTGGAGATGGAGGGAAGGAGGTGCTCCGGGTGAGCACTTGGAGTGATTCATCTGCAGGCTGTGGTGAGGACCTTGGTGAAACAGCTGTGCCCCTGCAGCCCATGGGGATCCACAGGGGATGCAGAGATCCACCCTCAGCCACTGGGGATCCACAGGGGATGCAGAGATCCACCCTCAGCCACTGGGGATCAACAGGGGATGCAGAGATCCACCCACAGCCCATGGGGAAGGTGCCCACACCTGAGCAGGTGATCCCTGGAGGAGGCTGTGATCCAGTGGGAGATCCAGGGGAGGGAGGGCCCTGCTTCCAGGCTGGAGCAGCCTGAACTTGGAGGATTGCATCCTATGGAAGAGTGACCCACGCCACAGCAGTTTTGGGAGGGGCTCACATTGCAGCAGGTGTGGTAGGGCAGTGCTGGTGAGAGTGGGCCCACACTGGAGAAGTTCATGTCTCCCATGGGAGGGACTCCATGGCCTCACAGGGGAAGCACTCCTCTCCCCAAGCAGCAGAAGAAAACCTCAGGTGATGAACTGACCAAAACCCTCATGCTCTGTCCCCCTGAGCTGTCTGTGGGAAGGAGGGGGGAAAAGTGCTTTTAAGGTCTTATTTTACTTCCCATTATCCTCCTCTGATTTTGTTAGTAACAAACTCACTTTGTACCTCTAAGTTGAGCCTGTTTTGCCCTTGGAGTGTTTTCTCTCAGTCCTTATCTAAACTTATGAAATAATTCAAATTTTCTCTCCTCTGCCCAGCTGTGGCAGGGGAGGGTGAGTGAGCAACTTTTGTGGGTGCCTGGAATTTGGTCAATGTCAAACCATGAAAACCAGTTTGCCTCCTCCAAGAGCAGAGAATCAAGGGGGTGCTGGGCAAGGGAACCCGAATCTCTGGCATTGCCAATGAACTTGTGGGATGACTTCTCCCCTGTCATCTCACAAGCTCATTCCCTACCTTTTCTGCAGCTTGGTGCAGTTCAGAGCCTGGCAATGTTTCTGTCAGCACATGGCACCAACTCATAGAGTGGCAGCACTGGCTGGAGTCACTCAGAGGCTCTGTGGCTGCTGGGATGGCACCAGGCACACGACACTGCCAGCAGCACATCTGAATCCTGAGCAGCTCTGGAGACCCCTAAAAGCAGAGCTGCAAGCAGGGGACACTGCTTTGTAATTTGGGCAATTTGCAATTGTGCATCATTAGGCTTATGTCCCCTCATTAGGCTGCGCAGTCTGTGCCCCTCATTTCTCCTCTCTTAATTCTTTTAGGAGCAGCAGCACTTAGTTGGGTTTCTGAAACAGTCCTTACTAAGTATTTGGTTTCCCTTAAAATAAAATTTGCAGGAAACAAAAACATAACATTTAAATGCCCTCCAGTGATCCATCTCCTAAATTACAGTACACATTAATTTTTTACAGAACTTTGTGAAGCAGTTGTATTCTCTTATATCACATTTCAAGAGACAAGAGAAAAAGATTTACTAAAAGCACCAATATAAAGGTTTGTCAGCAAAAATATGCATTCAAAAGAACCCACTCCAAAAATTGCCTCACTCCCCTCCTTTTTTTATTCTTAAAGATTGCCATGAAATTGAAATTTCTGAAGTATTAGGGAACTTGCACGCTCCCTTCAGTCAAATGGGCAAAGCATCAGAGGTCTGACACATAAACTGGCTAAAAGCAGATGTTGAAAAGTCACATTTCAAATCAGGAGAGGAGCAGAAAAGGGGAAAATAAATCAAAAACACACAAAAAAACATGTATATAAAAACCCCTGAAACACGCAAGAAAACAGATCCCAATTGCTAATGGAACACAGGCAAAGTGAGAGCATTGAAGCAGATTTAATTGGCTTTCCACAAGTGACACCTCAAAGCAAGTAAACAAATCTGGATGGCTGAGGAATTCTAAGGACATGTCAGACAGCCATCTGTCAAGGATAAAGCAGGACCTGGAAGAACAGGTCCTGCCTTCAGGGAAGGGATGGACAAACTGACCTCTCCCCATCCTTCCTAACCTCATTTTCTCTGTGAAATTGGAATATGTAACACTTCACCAAATCTCTAGACTAGTAACAGGTTGGAACAGAGGAAAACTGATAAAGCTTGTTCTGAGCCACATGATACAGCAGGTTTTGCCTCTGAATTTCAGTAGAGAGTGTCTTTTGTAGATTAATACAGAGCTGGACAGGAAGGAGGGGAAGCAAGGTTAATTTTCAAGCCCGAGATCTCTGCAAGCATCCCTTTTCTGATGGAGTTACCCTGTTTCCAAGCCAAAGGCAGCAATTCACAGACATTAAGCTCCAGGGTAAGCTGCAAAGCACATCCAACAAAAGGCAACTGGGCCTGAGTGGGCTGGGGAGAAAGCAGCACAGAGAGCAGCAATTAGGAATCTAAATCTAGACAAACCTAGACAAAATTGTTTTAACTTCTGGCTTAAACCAGTAATTGCTTTCACCCCTGAGGGTTATTTTAAAAAATTTCCTGAAGGACCTTTTAAAACCCTAATCCATGAAAACCTGGGAAGTTTTAGGTTGAGCAACCATGTACTTAATTCCAGCAAAGTGAAAGTGAATGAACTGAAACATCTGACCACATCCAGTGCCACCATTTGATGTATCAGAGCTGTGTCAAAGTTACATATGAATGACCATATTGCCTTGACTAATCTAAAAACCTACTGGGGTTTGTTTCACACACTGAGAAATACAAAAACAAACTTAGGGAAAAGATGCCATGAGGGAACCGTTTTTGTTTTCCATTCACTGCACATGCATTTTTACGAAGACAACACATGGTAAATGGATAAGAACAATTTTCCATCATTAAGGAAGCCTTAAACAACCCCTGACTGCTAATACCATCATCTCTTAGGCTCCTACTAAATTGCAGTTATTTGCTCAAAACAAAACGATGAGGCCTGTGATATAATAGAGCAATTTAAGCAATGAAGAATACAACACCTGTAATTCAATTTCATGGCAACTGCTTTCACAACATGTTTCTATAACACAGTTAGGATATAGGAAACTTCTCTCAGAGCAGCAATTCCTTTTTAAGTAAGCCAGGCTCTCAAGAGAGAAGTGGGCTTTAAGTAGACAAATTCTATAAACAATAAGCAATTTTTATCTCCATGCCAATCCTTTCAGGTCTATTTCCAGCTAGTTGCCACTCTTCTATTTTGGTTTCTATTTCATATTGAGAGGCTGTTGTCAGAAAAGGTAACAATAAAAGTCACCCATGATCTCTAACCTTGAGAAAGTTTTCATGCAGAGGAACATACAACAGCTTCCCTTCCCATCCATCTTTGCTGTAACAGTCACCATATACCAAAAAGGGCTGTAAATCCCAGGCCTGTGACCTTCCCAAGGAGCCAAGGAGGGAGCAGGGGGAAGATGGGGATATCAATAATGACTAGTCAATGCAGGAAGTGCAGCGAGCACAATGGCCCAAAAGGAGACATCTCATATTAACTCAAAACCCCACAGCTGAACTGCATCCAACAGCAAATCTTTCTCATCCTTCACAGCAAATGATGAGGCCAAGAAGAAAATTCTTCAGAGTACAAGTTCACGCAGACATCAAAATCAAGATTTTCAAGGAGTAACACTGATGTTCTCCATTGAGGATTGAATCATGCCCCCCCATGTTCACTTTATAGACTGAAACTAGTAAGAAATCATCACCAAATTAGGGATTTCCTTCTGGGTTTGATGGCTGGAACAAATACTAGAGCAATTGTTTCAGGAAGTCTGTGCAATGGCATAGAATAGGCCAGCAGATGAAAACCTTTCCATCTTTTCTCCCCATCTTTCTGTTCCTTATAAGCCTCCTCCCCCTGAACAGGAACAAGGATTTGGGCAGGGATCCGGATGGAGGTGCTGTACCAGGCTGAAATGCCTGCAGCACTGAAAGCTGTCAGTGCAGAACACAATGGGATTCCCCACCAAAAAACAGGCAAGACCCTTGCCATGGAGTAGATCTGGTGGAGAAGATCAAGGGCACCCACCTGTAACCTTCATGAAATGGATGTGCAACAAGGACATGCTGTGTCTCAGTGACTGCAGGTTGGAAAAACACTCCTCTACTCAGGATAAGAAGAAATATTCCTACTGATGAAATGTGTATCTGGTCATAAATCACTTCTTGTCAATCAGATCTGCTTGAACCCCAGATCAGCAGGACAAGAAATTCACCTCAAGTCCCATCCTATGCTACCCTCTCTACCCTCAAAGCAGAAACCAGTATAATCAAAATGTTTAGTAGCTCCTGCTGCATTTCCTGTCTGTTCATACTTTTATTTTCTGTAATTTTAAACAGAAAAGCTGCTGCTTTGAGCATGAACCATTCAATTCTGCAATTCTTCACCAACAACCATTCTACCTACACTGATACTCCCATCATGAAAGGAAAACAGCTAAAACCACCTGAACTCTAAGTGTATTAGTTTAGGAGCTCCATTTAAGAATAGCTCTTTGGTTCTCTCTGCTTAATTTCTACATTGCATGACATCAAAATAGGTTGGTATGCAGAAAATACAAAAAAATCCCAATCTCTCCATCCACCTCAAGAAAACATTGAATGAGATAATGAAAGTTGTTGTACTGACCTCTATAATTAGGGAGAAAAAATTAAGCACTTCTGTATTTAGACTGGCTACCCACAAGGGAATAACAATTTCTGGAAGTGTACACATAGAAAATAAGAGTCAGCTGAACTAATTTCATCCCCTCTAACCCTTGATTTGGTTGCTTCTACATGCTGCATCTGGTTGCATATCAAAGGTTCAGCAGGGCTGTTCTTTAAACTCAACAGGAGACCCGTGGCTCTTTTTGTCTGAAGATATTCAATCTGTGCTCGTCAGTGACTTCTTCCCAAACACCATTAATTAGCTCTGCATGCTGCCTGCCATTAGGAACATGAAGAAAACTCCAAATGAACATGTGCACTGCTCCCAACAAAATGAGACTGACACAAGCGGGACCTTCCTGCGCTGCAGATGCAAAACACTGAGCAGGACTAAAACTGGGCATTTTGGGGAGGAAAATGTGACTTCACAGAGGTAAGACTGCAAGTTACAACAGCACACCTGATGTTTAAATGATTTTGGTAATAAAATGCACATGTTTTTAAGAGTGTCAGAATGGAAAAAGGAGTGTGATGTTCACTGGGAACTCAGGAGGAAACTAGAGCCCATTCTCTGTTCTACTTGAGATGGGGCTCATCACACATTTACCCACCTACAGGGGTCACAGAAGCACAGAATGTTCTGGGTTGGAAGGAACCTTAAAAATATTTAGTTCTGACCCCCCTGCCATGGACAGGGACACCTTCCTCCAGACCAGGCTTCTCAGAGCTCCATCCAAAGTGATTACTGAGGCTCCTTATGGAGTTGGTGGAGAAAAAAACACCCTGTCCAGTGTACATTTCATTATATCCTAAGACAGAAGTCAAAGATAAAGGAATTCCACTGTATGGAGGTGCCTTTATGTGCAACATTTACAGTGGGAATATTAAAATAAAAAAAAATTTAAAAAGAAAGACCAGGCAGCTTTTGCTAGCTAAAGCTAAGCTAAGCTCGATTTTACTGCAAATGCAGGTGGAAGGCAAGGATGCCACATCTTCCCTCATGATTCACAATAACCATGGTCACCTTGGATTGAAATATGGAAGAAGGACAGCCTTCAACAGTGTATGGCACAATAAAGATTTAATTTCAAGTAGAGCTTCCCATTACTGATGCAGGAACAACAAAAAAAAAATACTCTGTAACTCCTGATGTTTTTAGCAACCAACCCTTTCACATTAGCACAGTGATTTAAGGAAAGTCACCATGCAGCCCCATCATTTCTGAGCACTATGACAAAAGAATATCAAAAACCCAAAACCAGTTTCTGATCTTGGTTGAGAATAAAAGAGCAAAGCCTCAGCTTCAGCAACTGCTACAGCATTACACAAAATACAGCATTTACTGAATATTCCTCCATTTCAGGACCCTCCATCATTCAGCTGGTTGTGGTGTTAGTACATTGTCAGGCCTGATGCTGATTAAAAATCTCTGTCCCAATCCAATTCCCCTCACCACACCCCTACAGCATATTTATCTTTTATAGGGGACCTTGATGTCAGCAGTTAACAGAGTTTATCCTTCTTCCAGCAGCAGGAAGGACCTGATCTGACTAAGGCAGGAGAATGGAGTTACCTTCTGTTTCCCCACCAGCTTCTTTAGCTCAAAGAGGGTTTTTACTAGGTGGAAAAGAAAAAAAAAAAATTCCGGCATTCCAAATTCTCAATGTTTTAAAAGTACCTCTCAGGATTTGGGCCTTCTATTGTCACATTTCTTCTCTTTGCCCAGAGAAGCTGTGGCTGCTCCACCCCTGGAGGTGTTCAAGGCCAGGATGGAGCTCTGGGAGACCTGGTCTGGTGGAAGGTGTCCCTGCTCATGGCAGGGGGCTGGAACTGGAGCTGGATGACCTTTAAGGTCCCTTCCAACCCAAACCATTCTCTGCTTTTATGATTCTCTTTAAGGAGAGGTATGAGACAAAAACTTCCTCCAAAGCCTAGCAAAGCTCTGCCAGCACTGCCAGAAGGAGGTGGGCAGAGAGCAGGACCTCTCACAATTAATTCAGCAGAAGCTGAAAAATATTTACAATTGCCGCCTTTGCTGAAGAAAGCACAAGCAGATTTTTTCTCCACTGAAAACATGAAGGAATGGGTCAGGCTCCTGCTACACACACATGGATTCCAAATTATGAGTTTATACAGTTACTTTTTGCTCACTTAAAGCAACCCAAATATATGAAGCACCAAAGAGATTACTTGTCTCACAAACTCTGGTCTTAATGTTGCACCTGTCGTTGACTTTGATTAAAAGGGGGGGCTGAGGAGGAGGCATCTATGTTGTTTGGGCTTGAAGGTAAGATAAAGGTGGAAGATTGGTAATAGAAAGGCAGAGATTGCTGTAGCACACACTTCATAGCATCCACCTCAGCTAGCCTTTCTTTATAAAGTCAACACTTCTCTAGCTACAGCACATAAAATAGACAAAACAGAGTTGGAAAGGTTGAGCACATGAATTTTACAGATGGAGAAGCAAAGGTCAGGGGAGTTAAAACACGTGCCAGGGCTCTCCAGTAAGTACATGCTGCAGGACCTGAGCAGGATACAGCTCACAGGGGTATTTTTCTTCAAGGTATTTCCCAATTCCCTTTTCTTACATATTACAAAAAATACTGACAATTAACTCTTAGAATTCCCATACTGAAAGAAAACTCATTCAATGTCTACTTTTCAATTTCAATTCAGGCAATTTTCTCTCCCCACTGCAAGCTTCCTCACACAAAGAACTTTATGCCTATCGATTGTTTGATAACTTTTGCAAACACTTTATTATTATAAACCAACCATGGACAGAAAATGTTCAGGCAGGGTCTGCATTATCTATTCAAATTCATTAGCTCTATCAGCCTCCTCAACCTCCTATGTTTGATTAAGTCTCATCTCCCACAAACTGATTAAATCTAGTCAGCCTCTTTAAATTATTATTCCTCATTAGTCCAGTGGCGCTAAATGTTTCTAAATGTGACAGTAATCTGATTTTAAACAAATCAGCTGCAGAACCTATAAAACCATCCTTAACAAGCTGGTCATTGATAGATTCCCCAGTAGCAGGGAGTGGATTTGAGTCCTGCCCAGCACTGATGGAAGGCTGGAGAAATCCAGAGTGTACACAACAGTATTTCAACAAATTCTGCTCTGCATGCACAAAAAGCCCAAAATACAAGGCCTAAAAGCCAACTGTTAAAAGGAAAGCAGCACACCAGAAATACAGAAATTTGTGTGAAGCTCCTGAACCTGCCATTCAGGGGCTGCTGACCCAAAGACAGTGGATGTGTGTCTCAGCTTCAGCTGCTCTACTTCCACACATGAACTTCTAAAAATCTTTTTTCTAAACTCTTAACTTTTTTCTTTAAATAGTAAGCAAGAGCCTAGCTGTCTTTTTAACACACACAAAAAAAATATCCCTCCATAATCACCTGCCTGGCAGTGGGAGGAAGAGAACACACCACTGCCTGAAATGGAGTTTATGGATGAAAGTCCATCAAGTCTGATGTTATCTAAGGACCTTGGACCCCAAATTCATTTTTAGAAACGAGATCGTTCTTAGGCAGGTGAGTTTGCATCCACTTGCACAAATGAAGAGCCCCTGCCACTCTCTTCCCTACAGGCAGCATAGTTTCTCTTATGAAAGGTTCTGATCATTTCAGCAAATTAATGAGAACCAGATGGGTTTTTTTCTTTTTGAACCATTGCTCTCCAACGTGTACTGGGCCACTCACGGCTCTAAGCAGTACCACAACAAACATTAGAAATACAGAGAAATATTTCAGTGCTGTGTCAAGCTGGGATGATAAATGTAAGAGAAATCTCTTGAAAAGGAAAAGTCTTGCACCGGCCAAATTAAAGATGACTTTGCACCAGAGAAAACTCCTAATACAAAGTGTTCTTCTGCAAACACCATTTTTCTGGGTTGACCTCTTGTAACAGATATACAAACAAGCATATGCACAGAGAGAATTTTTTCTCCAGGGGTTTGTGCTCCTCGGCAATTGGGGAATCTTTGGGAAAAAAAAAAAAATTATTAGCAGGTCACAGGAGATTGCTCTTTGTGTTGCTCAGCTGAGCTTTCTGTCTTCCAAAAGTAAACAGCCTTTTCAGCCACAGCAGTAACACGATGCAGGCAATCACCAGTCATGTTGAATTGCCATCAAACCACTGACGTTTAGTAAATTAAAGTCCCCAAGCCATCAGCTGTGCTCAGGGCCCATTTCAACTTGAGGATGTTCCATTACATTTTTTTTTTCAAAGGAACTTCTTTTTTTTGAACCTGGGAAATTGCAAGTGATTGCATTCAGCAAGGAAATAATAGAAAATTCATACATGCTGGAGAATAGGAATGAGGAGCCTAGAAAACATCGAGCGAGGACAAGGATCTGGTGATGATAACAGGAGGAAAAAAAAACTTAATATAGATGTACAAGGGCAAACTGCTGCACTTGGAACCACTGGAATCCAGAAGAGCAGCAGACTAACTTTGTGAAAACAGTTTAAATTGCTGACTGTGTATCAGCCTGGGGGCTACAGCAGCAATAGAATTGTTTTTTTGCCTTGAAATACCCGTTTCCATTGTAAAAGCCTGACTGCCCATATAAGCCTCTTATACCTACAGGCTCCCCAGCCTGACATGCTCAAGATCTTGGAGCCCTCAAGGCTTAAGGATGCAGAAGCATCCCTGCCCACAGATCTGAAGATCACCTGAATTACTTGCTCACCCCATTTTGGTGGGCCTGTCATACATGGGGACTTTCCAGGTGTGCAGCAGCAATCAAACCTCAGCTAAGGGCTCACAGCCGCACTCTCCACAGCTGCACACTGAAACTCCAATTGTTATTAGAATTAATATAATCATGTATGCAAGTATATATAAAAAATTAAGTAATTAATCCAAACTCTAATTCAATTCTAATGAGCATCTTTATAATATATTTAACTCACAAAACTGAGTCTTCAAGTCCTCTTTGGCACAACCAACAGACATCAACAGAAGTAACATAAATTCTCAGTGGGTTGGTGGATCCATGAACCACAGACTTCACTGTGAGGTTCCAAATTTTGGTGAAACCAAGCAGGAAAAGTCAACTGCACCCTCAGCAACATCTCCTGCTGCCATAGGCACTTATGGTGGTGTCACACAACTGGGGAGTGTAAAGCCCTAGGCTTGGATTTCTTGTTAGAGATGCGCTGCTTTGTATATTAGTCTGCAATTTGTTTATTCTCCTTCTCCCAAACAAACTCAAAAGGGGCTGTCAGGACAGACAAGTCAATCTGAACAGGTTGCCTAAACACACTCAGACCTGGGGCAGGCCCGGCGGTTATTGGAGGCTGGCAGCTGGCACCTGCGGCCACTTTCGGACACTGACGGAGGAGGCCAGCTGGCTGGGCTGGCACGGGGTGCCAGCTCTGATGGATGGGTGATGCCAGTGTCACAGGCTCGTGGGCTGTCATTAACAGTCTGCGCTGCCTCTGAGCACAGCAAAGCGCCGGAGCCCGGGGCGCTCCGAGAGCAGGGTCTGTCTGCGTGCTCTCCCACTCCTAAAACCTCATTAAACATCTTCTTTTTACACATCAACACGTGTATTTCTGCAGATAAGGGGTGCAGGGCATCGCAGCAGACAGCTGCTGAAAAGTCCCTCCCTTTCGCGCGGAAAATTCAGCGTTTTTTATGGATAAACGAGTCGTGAAACGTTTTTTTCAGGCTATTTAATTCATCAACTGGCTGGACAGCAAATATGCTCGGATGTTAATTTAACAGAATTATTCCCCTCTCAATAAGGTAAATGTTAGATGAAGATCATTAGGCAGGCTGGCAGCCCTGTCATCCTCCTCCTGCCAAACCCACAACGCGAAGGAGCTGCTAAAGAGGCTCTGGCAATGTGAAGCTTTATAATCTTCCCTGAGTGGACCCTCCTGCTGCCATGTTTCCTATATTTTTTGGAGCTGGTTTAGCTTTGTTCCTTTATCCTACAGTTTTCATTTGTCTTTCAGAATACCAAAGCTATGATTTCAAAAGTTAAACATCCACATGAAAATCCATCAATTCATTCATAGGAAAAACAAAGCCTTCTGCCTAAATGCTGCTCTGTGTGTCACATCACAGCCAGGAACCCTATTCCTGATGTGCTATCGAGTTTATTTGACCATCAAATAAAATAACTTTCACAAATTGGGTTAGTGTTTTTCCCCACAGGAAGTGCCATTACTTATAAGTAGATCTTGACCTTACAAATGAACTCCATCCTGCCTTAGATAGTTTAAAAATTGGGCCATATTTTCTGGCAGATGTGTGGTTAATGGCTGCATTCTCTTTTGGGGAAAAAAATATTATTGGTTCAGATCTTTAAGATGAAAAATCATCATGATAAAAATATTTCATTTGTTTCCCCATTCTCAACTCACTACAATGCCTTAAGGAAAACAAAAGTCTAAACAGAGAAGAACAAATACTGCAAATTGCAACAAGGAACAGTACTGGGAATTCTTGCATGATGACCTGCTAAAATGATTTGGTCGGCTCCTGGCTACAGAAAAATACAAAGTCCTAGTAAACGAACCATCTGAAGTTTGATATTTCCCCCCCAGAAGCTATAAAAAAAATCAGAACTGTTAATGATTCTATGATAACATAACTGCACTATTTTTTCTTGTTCTAGAAACAGATGGTAGGTATTGAAAAGCACCCCAGACTTCCAGGTTGGAAACACTGTAATTCAACTGAATTGGATCTCATTTCTCATCTCTCACTCCCTTATTTCTAGATGTTTTCCTTTGTCTTAACTTTTTAAAGTTTGATAGATTCTTAAACAGGGGTTTTATTTTCCTGGGCATTCATGCAGCACCAGCCCAGCACAGGCTCCAGCACACATCCAGTTTATTGTGTGGGAAGGGGCTGAAAGGATACAGGATAAGCCCCATTTATTGCCTTCTCCTGACATTTTTACCCATTCCAATCTCTGTGGGTTCTCCAGTTGCACTCATCACTGTCAGCTTCATTTCTAAATGCACATAAAGCAATAGGAGGAACATCTGGGCTGTTACTCATCTGTGCTCTTCCCAACATTAGGAATTCTTCTATCTAATGTGGCAGAGCCAAAGCCAACACAGCTCCCCTGTGTTTACTTATCTTCATGAAGGAGCTACTGAAGCATCTCAAACTCTGCCTGAACAGGTCCTGAACAGGCTGACACGTCTCCCCCTTGTTTCCCTTCCATTTTTCTTCAGCTGCATTACGTGGTTATTGTCTCACGTCTGAGCCCACAACTGCTCCAAGCCTGCCTCTTCCTTGTGGATAGTGCTTTTGTAAAAGAGATAATAAAACCTATTCAGCAGCTCTTAAAAGTCTCCTCACATAAGAAGGCATGTGGGGAAAACAGCCTTTCAAAGCTTTGAGGCTCTGTACCAAAACATCTGCTCAGGTTTCAAGGAGTTTGCAGCCCAGTTCCCAGAGCTCAGAGCTGAAGGCTGAAGAACCCTTCAGAGCTCTGGTACAGCTTTCTTCAAAAATCCCCCTGTGATGGAACATAGAGGCTTGAGCTTAAATACAAACTGTAATATCTTTCTTCTCTCCATGTTTTCAGGGCTCTTTATCTAATTCTTCCAGCAGTTTTTCCTATAAAATTTATTATGATGTCTCAGCAAGAAAGTTTTGAAATTTTTGGGTATCTTCAATTGGAAAGACAAGGGCCAACTTGCACGTTAGACAAAAAAAAAACACACAACAGCATTTAAATGGACCTATTAACCAAAACAGTCATCCTGATACTTTTATCAGTTGTTGTAAAGAATGAAAAGTTCACAAGACACACAAGAACATACAATACAGACAAAAGCACTTTATGAACAGCTGGAACTGACGAGTTCAGAAGTTCAGTGAACTTAAATCAACTGACCTAAATTACTGAACTAAAAAATCTACTGTTGGACCTGGGAAAAACAGAACAGGATACAAACACCATCCTCTTCCAAAATAATCCCAGAACTTGTGGCCCCAGGGCTTCCTAAGCCAGCAGAGGTTGTCCATCTTCCTATGAGAACCACCAGTGTATTTCTCACAGCCACATCTTTCAGCTGCAGAAACTTTCAGCTAACAGATCATTCTCCACAGAGATTTCCACAAGCAGGTTCTGTGTCAGGAATAATCTTGAGCTGTATTTTTGAACTAATTCCAATTCTTTATATGATGCTTTCTGATTCCTCAATTATGAAAGAGAATGAACAGTACCCCTATTAGCTTTTCCCATATCATGATTAGCAAACATTCACCATCATCCCCCCATGGTCATCTCTTTCCCAGCTCTTTTCCTGTGTACGAAATTGTTCAGTCATTCCATCCTTTTCTTTAAAGCTATTTGTTCAGTCATTTCATCATTTTCTTTAAATTTAAAGCTATCACCACCTGCCTGGCAAAGAATGGTTTGAAATTTGACTTCTCATTGACCAGAAGAAAGAAATATGCAGCTACAGCATATCTAAAAAGAGATAAAATCTTGAGCAGAAGTGGTAAAGGGAGAGCCCAGATTCTTTTGGATCACACCAAAATACCAAAAACCCTTTTCATGAGGAACATCTCTGCCACAAGGTCTACAATGATAGCCAGCATTACTTTCCACAATTACCCCCAGAATTCCTTGTGCTACATGAGAAATACTTCCCCAATTCTCTCCTCTTTGACTTTTTCCTAGGATGAAAACCCCAATGTTCCTCATACTGCTGAGCTTGGATGTTTTCAACAGCCACAGCTTCAATGAAACAAAAAAACTGATGACATTCTTTACAAAGACCACAACACAGAAGTTTAAAAGATTCTCAGTTCAGCTGTCCTTTAAAGTTTCCTCTGCCTTTTTCTCTTTAGAGCATTAGCAATCGCTGAGAAGAACTTCTCATGTGGGTAATTTGATTTTTATCCCTGGAGTGGGTGGAAAGGACTAAGAGGATGATTGCTGACCTGACCAAAGGAAAGCTGGGGAGAGTAGATCTTCTGCTCCTGGGTACACCACAAAAGGAAAAACTCAGGGGGAAAATGCTCCCCTGTTCAAATTTGCTCAGTAATCACTCAGAACCATCCCTCTTTTGCAGTCAGGGCATGCTTTGCTTTTGTATTTCCATCCATCATACACCAAAAAAAATAGAAAGCTTTAATTAATAAACCTCTGTTCAGGTTTAATACAAACCCAGATTTTTTCACAAAACCGAGGTTTCTCTTTCAGTGTAGAACTACATTTTGAAAGGACTACACAAACCATCTCAGAAGGACATTCACCTGCTTGTCAAAGGGTTTGGAATCTTGCACCATCAGCAGCAAGGGAGTTTGCACTGGATATCAGGGACTTTGAAGACCACAACACACCATTCATTTAATTTTATCAGTCACACAAGGCAGCTTCCCACAGTCCCCCTGTATTAAAGCTCATACCTTCAGTCCAACCAAAGGTCTCCCAGAAAGTCATTTTCTCATGATCTGAGTACATCAAAAACAAGAAAATGTGAAATCAACACACAGTTCTCTATCCAGGCTTTCTTTTTCCAGAAATGTCCAACTTTTAATTTTCCCATCTTTAATTTGGAGCTGTTGGTTACTCACATGCCTTCCTCCACCAAATTAAAGGCCTCTATCTGTCCCAGTGATATGCAAAATGGAGCAAAGCCCAGTTCTGCAATTCAGTCTGACAAAGAGAGATAACTTTTCCCTGTCCAGCTGGAGCAGCTTCCAAGAGTAGTGGAAAATCACACTTCTAATTCAGCTACACCAATTTATACCAGTAAGAAATAGAAGCCACATAGTCTCAGCAGTAGTTTTCAATAAGAGGCTAAAGGATAATGATTTCCAAGAGTATTTATTAATAAAATGCAAATTATAACAAAGCTGATGTCTAGCACTTACCTCACATTCCTTTTTCTCACCTATCCAGGCTATGTTCACAGTAATGAAACAAATGTTCATTCTCGTATTTATGCTCTGCTCAAAATTTCTGTGCTTCCCTACGCCTCTACTCAGCTGTATCTGAATAATGGCAAGCAGATGAAGACAACATGATAAAAATAAATCAGAACAGTGCAGAAATGTTCCTTTGGGTTTGGTTTTTTAAGTCTGCAAAATGAGTCCCTTCCCTTTGCTTCATCTCCAGTCACCACAGCTAATAAACTGCGCTCTCTCATAAGCAAAGTGATTTCTCTCAGCAGAGAAAGCAGACTATTTCTGCTTTAAAGAGCAAACATTTACACAATCCTCATGGCTCCTAGGATTCCTCACATCACAAGTTTCCTATTTAGAAACCTCCTCCCACATACACACCCCAACAGGCTGTGTCAGTGGAAGGGCTTAAAATACAGATTGCCTCATTCTTTACACAGTCCTGCCCTAACCCTTGCACTCTTCTTAGAGACAAAAGAAATCAGGATTGCTATTTAAATCACACAGCATGTAACACGCTGGAGAAAAACTGGGAACTTTAGCCATTAAGAGGTGATATGGATTTCCCATAAGGTGTGAGGTTTAACTGTGGATGCATCCCACAAGGAAAAGGGAGAGCACAAATAAATCTCTGTGTGGGCACTTTAGAGAAAATTACAACTGTAACACAACCTGGAAATCAAACAGCAGTCTGAGGAAAGCCAGCCTCACATCAGGACACCAGAAATATCAGGACAATTTAACACAGGCTCTCCCCTAATCCCTTCTGGTCAGTGAGATGTATTTTCACTGCTGTAACCCTCAGCAAACAGCAGAAGCCAGTATTTGCTACAACAATTAAAACATCACTAATTACAAAGGAACTCCTAGTAACTGTAGGCTTTTTGGGCTGTACAGCAGCATCTCAAGGCAGATGCCTGAGCAATCCTTTTCTCTCTGCCTGTGGGATGAGAACATTAAACACAAGACTGCTGCAAACATCAGTGTATTAAAAGTGCAACAGGAATGAACAATTGCAAAGAGCCTTTGCTGAGCCATGTGGAGCAGTTTGCAATGCTCTAACTGCGTCAGAGGAGCTGACCTGCCTGCATTCCAGCAGGAGCTTAGAGCTGACTTCAAGTCACACACAGGAGTTAAGAGAATGAAGAGCCATGCTGGAGTTGTTTTACAAAAGCAGCCAACAGCGAGGTCTGCTTTTGTTAATATAATCATTATATGAGAAAGATGTCAAATGCTAGCTTTTATGCCAGCTGAAACTTCGTCTTGGGAAAAAGGCTCTTTGAAAGTTGCAATCACTCCAGCTGCCTTCAAACCAAGCATTTTAGACCAAAAGAATAATTTTAGTTTCTTTTTATTTTCCTCTTCACACAAAGCCCAATTATTTCCTTGCTATAATATGATGGTTCCACCTCTCCATATGCTGGGGGATGTGCACTCCAACCAGCACCCACAGCTCTCACACCAGTACTTCAACTTCCATCCAAATCCATTCTTGAAATACCTTCCCAGACCCCCAGCAGGCATTTCCCCATCCAATATCCAGTTCCCACCAGCTTCTGAAATCCTCTCACTATGCAGACTCAATCCCTCCTCCTGCTCCCAGTAAGGTCCCTGCCTCACAAATCACTCCCCTGGACCAATCTTACATAGAAAGCCTTTAAGTCCAAACTCACCTAAAGCATTTTGATAATAGAAAAGCATCTAGGTGTGGATGCTTTTATACCTTAGGTATATGATTTTATACCTAAGTGAAATGCACAGGGAGATACAGCCAGAGGACCCCAAGCATAACTTATCTTTAAGCCAGTGTGACAATCAGAAGAATTGCACAATCAGAATCCCCCGTGGCTCCTCCATTAATATGAGACTTTGCCTACAGCAGCCATGGGAAATTGCAACAAGGTTTGTATGGTATTTCCTATCAGCTGTGGGAGTGACTCTGAAGGTCACAGCAAAAGCACTGCATCTACCTCAAGTTTTACTCGGAACAGAAGAAGAAAAAGCAGCCAAGAAGTTTGCCCAGAAAAGTTTAAAGAAATCTGCAAGGGATGGAAGAGAATTCTAGAGGAGACTATAAGCAAGGTGAGGTGTATATGGCAATAAACCAACAGCTCAAAAACCACTCACAGGCAGAAGCACTCAGCTTCTCCCTCCTCCCTGTTAAATCACACTGCCCTCCCACAGATGAGAGCTCTGTGCCAGCCAGAGAGCAGGCTGGGATGAGTGGGGAGAGATTAACTGCAAACTGAGAAAGAGGAGGATGCTCAAGATAGCAAGCAGCAGCTCTGCAGAGCAAACAGGGAAGAAAAACTGTGCTCAAAAAGCAGATTTAGAGAACTGGGTGGTGAATGTCTAGAGTCACTGGGGCTTGGGACTGCAAACAGATTTCCTAATGACAGAAGCAATGAGACACTTTTTCCTTACCCACACAAGCCTTGCTTCTGGGGTGATGGGTCCTCTTCCCCAGAGCCTCTGACTTCCACAACCCTGAAAACTAGAATTTTCTCTGAGATTCATTTCTCATTCATAAATCAGAGTAATGATGCCATGTGAAAACTATGTGAATATCACTCACGTTATCACAAAGGATACTAAGACAGTCACAACAAGAGGGGGTTCTGGTCTTAGCACCTTCAGCAGAAATTAAGTCATTTTCACTAAGAATGAAACATCTCTTTCTTCTTCAAACTAACAAAGTCCCATAGCTTCAAATCTGTGCCAAGATTAGGAAAAATATATGTAAATAACTAACAAAATTCACTGGTACCTGCCCAGACAGAACCAAACCTGCCACTGCTCGCCCTGTCCTGAGAGGTGGGACCTACAGGGACTCCTCATGGATACCACAAACCTAAGGAAAATGAACATGCAATGCCCATTGAATCTCTTGACTGCTTTAAAACAGTTCCTCCAGTTTAACCCAGAAGGGTCCTCACACCCCATTTAAAACAACTCATGTGTGTCTCTACAGTAGATAATACTTCTCTTTTAAAGAGGGAAGTAAATTAAACTCTGAACCCCAATCACATTAATAGCCCCTCCTGACACTATAAATCACTGATGCAGAGTTTTGTTCGTGCCCATAAATTACTGACTCCATGCCCTCCTGCAGAAGATTCCTTCTCCTTAAAAGCATATTAATATGTTTGCACCCAGTCTCCTTTTTAAATACACTGGCTCACACTGTCAGCTTTCCTAGTGCCCTAGGCACCAATTTCAAATTTCATAATCAATGATATCATTTTCCTTCATGGCAGTAATTTGATTACTTCTCTTGGGTGTGACAGGCATTTGTGGCCATTTCTTTCTGTCTTCATCTCAAATTCCTAATCTTCCTTCCTTCCCTCCTCCCCATAAAACCTGTGCAAAATTGATAAAATAACATCAATAAATCAAGGCTCTTGCATTTTCCCTGAAGTGACTGTATTCCAGATTTCTTCTCTGAAACACAAACAAGGACATAGTTCATCTAGTTCAACAGCACGACCAAAAGGGATATAAAATGATGATGATGTTTTGTGGCAGTTATTGCCAGTTTAGTTAATATGACTGACTGCTTTTCCTGTGCAAGCTGTCTCTTCTAGATTACCCTATCTTTGAAATAATCACCACTACCACCTAACATTTAGTAATAATTTACTCCACAGCAATCAGTATGACAGAGCCCGCATCAGCTAAAACAAAATTGCAACATTCAAGGAAAAAAAATAATTAACTCACATTTGTTTCTGACAAGTTCAGAGTCTCTGTTGACCAACCTGTACACTGCACTGTTGAAGTACAGTGCGTTTAGAAAATTTTATATACAGCATCAAAGGAATAGAATTCAAACTGAAGTTTCCACATTCTTCCCACTAATTTCAGACATTTTAATGACAGTGAGAACAGGAGGCAAGAAATCTGTGTATTAATCAAGTTCTAAAACAAGCTGCAGAAAGATGCCTGCCCATCCCTGAATTTGGCTGATTTCATCAATCACACAACTCTTAAGGACACTCGAAAGCACTTCCATTTCCACAAACATCTGGAGAGACAAAGTGGAATGCAGCTGACAGCACCTACTGGGTTTTCTTTCAGGGAAAGTCGTTTGGAATTTTTTAAGGTTAAGAAACTGACTTCTCTCTTCCTCCACCCCCCCATTAATATAAAGCCTTCCAGAGGCAGGCTGGGGATCATGCACAAATTCTCCCAGCCAGGGCTGAGTAAAACAGAATTTCTTTCATTTTCCCCCCCTCACCCATAGTGTTTGGGTGAGATAAAATATTCCATGTGTGATATACAGATTTAGACTATGGAAGCTTAGTACAGGTGACCTAATTCAATAGACAGATTTCCATAAAACAGATAATTCAGGGTTTTTTCTCCTAACTGCTTTTTGATGTACCTGATTCAAGACATTTAACTTGTGACATCAGATTCCATAAAGTATTCTGGTCTCCCTTGAGGTATCTCAGAGCAATCCAATTTTTTTCTGCTGGAGAACCACACTGACATAAGAATTTCTATTAAACTTTTATCTGCAAACATGATGCAATGGTGCTCATTTACAATTGCACAAGAGAAAGTCCATGACTGAGACAAAAGTAAATGGACCACACAAGCAGAAGAATTTCCAACTTTCAAATGCTGAATTAGGGCAAAAACCATTGTCCAAACTGTCATATTTAATTATTATTAATTATTTATCCTATGGGAGAAAAATATGCCAAGAGCTTGTTAGGACAGAACCATTAACATGAGGAACATCCCGTAAGTCAGATGCAGTTTTTTTACTCAAAAGAGTTGTTAATCTTTTCCAGAAGTTAAAGCCCAAATATGAATTTTGAGAAGGCTGGTGCAGCAGAACATAACTGAACCAAAACTTTTCTTTGAAAAGAGCAATGCACATTCCTGGAATGAATAATTCCTTTTTGTCTGTTCTATTAATTCCTTTTTCTTGACATTCATATTTCTATCATAAATCAGCTGCAATTTTCTTTTCCCACAAGATGAAACCTGTGCTAGTAGACAAGTTCATATTCACTGTGAATTACTGAAGCATCCATGTCGCTTTTTTTTCTTGCAGATTATTTTCACAGAAATTCCTTTTAAGCGAGGTAGAAGCAAGTTCTTTTACAATGCCACAGCAGCAATTTGTTTTGCTTTTTCTTCTATTTACTGAGCTAATAAAGACACTCATCAATTAAACATAAAAAGTGATTTTAAACTTAAAATTATCATTCTGACTTCAAGCTACATACATGAAGCTTACATGTTACTTTTGCTCCCAGATGGAGCTGAAAAGAAATAGCAGATCTGACCTACAAAGCTGCTTGGAGGAACTATGGCATCACATTCTGCTGCTCTTAAAAAGTGGCATCACATTCTGCTGCTCTTCAAAACCATCTATTTGTTAAGTGTCCCTTTCAGACTGAGAAGATATTACCATTTTTCCTAAGGCCAGCATGTGAGGAATTAAAAACTAAAATAAGAAAATGATATCTCAAAGAGTGGTTGGAGAGATACTATTGCAAAAATCTATATCCCCACATCCCTATTGCCAGCGTCACAGTTTGTGGAACAGGGAACAATTCAGTATTTCAAAGGAAGCCAATAACCATCATGAGAGCTCCCATGGGTGACATTACTTAATCTGCACTTTCATCTTCCAGAGGAAAAAGGAGCCTACAAGGAAAAACTATTTCCATAAACAAGGGTCTTAAAAGCTGAACAGAAAAAATGTTTTGGGTAAGCTTCAAAATTTGGGCATTTCTGTCTAACAATCCTGGTCATGCCCTTCCTCCCCTCAAAGCTGGGGAATAATTAAAGCCAATGAAAGCTCATGACTTTGGGAAATGCAGATCTTGGGGAGCACTGTATCATAAGGAGCCAACAGGAAGAAGGAATTTATTTATTTCTGTGTCAGCCTCCCTGTGGCTCTGTCAAAGCAGCAGCAGTAACACTTTACACCTTCCAGAGCATGTGCACCTCACACGAGCTACTCCATCCCTGCCAGAACGAATGTTAAAGCAGTTTGTTACTCCTCATCCTCCTCTTTGATCACTGCAAAGCTTTGAACAGTAACAGACTGCTGAGGAGAGAGCTCCCAGCACCGACAGGGAGAGAGGATCTGCTACAGCTGATATGCAGCACACAGAGACAGCGTGCAAGGGATCTCCAAGGGAGGAAAAGCAGAAGGAATTGCAGCCATTTCATCCTACAAGGATCAACAAATCCCACAGACAGACTGCAATTGCATGAAATTGTTCTGCAAAAGGGAATATGAGAGGAACAGAAGCGACCTGCAATTTCAGAGTTCTCATTGAAATGCAACCTACATTTTTAGGAGACTGAGGAAAAAGGGCATTATTTATGTCTGTTTGGAGGACATAGGGAAAGCAAGAAGGGAAGGGAGGAGGATTCTCTTCTGCCAGCTTTGAGACCAGGCAAGTGGCTTAGCTAAATAAACAAGGCCTTCAAAAGTATACTGGTAATATTTTAAAACTATAAGCAAAATCTGCATTCCACTGGCAAAGCTGTAAAACTTGCTTGGAGGCTACACACAGTGCTCTAATCACACTGGCTCCTCAGAGCTGACCCATAAAAGCCAGAGCAGATACTGACAGATGAGCTAAAAATTTCTGACTGGCTTTTTAGGGGAACAAGCCATGGATTTGTATTTGGAAGCTATTCCAAAACTGTTAAGAGTCATGTAGAATAAACAGCCTTTTGCTCAGCTGCCAACATACCAGCCCAAAAGCTCCACGAGGTGACTTCAGACCGAAACAGAAAGCCTCTGTGCTTCTACCTACTAGAGCCTGCACTAAATTCCCCTCTCTGACACAGAGGAGCTCAGTGCCAGGGAACAACAATGAATTCACAGGCCAGAGGCTCACATCTGCTGCCTGGCTTTGAAATCCTGCCTTGCTTTTACAGACTTGAATTGCCAAGGATGCCAGAGTCCGGTGCCACTTGGAGGACCCCACAGTGGCCACGCAAACCAGCCCGGAGACCTTCACTGCTCAACAGCTTCAGGTTTTGAAATGCTGCTTCCCACACATGGTTACGCTGCCAATGCAAGCCCTGAGCCTCCAGAAATCTCTTGCAGGTGCACACCTGCTGGGATCAGAAGGTTCAAGGCGCCTCCAAAATGTTAATAAGGAAAATATGAAGACAGGTCACTCCACAATCCACAAACACAGAATCATGTGAACCACAGAACAGTCTGGGTAGGAAGGTACCATAAATATCATCACACCTAGCATGGCAGAGAAACCTTTTGCTAGACCAGATTGCTCAAAACCCCATCCAGCCTGGCCTTGCACATTTCCTGGGCTGGGATATCATGCTGCTTTTCTCACTGGAAAGGAGATTAAATACAAAACTATCTCCTGTGTGTCTGTCCAGCAGTTTCTGGAAGCTCCCTCTGAAATGGAACCATCATTTGTAAGGTGTCCCCTCTGCACCCAGGTTTCAGGACAAGGAAAACTTAGTTACCAAATGAAATGTTGAGAGCAAGCATGAGCAGCCTTTCAGCTGTGACAGGAAACCAGACACAGGGTAATTCTTGTCTTTATTCACACATCATGGACTGACTGCAGTGATTTCAAACACCAGCCTTTTTTTCTCTGCAATGCATACCATATCATTACCCCCTGAGAGGCCACTTTACACTTGGCTCTCCTGCCTCCCTTCTCCTGCTTTGTTGTATAAAGTTATATGGAAAATAATACCTAAGTGGCTCCGCATCCTGCAGGGAAGTAGCTTAAAACATCACTCAGTCTTTCTGAAAATTTTCATGCCACTGCAAACAAAAAAAAAAGTCAGTTATTATACCTCAAATTTGACAGTTTCTTTTGGATTGAAAACCATAAATTAAGTAAAAAATATTTATTTATTCAAACACATGGGTTTGCTTTCCAGCAAAACACTTCTGACAGCTGCAAAGATGACAGTAACCTGTGATACCTGCTCTGCATCACCCTTGTGGCTGTCTTGTTATTTCTGGAATCCCAAAAGTTACCTCCCGGAAAATCAAATCATTCTGTCCTAATTAGAAGCTTCTGAAGACAAACTTCAATTGGGATGTACACTTCCCACACATTAAACACTAATTCAGAAAGCAGGAAGCCCTTCTCAGCATGTCCTTCAGATGATAGGTTGCAGACTTAAAAACACCAGGTTTAAAACCCAAGCTGAAAAACTCTGCTGTTTAATAATGAAACACAGCAGTTGCACTGCAGCTTCTAGAGTTCTTCTAGTAATAAATAAACCCCTGACTGCTGCAAGACAGGTTTTGAGAAGCTTCCTCACAGTCACCAAGTTGTACAGGACATGAATTTACCCTCTCAATGCAAATGTGGGGGTGATAAACTCTTTTTCCTCTCACACCTGCTATGACAGGAGGGGGATATAACTGCATTAAAGCCATCCCAGTCCCTTTCCAGGGATGACACTGTCTTCTAGCCCAGTGATCAACCACACAGTTTGTGAACAATCAGGTCAAAATACCTCAAGTGCCACAGGTTCCCCATGTTCGTCTTTGCTGGTGGAAAACAGGAATATCAACTGGGCTGATTTGGCTTTTCTGCAGCAAATTCTCACTGCTTAAAAGCACCTCACAGTCAAGGTCATTCCAAACAATGCAGGGGCACTACTGCTGGACAGGCAGAAGTGCATGGAGAAGTGAGCATTCCACATCCTGTTACTCTTCTCTGATCATCTAATGCTAATCTGATCATATATTAGGGATGTGACATAATATCCATTCATGCTAGGCAAGGCAAGGTCTACCAGCAGCCAAAACATAAATGTAAGGACTATTAATAACTTGATTTCCAAAGGCAATTAGTATTTTCATTTGTGGCAAAACTTCAGTTGCTTGGTACACTTTTCTGCAAAAACAGAACTTGTCTGGAGTAAGCTAGCAACTAGATATGACCCCATTCGGGCTCTAAATTACTGATGCAAATTTTTCAGGGCAGATATCCAGTGATTCAAGATCAACAATCTGACCTTATTTTTGCCTGTGTGCTACCAAAAGCCAAAACACACTTTGGGACTTTCTGACAGTGTGTGTGGTTTAGGCAGCAAAAGCACCGTGCCCTGAAACCAGCAACAATAAAATTACATCACATAAGCACAGTTTCCTAGAAACACTTGCACTCTCAGTTTTCACCTACTTGAAGGGAAGTGACAAGGCTGTAAGTCTCACAATCAAAGTCTTTAAGTCTTACAATCACTGGTTTATCACATGGGGACTATTTATTTTTTACCTTCTGTACAAGTGCTTAATAAGGCAACTCCAACGTGTACTTTTATTTAATTAAACACAATCTCCTGGTAACAGAATCTAAGACATATTTAAAACATTCTGTGTCACTTCTAGCAGCATGCAGCTGGAGTTATACAAATTACTGCATCCCCCTGCGCTACTTTCTGATGTGGTGTAAATTGGCATAATTCTGCTGAGTCCTGTTGATTTAATACCAAAGGGTGCTGATCCACATAGTTCCAAGTTTTCAAAATGAGACACAAAAATATATTTGAGCAACACCTGAGGCCAGCTGTTGTCATTGGGGCACCATGTCCCCTCCCAGTCCCCTCTCCCTGCTGCCAGCCGAGCCCAGCACCAGAGGGGTCCCTTTGGGCACCTAAGCCCCATTTCACAGGAAGCATTAAATGCTTCATTGAGGGCTTTAATCACTTAAAAATTGCTAGAAGTAGCAAAGGGGAAAAGCATGTGAGTTCCTCTCTTACATGTAATTATGGGTGATGTTCTACTCCTGACTAGAACTACCCAGGTAGAACTCGAAGTTTCAAGGCCCTCCTTGTCCTGATGCCTCAAAACATTCCAGCTGAAAACTCTGTTGTTTACCCTTTAACTTTTAACTGAGAGGCCCTGAAATATAATCAATGCTCACTTTTGAAACCCTACAATTTTAATTACTGTTTTCAGAAACCCTCTATCACATGTTTTATGTACAATCAATGCTGACCCATAAAGGGAAAGCACTCTCACATTTTGGTGTACAAGAAGTTTGCTCTTTAGGAAGGAAACAATCAATTACTGATCACCTAACTGCATCTGTGTGCTTATCTATTGCTCTTCTGTTACTGCAGATTAGACATTATGTCCCAAGAAAGCAAAACTGCTTTAAAACTCCACTTCTGATTTTTCAGGATAAGATTTTATTTATGTTGTTACTTAGGGTGGTAGATTTTTTTTTTAAACCTACACAAAGCATTTTTCCCTGTGAAGCAGCTAAGGGGGCAAAAAAATTTAAATCTCGCAACACCACAATTTGATCAATGTGTTTTGACACTGGTTCATTCTAAATCATTCTTAATATGCTGAGATGTGAATGCCTCTTGACACATCAAGATACAATTGTGTGAGAGTTGTCATGCATTGAAAGAAAACTCTTCATGTATGTAACTCTGGTTTTAATATGTTGTAGCATGTCATGCCACAAGAAGCTTGTCATGCCCAGATTTTGTGTTTGAGTGTTACTTTTTATTTCATTTGAGGTGGGGGATCAATCTGTAATCTTTTTAAAGAGGCATTACAAAATATCAGTGAGAAAATTACTGGCTTTAAACACACAAGAATAATGTTTTCCTAATTAGCACCCATAAATAAGAGGCATAAAAAGCCCAGTGACAGACATTGAGAGAAAAGATGTGCCAGGACATCCATGTTCTTTAGTTTTAGTCTACTAGGGATAGGTTGAGAAAATGCTAAAGAAAAAGCCTACCTTAAATTTCTGTTCAAATTGACTTTAAAAAACGAATGTATTTGTACATAAACTGGTGTTATCAGGTACATCTCAGCCAACCTGCTGAAATCAATATCATTTATATCTGCCACTCAGAGGAGATGAGCTAATAGCTTCATATTTGGGAATAACGACTTGAAAATAGTAAGTCAAACTTCTTATCCCCTTTTCAAAGGACTGAAACTGTACATCACACACAGGCACATGTGTGGCAGCAGGCTGAAGAGCAGCCATCCTGTGGGAACATGCAAACCAGAGATTTGCACAAAAATGGGCAGCCAGACTCAGAAACAGAAAGGATGCAGAAGTACACACAGGCATGGAACACTAAACTGAGCACAACATTTGCACAAATCTTATTACTTAAAAAAATCAGGTCACAAGAGTCAGAGTATTCTCAGAAACAAGGCACAGTTCAGAGTAAATACTTCAATATTTTTCGCTGCCCAAATGATATCCAGCTGTGCTTGAAGTCCCATTACTACCTGTCCCTACAAAGTCAAGTACAGCTCAACCAAAGCAGGAGAAAAAGTCATTTCTCTTCAGAGGAGAAAAGAAAGAAGAAAAAGGAAAAGAGAGCTGAGCAAGCTTCCTCCTTTGAACAATTTGAAGAGTGAAGAGGAGGCAGCAATGGGGCCCTGGGCTGGCTTGGCTCTGCAGGAATATTCCATCTTTACCCTCTCCTCTTGCTCCTGCACTGAACCTTGCATGTTAATCCCAAGAATCCTCCTTATTTAATAAATGCATTAAAGCCTATCGATTTGCAGTGACTATGAAAGGTCAAGTCAAAACAAAGCAGGGACATTTTGCAATGCACAGGGCTGTAAAGAAGAATAAATTCCTAATGAGAGTAAGTGGTTGCTGTGCAGATTGAAGAGAAACTTCAGCCAGTCAAATTCATGTCTAGTTACATGGATATAAGCAGAGAGGAATTCCACTTGGGCCAAAACTTCAAGCAATATTCTCTGTGCTCTTATCCTGTGATTTTAGTTGCATGCCCAGGAGACAAATTTTAGTCTCAAAACCTCAGACATTATTAGTATTTGTTTAAAGGCCAGGAAAGGCTGCTGTAATCTTTCACTGTGACCTCCTGTTCAATACAGACCAGAAGATGGAAGCTAAAAGCTTCACCACCCATCTCACAGAGAAACAGGGATGAAAAGTGATCCCCTTCCATACTCAGAGTATCAAAACAGGCAATGGCAGGGAAATAAGAAACAAGCAGGTGCCTGATTTTTAATATCTGTGATATGAAATCTTTCATAAAAGCTTATTTATGGAACAGTCACATTTTCTTTTTCTAAACTTTCCCATTCCACCCAAACCTACCCACAATGAAAAATGATGCTGTGATTAGAGGCATGCTTAATTACTTTCCAGCAATAAAATCTTATGAACCAAATTTTTATCCTGGCTTGTGTATTTTCTTATTTATTTTTATATATTCATAAATATTCAAAGCCATTAAGATGATTATTAATTGCAGCAGAATGCAATTAGGTGGCTTTCCACAATAACAGTCTTTAAAACTGCAATGTGTATTCACTGTTTTTCCAGCACCTGGCTTCAATTATTTAGCTCTTTGAGGATCTCTGCTATCATGATATAATGAATGTTCTACTTAAATAGCATCACTACCTGAAAGAAAGAACACTGATCTATTACTACATTAAGCTCAGCCGTGTAGTGAGTTGTGTCATATAATGAAACCTTCACAAAACTGATTACCTGCAGAGACTCACAATGTTCAAAATGTTACCAAGTCACATTCTCCTTTTGGCCACAAAGTTGTCATCTTTTCCTTCCCCCAAATAATTCCTCTTTAATCTTTTCACAGACTTTTACACCTGCGCTACGTATTTTCCAAACTAATATTTTAAAAGGTGCTGATCCGCCTCTCCCATGCACACTGGATGAAAAAGGGTGTGCCTGCAGCAGGGAGAGGCCCTTTATAAAATTATGGACACTGCACACTATAAAACACCCAAAATCTCGTTAGCAGACTGCCTCTTCAGGAGTTACTCCTCCAGAAAGGAAAACTCTTTGTGAAGGTCAGCAGCCTGACCTCGCTGATGTTTACAGCACTGACTTCTCCAGCAGCCACTTAAGGGATGCTTTCAGCATCTCACCTCAGTAAGTGGTGGCAGCCTTCATAAAGGGCAGGATATTGTTACAGCTTGCAAGAGCTCACATTAACTTTTAGCCTAAGCAGTAAATTTTAACTCCAGAATGATGATTTCCTTTTGAAAGCACGCGCTTAAACCATTTCAGCTTCACCTGACCTTGCTCCCACTCCCTGCTCCTCTCTGCCTCACACTCCCATGGGTGCCAGCACCCACCCCTCCCTTCCACACCTTCTGCAAGAACCGAATTGCTCATTTAGGAACATTTTGCCCCATTATATTATTGTCCTCCTTATCCAACTTGCTAATGGAGAGGCAGAACTCAGGGTGATGAGGAGAGCAAAAGCAGAATTCCAGGGCAGCACAGAGGCTGCTGCAGCGAGCTCAGAGCAAGGCAGCACACGGAGGGGATGGCTCCCAGGAGGGGATGCAAGGAAGGCAATTGCCAGCCCTGCACAAAGCCAGCAGCAGCAGCAGCAAGGCACAGGCATTTAGCTGCACCATCCCCACAACGTGACTGCGTGGGAGACATGAAATGTGCTCCTAGAAATCTCCTCAAGTCCCTCTCGGGAGTTGGCAGAGTTTTATTGGTTTCTGCTCTGGTAATAGCAAAGCCAGCTGAAAGCACACCTGGGTGCTGGGGAGCGCTGGACTTCAAAGATTTACAGCATCAGGGGTGGTGCTGCTCCCTGCATGCAAAACACAACTTGTATCTCTCACCAAAATTCTCAGACATTTTTCAGCCTCAGCTGCATAAAAAGCCCCTCTAAGCAGCTCACCTACCACTGGTTTTCCCTCTATGAAAAACTGAGATGCTCCTAAAATAGTACCATGTTATACTGCAGTGCTCTCCAACTTTGATTCTATAATCCCCTCCAAGAGAGGGGACCCTGGCACTGGTGCTCACAGCTCAGTGACAGCACAGGAGCCACACACAGAGCTGCAATTTCAGGATTTTAAGAGGTGATCTGGGGAGCCCAGCACATGTACAGCAGGAGAGAGGACTTGTGGTGCTTCACTCTACATTGAGGTGTAAGTAGTTTTATTCCTTGTTGTTCAGTCAAAATATACTGATGCAGACCCACTACCTCACCTGAGATTATCATTTTAGAGCTGTATAATTTTATCAAAAAAACATCACATTCCAATCAACTTTTTTCTTACTAATGCTCCTTGTATTACTGAAGAAGAAATAAAAAACTAAACAAGAAGAAAATCTTAAAGAAATTAAAAAAAAAAATATAGAAATAAATTCATAGTCCTATCTGCTTGCCCTAAAGGCTTGTTCACACATCTGCCTCTTGTTTGGGACAAATACCTGTTCCACAGAAACCAGCTTTCAGAAGGGAGAAAAGGCATTCCAGTCATTGTTGTATCAAGATGGAGATCACCCAGCCAAAATGCATGACATGAATAAATGCAGAGATTAGCTAAAAGGAGACAAGTGAATTAGCAGACAGCATTCCTACTGCAACAACTATTTTTGCTGCCTAATACAAGATACCAAATTTACTTTCCAACTTGATTTATAACTTCAGAACTAATGCAGCAATTAACTACAAATTGACATGTATGTTTTACTAGCAGCCAAGATTTTAATTAAAAAAATCCCAGTAAACTTAACACAAAGCTTTCAAAGTACTTTAAGAAATAAGGATCTAGTAAGAGGTTAATATTGTTAAATTTTATAATTTATGGCATATGAAAATAACACATTAGAAAACAGCTAAGCTGAAACTAAATGCTTTAACCAAATCCTGGTGACATCATTTTTGCTGAAACAATTTGGAAAATCAGAGAGATTAAAGCTGAAATCCATTAGTAAGATAGCAAGTGAATGTAAACATACTTTCTGCAATTTCTGCTAATTCAATTTTGAAAACCTACAGGATTAAAACTAAGGCCTGCTTAGAAAATGGCAAGTGAGCACAAAGTTATTACTCTTCAATTCACAGAACTTTTATATTAAAATAATCAATGAGAAATCACATTAAAGCTGCTTTTCACATTCATCAGATTATTTGGTAAAGATGCTAACAAAATTAAATCCCTCCAAACAAATATAAAATTATCCAGATCACAAAAAAACCACATTCCAAGATAACAGTCAAAACCCAGACTCAAACTTGTAATGCAATTCAACAAAGTATTATTAAATTAGGCCCAAGTGTGGAAAAAGAGGCTCTGTCCCTATGCTGGCTGTTCCATACCCTGGCAGGCCAGGATGCTGCTGGGAAATCAGCCAGGCTGATTACTGTTATAAGAAATCTTTTATTTGGCTCTCCAAACTGCTGATGTCAGCTCCTTCCACTCTTAAAAGAACCCATGTTGGACTACAAATAAGAGAACAAACTGAAGGATACAAGTAGGAATTAAGGAGCAACAAACCTATTAGCCTAGTAGGAGTCCACAGGATTTTTTTCAGTAGGGCAATTAAGTATATCAGGTGATACAGAGCAAGAGAAAGATGGGGATTTTTGGGGTCATCAGTAGAGGGTGGGAATGGGCCACTGAGACCTTAAATTTCCCCTTCCCCACGAGGCACAGCCAGCAGTGCAATAATCCCTAATCCAGACTCCAAACCTCCACACAACTCCTGCTTCCGCTTTGCCTTGCTGCAGAGCAAAAACCCAAATAAATAGCAGTGGGGAGCCTGAACAGCCAGGTACAAATCACCTGGAAAGACACACCATTGAACAGCCAGGGTAAAAACGTGATCCTGACTTCCAGCAAGCAAAGCAAAGCAGCTGCTTCACGTCCCACAGCAGCAATCAGACCCCTATGGTGGAGCCCAAAGTTCATAGCAGTGCCTGAGCAGCCTTCCTGCTGCCCAGGGACCCTCCTGCTCCCCTCAGACACAGCAGAAATCTGCAACAAGAGCATATTCTGCACTTTATAAAGCCTCTGATAATTCCACCATTTCCTGCCCTCCAGCCAAAATTGCGGATTTTATTTTTCTCTGATTCTAACAGCACCAAATTAAGACACAGGCTCTGGCTGGCAGCCTTGAGTGACCTTTTTAAAGGCCTGAAATATATTTAAACTCAAAGTCCCTGGCAAAGGAAGCCTGGCAGGCTGCTTTTACATGGCCAAACAGGGCTCAGTCACAGCAACACCCCCACAGACCAGATAGGATGAAAAGGGCAAGTCTCTCAAAATATGGCTCTGACTTTGAAATTCAGATGACAGAGCTTCTGTACACAGGGTATTTGACAGTTCTGTAACACAGCAGCTCTGGTCACCCCTTGAAAAAAATTAATCAAAGTTTCCATAAAGAGAAGCTTTTCCAATTCTGCCTTCATAACTTTGCTGAAGGGGTCCAGAGCCTTTAGAGGGAGCAGGCAGATTGAAGCAAACACGTCAACTCCTGCAGCCCAGAGCTACCAAAGTGAGTTTTCTCCCTTTTTTTATGTTAAAAGTGCATAATTAAAGAGAATGCATCAAATCCAGCCATGAAGCAAACAGAACTCAGAACATACAGCTGAGCACAAAATAATTAGTTACAAAAAAAAAGTCAGCTCCTCAGAAAAATAACACTAACTGGATTAGGAAACTTTAATGGAAGTCCAGAGGAGGAAGGGTTGCTATGATGATTTAAATATTATTACCCAAGTTAAACAGCATGGGTGTCCCAAGGCAGCTGTGTGCCTGTCACACCCCACATGGCACTGCCCCTCTGCTCCACTGCTGCCAATTCACAGCCATGGAAGGACATCAAATATTCAGGGGAACATAAAACACCCAACTGAATCACTACCCTGTGCAGAACACTCCCAGGGATTTCTCATCTTCTGAGCGTCAGTTTAAGCCAGGGAGGAAGATGAAGAAGGCCAACAAAAGGGCCAAGGAAGATGTGGGCATCTGTGGGAAGGAGCAAAAAGTCCTGAGCATATCTGGAGTTGTTTGGAGCTTCTCTCCAAACCCAGAGCAGGGAGTGCTCCAAGCACCTTCCTCTGGAGCAATTGCACCCAGCCACAGGCAGAATTAGCACAGCTGTTTCACAGATCAAGGCACCCTGGAGCTGAACTGGAAGACTACAATGAAATAAAGCAGGATGTTGGTTTACCTCCAGCCTGACACCTTCGTTTTTATTGTGAAATCTTCCACTTTACCAATCTAAATTTGAGAGTCGGGGAATCCCCAAAACAAACCTGCAAGGAAACCGCTTAAAAATCATCACACACCAATAACAGAATAAATTTAATTCCATGTCAGGAAGAGATGAAAAAGGGCAAATATAATGGGAACCCACTGTTTCACACCAGCTTGTGAAATGCCCAGCTGTGTCAGAGAGGGAGGACTGTGCAGGGATTTACTGCCACTATGACTCCTGAATAAAATCCCAGCACTTACAGGATCACACTGGTTTGGTTATCTTTTAATTTACTGTGTTTTTAAATCACCCCTAAATCACCAGATTATCACTTCAAAGCCCAAACCTCAGTTCTTTTATACCTTACAGCAGCTCCTCCTGCACACTGCACACATGTACCTGGTCCCCTGAGTGCTTCCCATCATAAATAGGGTGATTAGAGCAGCTCTTCACTCACAGCTCAGGGCCACACTGTTCCAAGCCCTGGACAAACAAGCAGAATAGCCTCTGTCCTGGGCAGCTCCCACCTCATTCATCTGCTCCTGTTCACATTTATCTCACTTCAACAAAGCAAAACCAGTTCTCATTCCTGTGCCTGCTGCAGCACTGAACATGACATTAGCTAACAGCAGCTTTAACTCATTTTGTCTAATTTGAAATCTCAGATTTAAAAAAAAAATAAATCTAAGTTTTCAGCAACTTTTTCTTTCAGAAAGTTTCAAAGTTAGTGAGATCCATTTAAAAAACAGAGACAAAAGGCCTAAAGGGCATGGACTGAAAAAAAAAAAATTAATACATAGAGGCAGTAAGGGAATCATATGACAAATGTAACTGAAGCCAGACCACTGAATGAGTAAAAACCATCCAGCAAAAAAGATTGTGTGAAGGTAAAAATGAAGTGTGATAGTCCTGTCACCTTTGGGGCTTCAAGGGATGAGTAATGAAAAGTCCTGGATTAGAGCTCATAGAAAACAGGGCTGAAAGGGATCTCCAGAGGTTATCTAGTCCACCTCCATACCCCAGAGCAGGAGCAGCTCCACAGCTATCATTCCTGACAGATGTTTTTCTAACATATTCTTAAAGACCTGCAAGGATGGAATTGCCACAACCCCCATAAGCAATCTAATGGTATATTTCATCCTAGAAAGTTTTTGTCACAAAAGTAAATCTCACTTGCTGCAATTGAAGCCCATCCTTTCTCACCTCATCCTCCATGAACAAGGAGTGTTTTCCCTTCCCTGTGCAGCAGGAGAAAAAGGCAGGAATGTTGTGACAGACTCAACCACCAGGTTCTAATTTTTGCCACTGCCATTCCCTCGATTTAGTTTGTAATCTGTTTTTTTTTTTTTTTGCATGGCATACTAAAAATAACATGTGGTAACAGGATAGAAACTTAAATTGATCTGTCCTGTCTAGAAGTGGTTACTCAGGGACCTGTTGGAGTCAGTCCAGAGGAGGCCACAAAGATGCTCAGGGGCTGGAGCACCTGTGCTGTGAAAACAGGCTGACAGTGCTGAGGTTGTTCAGCTGGAGAAAACCCTGGGGGCACCTTCAAGCCCCTTTCAGTGCCTAAAGGGACTCAGAGAGCTGGAGAGGGACTTTGGAAAAGGGCAAATAGCCATGGAACAAGGTGTAATGGCTTTCAATTGAAGGAGGACAGGTTTAGCTGAAAAGGAAGAATCCTTCCCTGTGAGGGGTCACAGGGTGCCCAGAGCAGCTGGGGCTGCCCCTGGATCCCTGAAGGGTCCAAGGCCAGGCTGGAGAGGGCTGGAGCAACCTGGGATAGTGGGAGGTGTCCCTGTCCATGGCATGGGAGTTGGAGTAAGATGAGCTTTAAGATCCATTTCAGCCCAAACCATTTTCTGGTTCTAAGTGAATCCTCTCTCCTCTGTAAAGATGAAGGGAGCAGCATGACTCTTCCTCCCATGACCACAGAGCTGTAATTCTGTGAGGATTTGGAGTCCAGCCATTCCCATCCCTTTGACCCTTTCCTTTTCAAGTCACAGGCTCTAGCCAGGAGACAACACTAAAAAATGGGAAGGGGGAGAAACAATAAACAGAAGAGAGAAGCAGCTGTTGACCATGTTTTCAAGGGACAAGTCTCTAGGCAAACACAGAAAAAAAAAAAAACAAGTTCTCCAGTCAACTGAAAGCTGTTGGCTTGATGCAAATACTGCCTGGAAAATGACAATGGACTGTGTTATACAGAATCTCTTATTTGACCTGCAATATTATGGCATTAAGTATGACTCAAGCATTCCACTTCCCTTATGCCTTCCAGCCAAAAGCTTGTCCCCTTTTCTGAGCCTTTTATAGTCTAGGCAGGTCTCACCAGCATCACCAGCCAGGGGAGAGCTCTTGCCTAAGGAACTGTCTGCCTAAACTCCTCAATTTATTAGAGCTTACAGACACCAGGAGCAGAGAGGTGCAGTCAGCAAAGGTAAGTTGCAGAAGAAAGAAAATAAAAACCATTCATTATACACACAAGGCTTGACTGCAGAATTGAAAGTTGTGCAAAACAAAGGGCCCTGATTAATCATCAATTATACCATGTATCTCTTAAAAGCCATACATTCACTTTACTCACCTGGAAGTCACAGCCAAGATGATGTGGTCACTCAATCTCACAGCTTCAAAGCACACAGTAACAAGCTTTCCCCCTTCTGGATCAGTTCCTTCCTCTGATCTCTTTAGGTGCATTGACTTATTGCAATCAGGAATACACATTTAGCAGAATCGAAATTAATGGACCTACATAAAAGGAGTGCCTGGCTCTCTGAGCAATCCCAATGCCAAACTCCTTAGTAAGGAAAAATTTCCATTCAAAGTAATGGGAATACAAAACACTTTAGTCTTGGCCCTTTGGGATTGATTTTCAGAAGAAAGCTGCTTCTATTTCAGTACCAAAGCAAGCAGCCAGACTTTGCTAAGTAGTAACTCTACTTTTGTGCTCTTGTGCTCACCAGGTGCTAAGACCTTACAAAAAATGTAAAAGAAAGTGGGTTTAAATGTGCTGCCATACCTGTGGTGTTCAATGACTGATCTTGAGTCTTCTGGGGGAAGAAGGAAACAAAAACCTAACTGTACTTGTAGTCTGCTTTCCTTGCTTTAAAGTGGACTTCTTTCACCTGTCCAAAAAGCAGACCTGTCCTACTGTTCTATCTAAGAAAAAGACACCAAATGCCATTGCCATCAAGACATCGACAGGAGCTTGGATCCCAATCATCAGAATTTTAACTGGATCTTGAAATGCTCAAAATTAGATATTGTTTTAAAAATAATTTTAAAACCCCAAAACACCAGACTCCTGCCATGTTCTCTGAGCTCTTTTCAGTCAAGACTTGCCTTTGAGTCAAATGTGTCTCTTAATTAACAACTAGTCTTTGGAAAATTAACAAAGGATAGCAGTACTAAGGGCTATGGATGTTACAAAGAGAAACAAGAATAATGTTGTTAGCTTTTTGCTATGCTAGATGAGACATTACTGTGCCAGAGGCACAAGTAATGGAAATGTACTTTTATATAAATCTCCTCTCTTTGCTTGGATTATTTTAAATGACTCCACTACAGTGTATATTAACCTAGCCACCAACCTTCCTGCAGTCAGCTTTCTTTTTACAGTTTATTAGGAACACAACCACTGAGGAATCACCAAAGGATGGTGAATATCATCACACTCTCCCTTTGTTTGTTTAACACACAGAATGGCCGTGCAAGAAACTGAAAAGAAAAAATTCTCGGAGGCAAATCTTCTGTCCCTGTCACCTTATATTGAACCCTCTGCATCAGATCTGACATAGGTGCAGAACAGCTCCCTTGGCCTTGGCCAGGGGTTACAATGGACAAGCACCTGAGAACTGCAGCTGTTTTCTTCCCCTCTCCTCCCTGAATTGACTTCTAAATGCCTTTTTTCAGAAGCTGGAACCCACAGTGTGGCTGGTCAAGTTAAGACAGATCAGGGGTCAAATCAGAAACACACTCCATATTTCTCAAAAACACCTTTTACTGTTCCTTCCTACTCCATCCTAAAGCTGTGACCAAACACTGACCAAACACACAGCTACAGGGTGAATATTGTCCTTCCTTTTCCAATATTAAGGTTACATGTTGCAAAGCTTCACTTACCCAGAAAAGTACAACTGTGTGAACACACAACAATATTCAAAACCAAGAGCGAAATATGTTATCACTTTCCTTTCCAGTATGTTGCATTCAACACTTTTCCTAATTTTCCTACCCTAGAGCTCAGATAGCAGCATCCTACTTACTCTGTGAGGGTACAGGGGAAGTTCAGCATTTAGCAATGGTGAGAAAATTGGTTTAGATCCCTGAGGGAAGGTGCTGTAGAAGTGCATTCAATTCAGTTGTAATTCAATCCAGTTTGCTGGAGCTGAAAGAAAACAAAATACTTTCAAAGTTAAAGGGAGAGCCAGCATTTATTTTATTTTTATATGTGTGTGTACATATATAGACACACACACACAAAAATATTTTTATGTAAACATGTATTTATGTATGCTTGTATAATGTATTTTATTTTTGTGTGTTGGCATATATACACAGACACCTACACCTACAAACACACATGAATTTTAGGAAGGGAAATTTTTAAGTAGAGCACTAGAAGGACAAGGTTAGCAGAAGGCAAGTTCTTCCAGGCATACAGAAGCACACACTGCATGGGAAAGAATAGTTAAAGGCATTTTCTTCTACTATCATAATGGTTTTTTTTCCTCAGGATATGAACAAAACAAAATCAAAGCAATTAAATCATTACCCTAAGGAAAAAAAAAACCCAGTAATTGTGCTTAATCCTCTGAGTTACTCTAATGAATACACCTAATTTACTTTGACTAACAGAAAACGTATTTTTTTCCTCCAAAGCTGACAAAGGTCAAATTCAAAGAAACCAAAGTAACTCCCACAGTACCTTCCTCAAAAAAGAGGGAAAAAATAGCCCATGGTGTGCAATTATCTCAAGGCAAACAACCAGGAAGGCCCACTGCAAAGTCTACATGTGATTCATAATGCTGAAGAGCTTCCAAAGGGGAAGAGCCTGCAACAAGTTCTCTCCCCATTTTTATCTGCATAAAGCGAATTGCAGGGTGGGTTCTCCCATTTAAATTCTGCAGTATCAACATTTTTTATCCCTGGAAGTTCAGTTCACAGCACGAAAACTCCCCAGCTACACTGAACAAGGCAGAAGAACTGGTTCAGACAAGCAAATTACATTATCTGCTGCTCTCTGACCTCCAGCACCTTGGACAAGTTGGGTGGAGAGAAGAGCCACGGGCGCTGTTGCCAGCAGATCTCCCCGAGCTCCTCCTCAGCCTTGGCAGAATCAGAGGGGAAAATTTACGCATGGATGAACTGTTCTGGAACAATCCTTCCAATGCAGCTGACACACGAACAGGCTCCCCTCCGACAGCAGGCAGGCGCGGCCCACATGTTCGCTGCTCTGGCACAGGATTCCTGCCGACATTTCTGGAGGGGAGGCACAGGCCAAGAGCGAAGCAAGGGTCAGTAAAGTCTTGGGAAAACATGAGTGCTGGGGAATATCCAGAACCAATTTCCAGGCCAGACCCACTCAAGGGCACTCCTGTAGAAATGCGGACGCATTTTTGGGGGGTACAAAAGAGCTGAAGAAGCAAAAGACTAATTTGTCTCTGGGAGAGACTGCTGAGAAAGGACCCTTCAAGACTTCTTGGTTTAACATTTCAACACTCAAGTGATGCATGTTTCCTCAGTGATAATAATAAAGATGAGCATTTCCACCATTTTTTACATATACCAACTCAACACATGAGCATTTTCACCGTTTTTTACGCATACCAACTAAACATATGAACATTTTCACCATTTTTTACACACATCAATTCAACACACATATTCCCTCGTTCCAGAGCAAAATGGCATCAGTGCCTGCACCCAGGAATTCAGGAAAGGACTTTACAGATGTAAAGTAAGGGCAAAGGCTGCCAAAGGTCAATCTCTGAGATCAAAGGGAAAGGTGCCATAGGGAATATCTCTGCTCAGTCCCTGAAACCTCAGCACTTTGCACTGAGATTTAGTGCCATATGTACTCAGCACTACATACAGTGTTGACAAAGCTTTTATTTTTAAATAAATAAAGGCCAGAAAGTACAGATTTCCTTAACTCTCATGGGCCTTCAATTATGCAGTGCTGCCTCTACCATGTAAGCATATTTCCAGAGCTTTAGCACTTGACATTTTGAGATAAAATGTCATGAATAGTATTTGTGTACCTCTCTCCATCTGTGCCACTCTGCCCCTCCACTTCAACTCGAAATCTTTCAAGGCATCAGATCACTGGTTCAAAGTATCCCTTTCCTTTACTTTCTTCAAGTTTAGGATCAAAAACCAGACACTTTAATGGTATCTTGCAAACAGTTTGCTCTAAGTCTTATTTCAAGAGTTTTTCTTCTCTATTCTGCCCACTACACTAAGCTAATCAATGATTTTTCTGCTCATTAAGTACTGCTGGTGGAATCACTCTTGCCAATCAGGAAGACTCTGCTGCCTGTTTGCTTCTCCTGCCTTTTGTCTTTCCAGCCCAGGACCACAACAGACTGAAAGAGATCAATGGCCTCTGCTCGGGTCAGAGCATTTTAGCCTTTATGTTGTGCAAAACCCGAGAGTCTCTCAACTGGAGACTCCAAATTTCAGCTTCCCGTGCTTTGACTCTGATCTCCTCGTGCTCATCCTCCCTAAATCTGTCCTCATTTGCCTCCTCTCCTGAGCAAGAAATAGGAAACACAAAATTTAATAACAATTTTCAGTAAAATTCTAGATTGCCTCGGATGTGAAGCAGGGACATGGGAAACTGTTTTGTCAAGTTAAGCCACTAAGAAGAGGGAGTTTAATGGTGCTGTGTGTGTCTGACTGGTTCCTCCACTGGCACATGGATTTATCACCAAACTGAAGGACAGTCATTAATTTTATCACACTCTTCTGAGCACACAGTTGTGGTGAACTCACCTCCTAAAAAGTAGATTTTGGATGTATTTTCTCCATCTAAAGATGGAGAGAAGCTATATCCCAGCACCCTCTTGTTCTTATCTGATACAAATATGCTGCTTTCCAATTTCACTCTATCTTGTCTGTACTTTTATCTCGCTTTTCTCTAATTGTACAGCTCTTCCTGAAAGGTCAATTGTTCCTCATCCAGCTGATGGCCTCCCAATGGAGTCTGAACTGATTATGAGCCCCTGCCTACTTTTAAGAACTATGGTGAAGATGATGTTTGGCATTATTAAGATGTGATGTCCTGTCAAGGATGCCTTCACAACTGGAAGAGCTAATGTGACAGCTCTGAGCTTGGAGGAAAAAATAATAATAATAATAATAAAAAAAGTTGCTTTTCTTCTTCTCTAGTATGTGCCCTGTGCTGTCAGGCTGCACGAGGGGGCCGTGCTCACATCTGTAACCCAGGCCCCTGAAGGAATCCTTCACAAGAGTGACTCTGCCTGCAAAGCAAACGGGAGCGGTTTGAAGATGGCATGTGAAAAGCTGCCACGGGTCTTCCAGAAATCAGAACTCTTGGCTGCTCATCCCCTGAGAGCTGACCTGGGGCACAGGAAACCACAGTGCCTGTGGAACACGAAGCAATCACACTGAACCCTCCTGCAGCCATTTGCATTTTCAACAATTCCTCTTCAGAGAGATGCCCTGTGCCTGGGGGAATATTTGCCTCTGTTCACAGCTGACTTTTATTCCAAGTTAGAATCTGTTGGCTCTTCTTTTTTAGTTGGCAGTGAAGTTGTGGCTCTGTTAGATAAATGTTCTTTTCTGTTGCTTCTTGTATAAAATTCCGGGAAGATGTGGCCTCCAACACCAAATGTGGTCCCAGAACACCAGGACAGAAATAAAATAGTGTCACTATTATTGAAAGTGCTCAGCAAATCCTACTCTGAGAGCAGTTGCTGAATAAAAATGTTCAATCTGGCCAGGAAAAAGAGTATGACATAAACTACAAATGTTGAATTATAAAGCTTGAAATTCAGAAATATGTATTAATCCTTCAGATTTGTTACCCTGATGTCTAGGATTAATTCTTTGGTTTTTGTTTTGGTTTGGGGATTTTTTGTCACATGGGGACTTTACTAAAGTGATGAATTTTAAATATAAAAAATAGCTTAGGACATGTGTAGAAGTACAGCAAAAGGAACATTTTATAGAAGGCAAAGACAAGGCTTTACGGTTTTGATTTTTTTTTTTTTTTCCATTGTGGGGGGGTTCATGGGATTTGTACTTGAGCTCCTTCTGGGTATTTAAACTCATAAATACTACTGAATATATTAACAACCTCAAAGTTGCTGGTCCCTAGAGTTAATGTAATTAACCACTGAAAGTCTTTGCTGTTACAAAATTAAATCAGATTGTGTCACAGGAGGCAGCAAACCTCAAAAAAGCTGATCTGTCCTGTCTAACTGAGGTGCAATTGAGCACTTGTTTCCATGTAAGAATGTTATTGATAGATGTACAGCCCACTGCTTTATTGAGAAAAACACTTTAGAAATAAAAATGGGGCAGTTGAAAATGCATTTGTTTCCTTCAAGACCCTCAGCCCTCCCATCCAGCAAGGCTCTATGAAAGGTGAAAAACCACTTGGAAATTCATCTAAAAGCCTCCTGTCCTACCACCACTCCAGTCACTACAGCAAAATACTTTGCAAACTTTTCATCTCAGCAGATGAAAATTAATACAGATTAAGGGATTACACAATACTGGAAGAGGGTGGCTAATCAAATTGTTTCTCAGAACAGGAGTTTTCATCAAATCGACAACTAAGTGGGAAATAGCCACCCTAGAAAGTATTGGGATTTCTAAGAGTCTGTGTCCCAATGCCACCTGTTCTCAGAGAAGCAGCTCATTTTGGTGCACACTGAAAATCCACATTGTCAAGTGTAACACTTTCAATTCCTCTTCACACTTGGGTGCTGCAGGGTCAGTAGATCTGAATGTGTGCAAACAACAATGAAACCCAGAGCCCCTGAGGTAGATCTGCTCCCACCACAGTGAGAGCTGACAGGGCTCTCTGCTAAGGGACCTCACCCAGCAGAAAACATCCCATATCTGAGGGCAGATCTTAGCAAAAGACAAGTTCAAAGCCCAAAGAAACAAGAGGAGAACTGGGGCAGTCTGGAAAGTAATGGTAAACCAGCTAAAGGAAATCCTACCAAGCCACAGCAACAAAACCAATGTAAATTCTGCTTTCAAGAAGAGAAAAATGTCACTTGCTACTTCATGGGACTGGGCTGTCCCACCACAAACAGCAAGGATGAGTGAAAGGAGTCTGGACTCCTCCATTCAATTCTGCCATTCCTGCAGATGGGAGCTTGAGAAATTCAACATCTATAACTAGCAGATACATTGAATTATTCAAAAAGTGAAGTGGTAGATTTGGGTCAAGCAAACAGGACCAGAGGCCAGGTGTCAGTGCTGCAGTCAGCAGAGCACAGAATGGTGACAGCCACAGCACAGCCTGCACTGTAGGCATTGAGCAAAGCTTCTGAAATAAGAGTGTGCTTCCAGAGAAACAAATGGGGTTAGGGGCTTGATTCCCCTTAAATGAATTGCCTTTCTAAATGCAGAAATTTTGAATGAGCCTTTTTGCTCATCCCAAATATTACAAGTTGCCCACAAACCAACACCCTCTGTGCCAAAGCAGTTATCTGTCATATTTCTTTCTCCAGAAATAAAGAAAAATAGTTGATGCAACTTGTTCAATTAGTCGGACAGCTTCTTACTAATGTGGTATTTTAAGCTTTGTGCAAGAGGAGTTTTTCAAACTACAGCACTTTGAATGTGCAGGTATTAGCAGAAATGTGTCTCCTTTTAGTCTCCCAGTCAAGAAAGTGTGCTCGACACAAATGATGACAGTGTCATGAAAATCAAACTTCTTTTTTGCCATTTTATAGCCACTCATCTCGAGCTACTCTACAGGCTCTTCACTGCTGCCATCAGATGGGGTATCAGCATCCAGAGCGGCCTCAGCAGCTGCTGGATGAAGAGTTTCTATGATTACCTTTAAAAATGTCAAACGTTCAGTATTCAGGTTTGTTCATCAGTTAGTAATAACATCCCTGGCTGAGCTGAAAACATGTTCTCAGTGAGGGCTGGGGAAAGGAAAGCTTAAACAGTTGACAGCAGTTAGAGATGAAGCAGCCTATGCTGTTCTTTTCTGAAAAGAGGCTGCAGCAATTCCAGCAGGCTTCTGAAACAGAAGAAGCTGCAAGATTATGGAAACAGACCTTTTCTTCTAGTTTTTCTGACAGCTACAATTCTACATTCCTCAGCCCTGTCCTGCAATTAAAAGGGGAAGATATCAGAAATAGCTGAAGAAGCAAGAAAACAAGAAAAGAAAAATAAGCTGATTCCAGCTACTCTTCTATTCTCCATGTGTGCTATACACATTTCATTATTAGATTAGAAGCATCTTGCAGCACCATCTCCACAGGCTTTGAAATTGCCACCATAAAAGTACATCACAGAAGTTATTTTTAAACTGTGGATTTTGTTACAGAGAGAATCTCATTTTTAAAAATTTAATGGAAGGAAAGCATTTATTAGAAGACTATGACAGCTGAGGGGAAAAAATATTCATCATATTCAGAGAATACAGAAGAGAAAACCAACTTGGAATGTGTTCTTGCTCTCTCAGCCTGAATACCTCTCTCTTCCCTGACTGGTGTCAAATATGATCAATCAAACTAATTCTGTACATACTAAAAAAGAGCTTCTCCAACTCATTTGGCTCTGAAGTCACAGCCTCCCCTCATCCACACTGAAGCTAAGACTGCCACCTAAATGAAAAGGTGCTGGTTCCATATGCTGGAATGCAGGTGGAGCTCCAAGAAGTCAATCAATCTGATGTTCGGGATGTACCAGTGCCTGCAACGTGCATCAGTCTCGAGGCCAAAATGAAAATAACAGATCTCAGTGAAGGCAGTGCCTGCAGCCACAGCCCTTTCCCACCTTCACTTAGATGTTCTTCCACCTCCCTCGTTTCCCTGCAGGGAATATCTGCCCCCGTGTGCTGCTCAACACCACCACAGTGGTTCAGTGCCCTCAACAACACGTTAAGATGGAGAAAAAATGTGTATCAAGCCAATCTCACACTGAGCTTGGAAAGTCCTCAGCTGCCAAAAGCAAGGGAATGCATGTCCTGCTCAGGTGCACAAAAAAGAGGAGAGGAACAAGAGCCACATGCAAGAGGAAGGATAAGACCAATGTTAAATGGGAAGGGAAGATCTCTCCCATACACAAGCAAATAAACTTTCATGCATTATTCAGAGAATGTGCAGTCAGTGAAGTCAGTCCTCTTCTAGAAAGGAAAAAAAAACATTCAGTGTTCTCTTAGCTTCAAAACTGCAGCACTGCCCCAGGGTAAAGATCCAGGAAAGCAGCAGAGGGGTGAGGCCAGTTAACAAGTGAAACAGCACAAGAGGGGTTTAAGGTTTTATTTTTTTTTTTTAGAGGCCAGATCCTTAAACAAGGAATCGTTACATTGAACTGGGTCTAGGTTTGAAAATTGAGTTAGTATCTAGAATATGTTAAACAAAAAAGGAGGGGGAGGAAGGAATTCTTAGCATAACAAGTTACCACAGCCACACTTAAAAGAAAGCAATCCACAATTAAAGAATTATTCAATTTCTCAATACTGTCCCATTAAACCAAACCTTTGCTGGACACTCCCTTACTATAATTTACTAATCCCACCCCCCAGAAACAGCACTCTGCAGTTTCTTCATGCACAACCCAAGCAACACTAATAAGAACCTGCAAAGGGTCAGGAGAAAGCCCTAAGCCAGAGCTCTGGCAGCAATCCAAGCTGGAAAAGACACTGACTGTGCACAACAGCAAGTGAAGACAGCTTTTCCCCAAAGTGATATTTTAATTCAGAAAAGAACCTTCACTAATCTCAGAGTTTATTATTATCTGTGCAGCAAATGGGACTGCAGTTGGTCTACATAAAGCATTAGTTTCCTACAGGGCATTTTAGACTGTAAATGATAAAGGACCAGACCTAAACCAGAAGTCTGCTGGAACTCTGCTCTTGCCTTTAATTTGATTTAAGCATGCCAAAAGGCAGGGAATGAAAGTGCAGCACTAACAAAAAGGCCTTGGTGGAACACAGGGTGCAGGAGGGATCCCCTTGGGCTGGGATCTATGTGAGGACCTAAATCTGCACCAGACCTCCCTCCTTCCCTCCTGGACTGACCCCTGAGCACTCACTGGGACTCTGGGAGATGCAGCAGCATCTTCAGCAGCTGAAAACACAGCACACTGTCAGTGGAGGCTGAAGGATAACTGTGCATCCAACACATCGCATGGGAATGCAGGGTCTCACTCAATAAGGAGCTTTGCTCTCTGTGTTTTCCTTTCCTCATGATGTTTTCCTGTGTTCCTACAGTTACTAGCACAATTCATTCCCTAATGGAAGGGGTTTGGCTTTGCCAATAACCAGCTCTGGGCAAGGCCTCTTCTCCACAAATTGTCCCATGGACATTGTAAGGGCTGTGAGCATCTCCGAGTGTGCTCGGACAAGAACTGGCACAAGGAAACAAAAATCATTGTCATGGATGGCAGTACGACAGAAAGAGCAGTAAATGCACTGGGAGAAGTACTCCACCATGCAATTATAAATAAGTATAATTAGCAATACATATAATTTCCAACCCCTCACAGGCTGAGACATTAAATACAAGGATGATGCCCACACAGACTGAGTTCTGAAACTCAGTAGTCACAAGGGTTAAAAAGGACTGCAAGCTTGGTATAAACCCAGCCTGATCTTCCACTGTGGCACACATCCCACACCACTTCCCTCCCAGCCCTCCACTCAAAGATATGCATTACAAAAGAGATTTCCTCCAAAGCTCTTCCTGTGATGAGCTTTACTGAAGAAAAGTGGAGAATCTAAAAGAAAGATAAAAGCAAAAGGATGTGGGTTAGAAGAGGTCAAAACCAGGCACCACACACTGTCACTGGGTTCACAGGAATGCTTCATTATTAGGCATTTTTCTTCTCTTCCCCATCTGCACTATAGAGAAAGTCTTTTTCCAAAATGCTCAAAGGTATCAATAATGAATTTAAAACATATGAAATACAGTTAAAACACATTTTTGAGCTATTTAGAACTGAAAGCAGAGTGCCATAGAGTAGCCATCATTAGGAAAATGGTCTGCTTAAAGAAGTTTTCTCACATATGAAGGGGACTGTGAAGTCTTTAAGAGTCTAAAAATATTTTTATAGAACTTACCACATAGGAACCTGGCTAGGTGGGAATTTTACAAAACGTGCTCTTTCAACCTGAGATGTGTGAGCTGTACCTACAGGCTCTTCAGTTAATGTTCTCATCAACTGAACTACAATTAAATCCATACATTGATACCTAGTGGCGGAAGTGGAGGTGAACTGCACAACCTGTTCCCCTCTGGGCTGATGATGGCTAACACAAAAGCTGGTTATCCTTCCTAAATACTGCCACTCTGCCTTCAGGGCCTGCAATTCTCCTTTCTTTAGGAGAGAGCAGCTGTTCTGCTTGGGATTCCAGTGCGTGTGAGCAGACTCCCTCTATTTCTGACTCTCCTTTTTAAGGATGGGTCAGAACCACAAACTCCCTGAACACTTTTCTCCAGTGAATATGAGGGAAGCTTTGCCAGGATTCAGCCCTCTTGCTCTGGAGGAGATCCAGCCAGGTGTCTCATCCTCAGGCAATCTGCTCAGCTCTGACTCGGGAAGCGAGCTCACCCAGAACTGGGCACCCAGGGAAACCGGTGAGGCTCAGAGCTCTGCAGAACCACTGTGAATTTGGAAATAGATTCAAGCAGCAGCTCAGAGCCAAGTTTTCAGCTTGTGATATGTGAATCACGACTGAAGCTGCCTTCCAGTTAATCCAGATATGCACCCCTAAACCAGCGATGGCAAATCCCCCACGGGCACTGGGCCATGCCATGCCCCTTCCTTCACCTGCCTGGCACAGCGCACTTCCAGCACGTCACCATCCTGACTTTACCTGGCACTGGGCACATCTTTATTAACCACAGTCAAGCCCAAATTATTGACAAAATATAAGAATAATAATTTACAATTACTCCAGTCTTTGATATGAGCTACTGCACAAATTCTGCCCATCTGACAAATCCAGGTACTTCAGGAGTTCAAAAACTAACCCATGTTTTCATCTGAGGAGAGTCTTACACAGGAAGAAAGTATCATAACATATAATTTTTCCCAGAGAAATTCTCTGAAAGACCAAACTCTGATGGATAAACAACAGTTAACACCCAAATTACACAAACAATGAGGAGGAGCACAATGTACTTACTGAAATTAAATGTACCTGCACTCTGGGTATAAATCCAGCACCAGCTACTTGAAACTCCCTATATTAAATTTTATTCATTGAATTGAAACTAAGATTATGCTGATAGAATGCCAGACTGCATCTGTACTCCCCAGCAACAATGCTGGTGATAATTCCTGTTGCTCCTTGGCTAAATTCAGTATCCTTGTGTTTTATTGCAGCTGCACCAGACCCTTCACCTAGCCAAGTTTGCTCTGCCAGTTGGCATTATGATCCCTCCAAAAATAAACATACTTGCAGTTATGCTCTCTTGGCTCAAGAATGTCCATTTCTCTTCAGTTTATGATCAGTGGAGTTGCTAACACACTGCCAGTTGTCCTGAGCCTCCCCACAGGGTACAGACAGGCAATGAATAATTGCAAGGATGGGAATGTCTTCCCCTTCCCTGTTTTTTTTTAAATGCTCCTTTTGGAAATGTTTCTTCATGGCATTGGTTTAAGCAGAGGGTGGATGTGTTTTGGAACACTGTGTCCTATCTTCAGCAGAAATTATGAAGCCAACAGCAGAAATTATGAAGCCAACAGCAGAAATACCCAGTGACTTCTTCTGGTCTGTCTGGTGTAAAACATATGGGTGCTTGGATTTAAAAGACATACCCAGCCTCCCACTGAGATATAAGTTTCTGGAGACCCTCTCCAGCCTGGAGGATGTGCAATATTGTGCCTTTGGACTCCTACAGCTCAAATCCTCAGCAGTGCTCAGGATCATACTTGGTTTTTAAGTGCTACTGCCACAAACACTACATAGGAGTCATCTAAGCCATGTTTCACGTCAAAACATCTCCTAAGCACTGAGGCAACTTTGGGTAGCACAGAGTGTTCTGTTTCATGTACTGCTCATTAAACAGATGGGGTCAAACCACAGAAACACAGTAGAAGGCACTCCAAACACATCAACATGCTAAATGGAATGTTCATGTTAAATGAAACAACTAAACAAGCAAGAAAAGAGAAACCCAGGAAAGCATGAAAGAACCACCATCAAATGTGTAAAGTGATTAAGATGAAGAGGAAGAACAGCTGGTCCCTGTGTGCACCAATGATTAGACAAGATTTATAATTTATAGCAATACAAATACAGGTTCACTGATACACAGAAGAAGGAATAGTTTGATCTACTTGGTTTGGTATTAAGGACAGACATGCTAAGGCTTTTGCTAGTCTCACTCTTAGTCTTCAGCACATTCAAGGAGAGGGTTTTCTAACCAAACATTACTTCCCAGAAATGTTGGCCACTCAGCCCTAGTGCAGTGATGATGACAATAAACAACCATTTATTTTGAACCAACTGTAGGAGCAGTTTTACTTCATGGTTCAGCTGAAGATTATGAAATACACTTCCATACAGGAAATAAGTATGGCTTGGAGACAAAACAGATAACCTGCTGCACTCCTCTCTCAGACTTCTCCAGGCAGGAAATCCATCTGAGTCATCCATATTGCTGAGGCTCTCAATATTGGTCCTGTGCTAGTGGCTCACTCTCAGAGGCACAGGAGAAGCTGCACAGACACCCAGACATTGCTCACTCTGCCAGATGCCTCTGCAGAGAGGCACAGCCCCAGGAGCAAGCACACAGCACAAGAAGGAATTGCTTTTTGCAAGTGTGATGGCACTGATGTAAATTCCAAAATGAGCTTCCACCGCATCTTCTTTCTCCCAATACACCTAGTGCCTCTTCCATCCCCTCACATTTCAAAGCTTCTCAGAGATACACATTTACTTCTTCTCCTTTCCACCCAAGTCTCATTGCCCAGACATGGCTGCATAAATGTGTTCAGATGAAAAAAGGTACAAGATGCTGATGCTTTGCTTGAACATTACAAGAATTTTTTTAATTTTTATTTTTTTTTCAGAAAAACAGCACATGAGATAGCAGGCCAGATGCTTCTCCAGACCTACTGCTGTTTGCCTTCCTCACAGGAAAAACGTTTCAAGAGAGTCTCATTGAAACAGATACAGATCTCTGAAACAGATACAGAATCCTTTATGTGACAAAAGGTCCTTAAGATGATCTAGTCCAACCATTAACCCAACACTGCCAAGTTAGTCCAGGATTTGTTAATCAGAAATTCCAAGATAACTATAATTTTGTCTTGAAATGGTAGGTAACAACTAGTGTTAATAAAATCCAGGGAACCCAAGCATGCCAAACACTTGTCTGGGTTGTTGGATTACTTTCTAGGCTTTTAATGACTCCAATTTCCAAACACAGCTTCTTCAAAAGAGGTTAGAGAACAACATCATCATTTTCAGGTTAGGTAATACACAATAATATCATAATACCTGAACTAATATTTGACTTCCCTTGTTTAATAAGAAAGAAAAGCAGACTGTTAAGGATGTAAATATCATTCATTTGTGCTTCCCTTCCTTCCTCTGAACCAGTTCCTCACAGCATCATCAAGCCCTGAAGAGAAGATCCAGCAGCCTGCTTGTTGCCACTGCTCTTCCTTATATAAATCATATTATGTTTTTATATGATTACAGAATTCAGTCTTAGCACGACCAGGAAGTAATAAAGCAGATATTTAAGAGAAATTATTTATTGGAGACTTCAAGGGACTCACAACCTAGCACTGAATATAGGTTTTATCACTGAAATGCAGACAGTAAAGAGAATTACTCAGAAAAAAAAAAAAAAACCAAAACAAAAAACCCACAAACATGGAATGTTTTTACTGGACTGGGGAAGGGCACAAAGGTTTAATGCAGAAGCTTTCAAGCACTGATCTCAAAATAGAGTAACTTTTACCTGAAATTCTGACTTTATACCATGCCTCATATATACTTCCTGTATTTACCGCTTACCAAATGCACAAATCAACTATTAACCAAGTTGCAAAACTATTCAAGTTTCAATGGAATAGATTATTTAATGCAGAAATATCTCAAAGGACAAAATCCTGCCAAAACCCACAGTGTTACAGAGAATGAAAGACCAAAAATAATTTGTATGAGACAAGCGCAGCTCACAACGACAAATCACATTAGCTGTTGGCTTTTCAGCCAAAGAACACCTGAGCCATCAGTATTTTTAGTCTTAATCCTCTTAAATTTTTAAAATAATATAATAGTTATGCTTGATCTAAGTTAATTAAGTCCTTAATTAAGCAAGAAACCCTGACAAATCATCGTATATGTAAAGGAACGACCATGCGATACAATTTGACATTTTTCAGAACCATCACTTCCCAAGTCTCTATTTAAGCAACACAACTGCTTCAAGAAGCCATGAAATACTTTCAGAGGGGATGGCTCCAGGGCAGCAGGAAAGGTTATCTGGGGTGCAGTCCCACACATCAGCACTGTGGGGTTTCAGTCTGTCCATCATTCAAGTCAGAAGCTGCTTTGATGCAGAACAGGATAATTAATGTGGTATCTCCTCCTATGGCCCAGGACATCCCAAATTCATTTAATTTAACTCTACAGCCCAAGCAGGAGTCGCAATCAGAGCACCAACACAGCTGAGTACTATCAAAAAGTATTCCCAAACACAGAAGTGCTCACATGCTTGCTCAGGAAAGCTGAAAACAACCATTTTCATCGCTGAGCAGCAGTTTCAATTAATAGCTCCATTTTCCCCATCTATGAGCAGAGGATTTGCTGGCTTAGCTCCCATTAATGTCAATAGGGTTGGACCTACAAATCCCCACCTGAGCTGGAATACTGGCATTCCTACCGCAGCACATTTTCCCTGAAGTTAAAGCAGAGCAATTCACTTAGTTAACCTCTGTCCATTTTGCTCACTTCCAGGAGCTTTAAATGTAAACCTTAAAAATGATAAGCATTACTTTGAGAAGAAAATACATTATTTTGCTTTTTTTGGTTTTTAATCAACAAGCACGGCCATCCCAATAGACCAATCATAAACCTATTCAAATAAGAAAACAAATTTTAATACTAAAGTATACAGATAAGTCAAATACAGCTTATAGATCAAATTTTGAGATGAAGACCTTTGCATTCCAAATAGAACAAATATTCCACTAGTTTCTGTGCTTATTCCCTAAGCATTTAACCAGCAGCTCAGAGCCAATACCACCCATACCACTTTGTTTTAAGACAAAAACTTAAGCTGAAGTTTCTGAAATGTAGATTAAGCAACAAGAGATATCAGCAAAAATAAAAATAAAGATATATTATTATACATTATATGGGTAAAAATAAAGATATAAATTAAATACTAAAGTATTCTGGTCCCAGTCAAACAAGTCAGCTTGCAGTTTCAGTTGTGCTCCAGGTCACTCTGAAGTTCACTGTGGGCTGGCTAATTGTCTGGTACACACCATAGGCACCAAAACATATGAAGAGTAGAGGCAAAATCCCAAAGACCAGTTCATCATCACCAAAAGCTTCCATCAGAACACATCTAATGAAAGACTGGGAGTTCACATCACTCAAACAAAAAGCGAAGTGCAGACACCGGGATGGGCAAAAATTGGTATCAACATCATCACATGGGGAAAACTTCCCCTGAGCAGCAACTCAGTGAGCTGGAACTCGGCTGCTGGGCAAGTTAGGAGGCCAAGGTGGACGAGCCCCAGGGTGAGCTGAGAGCCAGGCTGGGCTCCCTGGGGCTCTGCCTGCAGCAGCCGTGGGGCAGGGATCCCACCGGGACAGGAGAGAGCCGCTCACTGACAGCCTGTCAGAACAACGCCCGGAACATTTGGGACTCCCACTTGCAAAAGTCTTTTCTATGCTAATGACTTCCTACGGATGTTTTGAAATGTTTTAACTGCTCTGGTTTGATTCAGAAAGACACTGATGGTGTGATTTGATTTTGAACTCACCCAGGACGTTCCTGGACATCCAGCAGCAAGAGGATACTGAGAAGCAAATTCCTGTCCTACCCAGGAAAACAGGACAGGATGAAAGATGGGACCAGTGGTGGCACAAGAGCACCTGTTTTGGCTGCACCTGCTTCACACCTGCTTCCTGGAAAAGGGAATTTCCATTCTGTACAAAACCTTACCATTTTGAACTGACTTTTCAAACCAAGCAAGAAGAAAAGGTCAACATTTCTATAAACCAGAATGTTTTTAATGTTGATTCAGAAGTATTGACATCTCCCTAACAATATCAAAACAATCTCGAACATAAATGTGGTACTGAATAATAAATCAGAAAGTCAAAAGGAAGTCAAGCATAAAAGCAACACACATATAAACATCCCCCCAATCAAAACAAGGGCTGAGCATGACATGTGCCCCCAAAATGCTTGACTGCCAACAGAGCTGCATTTTCATCAGGCTCCTACTTATTTCCTCTCCATTTCCTTCCTCACTCTGCTATTTGTTCATGGCCTGGCCTTATATTTTGTTCATAATGCAGTGATGCTCAGCCTTTAAAACCCAACTGTCCTATTACTGAAATGTAATACTCTCCTCCAGAATAATTCACACCTCTCCTTCCAGTTTTACTATTTCCTTACATAATACATCATTAAAAACTAAGTGTCATAAAGTTGTTTGGGTTCTTTTATGCAGAACAAAGGTGGTCAGAGAATATTAGACAGTAAGAAATGCAGCCATCATCCTCCTCCCTGTTCCACATGCACAATCTTCCTTTTAACGTGACTGACATACAATGGGCTCAAGGCAACACAACTTTTGTGTACAGCTAATACAGATGGGAAGAAATGAGCAGGCTTTTGGGTTCTGCATGCCTTCACCAGACATTTAAGCTGAGTATCATCAGGCTCTATGGCTCTTAATAAAGGACAATGAAGTTATCAATTGAGGGTAATTAAGACATCAATTTAAAAAATCTAAAAAAAGCGTTGCAAAACTGAATGAGGGAGGATTAGTGTGAACAGAAAAGAAAGGGAGAAAATGTGAGATCAATAAGCCTGTGAAGGACAATGCCATAACACAACAGCTGATGAATAGCAGAAGCCTCTGGGACCAGTGATACCACAGGAGTCACTGCCTTTCCCTGCTATCAGTGACAACCTCGGTGTGATGTGTGAGGTGACTTGTGGCACGCTGGGTAGGAGAGTTACAAATTGAATAAGAAGTTCCTAAAGGCTCACAGCCTTTTTTTCAAGTGTGCCCAGTGAAGCTGATGAAGGTGCTCAGATGCAGTCAGTGCAGCAGAACCAAATCAGCCCAACACAGTCAAGGCATAGAAAACAACATTTTAGACTTCTCACATAAAGCAATGTTTTTGTTCCCCAAGAAAACCTTCCAATGGGTCTTATTAAGGACTTGAAATAAGGGAAGGATTTTTTTTTTTCACTTTGCAAATACAAGTCCACTGAAGCTGAGGAAGAAACCAATCACAAGCTTGACTGCATGTGTTTCAGCACAGATGATCTTTCACACTACATTTACACCACTGCTGTCCCCACAGGGACACCACTGCTGCCTGACTGCCTACCTTCCCTCCACACCTCCAGGAGTCAATGAATCATTCACACGGTGAGATTTTCTGGAAAAGTTAAGTAAGAAATTCTTCAGGGTAGAAGGAATAAGTTGTTACAATAACAAGTAATTTACTATCTCAATGCTATGCATACTGTATCATCTTATTTGTATTTCGCAGTTAATCTCCCAGCTCACAAAAGTTTTATCGGATTGGAGGCATGTGCTGTATTCCCCTTTATAAAATTTTACAGTCCCTTGCTATTCTCAGGGCTTGTTTTATAGGCACAATTTGCTGCTTTAATCTCACCCAATTGTCATATTCTAAATCACGGTGTATAAAAATGTCTTAAAAGGAGAGATGCGCTGAAGGGTAGTACTTAATTACACTTACTGCCTGATTTAAATGTTATCTGTGCTTTGCCAAGTGCCAGGCACAGAGTAACCCAGCAGAGCAAATCTGCATAAACCGATACAAGTCATTATTGGGCTTTTAATAGCAACCCTGTTCTCCTGTGCAGCATTCTGATGAAGGTGTGTTCCTCCTCCTCCTATCATATTAGCTCGCAAGAAAATTAAGGAAGGAGGTTGAAGAACTGGTAATTGGGAAGGTCTTTCCAGTCACTCTTTGCTAACTTATTTATTTTTATCTCCTTGCAGAAATCTTTGTCAAGACAATTTTGCTGGTCACCTTCATGAGTCTAATGTGTCCTAATGGAACTGAAAAGCAGAGTGCATAAAGCAAACAGAAAATCCATTTGTTCAATGGTTTCCTATTCCTTTTATAGCACTTCCACTCCAGAAGAGCTTCTCTTTACACTCACTCTCCCCACTTCCTAGGAATCAAACAAACAAAACTGAAAATACCACCAAAATTTCAGGCAATTCATGTTGTGATTTTTGACTTCCTCCTCCCCCACCCAAGTGAGCACAGCAAGGGACTGATTTGCCTCTGCACTAACTACATTAGACATGCAGTTAAATTCTCTGGCTCAGGGGAGCAGAAACACAGCTTACAGTACATCATATCTAAATACTTTCTACTTCATGCTCCAATCCCTGCTCCTACCACACACCAGAGAGCTCAATGCAGGCCCACTTCAGCAAGATCACTCTGAACTTAAGGGAAAGCAGGAGAGTGACCTTTTTTGCCTAGATTCATTGTATTTAATGAACCAGTGGAGGCAGAGTAAGTACTATACCTCTCACTGATCTACCCAGCAGCTTTATTTCTGGCCCATACCACCAGCATAAATTCAATTTCACTATTTATTTTTGTTGTTGTCCCCTTGTTCGTGCTGTGCTCATGGTCCAGCAGTGCCAAAGTCTAGAAGGGACTAAACCACAGCTTTGTGCCAAGTGCCCTGCAAGTCACTGTGAAAGGACATCACTGAGCCAATCCCAAACACTCAGCAGCTTTCTATTTAAATGGCATTTCCAACTCTGCACACATTTCACACCATGCCAGAGCAGTCACAGTTATGCACAGCTACTCCTTGCCCATCTATGTAGCCTGGTTCCAATCATGAGATGTCAGCATTGTTTCATGCAAGATAAACTCCAACACTGTCCCTTAGGAGCCCATGAAATACGTATGTGCCACTGCCACCAGGCACAACTGTGCCACCACTGCCTTTATTTCAGCCTTGGCAAACAAGCAGCTGGCAGGGGCAAGAGACAGAGGGGGAAGAAACCCAATTCAGAATGATTATATATTTTATCCTCTGATTTTAAGCATCTTTTCTAAACCCAAGTGGTGTGAAATACAAAGAGCCCTCAGCTTCACAGAGGGCTGAAGCCACAGAATGTCTGGCATGGCAGAAGCTCAGTCATGAGAGGAGATGGGCAAGAGGTGGGCACAGAGCAGCTTTCCCAGCCCAAGGTCAGCCCAGACCTAGCAAGAGCCAGGCAGGATGACTGTGCTCTCCAAAGCCCAGCCCGTGGATCCCTGGCAATGTGCCTTCCCTTGGGCAGAACAAGAGGAAGGATATGAGGTGGCCAAAATGCCATGGCATTGGGAAAATGCTGCTCCCAAGAACCTCATCCAGCTCATTTTCTCTTAAAATGAAAAGCAGTATTTTCCAGACCACTGGCATCTGAAGCCAAGTGAAGAACTTCACATTTCTCTCAGGGGATCCCACTGCACTTCAGCGGTGATTTCAACAAAAACCTTGATGACAAAAGTATGCAGTCCTCTGCAAGTAATTCAGAGAGTTAAAGATCAGACACAACTCCAAAGGACCTGAGATAGTTATAAAACAGTTATATTAGCAGAAATGAGTTGCTGATTTCAGTATTTTTCACTATTAAACCACATTCCTCCATGGAAAAAGCTCATTTGAGTAGCCACAACTTCTCTGATGGTAGATTTACCTTCCAGAAACAGCCACTCCTTCACAAGGAGAAGCACACTGGAGAAATGATGTAGCAAATGCACACCAGCAAATGATGTAGATATTTCATGGAGGTTACATCACCCTCACAAGAGGACTGGCTCCTCTGGTGGGTCCCCTTCCAACACCCATACCAACTTTGGGAACTTTGGGACTTCTTCCCATCTCCTGTGAACTCAGTATTTTTTTTTTTCCTTTTTTTCCTTTTTTTTTTTTTTTAAGTAATAACATTACAGGATTAATTACTCAGCAAGGTCTCTATAAATGCATCTACCTTTGAAACCTCTACAAAAGCACGATTGAAAATCCAGGGATAAACAAATACAAACTCCTTTTAATTAAGCACCGTGCCTCTCTGTGGGGGGTGACAGAGTGAGCAGATGCAGGGGGATTGCCAATTAAGATACAACTTCTTTGATGGGAAGGGTACAGCCACACACAAGAGGAAAAAGGAAAGGAACTTGCCATCCAAGTCATTTTAATTGGCTGCTCAGAGAGATTATGCATTCCCCACATTCGATGCTGCCAAAAAAGTATTACTGATCTAAACTACTAAAGAGCCATCAAAACATGTCCTAAGCTGCTTGTGCCATGTTATTACTAAAGCTACCTGTGCACCTCACTCAGCCTGCTTGAGAGGGCTGGAACACAGGGAGATAATTCTCAGGGTTAATTAGACAAAGGAACAGACAAAGGAACTCTTGGATTTAATTTTCTGTTATTGATCATTATTATTCACTAAACACCAGGCATGCTTAGCAAAAACTTCTTGAAAGGAATGCACAGTTGTTTCTAGCCTAAATCAGTTAAAATTAAAACCCATGCAAATAGCTAAAATAAACTCCTGAAAATTGCATGAGCCAGGATGCAAAAGGAAAGTGAACCAGAGGATGGACTGGTCATCTTCTGCATAATTTTCATTGATTTGATGCTCCAGTATTTTTGGTGTGCTGACTTTTCTGTGATCCTAATGACATTGCTGTTATTCTCTCAGCTTGCTACAAAACTGCATTTTAACTTTCGCTTCTGTTTTTATCTGGCTTCAACAGAAACGCACATAAGCTTTCACATGGCTTGTTCCACACCTTTGTGCCCCTTGGAGAGGAAAAAAAAAAAGCAGGAAACTGAGAAATGGCTTGCTCAGTTTGCAGCCTGCTCAGGAATCTTGATTTTGCCTCCTTACACACTTGTGTCCCTGCAGAGGACAGAGCCCTGTGCAGGGGGAAATTTGGGCACAGGAACCCAGAGCTGCTTTATCTGAGCCTCCTTCCCCTGAACATGACGGCTCTGTCATCCAGGCCGATGGAAACACAAAAGAAGATTGGGATTTCACTATCTCAACTCAAAATAAATGAGTGTGACAGAAAAGGAACTCTTGTCTTTGCAAAGAGAAGAACAGCTCAGCTGCTACTGAGAATGGGATAATCAGAAATGTGTTCCTGCCCAGGCTGCAGAGGTAGGCTGGGGCAGAGGAGCTACTCCCTTCTGGGTCTTTCCAGCTGGCAAGCCAGAAACAACAGCATTACTAAATCTCAATTATAAACAGCAAAAGCAATCCTGGCTTTTGTGGAAGGACAAAAAAAGCCAAAAAAAAAAAAAAAAAAAAACACAAAAAAACCCCCACACAAAAACATAATCTTTCTTCTCTCTAGGAAGTGTCTCAATGCCACCAGCAAGACAAAGACAAAAAGTAAGAGGAAGCTCCTGTGATAGGGATCCATCCTTCCTCCTTTCAGCTGCTTTCCCCGTGGCAAGTTCTCTGTTTTGGGATTTCTTGCAATCACTGACCCCACTGCACTGGGGACTTCCCTTCAATGCACAATCAACACTGATGTCCACTGACCCCAACCCCTCTCAGACCATAACACTACAGGGAGTTCTGCAGCGTCCCCACACCAAAAGCTTCCCCATCTCTCCCACATTATCCACACACACCACTAGTGCAGAGTGCTGGCACAATGCTTATAAAAATACACTGAGGCTGCAGCAGCTTAATAGTACCACCATACTTGGTTATTAATCAGAATGAAATGCCTCAGAATGAAATGCCTGAGAATAAAGGAAGTAAGGATATTTAATTTATGAGTGAAAAGGTGAAGGAACCTAATTACAGCTAGGTAATTCCTGCACATGGGAAGTTCATCTCCTGTGACAGGGCTCCCTCATCTAGCAGAGTTTCAGTGTCTGAAAAAGCAAAGCCAGACCTACCAAGGCTCAAAATGGAGACAAAATGCAATTTTTCAAGAGAGAAAAGTGCTCCCAATCTCAGTTTCCTTAGGTATATTTTCCATCACTTGAATCCACTATCCATATCCATTATCACTTACTAGATAATTTTCAAAAAGAAAAAAATAAAAACAAGAGGAAGGAATCAGGAAACAGCAAAAGGCAAGCAGAGAGGAGAGGTGGAGAACCAATTCAATCTAGGCAGCTAATTTAAACATTAAGTCAAGAAACTCAATTCCTCACATAGTCAAGAGGAGAGAATCAGGCTCTAAATTCAGAGCTTTGAATCACCCTGTGGCAGCTCTGGTGACTGTGTGTGGCCTTGAGGCTCCCAAATTAGATATCCGAACTTGCATGTGTCTACAGCTATTGGCCACGCTGCTTTCAGTAAATGCTAGAGGGATTTGGACACCTAATACTGCTTTCAATTCTTGCTTAATTGTAGTGACAACAATCTCAAGAGTTTTGTCTCATTTTTGGTGTGTTACAAAAGTACACAACACCCTGAACCATCCACAAGCATAAATTACACATTTACTACCTGCAGCACACTATAGTCATATACTTCATCTTTCAGCCTCTAAAAATAATACAAAGATACATATTTGCTATAAACATGAACAAAGCAAACTTCATGCTGACAGGATGCATACAAGCAAAACCAGAGAGCTTGTTTTCAGGAGAACATCAATACAAATCACATTGTAAAACCAGTCATCAATCAGATTTTGTAATTCCTTGGCATGCCTATCCTTTGCAACAACTCTTATATTACTGCACAATTAAAAAGAAAGCAAATATCAAATTCTCACCTCTCCCCAACTAACAACCACTCTCAGTTTCTTGAGAAACAGTAATAAAGTTTTGAACTTGCACATAACTCTCACTGAACTTTCATCTGGTGCAGTATATTGTCACAAGGCAGAAAATGCAGGTTGGGCTCACATTATCTGTAATGAGACAGACACTCCTTCATTTTAACAAGGTACCACTGCCAATATCAGCCCTGCTGTGTAAAAAACCTGAGGCAACGATTTTTTATTTATACAAGAGCACTGAAACCCAGTGAGATCAGATGTGATCGAAGGCACCTTCCAGCACCTGGCACACAGTGAATATTCATGCAGCACCTTTAAAAAGCAGCTTACATCCCATACACATGCCAAGGCAGATGCCAGGGCACTGCCCAGCCCTGCCAGCAACTGGAACAAGAAACTGCTCACACCCATGTGGCCATCAGCCCTACACACAAAGTGGGAAATCAAGGCATTGCAATGATCAAAATTAGTTAGTGGTTTCTCCCCAGTGAAGCATTTTAATTTTTCTGTAAGACATCACAAGTCTGAGGAAGGAAAGCTGGAGGGTTTATTGACACACAGGTGCCAACCCTTCCAAGTCACTGCAGCACCAGCAGGGCTCGAGCACCATGAGCTGTGTGCACAAGTAACCCTGCTAACCAAAGTGGGCTCTCTCCATCTCCAGGAGTGAAGCAGCAGGAGTTTCCTCTCAGCTCCCATGCAGCTCCAGACCTTCTCTGAAGCAGGTGAGCTGTCTTCTCCTGTTCCTCTGAAATGTGCTTCTAACTCACCTCACTCAAGAATGAGTCACACTTCAGGCCTTATTTCTACCTGCCCCGTGGTATTTTCACTCTTTGTGCAAAGGGACAATTAAACCAGGGATCACATGTATGGGGGATCATAAATTACAGCACTGGGACAAGTTAGCTCTGAAATTAAATGGAGCAGACCAACACTGGCTGGAGGCAAAAATAGTGTACTGACAATTGCAGGTTCATCTGTAACCTGAGCTCAGCTGAGCTTCTTGTGATCCACAGTTGCCTCTGTTGGCTTTCTTTCCATCTCTCTGTCTTTGGGAGCCCTCTTAAAACAAACCCATGACTCCTCTAAGGTGCTGAGAGAAAACAGAAAGAAAACACAATTTTTCTCAAGCAAGGTTGTAGAAGCAGTGCGTGGAGGAAAAAATTAAGATCTTCAGCTGGCACCAGATTAAAGCCTATGTGATTGGAAAGATGCCCCATGGAGCAGCCACCCATTTGGAATAAACCCAGGCTTGAATTCAGGTGCTGCAGGACACAAGCAGCAATGTCACTGGGCTGCCTGAGCTGCACCAGCAGTGACCGGGCACAGCAAGGTGGACAAAGCCACCCCCCCTTAGTTTTGGGGACACAGCACAAGGGCAGAATGCAGTCTGCACTGGGAAATGACTCCTGCCACCAAGAGTCAAAGAACACGAGGAGCTACTGTCACACTCAGGGCTCTGCCTTCTCAGGACCAAATGGCTGGAACTGTGGAAATTTTATTCCTTTTGGGTGCCACAACCCTAAAATGGCTCAGGACTGAGAACCCAGCTGCTCCATGAATGACAAAAGCTTTTCACTTTTAACTGCAAGTGAAGCACAGCAAATCCCAGACAGAATGGAAGGCAGAACAACAAAATTAAGTGGAAACATCATTGAATTTTATGTCCAGATCCTCCACTGACTGGCTGTTTCAATTTTATCACAAGATTTTGAGGCTATTACAGGAGCCTCACGAACAGGTAGCCCAGGTTTTTTCTTTAAGAGGCAGTACATTCATCTACAACAAATGGCCATTTTAAGTGCAAGGTCACTATGGAGGACCAGAGAGAACATTCTTGATGAGACAAAATTTGGAGACTGTGCTGATCTACACCTGACAGTCCTGTAACCCATGGATTCCTCCAACCTTTGGTGAAGATGAAGACAGTTTAGTGAGTAAATGCTTTCTCCTGCCACAGTGGAGAGGGCTGGCAGCTCCCTTAGCCCTGGCACAGGGTCACAGGTACCCACCACAACCTGGTGCTTCAGGAGAGACCCACAGTGCAAAACAAAAGTACAAAACAAAATAAATCCTGGAATGCCAGCCAGCCCTTCTTGAGGTGGCTGTTTACAACGGCTGCAGCTTTCCCCTATGTCTTTTCATTACAAGACTTCATATATATATTGCAGATTCTCCTGCTGAGAATATAGATAAGCTTCTAGCATTAAATTTTCTATAAAACAGAGTCCCAATCCAAGGCTAGTGACAAATGCTGGCGTCAGAAGCCTGCAGTAATGGCATTCTGTTAGGGTTTTGTAGAGCAATGAACAGAGAGTAAAACAAAAGTATCTTCCCAACTTGTAAATTTATTTTTGGAACCTTTAAAATGTGAAATTAAAGCTCCTTTTGTGGGCACACAGCCCTGTGTCTTGATAATTGTATATACAAGAAAGGCTTAAAACTGTAATACAACATTTGGTTTCAGTCCACATTAGTTCTAGTGTTTGATTTATGCCTTGCAATAAATAGATTAAAGCTTATTACCATTGATAAAGTCGATCTTGTAAACCCCAGGGCGCCGCTTTGAAAATTTCCATGGTGAAATGTGGCAGTGTCACACAGTGTAACATGATAACACTGTGGGGATGTGGCAGTGATGCCCATGCCTTGTTTCCATGATTTCTGATCCTAACCCCACAACTCTTAACAAAGCTGTAACCTTACAGTTCTGAGAAGGACAAAACCTCACAAAAAATATAATACTCACAAAATCTCACACAGAAAACATACTCCATCTTCCCACAGTAGAACATTTCATTAAAAAGCCAAATGTTCAAAGATACAAACCACTGAGTTTAACTTCAATACAAGAAGAGTTGATAGAAAATATAATAAGGAATTGAACAAGTAGGTGCACGATATACGTGGAAAGAGCCAAATATTTGGAGAGAGCAGTCAAGCACAACAATCTGTTACAATTCCCTGAAGGAGTTAACAAGGGACATGGTCTGCAGGGACATGCAGGTGGCTCATGCAGTACACAGAGCTTTTCCCAAATCCTTCAGCAAACAGTCTCAAGGAATGTCAAGAAAAGCCTTTAAAAAGATAGGCTGTAGTGGAAGAGAAAACAAGAGCATCTTAGGGATCATCAACTGGAAGGGGAAAAAAAAAGGAAAATAATACATCATTTGGAAATAAGGAAGTAACACATCACCTCAGCATCTCTGCTAAGACCTGTACTGGTTCAAATACCTGCTACTGGTCTGAGAAAGGGACAGGGAGGCAATGAAATGCCAAGCTATGCTGAAAAGACAGAACAATTAGGAGCAGGTAAAATTACAACCGACGTGAAAGCTGCAGAGGAGTCTCAAGACACTGCGATTGGACGGCAAAATGACAGCATAAATTAAATGTTAACAAATGCAAAATATTGCACTGAAATAAAGGAGTATTACTGTCCACATAGACTGACAGACTCTGAATTAGCTGTTCTAATGCAGAAAAGAGATGTAGTCACTACAGACAACTTTCTGGAAACATCAGCTCAGCAGCAACTCAAAAATAATAAGCAAATAATTTTGGAACTTCTAGAGAAAGGTATCAAGGCTGAAATACAAAATACCATGTCAAAAACTCATGATTTATCTGCATTTTAAAAACTCATCTATTTCTGCTTATGACATCTTTAAAAGAAAACATATGAAGACATCATATGATGTGATGGATCAGAAGACCAAAATTATTTCTGAACAGTGAAAATCTTCACTTTGCTAAGAATGCATCAGAAATAGGAGAACATTGGGACTCTACAGCCTGAAGAAGAGCCAACCCACCCGGGTGTGATCCATACCACACACAGGATTCTAGGCTACATGAACCTTTTGTCTGACCACCTGCATTGCTCTTATTTTCCTGTGAGGCAGAACACACAGAGAGCACAATTTCTACTTCCCAGTGAAGTGTTAGCAGGATGAGCCAGGGCATGTTTAGATAAATTGTATTAATTGGGCTGTGATCTGCAAGAGACTTCTCTCATTTCCACCTGCCCTGGAAGCAAAGATACTTAATAAGACGTTGACCATTCAGCTCACAATGTGCTATAAAATTTTACCTTTGGTCTTATTAGAGTAACAAATGGGAAATATCATACAAGGCTTGAAATTATGGAGTAGATTAGACTCAAATTGCTTCATAAGTTAGAGAAGAAAAAACACCCTCCAGAGCAATCTCTTATCCCAAAAAGGGCAGGCTGAAGCTAGCTGAACACTGTATTTTCTACTTCCATATGAAAAGCTGCACATTCTGGCTTTTGCCTTCACAAGCTGAGGCAAAAAACAACTTTTGTGTATAAAGAGTATACATAAGGACAGCACTGAACACCTAAAATACCAGATAATAGGCTCAGGTTGGGTTGGAGCACCCCAGGTCCATTAGACAATTTATGGTGTTGTAACCCAAAGATTCAGGTCCAAACTAGATGAAAAGCCAAATTCAAGCAGATCAGAAGCTTCCCATAAATGAAGGAAAAAAAAAAATGAAGTGCCAGAAAAGAAGTATTTTGATCCCTGTAAGAACCTTCTTGCTTAGCACATGAAGACCAAGGGGTTTTGTGCCATTAATGATAAAACTGCCTTTTCCCACATGAAAATCAAATCTTATTTTCCTGAACAAACAATAGGCAAGGATGGAGCCAGCCACGTGAGGCAGCTGCTCTGTTACATCAGAAACACATTCATATCTTGACCTTATCCCTAAAAACATAATTTCCATCCCCACCATAACTTTTCACATAATGTTCATGAGTAACAATCAACTGCCCAGGATGTAAAATTTGCATAAATCATTTTTACTTAGTTCTTCAATCTCCCCATAGAGAGGAAAAGGCATTAAGATCTATAAGTCAAACATACAATAGAATGACAAAAATCCTGGCTTGCTGGACATTCTGATGCTGAGAAAATTCCTACATAGAAACTACTAATTCACAAAATCATCTAAGAAACAATTCTGCTGTTTGCAAAGCGTCCATGCTTTGTACTATTTTTCACAAGATTCAGCTATTCCCACAAACATCAGTTGAGCCTCACAGGCACTATCCCCCTCCAACCTTTCAGTGAAGGCAGTTCATAACAGGGCTGATGAAAAGAAGAACAATGGAGACATTTAAGTGCACCATTTTTCAATATCTGACTCAATGATAATAACTATAATGTCCTCCATGCCAGTAATAAGACAACTGTTAAACATGATACTTAAAGTCATTCACCTCTGACTTCACAAAGCTCTTCCAGGAAATACCTGTTTCCAGGAAACTTCATTACTGTTACACTCAGGAATCAGTGTGCAGGTGCTTTTTCCCTAAACCAATAAAATACCCACCCTCAAGATTACTTTCAAATAGAGAAATTAAACATGCAATGGTGTATAACACCAGCCTGCATAAGGGCTACATCTGCCAGATCCCCCAGCCTGGGCAGTGGAATTTAAAAGTACCTGTTGTTCAGGAGAAGCCAGACAGAAAGAAGGGGAACAAAGGAAAGAGGAAAAAAATAGAAAAATATCTAACAGATTTAGTTTTCAGACAATTCAACCAGCACTTCAAATCTTTTATTCACTACTTCAAAAACCATCATCTGTAGGTAATTAATTACTGCATGCCTGACTTCACTCTCAGTATTTTCACTGACACCAGTGGCAGTAGGATTGGCCTATTCCCTGTTAGCTAACTCAAACCAGTAACTGGCTCTTGAATATCTTGTTCAGATCTATCTTCTTTTAAGTATCCATTTCTGGCAGAGCATAAAATAATCAACCTATCAAAGCACTGCAGTTTCATCATTACCCCCCCAAATTAATCCTGCTTCAGTACACGCAAGGCAAGCCTTTTGCAGCACACTGGTAAGCAGGAACAGATAAAAGTGGATTTCCCAGTGCCCACACTGAAACAGTAATACAGCTAATGATTTCCTGCAAACCACTAGTGCAAGCTCTGTGGAAAAAAAACCTGCAAAATAATTCACCTTTTCAGGGCAACATGTAAGCAGAAAACTGAGCTGTACCCTGTGAGGGCTATGATTCTTCTGTAGTGCAGTCAGGTTAAGTAAATTAAATGCTTGATTTAAAGAATATTTTGGCTTCACTTCTTCAAGAAGTCATATATACTTAAAAATAAAATTTTGAAGTTGCAGTATCTGTGAACTTCACAAGGTAAAACCGCTAAAATTCAGGGTTACTGTTTTACCTGAGCATGACAATAACAACAGTGAATTTCATCCTCCTTCAGACAGATAGTACAAGGCAGAAAATCCACTTACATCACATTTATAACCATAAAATAAGTTGCAAGAGGAGCGAGACTGCCCACGCCGCCGCCCAAAAAACGTTTATGGTTTCTGCATAAAGGATTTTATACTTCAAATATAAACAGAGACATTGGCAGGTTATTTTGTACATCATGGAAAGGCTCTCAAACCCCAACCCATGGCTATGCATTCTGTACCTGAACAACTCTCCCTTCAGCTGAAGCTTCACTGCCCACCTCCACTATCAGATGTCACACTTGCAAAAGCCTAAAAGTCAGAATAAAAACTGAGGTGCTGCTGCAATGCACAGTTTTGAAAGACTTCAGAAACTTACTGGAGCAAGACAAACTGCACAAGATCCTTCCCCAGGAAGCCAGGCCAGCAGTAGCCCAGCAGCTCCCAGTTAATTAGCTGTTTGCTATGGAGAGAAGGGGCTGGAGGAGGTGCCCAGTGCTGCATCCTCATTTGTGCTTCCCTCTGATCCCTGCTGCAGCAACTCAGTCCCGAGTGCAGAAGAGCTCATTACCCAGCAGAGACAAACTCTCCTGTGGAGAGAGGTGTTTCTTGGGCTGTTAAACAGCATCAGCTCCACCTGGTCACCCTCTGCCTGCCCTGAGCAGAGCCCATGCAGGCAGGGCTGGGATCAGGGATGGAACACAGACCTTTCTTCAAAACTGGTGTGGAGGGAAGGGAAGAACACGGAGAGTAAACCCAGAGCTGGCCTTGGTTGGATTTCCAGTGCAGAGGATGGAAAAGCCTTCATCAGTTGCTTCTCCCTGGGCGACCAGCACCTCTCAACAGTGCTCCTTCTGCTTTCCTAACAGCACATTCCACATCTGCCTGCTAGGCACATTTCCCTGTCTAAAGAGAGTTAAGACCCTTATCCTCACCCCCTGTGGGCTCCTGGCTCATGCTTTAAGAGAACACATTAATTTAGGAAGTGCCCAGGGCAGTCAGGTCATGCCCTTTGATTGCACAGGGGAAAGTTTGGAGGCTGGTCCTGCCTCTACCAGGGCCCACAGCTTCATCTGCTCCAGCTCCTCAAGCCCTCAGTAAATGGCACCTCATTAATTTCAGCACTGCAGGAGCACTAACACTCTCTGCTCTGCAGAGCACAGCCCCAAAGCTGACCACATCACCCTCAACAGGGAACGAGCCAGGTCTCCACAACACTGATTTGTTCAATCAAATTGCAGGAACTTCCCATTGGTTTTGTTCCATTTCATGTTTAGCATCCTGCTTTTATCTGGCAGCTGTTTTCTTATCACATTAAACCGACATCTCTGACAAAAAAACAAATGTCTAATTCTCCTGGATCTCCTCACAATATGCTGCAGGGGAGCAAATCTCTGCTGAGCAATGCTGTCGATTAGCCTGAGGACAGGTTTTGTTCTTTAAACAAGTATCTTTGCCATCCACAAAAAAACCAAACAAACAAAAAACCCAAACAAACATACAAAACCTCAAACACACATACAAAACTCAAACATACATAACCCCAAACAAACATACAAAAACCCCAAACAAACACACAAAAACCCCCAAATTAAACTCGACAACTTTGTCATAATCTCACAATTTTCTCTTCAAACTTCATCCCCCCCAAAAAATAGCAGGCCAGCCCTCCAGCCAGTGGCAGCACTGGCACAGTGCCTGGGAAAGTAATGGAGCTGCACTGATTCATGACAGCTAAAAATCTGACCTGGAGATGAGTCATGGGCTTTACTGGCTGCTTGAATTGCAACTAATTCAAAGGGTTTGGTTTTGGTTTGTTTTGTTTATCTCTGGATGTGTTGTAAAGCTTCAGTCACTAAAGGTCAATTCCAACATTTCTTCGTAAGTATTTAGGAAAGCTCCTGAATATTTAGGAAGTGCTCGGATGGATGATATTTTTTTTCAAGCATGCTGCTTCTTGGATTTGGACTCATCTTTTCTATCACAGTCACCCACTCTGCCATCTGAAACAGTCCATTAACCCACACGTTGAGGCAGCTACTTTTGATTAAGAGGTGAAAAATCACAGCTTAGCTCCGAGCTTCAAAACAAGAAGAGAAGAGGGGAAAAAAAAATCAAGCAGGGAGGGAGGATTTGGGACTCTTCTCCCTGCTGTCTGCCAGAGAAATGTGGCTCTGGCTGTTTCTGGGTGCCTTCAGCATTATGGTCTCTTCTCCCTCTGCTGAGCAATCCAAGCACTACAGAGAGTGACAGAGCTGCCTGCAGCAAGAGGTTCTTCAGTCGTGTCAGGATTACACAGGAACAAACTTTATTTCTCAGGCTCACAGAAGGAAAAAAGAGCAAGAAAATGGGCAGAGAGATGTGCTCAGCCTCCTGCTCCCTCCTTGCCCACAGAGATGTGAACTGAGCCAGGCTGGTGAAAGCTTCTGCTGATGGGCAGAAACCAGAACCTCAGCTGGTGACCCACCAGGGAAGCCCCTGGAGAAGGCAGGAAGCTTTTAATTAAATCATTTCCCCTTGCTGCTACACTGCCAAAGAAGAAATGAGACTGCCTAACTGCTCACATGGCTTCCATGCAAGGAGCAGGTGAGGCCACTACAGCAGCATTTCATCTCCTGGGGAGGTCACAGCAAATCTTGGCTCATGCCAACAGCGGGCAGCACATCCCTGGATGTGGTCCCAGCACTGCTCTTCTGCACTCCTGGTAATTCTCCAGCACCCAACCTGACAAACCCTATGGCACCAAGAGGGGAAATAATAGGTGTATTACTATAACCCAACACTACTAAGCTTACCACTCTGCAATGCATTAGATTCATGAAGTTTTCTGTGCAGCACCACAATCTTAAAAGTATCATTAATTCAAAATATAAAAATAAGAGAGCTCCAACATCCATATCAGATTCTAGCGTTAAACTGAGTGGCAAACCTGAGATTTTACACAAAGTTTTCACCTCCATGAGGAACCACCATCCTTCCTTGCTAAGCAGAAAAACAGATAATCACCCTAGGGCTCCATCTTTAGTGAAAAATAAAATCCCCTATTTCTCAAAGACAAAAAAAGAAAAACAACCCAATACCAAATCCCTGTTCACTAGCTCTATCCAAATTCACAGCAGCTAAAAATATGTCAGAAATCAAGGTGCAAGTGAAGAAAAGAAAAACAGAAAAGGCTTAACACCAGGATGGCAAGATTTCAAGGGTGACCCATTGCCTGGTAATGTCAATGGGATCCTTTTGAACTGTTTCCAAACAAGTCAGATACAGCTCACCTGAGGTGACTTGTTATGAGAGCAGCTGAAGGAGGGAGAGAGGAAGAAGGCAAAGAATTCACAGGGAAAACACACAGGTACAGGAGTCACAGCAGCCCTTGATCAGGGGTGGGGGAGAGCATACTTTTGCTTCTTTTAAACATTTCCCCCTAAAAAGAAAAACACAGCAGCCTTCCCACAGGATCCATCTTAAACCCAGGCAGGGGGAGAATGTAAAGAGTAGCTAAAACCTTAGAGTTTTCAAGGTTATCTAAGAAGACATTGCGAAGTTCTTTATGGTGTTGAGTAACCTACTGCCCCCAAAAAGTTAGTATGTCTTCAAACTACTCCAGGCATATTCACCAGAAATCTGTTACTAAAATCAATGAGAGACAAGCTGTTAGCTGTACATTGTGCTGGAAAAGCTGCAGATGAAATGCAGAAAGCTCCTATGCTTTCAGTCCACATCCAACAAATACAAACATTTTCAGTTACCTCATAAATCAGAATTTGTCAATAAGCTGCACCTAAAGTGCTATCTTGCCCAAACCTCTGGAAAAGCATCGAGGTAGCTGTTAATATTTATTTTTTTTACAATCACTCAGGAAACATTTCACAGGTGGAAAGAACCATGGGCTGGTGCAAAATCCTCTGGGACTGTTGTAAGGCCAACAGGATTGAGGGATCTGGTGGTGGCCAGAGACAAATGGGCTCAGAGAATGACAATGTGTGTGAGCTTTCACACTGAGACACTTTCCACTCCAAGCACACCTAAGGGACTTGATGTAAACTGGTAAGAGAGCCTGGGACTCACACAAATGAAATAAAAGCAGGAGCAGACAATGAAGAAAGTTAATTTTTCACCCAGAGAACTGCAGTGTTAGAAGATTGCCCTGGAGGATTTAATCAATGAAAGTGAATCTTGTATATTTTTCTCCAGTATTCCCAAAATAAGTCAATAAGATGCCAGAACTCTCTCAGTATAGAGCGACTATTTTCCAGTAAGCTTGAGTTAAAGTCTTTATCAAAAGAACTAAAGAAATGCATTATGATTTCAGAGAAGAATAGTAAGCAAAGAAACAGAAACAGCAGGATATCCTTACAAGGCACAATAGGTTTTGAGAAAAAATATTTTTACTTCTTTTATTTCTAAGGACGATTAGAATAAAATAAAATAAAAACTACTCTAAACCAGACACTGCTGGTGCACAAAAACACCTGCAGCTACCCTGGCCTCTAAGAATAACAAAACATCTGAGAAATGCACACTACCAGCAGGCACTACCTAAAGGCATTTCCAGATCCAGAACGTCCTCTCCCATGAGGGAAACACACAATTGTCCATCTGCTACCTCACAAAACCTCCCCAAACATCAAAGCAACTCCTGCTAATAACCCATCACCCAAAGGTCTGTGCAGGACTGCTGGGTCCATACACACCATCCAAAATAAACAGCAGCAGACCACATTACATAACACAACACACTTCTGTGTAACTATAAACCTGAATAAATGCCCCTGCCTGTGAAGGGCTGCACACCAGTTCTCTCTCTTGGCCGAATGACCTGTAGGCAGGAAGCTTTCTCAAGTCCTAAATCAATTTACAATCCCACCTTCAGCTGGAGCCTGGATAATCTGTTTCTCTGAACCTTAAAGAAAAAACAAACAAACAAAATAAAAAAAAAAAAAAGAGAGAAAAACACCACAAACAAAAAACCCACCTCCACAATTTCCCCTTTGCAATACTCAGTTTACATGCACAAACCAGAAGAGCTGTCACTTTTTCAGTTTTAAAAGCTTTCAGCAAAATTAGCTATTCCAAGCTACCTACAAAGCAAAGAGGTGCAACTGAAAAACATCAGGGGCGTACTATCCACGACTCTTCAAAGTGTTGGAAGTTTCCAGAAGGCACAACAAGGATACAGTCAACATCCACAGTGCATTCCAACACAAGGATTTCAAGGACTTCAAGGGGCAAAGACAAAGGTAATTTTTCTGTGGCAAGAAGATTATTGCAACAGTTGTGCCTACGCTAATCAAAGGGTTTGGAAGCAAGGCTCACCCTCTGTATTGCTGAGAGGTGATGCTCTGAAAACAGCTTTTACTACGAGGAATCTTGTTTCAAAATAATGACCCTTATTTTTCCATTTATCAGTATAATTTCTTCCTCAAACTGGCATTCAAAAATATAGCCTTTCCTTGGGGGAGGAACAAAACAAAAACATAGCTTGAAATACAGGAGTGGATTCTCAACAGAAATACATCAACACGAGGAGTCAATAAAATTATGTTAATTCATGCCAAATGAAACCTAACCAAGATTTCTCTCCTTCGAGATGAGGCTGGGACGATTACAGTCATTTACAGCAGATGCTAATCCTCATCACACGGGGCACGGGAGCTCGTTCCCATGCCTAAGGAATGTCACCCAGCAAACACATCTGTTAGCAGGAGGAGGACTCAGTTCAGCACACTGATGTAGCAACGTCACTGGCTGACCTATTCTGCCCAGCACACAATGGAGAGTTGTTCATTTTTCTTTTCAATGAAACGCTATGCAAGTGTTGATTTAATGGCTCATTCATCAACTCCTCTGAATATTAAGCAATTCATTTTGACTTAATTTGAGCAATTCAATTGCACCCATCCTTTCTCCCCTTGAAAAATGTGAATTACTGCCCAGGGAGAAGCCGTTTTAAAAGTTGACTTAACAGGAAGCACTTAGCTCCATAGTCTTATACCCTTTCATAGTCTGATATATATTTATAGCAGACTTATTTCTTTTCCTATTACATATTATACATGAAATTCACAAACGCTAAAGCACAGACACTTCAACAAACATTCTTAATACCGCAGTCCAAAAGGCATCTTCTACATCAGCTACTCCTTAAGACCACCAGAAAGCAAAGTGCATCACCAACAACCGTGAGAAATTCTCCAAAATCCGGCGAAACGAGCCTCTCATTGAATACCCCTTACTTTTCTTTCAAAGTTTGCATTACCGGATACATTTTCCCAACGGGGGCAACACACTGATCCGTGCGGGAACCACTGGAGCTTCGGTCTCACCTGTGAGCATCACCTCGGAGCCGGCATCCCGCGGGGCTCCCACCGCCGGGTTCCCACCGCAGGGTTCCCACGGCACGGCTCCCACCGCGGGGCTCCCTCCGCCCCGCTCAGCCCCGCGCCTCAGAGGCGGCTGCCGGGACCCGCCCGCGGCTTCGACCCCCGGCAGCGGCTCCGAGACCCGCCCGGGGTGCGGAAACCTCTCCCGGCACCAAAGCAGCCGCGACCCCCGCACCTGTTAGCGCCGCATCCCCCGCGGCTCCCGGCGCTTTTCCCCGATCCAGCCCGATCTGAGCCCGTTTTCTTTCACCTGCTGCTCGCAGGTGCCCAAGGCGCTCTCCGCAGCTCCCCCCACATGCCCGCTGTGAACACTCAGCCCGAGGGGCACTTGCAGAGTCCCTTCCCCAGGGGAGCCTCGCCCCGCTCCGACACCGAGCATCCCCCGCAAAGCTCGGCCGAGCCTTGCAGAGGGCCGGGCAGCGTCCGCCCGCTGCCAAGAGACACTTTTCCCTCCGGGAATGCCAACACGGAGCCACCGCGCTGCGAGGGAGGGATGCGAGGGAGGGAAGCGAGGGAGAGATGAGTGGGAGCGATGTGAGGGAGCGACGTGAGGGAGGGAGGCGCGGGGAAGCCGGGGCGCGGGGAGCACCCCGAGGGCCGCGTCCCCCCGCGAAGGGCAGCGCCGGCCGGAGCCCGAAACTCCGCCAAGTCCGAGCGCGGGCCGGGCCCTCAGCAGCACTCACCGGGCCGGGGGCGGGCTCGGCCCCTCAGGAGATCATGCCGGCGGAGCGCGGGGCCGGCGGCGGAGCGGCTGCTCCGGCAGCGGGGGCGCGGCGCTGCTCGAGCCGCGGCGCAGCAGCCGCGCCGCCCCCGACACGCGGCCGCGGCGCCCCGGCCCGCGGGGGGGCGCGGAGAGGCGGGCCCGGCCCCGCTGCACCGCCCCGGCCCGGCCCGGCCCGGCCGCACCCCCGCCCGCCGCACCCGCGGCACCGCCGCTGCCTCCTCCGGCTCTTCTTTTTATTCCTCCTTTCCCCCTCTCGCCTTTTATTCCTTTTTTCTTTCACCCCGATTTTCTGCTTTTTCTCCCTTTTCACCCCACTGTTCTTCTCTTTCCTCATTTCTCCCCTTCTCGCCATTCCCTCCCATTTTCCCATCGCTCTTTTTCCTGCCCCCTTTCCCTTTTTCCTGCCGCTTTTCCTTTTTTCCTGCCCCTTTTCCTTTTTTCCTGCCCCCTTTCCCTTTTTCAAACACCCGCCCCATTTCCCCCCCTGCTTTTCACAGAATGACGGAGTCGCTCAGGTGTGAAAAGACCTTTACGATCAAGACCATCAATTCCAACCCTACCCCACCGCTAAGCCGTGTCCCAAAGTACCACATCTGCTCATCGCTGAAATACCTGCGGGGATGCTGGCCCCACTATTCCCAGGGCAATCTGTTCCCGTACTTGACAATCCTATCTGTGAAGATTTTATTTCTTATATCCTATCAAACCTGCCCTGTTGGAGGTTGAGGCTGTTTTACTGCTTGTTCTTTGGGAGATGAGGTCAAAGCTCCATCTGGCTCCAGCCTCCTTTCAGGTAGTTGTAGAAATAGACAAGATCTCTTGTCAGCCTCCTTTTCTCCAGGTTATCACCCCCAGCTCCTCATAAAGTTGTGGTCTAAACCCTTCAACAGCTTCACTGCCCTACTATGGATACTGCTTTCTCCATTCCTCCTTTTTTAATTGATTTTTTCCTCCTTCTCCTTTTTTTCCCCCCCATCCCTCTCCCTGCCAAAGCCTTTTAGCAAAGCAGACGGTGCCCAGCAGCCAAGTGGCAGCAGGGGCTCGGCCACCCAGAGTGGTACAAAGGCTCCAGCAGCCGCACAGCTCCTTTTTGCCTTGGAGCTCCATGTGTTGGAGAGGGAATCAGTGCAAATGGGGTTTTTTTGTACTCCAAAAAGTTGGTTGTTTTGCAACCATATGCAAATACTTTGGGTCTAGCAGATGGCAATGAGTGCTTTCCTTCCACGTTTTACTCTGGAGCTCAGTATCAAGGTAGAATTTGCAATAAGCTCAGCAGCTACTGACTAGTGGTTGCTAGGACAGGTTAAACTTATGTTCAAGGAGAGCTTTACATCACATGGCCACTTGCTGCTGTTCCCTTCCCTTTATGGGCCTGGGACCTGCCCTTTCCTTAAAATTCCAATGAAGTGCCAGGTTTGGTTCATCAAAGGTCTGTAAAATCATTTCCCAGCTAAAGAACAGGGGCTCCACCATATAACCCTACACCAGAACCTCGACACATGCACTCCTTCTACCTGTTGTACATTATATACAAAATTCCTGTTGTAAATAATATGAAAAAAAATCTTCATCTTATTTTCAGATTAAAAAAAATACTAAAGAAATCTGACAGACCAAGAGAAAACAAAAGCACGTCAGCAAACTGGCAAGTATCAAGCACTGTAAATTTTATCAAGTTAATCAAGAAACAAATTTGACCTATTGGTCTTCATTTTCTTTTCTGTTATTCTTTTAATTTTAGCACTTCCCATTTTAGTACTTCATAACTGGTGTTGTCTTTTGCTTGCACTGATTTGCAAGTGGATTCAGTTGGCCAGCAATGGCAGGGAATGCTAATTCCATTTAGTTACTGGAAAAAGCAATAAAAAAAATATGTTTCCCTAAGGCCTCAGCCCACAGTGATGAAAAATCCAGACCAACAAACATATTTTTGTTAAAATCAGACTTGTGCATCCTGTCTTTTCCCACAGACAAATAAAAATAGGAAAACAGTCCACTAGGCAAAGTGAAATATAAATGATGGACCCTTCCCAGCTCCAGTAGTTTTATCCCAAATATATCCCCAAGCTGGGGGACAGTGTGTACCCCAGAAGTGGGCAAGCCCTAATCACATTTCAAATGTGCCACACACAGCCATAGCTAAGATTATTTAAAGTTATGGGGTCAGTGACAGCAGCAGCTGCTGCTGCTGACCTCAAGGGAATCACAGTCCTGGGTTAACACAAACTCTTGTCCCCCCATCTCTCACTGGGCCTTACTGGGGTCTGAGTGCTGCAAAGGGTTCCCAGTGCTGGGCTGACCACTGGGCTGCAGGGCCAGAGGGAAATGCAGCACAGGCAAAGATAAAATAACTGCTCCTCTTAGAGATTACTCTACTTATTTTCCCTGCCTTTAGAAAGGAACAGCTGCTACTCAGGTTTGCCAGCACCCAGAACTCAAAAACTGTGAGAGACTCAGAAATAGGATGATTGTCTGTAAAACAGTCTGATGTCGAGGGGAAGGAAAAAAAAAAGAGCCTCTTTTCATTTAGCCTGTGATTGCTAAGTCTGCAGAGATCCTTTTTTTTCAAGCTTTTTCCTTGGTCCTTGAGGAGCAGAGATCCACTCTTTTTTCTTCCCCTCTTTTTTCAAATGAATGCTGGGATTCTAACATAATCAACTAATTCCAGGAGCTGAGGCTTCAAGATAAAAAGAAAAGTGTACCATGTCACAAAGCTCACAATGCAATCTCATTGCATTGGCTTTGGCAGCGGTTCACTTGGCTCTGGAAATAATAAAGTGGGAGACTGAAATGACAAACAAAACAGAGATCCAAACCCAAGAACCACCAGGGAATGCTAAGCAGATGGCCAGCAAAAGACCAGCCCAAGGAAGTGCTCCAGTCTTTGCAGGAGGATTACAGACAGCAGCCACCGTGGTGGCCTCCTTCCGATGAGCCTCCCTGGCATCGTTTGCATCTTGATGTCCTTGTAAAGAATTAAGAGGAATAAACAAGCCAGAAAGACCTCTCAAATGCAAATCATTTGTGCACACTCTCATAGCAAATAGGGACATCCAAGGGCGCTGGAGGAACCATGGAAGGGTCAGAACCAACTCCACATTTCTGTGGCATTTTGGGCCCACCTTGCTTGAATTGTTTATTGAGGTATCACCAAGATATCAGGTGTGTGCTTTCAGCATGCTCCTATTGAATTGTCTGCCCTGTTTTAGTATGCCATAATATTATTTTGTCAAGAGAATTTATTTAAAAGAAGTTGCAAAATTCTGTCTGTGCTAACCAGGAGCTGGCACAGTGGAAATTTTTGTTGGGATGCCCCATAAGTATGCAAGCGTGAGCATTTGAAATCTCATGTAGCATTTCATTTTCAGAAAGAGAAAAAAAACCCCTAAATTATATTGTCTTTTGTCATATCCAGTTTGATCAGCAGAGAAAACCACATGATCCTCAACTGTGGCCATTTGAACCAAGAAATGTAGTAGAACATCCTGCAGAGCTCCATCAAGACTGATCCTTTCTGCTTATCCTCATCAATACATTGGCTTTTTACTGGAGAAGAAAACAGTTATTGTGGAACAGGTTTCAGACTGCCAACCCCAGCAGATTCCCTGTGCTGCCAAGTAGGATTTGTTTTTAGTCTGTGTCCATCCCCAGCACTTAGCCAAGCTGACCTGTCCTCTTGTGTTTCTCAGCTTTCTTCAATTTTCACTCTTCTTACCAGTCTAAAAATGAGTGTTTAACACTGACTGAACCCTACATGCTCCCTCACAGGGATCAGGATTTTGAACTTTGCACTCAATAGGAAAAGTTTTTCTGAGCTAAATCCTACCCACCATATTTGTGGGTGTTGCCCCATTTCCTGGCAGTTTGAAATAAGCAAGATTTCATCATTTGGGGATGACAGTGCATTCCAGCCCCTGGTGCAGGAATCCAGCACTCCCATCCTGCTCTCCCAGCCCGTCTGCTCACAGGCTGGTGCATCCCTGGAGCACAGCCAGGCAGCCAGAGAAATGCACCGAGTGAATAAGGTCTTCCTTCCCTATCAGCTAATAAAGATAATTACAAAGGCCAGCATATATTCATTTGGGTTCAGTCCTTTTCCCACTCAAATTAATGTAGGTTTTGCCATTGATGCTGATTTTAGGAAAAGCTGGCCCAACATCAGGGAGCTAAAATTAGACAGTTTCTGCCATCCTCCCCATAGCAGCCAAGGGAGCTACTGGGCTAGCCAGGAATCAGCACTGAGCCAAGGAACAGCCAGGTGTCCTGGGAATGGCTCTGCTGGGCTCCAACACCTGCTGCAGGAGGCAGTGAGACCCCACCGTGGTCCAGGTGCCACCTCCACCCCACAGCACAGTGGGGTCACAGCCAGGCCCCAGCCATGCTCACCCCTCTGGATCTCTTTGCCAAAACCAGCACTGAATGAGGGCATGGAAGGAGACACACAGAGAAAATCCTTTTCCCCTGGGGGCTCGAAGTCAGGCATGGCAGCTGTTGGTGGGGATGCCCACACATGCTGTCCTCAGACCCTCCCCGTGCAAGGCTGTTGGATTTTCATCCCCTCTCCACAACACCAAAGTTGCTTGTTCTCAATATTGGCAATGCCACTCGAAAAAGTCAGGGGAAATCCATCACAGCCCGTGAGGTTATTCTGGTGTAACGAGCAGCCCTTGTACCTCATTTTTCAGCAGCACAGCTCAGCCCTTACAACTCCATTTCTGTGCTGCACAGAAGCAGTGGCTCACAGCAAAGCTTGGGGGGCTTGTCTGCAGCCCAGCAGCTCAGGATCTCTGTGCACAGGTGCAAATGTGGATATGCACATGTAAATATAATAAACACACAGTTATCTTCTATAGATTTCCTCTGAAAAGCAGTATTTTCCTTTTGGCCAGCTCTCTGCCCACAATATACCTGAGCACAGAGACACACAGACATTTAGCAGCAAGGCTGAAAAAATGAAAAACCTCCTCAGCCACACTCCCACGGAGCACCGGCAGCACACCCTGAATTTGCACACACCTTGGAAATACAAAGAGCTCCTCTCTTCTCAAATTCTGCTGCCACAATAACTTTGCAGACAACTTTGCTTACTGGACTTGTTTCATGGTGGGAGTAACTACCAGCAATAGCTCGCCTGCTCCTCGGAGCAGAGTCACATGCTGGGATTGCTCATATGCCATTCAGATTCTCTAACAACTGAGAGAGAGGGAAAAAGGGAGGGGAAAAAAGGCAACGATTCTTAACTAACAGAGACACATTCCCCTGTTGCCTCTGCCTCCACTGCAAGTGCTGTTACACTGATTTCTAACTGGTCAATCCCCACCCTGTTTCTATAAACACAGAAAACAACTGTTCATAACTCTAAACTCCCTGCCAAGGCAAGCTTCACACAGGAGGGAAAAAAAAAAGAAGAAAAAAAAGAAGGAATATCAGATTAAACAGATCAGCTCTGATTCTTACCTTCAGAAGCAGACTTTGTTCAAAGCCCACAAATACTTTTACTTTGCTGTAAGTCTGAGCTATTTTTAGGTTCCCTCTGGGATGCCATATAGGGAGAGCAGCCCCCTCCCTATCATTACTAATCTGCTGAACATAACAGCAGGACACCTGCTGCTGGTGAGTCATGTTCTGTGTGGAGCTAATGGTATATATATAGGCAAAATATAAAGACAATTGCTTATTTCCCTACCTACCCCATGTGTTGTTTGTTGCTCTAAGCAAATCAAGTCATTGCAATGAAGACACTGTAAAGAAGACAAATACACAGGAAATTTCATGTTCAGTTTCAGACCAGAAGCTCTACAAGTGCACAGCAGGATGATGCTTGTTTGTGTTTGGGGTGTGTATACCTGTGTGTGTACATGTCTGTGCACTTTTGCACGTGCACTGAGTGATTGTGCTTTTAGAAGCTCCCGCTCTGGTACATGCAAACTGCTGTTTTCACTGAAATCAGGAATGGAAGTTCAATTATTCAAATTCTAAAACTCCTTCCCCAACCTGTCTTCCCTTACTTACTCACAGCAAGAGAGAATGAGCATGGAAAAGGGGCATTTGTAGAGAAAACCCAGGTTTCTGACATGCCAGTGTGGAGAAACTTACTGTCACAGATATTTTATGAAAAATCCTTTTGCTAGGATTTTTTCTCCTGAGAAGCTGAGAGGCCTCAGAAACGAAATGTAAACAATGGTTATCTGCTGCTGTGGAATGCAACAGGTGCATCTGTGATTGGTCTCATGTGGTTGTTTTTAATTAATGGCCAATCACAGTCAGCTGGCTCGGACTCTCTGGTCAGTCACAAGATTTCATTATCATTCCTTTCCATTCCTTTCCTTGCTAGCCTTCTAATTAAGTCCTTTCTTCTAGTATTGTTTTAATATATCAGTTTCATTTAATATAATATATATCATAAAATATTAAATCAGCCTTATGAAACATGGAGTTAGGCTTCTCATTTCTTCCCTCATCCTGGGACCCCTGTGAACACAACCCAAACCCACCACTTGTTCCTGATAGAAGCTCTCAGATAGAGAAGCAGCTTTGTGGCTGTTAAACATCAGCTCTGATCCCCTTTGTTGGCTTCACAGCCTCTGCTTGCAGTGACAAACAGATCTGCAGGACAGCCCCTGCTCTGTGCTGGGAGCCTGATTTAGCTCTGGCCCTCAAGCCATGCATTTCACTGTTATGGGCTTCACTTCTAAACTTTTGAGAGATGCAATAAAGTGCTGCTACGTTTGGCTTTGTGATCTCTGGGAGATCTCTCTTTTATTCCTTCCTCCCCTCTCTCTGTCCTGCGTTATTATTTTCAAAATGTGAACTTTTTGTTGTTCCTGTCTTTGGAGAAAGCTCTGTCCTAATCTCCTGCCTCGAGCAATATTTCCATTTGTGGTGGATACACACCATTCATAACCTCAACTCACCCTACTGTCCTTAAATTTTACAGCATTGTCCTATTAAAGACAATTCTAAAATATCCACTGATCAGTGGAAATAGGGTGGACACTTATAGAAGTTGTTGTAATACCTCAAAATAACTTGAATAACTTGAATAAATCACATTCAGAATCAGCATGAAGCATTGCAAGCCATACCCTGACTGACACAACCAGATGAACTTTTATCTTCCCTCCCAAAGTATCCAATGAAAAACTTCCTGTAGGTTTGTAAAACATATTGCAGGAGAATGGTTTTAAAATACATACAGAGAAGATATCTCTGTTCCCAGAGAACTGTGTAGATTTTCAAACACATTTCTTTAGGACCTTGTTTCCCCCTGCCCCATCTCCTTCTGTTGAACTGGGTGAGGGATGATAGAAATTAAAAAACTCTCCAAGTCTGCCAAGTTACCCTTGTCCAAGAGGGGCTGGACTAGGCAGCAACAAATGGCCAAATTTTCCTTCTTTGAGCAGTGTAGGAACATATGCTGCATAAAATCCCTCAAAAGATGAATGAAGATACTAAAACATTGCATTTATATACGTTTTAGGCTCTCTGAATAGACTTCAGATCTATCTTTCAAACTCAGTAATTTAAAATAACCTCTGGCAGATCAACATCTTAGCACTTAAAAACGACCATCAATCAAATGCTGAGTGTTTGGGGAGAGACAACGTGCCCCAAATACCAACCCTGAGTCCTCTCCAGCAAATAGAGGTATAAAGGAAACAAGGCATGGGTCCTTTCCTTTCTGTATCCAGCTGCTTCTCTGGGCTCTGCTGCAGCAGAAGCAGCAGATCGGAGGCAGCAGACCCTGCAGCATTCCCATTTTCCTCAGGGCTGCGTCCATGACCCAGGGCTGTGTGATCCTCTATCCTCCCCTAGTGCCCAGAGCACGCTGAGGGTATTGAACAGCTGAGTCTTCAGCGCTGCTGCATCCCAGCGCCAGCAGCTGATCTGGCTCTGTGCTTCTGGCTCTGCCCTCTCTGGTGCCAAAAACCAACCAAACCCCCCCCTCCTCACTTGCCTTCATCTCAGGAGACAGAGGCAGCCAGCTGCAGTGGGGAGTGAGGGACTGAGTGATGGTGAGCTCTCCCCTGCCATTTCTCCTACAGCAGCCTGAGAGTGCCATCCACATCTCAACCAACACAGCACCTTCATCTGTCTGCTACACAGCAAAGTAGAAGCATAAGGGGGAAGAAAAAAAGAAAAAATCCCAAACCCCTCGGCATGTCTGCCCTGAATCCCAATTGGAAAAGGGTTGTTTGCTTTAATTCTAAATGTATTTAGAATGTGGAGCATATATTTCCAAAGGATGTTTTGTATTTACAGCGTGTCTGTCTGGTTATACTGCTGCAGTGTAATTGTTTTCCTGCTGAGAATTATAGCAGGGAAGTTACTCTGGGTACAATTACAGCTCTTTATAGTTCTGCTTTGGAATTTAGAGGCTTCTGTGCACCACTCCCTCCTCCCTGCTTAGAGGCACTGGCCTTGGAGCACCTGGTGACACTGCCAGCGATGTGACATGGGGATGCATTTGGGGTTTAGTAGCTAGAAATGGCTAAATCACTGCAGGAATGGAACAAGGGGAAATCTGTAACAAATCCCCTATGCTAAGGCTGGAGCTGGGTCAATCCAAGACAAAACTTTTCTCTGACTCTGCCAGGGGAAGAGAAAAGGCATCAATTCCTGCCTGGCAGGGATTTGGGAGTGATGGCACTGCAGCATTTTTATCCAAAAGTCTGATGGTTTATTTGGGGGTTTTTGTCCTGTTTTTGTTTGTTTGCTTGTTTGTTTTGTTTTTCTTTTTTATTGTGGGGGGGGGTTTTTTGTTTGTTTGTTTGTCAGTTTCGGGTGGGGGTTTTTGAGGTATTTGGTTTGTTTGGTTTGTTTTTTGTTTGTTTTTGGTTTGGGTTTTTTGGGGGGGATAAAAAGCAGTTATATTCAGGGTGGGTAAGAGCTGAAGAGCAGGGAGATATTCCCTCCTGAGATCAGGCCCAGCACCAGGTCAGATTTAATATCTGGCACAGAGGCTTGCAGCATGGGTAAAATACAGACACAGCTGGGCCAAGCTGTGGTGAGTTCATTCACTTCTTCCTGATGGGAAATACTTCCTGGCACATTTCATAACTGCAGTTGTTCCTTTTTGCCTCCAAATCTTTAAGGCTTGATGCTGGAATCAGGTTTGCAGCATCTTCCATCAAACCCTTGCCTGTTGCTGCTGATGCTCCTGAGCAGAGAGCAGAGCCACCCAAGAGAGCCTCGATATTCATTCAGCACAGACCATGTGGATGGCAGTGGAGCAATTCCAGCACCTGAGGAACCCTGGCAAGGCTCTGCAGGGCAGGGCAGAGCACTCTGGGGCAGCCCTGTTGCTCTCCTGCCCAGATGGTGCAGCTGCAGGAACAAATGTCCTCCTTTGCGGAGCAGCACTGTTTGTTTCAGAACAAAATGTCAATGAGCTTTCCAGATTAAAACATTAAAAATGTATGAACAACAACTGTCACACACAAGGAAGCTAATAACAGTGGGAGAGCTTTTCCTTTTGAGACTGGGGCAGGCTGCTTTAATATCACTGTGTTCATCCCCTGTTAGAGTGTCAACAAGTTCAACATCAGGAACACTCATTAGATCTTCCTTTGACCTTATAACAGACCAGTGTGTTTTACTCAGCTATTTCTAATCAAACAGAGCTTTAAGTCCCAAAGAAGTCACCAGTGGAGAACAGCAGCAAGTCTTACTCTGGAGCCATCAAAAAGCAAAGAATTCTCTTATTTTGTTCTCTTGATTATGTGCTCTAATGACTAAAATCACTTCCCAGTTAAAATTAAACAAACCCCAAAACACTCTCACCAACCCCACACCTCATTTAATTATATCTGTTTTAGCTTTCAGAGATGGGCTCTTCTTTTATTTTTCTCTCCTTTTAGGACAGAGTTATTTTCTTCCCAGAATAGACTCATGCACCAAAAAAAAAAACCAACAAAAAAACCCCCAGACCATTTTTTGGTCTATGAAACACATTGAACCTTTCTTTCCTCCTACTGTAAAGCATTTCATCATACCCTCAAATAATTTGAGCCTTTCTTTCCTACCCACTTTCCAACTTTTTCATATCCTTACAAAGTTTTTACTCAATACTTTGCTACTTGAGACCTGGCTTTAGCGGTGCTGCAATAAAGGCTAAAATCACCTCTTTTCCTGTTGTTTAGTACCCCCTTGTTTATATATTTAAAGGCCACATAAATTCCCTTTGTCAGGCCATCGCAGCAGGATCGATGTGCAGAGCATTCTTGGATCATGCTCCCTTCATCCCATGAGTGCTCCCCATGCTCCAGCCTGCAGGGCTGTGCCCTTGCACAGACCAACATGGGCCTGATGGGCTCCTCATCCCCTTTACCAAAAAATTCACCTTCGCCAGTGCCAGCCTCCTTTCCTCTTCACTGCCTACCATTTGCAAAAAATTTTCATTTTGTGTTTTGCTACAGACCATTGATACAAATAACAGAGAGCTTTGTTACTTAACCCTAATGTGCCCCAGAAACCACAGGTCCATTTAGTCCTGATTCCCCATCAACAGCTACCCCTGAGCTCTGCCAGGCACTTAGTTATCCATTTAATGCATATTCTAATGGTACTGAATGGTGCTAATGTTTAATCAGCACGCCATTCACTGCCAAGTCAAACACCTCACAAAGTCTAAATGCGCTAAATTTGTACGATCATTTTTGTCTACCAGACTTGTAATATAATCAGAGAGTAAAAATTAGGTCTCTTTGATAAAGTTTGCCACAAAACCGTGTTGTTTAGACTACTTACTAATTTACTTTTGCATCAGCTTCTGAATTATTTAACACAAAATGATTGCGAACTAACCAGCCTTGAGTCGTTGGAAATGCTTCCTCATAACAACCTTCTCTTGGAAATCAATACAGACACATTTCATACCACCCTGTGAGCATTAACTCAGTCACAAGGCAACTCTTTGCTTCCTGGGAGACAGGACTGAATTTTCTTTTTGGAAGGGAGGTAAATACACAGGTAAATTGGGCTTTAATAGGACCAGATGCCTGACCCAGGACACAGCATCCAGTTCCTTTTACCACTCCTTCACATGTGACCTGCTTAAAAAGCCTCACTGGTACTTGTCAGGCAATCAGACAAACAAACCCAAAAATCTCCAATATAAATTTCTTTGCAAAATCTCAGAAATAGCTTTACCAGAATGGAACAACTGTGACTTGGGGCATTTGTGCAGGGGTCTGGTAGCACACAGCCACTGCTGCACATCAGCTTCTGATTTAGGGCCCCAGATAAATCTGCTCTTTTAACTACATTGGTACAAAGCTAGAGCTGTAATTTTATGGGCTGAAGGGTGATCATGTGTAGGAAGGGAGCCAGCTGCCAAGAGGATTTTTATGCTGGTTTCTGTCTAAGGTCCATTCACAAAGGCAAAAATTTCTTTGTACCGAAATTCACCATTGGACCAAAATCCAGCCCAGGTTACTTGAAGAAGCCTAAAGATATCTGAGAGCCTCATTCCCATTGCCCATTCCATAGCCTGCTCCTTTAAGCCAGTTCATTTTGTCCTGCTGGAACCACTGTTGCCTACCTCATCAAATACAAGAAAAACTCAAGGAATTCAGTGGAGAGCTGTGAGTTTTGTACATAAAGACATGACGGCGTCTCCGTGCTCCTGCTGTTATTCAGAAATCATGCAAAATGAAGCTGAGGCAGTGAGCAAAGTACAAACCTGAAGCCTTTATACCTCCTGAGCATAGCTCATTTGCTCTGCTGTCAGTAACTCAAAGCCCCAATGAAAAGAAATGGGGGAAAAAAAGAAAGACATAAAAGAAAAGGAGTAATTATATGCAAGTCACTAGACTTATCACTTAGCTTTTGGCAAAATATTGACTCCTGAATGATCTTTGTCAAATCTCATAAAAAACAGCCTCCAGGTGATGAATCTTGCCACAGGCATTAAATGGGGTGCTGCTGGAAAAGGAAGAGGAGGAAAAAAGAAAAGAAGGCTTAATTTTAATTATGTAAAATACCTGTGTCAGTATTTGGTCACAGCTCTCACAATTTGAAAAAGCAGGATGCTCGAGGGCTTGATTTTTGCTCATTTTAAATATTCATGGTATTTAAAATATCTCCTGAGCTGGGCTTGGTGGACTGATGGGCTGAAGCAGCCCTGGCAGCCTGGGCTGCAGCACAGGCAGCACCTCAGGATGTTCAGCCAAAACCACGGATCAGAGCAGAAAACTTACACTGAAGGCTCTGCTGGGACCCCTTGGAAGGCTCTGCTGAGAGCCTTATTGATTTCAGGAGGGAGATGGATGAATGTGCAGCATGTCTGGATCAGCAATCCAGGAATTTTGGACTGGTTTTGCATGCTGACATTTCACTGTGGCTTGGGTTTTTGTACAGGCTTAACCCAACTATTGAAGTCAGGAAGGACAGCACTACAAACAAGAGCTAAGCAGTGGGGAGGAAGAAGAAGGAAGTATTTGTTATCTACAGCAATGATTTATAATTTCCAGACAGTACAGCAGGATAAAGAATAGTCTAATGGATAAAGAATTAATTTGAGACTAGAAGAAATGGGTCTGTCCCAGTCTTGGACCTGCCAAATAGAGACATAAAATAGAAAATGTGCTAAAGTGCTCCCTGCCCCTGTGTGGTCAGCAGGGTGGTCCATGCCACAGTCCATGGAATCCTGAAAGAGCCTCATTTAAAATCCCAAGGAATAAATCAGCACTATTTATAGAAACCTAGATTTTTTCATCATTAAAACAGTGCCATAAGCAATGCTGAGATATTCCACACACAGTCTGCCATTTCCAGTTTCCCTCTAATCACTTATCAACATTAATTCAACATTAACTTAGGACCCAGTTTCTTTACCCTACTCATGCTGGCATCAGGCAATCCACCCATAGTCTCTCCCTCAGACTCCTTTTTTTGGAAGTGATTTTTAAAAATCACTTAAAATGATTTAAGAATACTCCTAAATGTCAGCTGCAGGCAGGAGAAGACTGTTATTGGTCTGGGTTTAGAGAGAATTTTTGGCTCAGTTTCTTCTTCCTACCCTGCTCATCACTGATGTATTTTTAAATGAATCCTAAAATACACACCAGGAAACTCTATTAAATAAAAATCATGAATGGCATGCAGACTGTGCTATTACTGTGCATAAGAAGATAACAAGACTCGAGAGACTGCCCTTTACATTCTGCTGCTCTTGCTAACTGCAGATCTGGCCTAGCAAATGCACATGTTCCATGAAGGAGTGCCACAAACCCTAAACAGTATGCCTGGAAAGAGGCTGGAGGAATAAGAGATTGCAGAGATAATGGGGATGCCATGAGCTGCATCTCCCTCAATTAACGGAGCGATTGGACATGCACAATCTGAGATCTCGAGCGCGTCGTTTGTGGGTTATCAGCGATATCAGACATCAGATGGAGCAGCCCTGGACTCCCCCTGCCAACAAACTGGAGGAAAGAATTAGAATTCTGAAAGCTTTTTAAAGCCAGACTCTCACCTCAAGACACAATAAAAGAGAAGCTTTTAGATCATTCCTGGCAGAGGAGCTGGAAAGCTGCCATGCTCAGACAGAGTAACTATGGTAATCCATATCAGGTTGTAGAAATCATCTTTAGCATACAGTCCTTTAAGCCCTCCAAGAAACTTTCTTCCTAATCTGCTTAAAAATAAAAAATAAAGGGTGTTTCAAGGTCAGACAGCACCAAAAATGGGATCAATAACAATGAAGGGGAAACAGGTTGAGGGTACATGTCCCTGAGCACCAACCACTGTCTCTGCAGGGAGAACCAAGAGGCAGGAGCTGAGTGGGAGATGGATATCCCTGTCCTGAGCTCTGCACTGCCATGTGAGCTTGATCATCCATCTCTGCAGAGAAGACTGCACAATTAGGATGCACTGCTGAAAGCCAAAGCTTAATTGCTTTGATGCTTAGGTGATTGAGAGCTGAATGCATTAGTACGTCAAAATTACTGAGCACAAAGGCCTTGATTCTGTTCTATTCTGTGCCCATGGAAGTGATGCCTTGAGTTCTCCTTCCTGGGCACTTGAGGATCACCAGAGCTTTACATGGGCAGGCTCAGCCCTCAGTGACACTTCAATTCTATTTGAATATTTGGGATCGCAGCGTGAGTGGTCTGGAGCAATTTGATTCTATTGTTCACTCAGGCAGAATTAGGAGCATAGAAAATCTAATTCCATTATTTTAAAATTAGTTCAAAATTAAACTACTTAAATACCCATGTTAGGTTAGGCCAGACTTTAGCTCTGCTTCCCCCTGTTGTTTGTGGGCAGGGCCTACACCATCATCCATCCAATTCCCTGAGTATTCCACAAGCGTTTGGGGGATCCCTGCCCCTCTCAGAACACCCTTGAAATTAAAGGTAAATAAATATTGTTTGGAGCTGTGCCCAAAAATGATCAAGAACAGCAAATGTGGGCACAGGGATGCTTGAGGGAAAAGACAACATAGGATCAATAGAAAGTATTGCGGAGAAATCCCATAAGGAAGACATGTCAGACCTCCCCGAGCCTTTATTGCTTTGCTCTGCTGCCTGCTGAGGCAGACACCAGCTTTCCCTGCTTGCAAAGATGGCAACATCTCTGATGAGTCCAACACAATGTCAAAACTGAAAACTGTTCCACATCAATCTCATGCTAAAGGGCCAAAATCTCTGAGATCAATCTCAGAGATGAGGCGTCTATCACTGAATGCTTGTTCACACACACTCCTATTTTTTCTTGTTCTTTTTTTTTCTTTTTTGCTATTTCAGCTGACAGGGGCTGTTTTCTCCTTGCCTTACATGCAAAATGATTGCACTTACATGCACAGAGCAGCTGAATGCTTATCTGGCTGGTTCATATGAATACAATACAGCACAAACATCTGTGTTTTAGCAGAAAAAATAAATAGATACCATAAAAAGCACAACATGCAGGCAAAACCCTCAACAATAATAGATACAGCTTTGGAGATGATTTGAAAATCAGGGCTAATATCTCAGTGTCTCTTGTTTTGGGTGCCAAGGACAAGATGCTGAATTGCTGTGATTTTAGTAGTCCATAACTTAATTTTATTATGTTTGATCTAACAGGGCTAGGAATATTTCTGAGGTGTGTGCGAAACATTATCCTTATTATACATTAAGGTGGTTTTAGCTCTATTACTTGTCCGTGATTTGATTTTAGACTTTAGATCATTCTCCTGAACTGTCAGGCACAGAAGCTGGGGGAATCTCTAAACTGCAATTTAGAAAGGAAAAAAGCAATTATGTGCAATCAGAGTCTGCAAGAAGTGGATCTTTTTATGGGACTGCAGAGCTACAGGCAAAGGACACTCAGTTAAGTCCTGAAAAGGCTAAAGCAGCACACAACATACAGTAGGGGACAATAACCTAAAGCTCAAGATGTGCACAATATAATTTTTTCCTGCTCTTTTTTATTTCCGCTATAATCTCAGACCGTTTTTGAGCCCACCATTCCAGTTCCTCATGCTGTGTCCCTGCTCCCTGGGAGGCAGTGGAGAACAAGGGGTGTTGGGTTGAGCTGCCATGTGGGAGAGAGCAATGCCAAGCTGTGCTGAGGATGCCCTGGGAGAGGGCTTCCCTCTCCACTGCAGTGCCCACTGTGGCCTCTTTTCTTTGGGGTACAAAACAGAAAGTGAAACCATTTCACACTGGTATTTGCAAATATTGAATTTGCACGTGCAAAGTGGTGCCAAGCTTTGGGCGCTTTGCCTTTTGTTTTTTTTTTTTTTTTTTTTGCCTTCTCTCTGGACACAGCTATTGACACAGGAAGAAGTAGGATGTGCAATAACTCAATAAAAAAGACCTAATAAATCTAGTTCATAAATTAAGGCTGCAATGAAGGCAGAGCATTGCTCTTCACCATGTGCACAGCTCCCTGCTGGCCTGCCTGCCTGGGATTTTGTTTAGGGAGAATATTCCCAACCAGTCACCCCATGTGCACATGCTAATTTTAAGACACTGAACTATATCTTAAGAGGAGGTGTTGGCATTTATGTATCTTCTGTAAATATTCCTGAGGATTATTTACTAAATTCAAAACACTTTTTTTTTCCCCCCATAGAGAGAAACTGTCTAGACAGACCACAATGAACTTCAAGATTTGTGGATGGAGGAAAGAAAACTTATAGCTCTCTTTTGGCAGGTGAACCCAGCAATGATGAATGATATACCCTCTTGTCTGTATGAAAAGTGCTGTTTTATTGAGGGCAGCCTAACAAGACTTTCACATTGCTCTCATTAGTTTTTCAGAGCACTTTGCCCCTGTTTGAATGTGAAATGGCCACGCAGATGCTGCTGAATCACAGAGGGGGTTTTGCACATGCTTCTGCCTACAAAAGCAAGGCAGAAGTGCCTCTTTCATTTGTTGGTGTTCTCTGCTACCCTTTACCTCAACCCACCTTTGTCTTCCCCTTGCCATACACCAAGACACCTCAGCAGCAGCATCAGGAGATGATGGCTGGTCTGAAAGCTGCTGGGAGCTGTGCCAGCAGCAGGAAAGAGGCAAAATGGAGATGGTGATTAATATAGAAAATATAGAAAATAGAGCTGTGAGGGTGGGACTGCACTGCCATGTGCTGCAGCCATTGATACTGCTCAGCACATCCAGGGCCTGCTGACAGCAAGCACACTTCCCACAGGAGGGAATGAAGAAAGCACCTTCCTGTTAGTGAATGCTGCATGTTTTAATTATCTGAACTTTCTTTAGCACCCACAGAGGTGGGACATGCTTGTTTGGGCAGCTCTGCTGGTGGCTGATCCCCTCAGGAAGATCTGTGCATGCTCTCCATCTATTCCTTCCTGGGCCTGGGAGCACTTTGGGCCATGGCTGTTCAACAAAGCAGTGCCTGGCTGCCCAAAATCTTCCCAGAGCCACCTCCAGCTCAGTCTCTATGCCAGTCTCTGAGGAGGAGGGCAGCACAGGCAGGAGTGCAGCCATATGGGATCCCCCTGCAAGCAGGTGGGTACAAACACATCCACTGCTCTCTCAAGCAGGGTCTGGCACACAGCCCCACAAAAAAATAAAAAAGGCAGGGATTAAAAGCATGAATGAGACTTTATGGGTGTCTGCTGTTGGGATATGGCTCCTTCAGCTGTGATGGAAGGAGCTTGTGCTTTGGGAATGAGATATGGGAGTTGATGCAGACGCTTCTTGTGTGCACATTTTCCACCTGGAAAATGTCTGTGAAGACACGGTCTGCTGCACCGTGTGGCTGGCACAGGAGGGAGAAACAGATGGAGACAGCCTCTAAAACCTTTTGTTCTCCATAGCTAATAACCTGGAGCTCCTCTGATATCTGATATGTGTAGGTTGGCTTCACCTCCATGTGCCTGCTCTTCAGAGGAACACCAGCTACACTCATCAGTTGGCTGATACAGGAATGTGTGACTGTTTTACCAAGAGAAGTGGATAAGCTCCTAAAACCCTCGTGTCCTTTACAAAATGCTGTTTACAGCAGATCTGTCATGAACATCAGTAACTCACCAAGCCACTGTAGCACAATATGACATTTTAGTGCCAGCAAAACTGGGACTGAAACCAGACATGTTTTGACACAAGTTTAGAAATTAGGGAAACCTTTTTTTTTCTTTCTTTTCTTTTTTTTTTTTCCCCAAAAAACCCCTCAACACATTGAGCTGTTCTAGTGGAAGACTGCCGTGCTTTTGAACAATGATTTTTCAGCACATCAACTCATGCTCAAAATATAGCACTGGGCTTATTTCGACCTAAATAAAATTCTGAAATTATTATTTTCCCCATGAAAGAGATGTCCATTTCAGGCTAGCTAAACAACAATACAATACTGCTGCTGGAAGAAATTTCCTTCCTGACTCCTGCAGAGCTTGCTGTACACTTTGAAATACCTGCTTTTATTATCCTTTTATTACCCTTAATTTACCATGCAAAGCTACAAATAAGAGTGACCATAAAATTATCCATCCCTTGTTGAAATGCAGCTGTAATACACACCCTCCTTTGACAGTGGATTCCAGAGGGGACTTCACACTGTGTGAAGAATCACACTCTTACTGCACTCCATGAAAAGCTGGTGACACTGACTGACAGGAGCCAAGCAGAGCATCTTCACAGCTCTGAAATTTACCCTTCAACAAATGGAACAAAAGTCTTTAGCTCCAACAAAGTCCTTCTCTAGTTCTAGAGCTCTTGGCTCATGGCAGTGAGACTTAGACACCCAAACAAAATGTAAAAAATTTTACCTTTCACCATTAAGAGTTGCCATGGAAAACCGATGTTGTTCATTCAGCCTGCACCTCAAAATTTCCTGTTCTTAAGTCATCTGCTTCTCTGTGACTTAGAGGGAATACAGATTTTTCTTGGGACATCAGGACTCAAGGGAATTACCTGTAGTTAAACATCTGATTAATGGCTCATTAAGAATCAGCAACAGTGTTTATTCAGTCCCTGTCTGAGTGTGGTTTTGCAATTATGTGCATTTGAGACTGCAGGTGTGTGAAATATTCATAACCCAAATGGAAATATGATGGAAGTGCAGCTTACACTTACTCAAGGGCTAACTCTTCTGGATTATAAATATGAAACAGAAAATAGCAATTATTACTTTGCCCAGGAACTACCCAGACCCTCACTAGATGCTTTACAAACATATTAGGCACTGAATTTCTGTCCCAAGCAATTTCTGCTAAGTGGCAGAGCCTTCTATCCCCTTCATCCACACTGCAATTAGACATGAGGCTTTCTGTTAAAGGCAAAATTCATCAAGGGATTGCTCTTGTAGTAACCACTGTACCCTGAAGGGTCTGTGCTTTTCTGGGGGCACATTAGGAGAAGAGAGATGAGAAAGAGGGACTGGCAGCCCTTGGCTTGGTCTGTCATTTAATGTGTGGCCATTTATTAAAATTACAGTAGTGGAGATTTAATTCTGCTTAATGGTGAATTATTCATGGCACTCATCCCTTACCTGGCCCCAGAAGGATGGAGGGTGTTAGTTTTCCTCTCAGTTACCCTATCCCTGTAAAAACTAGGAAAACCAACAGTAGGGTTTGGACACTCAGTCCTACACGTGATGCTCCTGAGCTGCCACAATCATTGGGCAGCAGCAAGAGGGTACCAGTAATTCTAAAATATTAAGTATTTTTAAATATGCAACCATGATGTTCTGGTTTCGAAGATGAAACAAGGACTGGAGAGCAGAAGGAGGGATGAGAGATTGGTTCCTGAGCAAATACTGAGACTCAAGAAGAGTTTCCCCATTAACCTCAGGTGGGGAAAGGCTCCTTCTAAAACAGTTCGCTTCTCTTCACTGCAGCTACTGCTCTAAGCATCTAACCTTCTCCAAAGCTGCTTCCCCTTTCTAATTTATTTTATGCTGTTGTTTTTTTAAAAAGGTCGTTTCAGAATTCCTCTGGGTCCCATACACACCGTGCTACCACCTTGCAGAGGCTCTCAGTGGTACCGTACAACCACATATTAGTCACAGGAGAACAGGGATGGATAGCCAGGCAGAAGCAAATCTAAAAGCAGTGAACCATCAAATGTGAGGAAGCTGACAGATGAAGGACTGTGCAGAGTTCCTAAATCCAAAGAGCATTTCTAAAAGGGCACTTGTTTTTTTTTTTTTCAGGAGAAGTATTTCTAATAGTCTCTCTCCTCACTTCAAAAGGGAAGGACTTATCTACCTGCCATCACTGATTGCCTGGTCTAAAGTGCTTTGCATCAGCCTCAAAGAACACAGTGGAGTGCTTCCAGATGGTGGGAGGCAGCAGGCAGGATGGACAAGGTGTCTGCTCCCCCCTGTATCCATGATATTTTTCTGAAAAATCCTTTCCTTAGGATTTTTCCTCCTGAGAAGCTGAGAGCCCTCAGGAACACAATGTAAACAATGATTATCTGCTGCTGTGGAATGCAAGGTGGATCTGTGATTGGTCTCATAGAGTTTTTCTAATTAATGGCCAATCACAGTCAGCTGGCTCGGATTCTCTGTCTGAGACACAAGCTTTTGTTATGATTCCTTCTTTTTCTATTCTTAGCTAGCTTTCTGATGAAATCCTTCCTTCTATGCTTTTAGTATAGTTTTAATATAATATATATCATAAAATAATAAATCAGCCTTCTGAAACATGGAGTCAGATCCTCATCTCTCCCCTCATCCTCAGACCCCTATGAACACTGTCACAGCTCCTGCTGCAGGTCTGGGCAGGCTTCGGGCACAGCCTGGCCCTGGGGGCTCCTGCTTCTTCCCTGCCCTGCCTTCTCTTCCCCAGGGTGAGCAAACACACAAACGGGCTTCCTTCCTTTGGAGTTCCCTGATAGAGACACTGTGGATGGCCCCTACAGCACGGGGTGAGCTCTAGAGGGGACGGGAGAACCCCCAGGCATGACTGTACCAAGGAACCACTTTGGGCTGAACGCTGCTATCAGTTTTAGAAAGATGCCCAAACCAATTTAAAAATGTATTTAATGTTGGGAAATCCATCATGGCAAGCATTTCGTTATTAAAACCATTTGCCTTTTTTTCTGTTCTGAGTGTTTCTCTCTCCAGTTTCTGCGCTCAGATCATGTCATAATGTTCTCTGTGACATCCAAGGGTCCTCTGTGTTAGTGCTTGTAAAACACCTCCCAACTCCTCTCAAAAAAACTAATGAACTGAACTCTTATCCTACAAGCCAGGACTTCTAGGACAAACACCATTCTGGTGATTTTTCTTTTTCAGAACCACTTTTAAATCTGTGACATTAGCGTGGCAGAAACGGTCTGCCGTTATTTCTCTGTATCATGGCAATATCTGCATGAGCTCATTCTTCTCCAGTTCACACATTCAAGGTTCCTATTTAATTTTTCAGCCACTGCAGGCAGCTCACATTGAGGTGTTTATCATTTCAAAAACACAGTCACCTCAGCCAGTCAGCATGACCTATTTTCCTGGTCCCTGAACCTCATATTTTTTGTCTCGTTCCAAGGACTCTAGTTGTTCATTAGATCCAGATCACATTGAAGAACTGATTTATTATTTACTAATTTGCTGATTTTTCTGTCATCTTTGATTTTTGTCTTAGAATTTGGATATTTTCTTCTAGATCACCGATAATGATGCTCTATGATACTGAACCAAAAATAGATTGCTGGGCAACTGAAGAGAAGCAGCCACACTGAATGTGGCTTCCCTGCTTCAAGTTATTAAAATACCTTTAAAAGTGAAGGCCATCTTGAACATGCATTTAAAAACCTTTTGGAGATCCTCCAAAATAAAGAAAGAGAGACTTGTACAGCACTGCCAAAAGAAGCAAAGCTTAAATCTGTTGTGATTTGTTGTTTTGGTTTTTTTTGTTGTTGTTTTTTGGGGGTTTTTTTGTGTTGTTGGTTTTTATTTTTTTTTTTTTTTTTTTTTTTCTTAACAGCCTCTTTTTCATGAGAAAATACTTTTAAACTAAGTCAGGGCTTTTAAGTTCTGAAGGATAAGGACATAACAGGAAAAACATCCCATTATTGTCCTGTTAACTCTTTCCTACTGCTGCCATAAATGCAGCATGTCAGGGAGAAAATTTTCCTTTTTAAAATGTCTCTCATCCTTTCAAGTTTGAGGATAGCCACTGTTTACTCTCAGCTGTCATTTCTAGCAAAATAAAGGAGAAAGTCTGGCAAAAAAATATCCCCTCCCAGCCTTCCATCTTTTTCTCTGTTTGAAGCTATATGCTTGATAAGTTCTAGCAATATGAAGCTTCAAAAATCCATTTCCTTTAAGTTTGAACTAGAATAGTTTCCTATTATAATTTGAATACTGGTCAGGCTTTTCAATCTACTGCAGGAAGGCATTCAAGGATGTGCCAAATGTTAAATGTTAGAATTATTTATTGTAGTATTGTCAGCACTTTTTTTTTTTTTTTTTCAAGATATATCCATACAGAATAGTCCTCAGCCCAGAGAGCTGTGACGAAGCAGCAACCTGAAAGTGGCTTTAGGGCACCAAGTTATTGGCAAAAATATCAAGTAACCTGCAATTCTTAACTCCCCTTGCACTGTGAATGCCTTCTGCCACCTGGGATGTTTGTGATGTACTTCTAGGAAAGACAAGCTTGGAAAGAGCTTCAGAAGAAAATAAGACTGAAAGAAGGATGTGTTCACACATTTGCTGGTGTTTTATCTTTGCAGGGCCCAAAAGAAGGCACAGAGAGCCAAGCTCTCAGGGAAAGCACATATCTAACTTCAGGCGTGCATTTGTACCCAGATAAATCAGGGTTCCTGGTGGCTTCTGTAACTCTCTTTACCACGGGGACTGGAGCTGCTCAGCCATTTGCAGTTCTCTTGTTGGCAAACAGCTTCTTAATGCACAAGATCTTTCTAAGACTGATACAGCGAAGGTCATAAGCTTTTTCCTGAGCTCTGTGATTAAGAGTATCCAAGGCTTTAAAAATATATAGGAAGAGACAATAATTGTCAAGGTTTAGGTGTATGTCTAGTGAATTCATTGCTTCCTTTAGGAGACAATTTGCCATACCTCTGATGGAGTAAGGCAGTCTTGTAAACAAAAGAAACTCTAATGAATATAACAGGGAGAGAATGAGGCTTTTGTCCCCATTGTCACATAAAATATCTCCCTCTCCCTCTCCCCTTCAGTGCAGGAATACTTATCAATACTATGTTTGAATCCCACCTAATAATAGCAGAAAATAGAATAATTTTGCAGAACTAAGACCAGTTTCTAAAAGCAGGAGAGGTTCAGTCTGAGCATCATTAAAATGAGAGTCCAGTTCTCAGTCTCCAGCCTGTGATCCCCAGGGCAGGGACAACACTGCCCTCAGTGTCATCCCTGAGTTGCTGAAGGCTTGTCCACTCCAAGGCCAAGGAATTCTGTCCCTGGGAAGCCCTTCTCCATTTCTTTCACCTAAAAACCTTCTCCAGGAATCTGAGGTCTCGTCATTGTCAAACACACAGAGCAGACCTGCCCTTCATTTCAAGGTTTCAAGCCAAAAAAACCACAACCAGTGCTCTAATTAGCAGCTCTGCTGACTTTTTCTGGACTGCAAAGGATTGAGGAGTCACAGCCAACCTTTGATTTAAAATCAAGAGAGTTACAGCCTGGTCTTCCTTTGAGAAGCAGTGATTTCTGCACTCTGGGACTCATTAGGGAGGAAGCTTCTACCACCACACATATACTTTATTAAAAGGCTGAACGTTTTAATAGATGAGATGTTCCACCCAGATGCTCCATTCCACCCCTTCTTCTCTCTCCATGCCCACCAGAGATCTGTGGGGATGGGGCAGCTGCAGCATTTCCCTGGATCATCCAAGGGAACTTTATGCAGGAAAAAACCCACACTGCAGTCAAGGTTACTTTGCTGGTTACATAAGGGCTAGAGGTGGGGATTTTTTTGGACTCCTCTGTTACCAAGGCTTTTCAAAAATCCACAATAGGCCAAATTTAGCCCAAGCCTCCAGTGAGTGCCTTGCAGCAAGTGTGAGAGCAATTAAGCAGCACTATTCCCCGAGCTGTCTTCTCCTCAATTATGTCGGCAAACAAAGAGGCGTGCCTGGGTAAGACCCTCTCTATTAAACAAACCAGCCCTACTTATTCTCACTTTGATCAGGGGAATGAAGTCAGCAGGGAACAGGGAAGGCAAAGCAGCACATTCTCTCTTGAACTTCTGAAGTTTACAAATAAAATAAAAAAAGAGAGAGATAGAGAAAGAAAATAATTATGGTAATTGGAAACTGAACCCATCCTTAATGCGGAGCACCAGGTACACCAGGCAGGACAGTGGGGCCTCAGGTTCCTGGCACTGGGAATTGGGCAGCCATTCTAGCTAACTTAATGAAAAACAAGGAGAAATTTCCATTGAGAGTCTATCTTTCAAAATCTCACCTTTTTCAGAGGATCTCATAACAGGATGTTTTGTATCTGTTTCCGTTTCTGATGTGGCAAGAGATACCCTTAAATGTGCCTCCACCTAATCTCTTAAGAAAGTAAATAAAAGCCAAGGAATTGTGACTGAACTATGCTTTTCTTTTATTGGTATAAAGTCTAGTTAGTCTGCTGGATACAAGAATGTATTCCATGAACTAACAGTGTATTCTCTTCTTTCTTTCAGATTTCAGTAACTGCCACGTCCTTTGGGTTAGGTTTTTTAAATTGGGCTTATTTGGGTGAAGATTTTTGACCGAGCTGAGACAATTTTTGATTGTGCTAAGACAGAATGAATGCTGCCCCACATCAAAGACCCCCCCTCACCTCTGCAGTCTCTGCTGGAAAAGCCAGCTTTGCATTTCTCAGCTAATGAAACATTCATCAGTGTCTGGGCGGGGAGGGTTACTATCAAACTCTCCCTACTGAGAAGTAAAGTGCATCCCAGTGCTGCTATTAGCTATTTTGGCATCACTCTTAAAACGCTCTTGGTCTTGCTTGTAGCAGCCCAGAAGTTGGGAGCTGTGTGGGTTCCTGGGGATCCCTGGGGAGCTGCAGGAGCTCCAGCAAAGCTGCACCACAGGGGAAACCTGCACATCTCCCTGGGCCCCCTCCCCAGCAAGGTCTCCAGGAGGTATGAACAGAGCCCTCGGTCCAGGGAGTGTTTTTTATACATAAATTTAGTGTTTGCAAAATCAGTGGGTGCAGAGCAAGGGAAACAGAAGCCTCTTCCTTATCCTCAGACTTGGGTCTCGAAGCATGAGAGGTTCTGATGGCTGGGGAGAGAGCGAGAGGAGATTAGAGCTCTCCATGTAAAAACTTTCTCAACCATTGCTTCATTTTAATCTCTTATTTATTACTGGTTGCATCTGCTTATAAATTAGGCCAGCAAGTTGTCTGGAGCTCTTAATAGCACATTTCACTGCTGCTTTGAAAGATCATCTGTACAGTCAACAAAATAATATTAATGGGTCATTACTCCAGTAAAGCAAACCACTGAATGATAACAGCAGCATTAACAGGATGGTGATAATGAACTCTTGGAACTTCTTTAGTGCTGGGTATCAAAACACTTTCCCAAGGAGAGCAATATTTTTTACCCCATTTTATATCTGGAGAAACTGAGAAAAGGAGCAATATCTGGACTGTCAGACAGAAACACAAGCAGGTGCTTGCAGCTCAGAAACTGAAATGGATATTTCTCACAGGCCATACTCTGGAGTTTTAATTTTAATTTACTGTCACCTTCTCTCCAAGTCTGATCCTCTGCCAGCTCAGGGGAAAGCTTCTCTGAAGCAGGAGGAGAGGCTGTGGATGCCCATTGCCACTGTCATGTCTCTCCCCTTTGCTGGCTCATGCTGTCAGAATTTCATCTCTCCAGAGGTATTTTTCTCTAGAAGAGCTCCTGGAAGGAGCCCTAGAAGAAGCTCATTTCCTTAAGTTCATGCTGTGTATGCTACTGGCTTTTTTAGGGCTTGCCTGAATTTATGTGGGAAAACTAATCCAAAAATCCTCTGTGAACTTGCTCAGAATCAAAGTAGCCTGCAGTGATTTAAGCTAGGCTAATGAAGGACTGACTGAGCTTCTCTGCACAAAGCTCTCAGTGCCATTTTAATCATCCATTTTATCACACCCTCAGTTTTGGGCCAACAGCATTACAGACAAACCCTCTCAAAATGAAGGAGAAACACAAGAAAGGACTGCAGGGTGTGGGTGACTATCAATAAGAGTTTTCCTAATAACTATGCTACAAAAGCCAAATCTTACAGTCCTGACCAGGGAAGACATGAGGAGTCTGCATCGGAGATTTGTGAAAAATGAAATCAGGAGTTTGGCAGTTCACAGTCTCCTCTGAGTCCTTAATTCTGAGAAAGAGCCAAGGATGGAGTGATTCAATCTCTGATTCTTATGCCTGGAGAGAAGCATCTGAAAATGCAACTCCCTAAGGGACCAAACTCAAAAGGAAGAAACTCAGATTTCCCTCTTTCCTTGTGACTTTTTCCCAATTCAGGACCCAGTTCTTCCTTCCCATGGCCAGAGGATGGGATCCAACAGCACATTCCCAGGAGAGAGCCCAGCTCCTGGGGACCTTCCTCTCCCAGGAGCAGGGAGCGGAGCCTGCAGCAACCACGCTTCAAATACTTCAAAAGACAGGTTTGCCTGCTAATCTGCTCCCCTTGAACAGTCAGTGCTGGAAGCAGACCAATGCCTTGGAGAAATACTTCAGTTTCTCCCAGCTTTGGAAGCTGGGCATCATTTTTGATCTGCCTTGTGTGCTCTCCCTAGATCAATGTATCATCACAGCAGTTCCCTCTGCTGAAATGGGGCCATCCTTCTCCCAGCACAGCAGAGTGTCTCATCATCTTAGACCACAGATCAACTCTAATTTTCTTCTCTCTAACACAGGAAACTGCCATTTTGCCCTGCTTGTGTCCTCTGAGAACAACACTGGAAAGGGAATTTTCTTACCTTCCCTTCAGATTAATTCCCTTCTAACCAGCCCCTCTCTCAGCACTCTTTAGTGGCCGCATCAAACCTAAGCTGCTTGGTCTGTATTCTCGAGGCACTTCACAACTTTTATGTGCCTTACCCATGGTTTCTCACTGAGTTTCAAGAGATCATCTCTCACCTTCAATCAGCCCCAGTGCCAGATGGAGGCAGCCCCAGATCCTCCCCCCACCCCTCTGAATACAGATAACTAATATGGGAACAGCAACTCCTCCCTTCTGTGCCAGAGCCTGTGGCAGATGGCACCACCCTGTTTATTACAGGATAATCCTTTTCTTCAAAGAAGATAAGGAAAAAGAAGTACACAGAAAGTTTAATGAGGGCTTTGAAATGGAGCTCCTGCATGTGGATACAGACTGGAAGTCATCTCTGGGGTCACCAAGTGCAGTCCCTTCTATCATTGTATTGACTCTCCATAAACCTACTGAGCTGTGGCTGGGAGGTAGCTGGGATTTGTTCATTGTCATTCCTTCCAGAAGGCTGTTACAGCCTCCCTGTCTTAATGGCTAGAAAACTTTGATTTCCAGAGTGATTTTATTGGTCTCCAGTGCAAATGGTCCTTTTTTCTCCCTAAGGTTTTACAGGCAGTAATCATAACCCTCCTAATCCTTTATTTTGCTGTGATCAACAAGCCATGCTCCTTTAGCCTCCTCTTGTAAATCAGGCTCTCCATTCTCCTCATCTCTCTAATACCCACATATTTGTGTGCCTCTGTTTTAATTCACTTTTTTTTTAAGCTTAGATATTCACAAATGTCTGTAACAAACAAGGATGCTAAAATCTTCTTACCTATGCAGACAGTACTTTTGCTGATGCAAGCTGTGTCCTTTTCACAACTCATCACAAAGTGGACATAATTTTGTCCAGAAATTTTGATTCTGTGGAGCTGATGCCAGACTAAAAGGCCTGTACACACTGGTCTCTGTTACTATCCCTTTCTCAAATACAGACACTGTGTTTGCTATTCTTCAGTCACACAGTGCCACCCCTGAGTTGATAGATTTATTAAAAACTCTTACTACCAGATTTGCAATTTCACACATCAATTCTTCCAGAACTTTAGGAGCAAAAGTTTCCACTCCACAGCTCTCCACTCCCCCCAGCATGTGTTATGGAAGACTTTTAGCTGTTATTCCACTTATGGTGAGGCAAACTCTGTTCCCATGTGCTCCTCCCCATTAGTCACTGCACTTCTACCCTGTGCAAACTGGTTGAACTTAAATTTCTGCACACACACCTTGAGATGTGATCCCCAGCATGGTGAGTGATGGTTACATGCCTGCAGTGAAAGCAAGGTATTGGATTTGTGCTGAAATGTTAAGAAACACATAGGATATATGAAGCATTTCAGAAACTTAAGGGGAGTGTTAAGATGAACAAGTATGCTTTTAAAATCTCTTTTTAATGCTTGAGGTGGAATAAGCACCACGTATCGACTGAGCCATTAAAACAAAACCACTCCCAGGATTTCAGTGCATTTCTGCAATAAAATGAAATGAACAATGCTTGTGGCAAACACAACGTCAGTGATTTCCTGGGAACCTCGTGAAAAAGTGAAGCCCAAAAGACAAAGGAAAGAGGGAATAATCCAAAAAAATATAAAAAAAGAAAGAAAAAAAGAAAAAGGTAAAAACAAATATTACAAGACACCTAAACAGCTACTTCACTGCTACAGAAAAAAATTGCCATGTGCTTTCTTTAGGAACAGCATCCTAACACTTCTTTTTGATGAAATCAATGGAGAGCACCAGAGGAGCCCATTAGCATCACAGCCAGCTGCTGTGCTGTGGATCTGCCCTCTCATATCCACGGGAGCCCTCAAATTCTCCTTGTACAGCCCTCTTCAAGTCTGTGTGACACAAAAAAGGGGCCCACAGCTGGAAGACTGCAGGCTCCCTCCAGGTGAGGCTTACCTGGAGCTCAGGACCTGGTGAGCTCCCACAGCTGCAGGGCTGGGAGGAGCAGAGTGGGACACTCATTCTGCCGCTGTGTTGGTGAAAATCCTGGAGGGCAACTGGCACTGGATACGGGGAAAGGGCTGTGGCCATGGAATATTTAAAATGCAAGAGATGTGAGCATGTGTGTCATGGACATCTTTCATGAAAAATCCTTTCCTTGGGATTTTTCCTCCTGAGAAGCTGAGAGGCCTCAGGAACAAAATGTAAACATTGATTATCTGCTGCTGTGGAATGCAACAGGTGCATCTGTGATTGGTCTCACGTGGTTGTTTCTAATTAATGGCCAATCACAATCAGTGGCTCAGATAGAGAATCTGAGCCACAAGCCTTTGTTATCATTCCTTCTTTTTCTATTCTTAGCTAGCCTTCTGATGAAATCCTTTCTTCTGTTCTTTTAGTATAGTTTTAATATAATAAATATCATAAAATAATAAATCAAGCCTTCTGAAACATGGAGTCAGATCCCCATCTCTTCCCTCATCCTCAGACCCCTATGAACACCGTCACACCTGTGGGGTACCAAGAGCATCACTGCAGCTCCTCCACCCTGGGTGCATCGCTCCGCACGCTGACACACAGCAAGGTGCAAACACAGGTGACACCTCCTCCTTGCCTCTCCCTGGAGCACCAGTGCATGAGCCAAGGGGGCCAAGCAGATGCAGGAGGCAGGCATGAGGAGCAGGCTGCTGGCCCTGGCCCAGGCTGCCATGCTGCTGCTAAGCAACGTGCGGGCACAGCCTGCTCGGGAAACCAATCAAGGCAGCATCGCGCTCCGCTCGCCTTAAATGTCAGTTTACAAATGGAAGTGACAGATCACAAACCATTCCCCTCTGTAGCGATGTGGGCTCATCCTGAACCCATCTCCCCGTGCCTGGCTGGTGCAAAGTGATTCCACCTCTGCTAAATGACTCCCAGAGTCTCCAAAGTACAATTTTGTTTTATAGTCGCTGTCAAACCAAAACGTTTCATGTTAATTTCTTACAACCTACTCCACTGTCTGCTCCGCTCCTATTTGATATTTATTCCCCTGTCAAATGTGCATTTATTTGCGGAAATTTTTATTAAATTAGACTGTAATAAATCTGTCTGAGTTTATGTTTATGTCTCCTCATGCAGAGGACCCCAAAGTAAGTTCCATACATTAAGTGCATGGCCAAATGCTCATGAGCATTTCACAGAGGGTAAATAAAGTCGAAGTACTGGTAATCAAAAATGATAACAACCCAACCTGGCCAGGCTGGAAGGGGACCAGGGGAAGCAATGTTTTTGTAGCAGTGGGCAATCATCTCTCTCCTGAGCAGAGAGGAAAGTTTCTGGGAACAGCCCCACTTCCAGATTGTGAAAATTCACACTTTTTTATTTTCTTTTAGACAGGATAGAGAATTTCTTGAGCCCCACTGTTAGCAGAATTTTAGCAGTAAAAAACAGCTTGTAAATGGTTGCAACTTTCAAAATGTTGCTGTAAGATACATTGCAAATGAAATTGCAGAGTGCAGTTACTGGTCAAATGCTCCCTGGCTCTTATTACGGCTTTTAAAAACCTCCTTAGCTCACCAAACCCTGAGTAAATAAAATTCTGCATGGTAAAATGAGGCACAGCACAGTGGGATTTGCTTGATGTCACCCACTAAGTCATCAACAATCAGGAACAAAGATCAGAACAGCTAAATGCTATCTGGAGAAACCTGGGGGACCAGATCAACTGCCTCATATTTGTGTCATTTGAAACTTCCCCTCAAAACTTCCGTGCAAAAGAGTATTTTTGTGTGTAGCAACTTTTTCTTTTCTTTTTTTTTTTTTTTCTCATAGCAGCAACAAGGAGAAGAACAAGTTAAAAAATCACGACAGCAAGGTCATTCAAGGTTGAGGCTTTTCCTCAGCCCCCTCCTGCTGTCCCCTGTCCTGTCAGTGGTATCATTGTGTGCCCTGCAAGTCCTGGGCATCTCTGTGGCATCTCAACGAGGAGCCTCAGTGATCCCTCCACGCCACTCACCCCCGGCTGGATGAGAGCAAGGCAGAGGAATTCAGAGCAGCTCCCTCCAGCTTCAGAGGGCTCCCAACACAGGAAATTTTTTTGCTAAATTACAATGTCTTGAAATTGGCAACAGCACGCTGATTATGTCTCATTGTGGCTGTGATGTCCTTGGCGAAGGAGCTGGGAGACCACAAAGTGAATATAATGCTCCTCTATGTGACTCTAATGACTGATGATGCTCTGCTGTGGGTAGCAATTTTGAAATAACTGAGAATGACGACAGAGAATATTGCCTTTTTCTTCTCGTTTCAGGAGAACTTTACGTGTAACTAAGGAGCACAACGCAGCCCTGCCAGCCACACACGCTGCTAATGGGGGAAATTTGCAGCCCCATCAAGCAGTTTGTGCTAATCTGCCCCATATAGAGCCCTGCAGGGCAGGCTGGGCTCATGAAGCAGGGAAAGGTGGTGCTCACTCCTAGCCAGGGTCTTCTCACATGCAGGAAGAAATTTCAGGACACAGGGACAGCCAACAAACGCTGCAGACCACAAAACCAAATTAATAAATTAAATTACGTGTAGCACTTTTTAAATTGGGCACCAGATGCTTTCCTCACTCTGGTTGCTTCCTGTCATTCCAATAGCTCAGAGGAACAGTCTCACTGAACAAAACAAGCACTGATCCCGCAGAGGGATGGATTGGATGCTTTGTGCTTTGGTGACACGGAGAGAATGCAGCTCTGTTCTCTTCCAGACCTGACCTAGTATTGCTGCTTGCCAGCCCTCTGTGCCACAGAGCAGTGCCAGCCTGCTCTGGAGTGTCTGCTGTGCTTTGTGACCCTCTCACAGTCAGCACAGGCACAGGGGACACACAGTGTCCCGCATTAGACAGGGATGATGGAGCTTCTGTCCTGCCTTCACCACCCTCTGACAGAGCATGAAGGGCTTCAGTGCACAGGAATGTCACTGCCAGTCAGTGGAAAACACCCACTGTGCAGAAATCATCCTGTGAGTGGGGAGCTGAGGGGGGAAACAGGGGAGGCTGAGTGCAGATCCCACCTCTGATGGGCCAGAGACAGACGGCACCACCCCATTTATTACAGGATAATCCTTTTTTAAAAAGAAGATAAGGAAAAAGAAGTACACAGAAAGTTTAATGAGGACTTTGAAATGGAGTTCCTGTGTGACGGTGTTCACAGGGGTTCTTGGATTGGGGAAGAGATGAGGATCTGACTCCATGTTTCAGAAGGCTTATTTATTATTTTATGATATATATTGTATTAAAACGATACTAAAAGAATAGAAGAAAAGGTTCTCATCCGAACACTAGCTAAGAATAGAATCTGAAAGGATGATAACAAAGGCTTGTGGCTCAGGCTCTCTGTCTGTGCCAGCTGACTGTGATTGGCCATTAATTAGAAACAACCAACATGAGACCAATCACAGATGTACCTGTTTCATTCCACAGCAGCAGATAACCATTGTTTACATTTTGTTCCTGAGGCCTTCCAGCTTCTCAGGAGGAAAAATCCCAAGGAAAGGATTTTCCATAAAAGATGTTTGTGACATTCCCGCATGATCCCACCTCTGATGTGTCCTGCAGGAAGCTCCTGTGAGCCTCACCCAGGATCTTACACCCATCCCAGCCTTCCATGAGGAGGCCCAGAGCCCTGCCCAGGCAGAGCAGTCTCAGCTCCAGCCTGGCTGAGGGACCCACGCACAGCCACCACCACACATGATTCTGACTGCTTTCATTTTTACACACTGCCTGAACCAGCTAACTCTAACTCGTGCAGGTCAGTCTCCAGAGATTGAAGACTGACATAAGAGGGGCACAAAAATCTATTTCTGATCTGCCAGAACAGCAGGTCCTGAGAAGCCCAAGTGCTGTGCTGGCAGTGTGGTTTGCCTTTGAGGGATGGGAAATCAGAAGAGAGGAGGTCAACTAACTCCAAGCTAACTCCAAGAGAACAGAGCTGATTTAGAGAAGAGTCACCATGAAGTTGTTGCTTTGATGGTCATTAGGGCTCCTGAAGATACTACACTGAGCAAATTTTGTCATAATCCATCCTGAAGGATTTTAAACTCAAGATTCTGTTGAGAAAACAAACCTTTTGTTCAAACCCCAGTGCAGACTGGATTGCCATGGTGGCCTTTCTGTTTCACAGCCACACTTCATTTATCTTCCTCCCTCCCATTGTTGCAGGAGCCAACAGAGAACAGAAATGTACCAACAGGTCTGAGTTTATCTGTGTGAAAATCTTTTCTATGAAGAACATAAGTCAGTGCCACAATATTTGATCTCACCTTGCTCCTGAGCTCACAGGAAATGCAGGGAGGACAATGTTTTCTCTCACCTCGGGAACAATTTAGGTGGGGCACATAAATCTGTGTCCTGTTCCACCCAACAACAAGCCAGAGGGTCTCTGTGAACCAGAAGAGAATGATCACACCCAAAGGCTGCTCCAGCCAGCCACAAAGGCAGCACACAAGGGGGTTTCTGTGAACCAGAAGCCTGTATCTGCTCCTGCCTTGTATTGTTCCTTTTAAATGGAAACCATTCTGAAGCACAGTTTGTGCCCTTAATACATTGCATTTTATTGCAGCTTTCTGGGCAAATTCCATCCCTTGCACAGGGTGAAGACCATGCCCAGGACCTGTTCCCACCTCAGTCTGGTGGGCTTTCCACAACTCTAAACAGGGGTGACAGCTCTGCTAGCGGAGCTCTGAGGGCTGTAACACAGGCAATTTAAAAAGTCAGTGCTCCCAGCAGTCCACTCTCCCCCAGACAATTAGAGGCAAACATGTGCCTGCATTTCAATGCCTCCAGGTGGAGGCTGGCATACCAATGTGAGCCCACCTTCAGCAAAGCTCTGAGCTCACCCTGGGACAGATCTCTGCTGGCCCTATCCCCTGAGCCCATCTCCTCACACGCTCAGCCTCCTGCATTCATGGTGTCTGCTGCTTCTTGCAGGATTTCTTGGCCAGGTTTTGAGAGAGGTTTGGTGCTGGTGCCCCCAGTGTGCAGCTGTGCCTCCCTTTGTGGATCTGTGCCTGCAAACCAGCACACAGGCAAGCCCAGCTTCAGGGATCGTGTTTTTTGCACAGAAATTTGCATCTACCAAAGCTTGCAGCTTTCCCAGCTTCTCCTTCCTCAGACCTGCCTCGGTGTTCCAAATGAGTGGGTTTTGCCTCTCTTCCTGCAAGTGAACATTGCTTTTCCTCAAAAACACCGGGGAACAATTAGAGCAATGAGAAAATGGTAAAAATAACACAAACCCATCACATTCCTCACGGCACTGACAGCCAGAGTGCTGTGTGGTATGGCAGAGAGCAGAAACACAACACATTCAAAAACCAAACAGGTGAGCACTATCTGTACTTTAAATCACTCATAACTGCTCTCACTTTGCTAGGAATATTTCAGGAAGCCAGAACACCTCCATGGCCCTGTGAGCACATTTAACAGTCCTTGGTGCCAATCACTTGTGCTGGTTTTGTCTGGAGGAGAGTTTACATCATAGCAGCTGGTGTGGGGCTGTGTTTTGGGTTTGTGCTGGAAGCAGTGCTGATAACCCAGGGGTGTTTCCATGAATATCAGGCAGGGCTAACACAGAGCCCAGGCCTTTTCTGCTCCTCACCCCAGTTCAGGAGGCTGGGGGTGCACGGGGAGCTGGGGGGGGGACACAGCCAGGAGAGCTGACCCCAATCGAGCCCAGGGATACCCCGGGCCATGCTCAGCATGGGGGAACAATAAAGAATGGGGGACGTTCAGAGGGACAGCATTTGTGTTCCCAAATCCCCGTTATGTCTGATAGAACCCAGCTTTCCTGAAAATATCTGAGCCTGCCTGCCCAGGGGAAGTGGAGAAGGGATTCCCTGTTCCCCTTTGCATGTGTGCACAGCTTTTTGCTTTGCCTATTAAACTGTCTTTGCCTCATTTCCTCCCATCCACACTTCTGATTCTCTCCCCCACCCCACTGTGTGGGGCTGAGCTGCCAGCTGGGCTTAAACCACAACTGTATTTTTTAATACTGTTTCATTTGTGGCAGCACTGCAGTACAAAAACATTCAAACATTGCTAGGTTAAAATATGTGTTTTCCCAGTGGTAATTAGTACAAGAAAATCAGGCTAAATGTATTAATTTCAGTCGGCTTTTTCATTCTCTTCCTGCAGTTTTACACTTCACAGTCGCAATAATTGTAGCCCTTATGAACAATTATGTAAAATTATGTAAAATGCAATATGATCAAGGTATTAGACTATTATTATCCCAGCTGTAAATTCATGAATCATTACTACAGAGTACCTAAAACCCCCAGAATTGTCTGTCAGTTTGAGTTTAGGGGCCTTTTCTTGTCTTTTGGATGTTGATGACAATTAAATCATACCTTGATAAATATAAAAGGAAAAACTCCAGCATAGCTATTATGAGTCCTCATTAGGAAGCAAAAGAGTGGTTTTCATGTTTTGTCATTTAGTTAATTGTCTGGCTTGTGACTTATTTGGAGAGTCTTTTCTGAAGCAGAAATCCTGGGCTGGATGTGAGGGGAGCTTTTGGGGATCAGCCTGGTGGGGAGAAAAGATTTGGCAGATTGGAAGAGGGCTTGACCTAATGTTTATTGAGTGAATGCAGGGCAGAGAGCTCACAAACAACAGAAGGATCTTGAAGGACTTTAGATATGAATGAAGACAGAAGTTTCCCTCTTTTGACCCTGTTGCTTTGCATGCTGGGGTGCAGTGATGCCTGATTTCGCTTGGGCATAAAAAATAGAAATAATTTTATAAATATCTTTGTATTATATGCATGCCTATATAAACTTCCATCATTCAAAAACAGATTTTTTTTTCTTTTTTTTTTTTTGGAAAGGTCAACTTTATATTATTTCAAAGTTACATCCTACTCCTTCAACCTGACCTCAAAGTCAGTGGGGCTGTAGAGGGATGAGGACTCAGCATCAGAGTCAGGTACCAGGGTGTGTATTCATTTCCCTCTGTGCTGAAGGAGAGCTTTCCCCACTTATTCTGGAGGACTTAAATTAGTATGCTGGGGGAAGGAACACCACAACCTGTTTCTTTCTGTTTCCTGTGGATGTGTGTGGTGATTTGAATGTGAGACAGAACTGGAGATTGCTCAGGAAATTCTCATATAAGTCACTCTCTCCTAAAGCTTGCAGGAACCATGAAGATCGTATTACAGTGTTAGAGAAAATAACAGAGCCTTGAAATTAGGTGAAAATGTCAGAGAGAAATGTGGCTGAGCCAGGTTCTATGGAAATTATTTACCATTGTCTCTTTTATGCTGAAAACACAAGAGAAACAAAGCACTAACAAATATGGGAAGAAGTATCTAGTGTATTGAAAGCTGAATAACCACTATGAATTGGTCAAAATAATGAAACAATTATTTATAGACAGGCCTGGAAGAGATAAATTCTTGCCTTGGATGGTAAAGCTAATGGGCTGGATTTATCTTTCTCATTGCCCCAACAACCCATCCCTCTTCTCCCTGGTCAGACCTGCAGTGACACACATGGATTTGCTGACAGTGCTGATCCATCCAACACCTGTGGCACCAAAACTGGACAAATAATTCATTTAAGAAGGGGACGCTTTGACCCAAAATAACCAGAAATGTTTATCTTTCCTGTCAGGGTGGGCAGGCCCTGGCACAGGTGCCCAGAGCAGCTGTGGCTGCCCCTGGCAGTGCCCAAGGCCAGGCTGGACAGGGCTCAGAGCACCCTGGGATAGTGGAAATTGTCCCTGGACATTGCAGGGCGTTGGAACAAGATGATTTTTAAGATCCCTTCCAATCCAAAGCGTTCTTTGGTTCTGTGAAGTGGCAAAGAGGTAAAATGCTTCATCAAGGAAAGGACACCAGAAATGTTCAGAATACAGCAGTCACTCCCTAACAGGTGGTTGTGGAGAGCTGGGGCTTTTAAGGGAGTTACAGGGAAAAGCTAATGCCTCTTTTCCCCATTCATGGAATCAAGCCCTGAATTCAATGACAGCTACTGAGAGCAGGACTCAAATAATACTTTAATCTAAAGGGAGACTGCTCAATATCTCCATTTGGAGCAGAAAACCATCTCCTGTTTTGGGTTTTTGCCTACAGGAAGCAGTGATAGTGCTGTTTGTGTCTGAAGTCAGGCTGCAGATGCCCAAGTTTGCTGTAATTATGTAACTTGCAAAGCCAAGCCTGCTAAACTTTAGATCAGCATTTAAAAATGCAAGAGAAAGTTATCTACCTAATTGCCTGGAAAAAAACTATGCCCCTCCATTTGCAATATTAATTGTCTCTTAATAACACAAGGTTGTTGTTCAAGAGCCCTGTTGGACTTTATTTTTTCCTTTAAAAGGAGAAAAAGAACCCTCAAAATAAGGAAAAGCGTGCAAGGGAAGAAGCTAATAGAACTAGAAGTGAAATGTTAATGTTATTTCATTAAATGATTTGTGAAGAATGAGATAAGAGATCAACAGTCTCAAAGAATAATTTCTTTAAATACCTTGTGCTCAAGATTCCCCTCTAGGCAACTTTTCATCTTTCTTCATTAAAAAAATAGCATTAAATTTTATTAAAGAGTCCCAATTAAGCCGGTAACTTGCTCCAAAGAGCATCCAGGCTTGGGGGAATATGTTAAACGTTAACAGTGATGGGAAGATTCACCCGTAGAGCTGATTTTAAAAACAGCATCTTTCTGACTGCTACAATTTGGCTTGCACACCCTTGAGGCATTCTCCCAGACCTACTGATACCTATTTTGGGAAGCAGCACATAAATTCTTGGCTTTAAGGTCAAGTAGATGGTGAAGTTGGCTGTAACAAATGCAAACTTTTCCTGATAGCTTTGGAAGATGTCAATTTCTGAAATGAATATTTTTCTTAGATCCCGATTTGGTCTGATCTGAGGGTGGCACCACACACTCCAGAAGCAAACCCTGTGAATTTAGCTTGCCGTGTTGTTTAAGGGGAGCTGGCAATAAACACAACACTCAAAAATAATACAGAGTCTTGGCTGGAAGAGAGATGTTGGTTCCATCTCATGGTCAAAACCAATAGGAAAGCAAACACATTCTGTTGTTTTCAGAGAAACGCTCAGGGTGTAAGGCTTGAAAAGAAAAGACAGAAGTTGCCAAGCACCCTCATAGCCTGGTGCTTGGGAAAGGGGCTGGATGGGTGCATCCCATGGGTGTCCTGAGCACAGCCTGGGAGGGGTGGGAGCTGTCTGGGGACAGGGGAGAGCTGCAGAACATCTAATGGGGACAGGGTAATAACTGCCCTCAGATCCTGCATGGCACGGAGGGAGTGCTTGGCCTGGCCAAAAGCTCTTCTGGCAGTGCCTGGCTGTGGGAAAGGGCTGACCAACAATCACAGACATCTTTTATGAAAAATCCTTTGCTTGGGATTTTTCCTCCTGAGAAGCTGACAGGCCTCAGGAACAAAATGTAAACATTGATTATCTGCTGCTGTGAAATGCAACAGGTGCATCTGTGATTGGTCTCATGTGGTTGTTTTTAATTAATGGCCAATCACAGTCACCTGGCTCGGACTCTGTCCAACACACAAGCCTTTGTTATCATTCTTTGACATTCTATTCTTAGCCAGCCTTCTGATGAAATCCTTTCTTCTATTCTTTTAGTATAGTTTTAATGTAATATATATAATAAAATAGTAAATCAAGCCTTCTGAAACATGGAGTCAGATCTCTGTCTCTTCTCTCAGCCTGAGACCCCTGTGAACACGGTCACAACCAACACTCCACCTTCATCACTTTGTGTTCCAGGGAGGAAGAGCAAGATATAAATACAAAGATCACCAACCTATCCTGAAGATTTAGTGAGCCACAATCTGAACTCTATGGAAAAACCTGAGGGAAAAAATTCTGAGAAAACCACTTGCTATGAATCTTGTACAGTGACAGTAGATAAATAGGACAGGAAGGAAAAACTGCAGCACTCCCAGGTCCTTGGTGATCCCAGGGGGAGCAGAGAATGGGAAGAGGAGTGAAGGACAGGTCTTCCACTTGAGAAAACCATCTTAAATCCAGACTTCTCCTACCCTCTCTTGTTCCTGTGGCAGATCTCCTCTCTGAACAATGCTGCACAAGGAGATTATTTATTCAGCCATCCAAATGTCACATTCATATTTAGACATTGATATAATCTTTTGCTTTACATTCACATCCTGCATTTCCTTCAGTTCTAATCGAGTGCTAATTTCACATTCATCTTTCATAGCCTCGTTTAGACAAGACACCCAGTGGTGCATACTTAGGGGGGGGTCTATTATTATTATTATTATTTATTTTTTATCAGGGTATGTCATTCCCAGGCAAAGGATGTGCTGCCTGCAATGTAATTTTATATGCTGGATAACACTTGCATTGACTGGGAGGCACACAAGTCAATTGCATATTGTATTGCAGATTATTTTGTATTTATTATTTGCTGTCAAAGTGATTTTGAAAACCAATGCTTATGTGCTGCGTGTACTTTACTATAAATAGGGGGACTCCTGGAGAAGGTACAGGGAACAGGATAAATTTAATTTGACAATTCTGTCAGAGGTAACCTCCACTTCTTTCCAATCTGCCACTTGCAACAAACAAGCCAAACTGGTGTTGAATGCAGAGAAAAAGAGCTGGAGAGACTCAGTAGTAAATATTACAGTGGGCAGATACAGGAGGGTTTGCTTCACCAGTTTAGGAAGGTGCACAGCAGGGCTGCATTTTCCTAAGAAAATGATTAATGGCACCCCTGAGATAATGCCTCCTCTTTTTCAGCTCTTTCCCCCCCCCTCCCCTTGTTTAATTCCTCTAACAGGAGCAAGGTTTAAAATGATACTTTTCTCCCTCTTTCAATGAGACAGCACATCTCACAAGGGAAAAATCAATTCTAAGTGGGAATTGTGTATATTGCAACATTTATATACAATAATTCTCCCCTCCCCTCCCTTGTACACATCTCCATCAGGGACAAATAATGGAGCCAATTTGCTGGGAGCACAACGTGGCAGCAGCAGCTTTGCCCCAAGGCTGGCTGAGCAATTTTACCTCTTGTCAGGCAACAGGAGGCTGCTGAGAGTTCTTATCAGCCCAGCACATACAGGAGCTCATAAGTGGAAGGAGAACAGAACAGAATTCCCTGGAAGTGGTCTAAAATGTTGTACTGGTGCAGTTATGAGTGATGTTAAGGCTTGTCATGCTTGCGTTCCTGCTTTTCCTGGGGCTTTCTCTCTGCCTTCCCCGGGAGCTGGCACTGCCATGCATTGAGTGTGGGTTGTGGGCTGAGCCTGGTGGCTCCATCCTGAATAGAAAGGGAGGACTGGCTGCTCCAGCTTCACCTCCTCTCCCTTCTGTGTCTGCACATGCACATGAAAAGAAGAAAGCAAAGGGAAGGGGAAGGGGAAGAAAAAAGGGAAAGAAAAAAGGAAAAGGGAAAGAGAAGAGGGAAAGGGAAAGAGAAAAGGGAAAGAGAAAAGGGAAAGAGAAAAGAGAAGAGAGAAAAGAGAAAAGAGAAGAGAGAAAAGAGAAAAGAGAAAAGAGAAAAAAGAGAAAAGAGAAAAGAGAAAAGAGAAAAGAGAAAAGAGAAAAGAGAAAAGAGAAAAGAGAAAAGAGAAAAGAGAAAAGAGAAAAGAGAAAAGAGAAAAGAGAAAAGAGAAAGAAAAGGGAAAAGGGAAAGGGAAAGGGAAAGGGAAAGGAAAAGGGAAAGGGAAAGGGAAAGGAAAAGGAAAAGGAAAAGGAAAAGGAAAAGGAAAAGGAAAAGGAAAAGGAAAAGGAAAAGGAAAAGGAAAAGGAAAAGGAAAAGGAAAAGGAAAAGGAAAAGGAAAAGGAAAAGGAAGCTGTTGTTTACAGGTGAGATGCCATGAGCACACATATTCTGGGAGGGGAAGCCAGGAGATCACATTTGATGGGGACCAAAAAGCCCAGGAACACCCTTTTATCCTCCCCTCCTGCAAAACTGTTGCTGCTAGAGCTCATCTGTCCTATTTCAGAGACTGGCAGGGACCAGGACAATACCCTGTGTGACAGCACAGCTTCTGGAAGGGGTGACTGGAGGAAAAAGCAATTACATTTTATGTTCCATCTTCCCCTCTGCTTTCTTTTCATTATCCTATAAAGCTTAACAAGGAATAATCAAGAGAGGCTCCCTGGCTGTACTGCAAGTTTACAGAGGTCAAAGCTGCTTGAACTTGCAACTTTACCTTAACTATCCTGTCAAGACAACACATGGGCTTGCTCTCCAAATTGATTACATAAATCTCCAACACAACTGTTAATCACACTCCTTATTCCAGCTTATCTTTCACCAGAGATAAAGCACAGCTGCTTGGCTGTTTATCATAGTGTTGGCATGGTATTATCTACCTTGAAACTTCAGACTCCCCCTGCCCAGAGGTGTGATAATGGGAATCAGAATCACGTTTTTATAGATAAAGTAAGATTTTGCCGAAGAGCCTTTGTAACACAGAAAAAATAGAAAAAGGTGATTATTATGCTTATTTTGCAAAGATCTCTTGTCAGGAGTTGCCTGATATATATACCCTCATTTAGGCAGTGTTTTTACTGAATGATCAGGACTCAATTTCTCAAGTAATGAACAATTACAAATTATATCTTATTTCAAGGGTTGCCCCTGCAGTAAGCCCAAGCTGACAACCCAAAACCCTTCCAAGCTGTTCTCTGTAAAATAGAGGAAAAGTGAATTTAGGAAGTAAAAACTAGCCACTGTTTCTAGCCACAATAATAGATATCCTCTTAATGCTCCTGGGATGCTTAACAGCAAGAAAAAAATCACTTTTCTGAAGGACATGGTGACAGAAGAAACTGAAAATTATGTGGGCCTTCAGTGCCTAGGGAATGAAACATAATATTAAAAAAGTAGGCATCCACCTCACATGGTGGGATGTGCTTTATATTTATCAACTTCTGGCTTGCCGTTGGCCTCGAAGGATGAACCCACCATTAACCTCAAGCAGTGTCTTTTAATTTGCCTGAGGTCCTGCCACGGCTCCTGGATGCTTTCATGATGATCTTTAGCAGGAGCTGTTGCAGAAGAAAAGCCATAAAAAGGATGTGTTGTTTGTGCCTGAAGGGCCCTGGGGAGCTGCCGGGGAAGGCAAAGCAGGTGGTGGTGTCAGTGATGCTCTGAAGCCTGAAGAAAACCTTGCAGGAGAAACATCACCTCTCCTGCTCCCCTCCCTTCACAGCACCTCTGGTTTTCTAATGTGCACTTGCCTCATTGTGTTTTTATTTTGCTTTCTGCATAATGATGAAAACACGGGGCTGGGTTTGCATTATCTGGTTTTTTTACATGATATCTATAATTGACTTCTGGAGCACAACGGCATTCACTGAGTGAATTGATTTAAAATTGCTGTAATAATATTGCAAAATTCCTTTATTAGTGCTGGAGTACATCAAGAAGAATCAGTGAGATTACCATCTAGGATAATAAACACTTAGAGGCAAGTGCAAGCAGCCCACAAAAAGTGGCAATTTTGCAACTGCTTTTCTCTTTCATTCTGTTTCTCCAACAACCACTGGCCCATCATCACCACAAATTAGATGGCACCTACAGGAGCCATCTGGAAGGATCTGTTTTTCATATATAACATAAGTGTTTGAAGAATATGAGGGAGAGAAGAGATGGGAGGAAACAGTGAACTGAGCTGGTAGTTCCTCATTATGTGCTAATGTTGGGAAGAAGGGGCTGATTCTCCCTCTCTGGACATCAGCATAAATTCAGAATCACTCCAATGACTCAGAAAGCAAGTCAGGATGCTGAGCTGAATGGTCAAGCCTTAAATCCCATTTCCAGGACACAACCCAAGATATCCTTTCAAAGAATTCCAGGCCATCATTGCACTGACTTCCAAAGGATTTGGACTGGAGCCATTTTCTCACCAAGCAGGAGGAAAAAGGCTTGGACACATCCCATGGTGTGGATGCAGGGATCCCCTGAGATCAGCCCACAGAATATTGACAAACAAAGCATCCATTCCCTGAAGAGTTTGGGCCATGATCACTGCTGGAACCACCAAACAAAGCTGGCACCAGGAAACAGGAATTATTATAAGCCTTATTATGTAAGTGTTCCTTATGCTTTAATTTTTGACTTCTAGATGAAATATTTCAAGGGTATTTTACTGGATATTATCCATGAGAATTAAGGGCTTTTTAAACTGCCCTGCTAGGTCCATGCTGTTTGCAGAGCTATCACAGAGGCTCTCCAAGACTCTGTGTTTCACTGAGCCTCCAAATTAAATTACAACACATCACACACACCTAAATTACACATCCCATACTCAGCTCATACACAACTGAAAAAAAAAATCACTTGTTAGCATAATTAATGCAATTATAGTCAGCAAATTTCAGATTCACTGGTGACTCAAACCTCAAACAAAGGAGTATTTTTAGAACCATATCAATCCCATGGGATCCATTTACTCCTAGAAATCAGGGTTTATTGATACCTATCACATCCCTGGCAACTAAAGCATTTCAGGTACCTCCATTGCAGTGATAACTGGTGGGATGTGTCTGAGGGGGGCTGCCCTACCTCCTTCACTTAGGGAGGCTCATTGCTATAGCAACAACTGCATCCTGTGATTTGCCTGCTACAAACACCCGCAAAAGAAACATTCTGAAATGATCCATGCAAAAAACAACTGTTCCTTTGACCTGACACAATTAATGTGCTCAAATCTGAATTATTTCTGCCACAGGTTAAGCATTCTGAATTCAAATGACTCATATGCAAAAAAAGAAGAATTCCCGCTGTGCTTTGGATTAAGGAGGGAAGCCCTTATTTTTGGGCTCTCACTGTCCTCTGTGCCATGTTAGAAGTGCACCAGAGCCAGAAATAGGAAACACCTTGGTCTGGGTGTTGGGAGAGACCCCTCAGACAGAGGAAGGAGCAGGGCTTTTCACTCAGGGCCCAATCACAGAGCTCAGACATCCCTTCTGATATAATCCCTGTCCTAGCATTTCCTTTCCCAAAGCTTAGAAGTCACAGGGACAAGATGTGACCCCTCTCTTTGGAGGAGATGGGGTAATTCCACAGGCACACTTGCTGCTCTCCTACTCAAAATTAAAAAGAAAAAGAGATATAGAAGCTGGCACTGTCCAAATGGCCAGCAGCCCAGTCCCACCCTGTGAGTGACCTTGGGCAGGGCTGCCCAGTTTAACCTCTGCATTCCCAGAGTTGCTCTCTGGAGGCATCCAAATGGGAAAGCAGCCTTAAACCAGGTATTAGCAGCACCATCAAAGTGTTTGTCAAAGGATCTTGTGCAGGAAAATGAAAATATATATATCCCCTCCTTCCTTCTTTTTTGTAGATTATCGCAGTGCAAGTAAAATTTGGACATGGGGCAGGACTGGGCATCCCATATTCCCCTCCTCCCTCAAAGGAGGGAGAGAACAGACCCCTCACAATGCAGAGTAACAAAATTTCACTTCACTTTTAAGCTTACCTGGGAGGTAAGAAAGGAAAGAAGGTAGGGCAGGCTGGTGGGGAGCAAAGCTGAGAATAAAGATCTGTGCTACAGAAGGCATTTTATCTTTTTATCATTTTCTCTTGATACTGCAGATCTCTCTTGTTAAGTACTTCCTTTTCATGTCTTCTAATATCTACTGACAACTGAGGTGAATGAACCAACAACCATTTATTCTACTCCTAAAGGAGTGACAGTAATGAAATTCAGCAGTGCCAGTTCTGGCCTCAGCATCTTCCAGTGACCAGGAAAGGCAGCATGTAATGGGGAATGTGACAGTAGCCTGATGATCTCATGGAAGTGTCCTCTTTCCCATGTAAATATTGCTTCTTAGTCCACATTTCCAGCATCAGAGCACTTAAGTAATAATGTCCCTGTCTCAGCTGAGAAACTCAGTGTGTGTTTCCCAACTGGAGTTTGTGTATTTCTGAGAATTTACATTTGAGGCAACTACCAGGAGTGAGGCTAAATGTGAGTACAGTGTCTCTGTGGAGGGATTCACCAGCAAACTCTACAAACTGTTGCTGAATAAAGAACTGTCTTTATCCTCCCACCAAAAGGCTTCTTACTAAGTAAGCATCTTTCAAATGGTTTAAAAATGGAATTGTAAATGCAGCACATCAACTAAGAATGTCTTACAGCCCTGCTTTCCTTCCATGCAAATCAACATTTAACAAGAGAGGCAACTTCATGTGTTAAAGTCTAAAAGTTGTCAACTGCTGCAAAAAAATCCCCCTTTCACCACTTCCATTCAAAGCAAGATGGCATCAATTTGGGATATGAATGATCTATTGCAGAGAATCTGATTCAGTGCCTCATAAAGGCAAATGCATCACTCTGACCCATCTGTTCGATGGGCATAATCTTAATTGCAAACATAGGGTCACATCCCAATAAATCAGCCATGCTGCAGTGAAGGTGCCTACATTTATGCCAGCTGAACATTTACCCAGGACTGCCTACAGCCATTTCTCAGTAGAATTTAGGGACAAAGAGAACAAGGAGATTGCTATCGACCCCATTTTTCCTTACAGTGACTCATATTTATTTAACCTAACGCTCTACATGGGTGAAATCCAAATCTTACTCCCATAAACTCAAAACTTCCCTGGACCACAACTTCACCCCATACATATGGCATAAGACAACAAAGATGTTTGGGATGAATAACAAGCCATGTAAACACTGAGGAGAAATATATATCAAGTCACAGAAGAAATGCCATAGGATCTGTTCCAGGCTTGCAGAGCTGAGGGTGCACAATCTGAGCATCCTCAGTCTCAAATTAAAGGTAAATTATTAGAAAGGATAGAAAGGAGAAAGCATCTCCATGATTCCCACTTCCCCAAATGGCACAGGCACAGATGATCTCATTAGCTCATCTGTGTAATTTACACTTCTAATATGGCTGAGGAATAAAACAAATATGCAGAAATAAGCAATAGGACGGGGACAGAAGAGGGGGAAACCTCACAGCCCTCTCTCATCTAAGCTCCTTCTTTCCTTGCCAAATGTTATACTCCCTTCCTGGGAACCCCTCCAAGTTTGTGTCTCCAGATGCCACATTGCAGCAGGCTGCCTGGAATCCCTCCTACCCACCTCCACATCCCTCATGCTGAACAGGCAGGGCAAACACAGGGTGAAGGGAGTGTTCTGGCCTTATTTATTTCCAGGTGGAAAATCGAGATGTGGAAAGAGCCAACAAAGGAAAACAGCCCAACAAAACAAGTGACTAAAACAAAACAACTAAAACAAAAAACACCCTTAGCCATCTTGACTCTTCTCCAGGAAAAAAAATGAAATACAAGTCATGGGTTGAAGTTTGCAAGTATCCACACTTGAGAGATAGGTTTTCTCCTGTTAACTTGGGGTTCTTGCAGGTAATTTACAGACGGGGCATGAGGGAATCCCTCATTACAAGCAAATATGAAAATAATGATCAAAACCATGTGTAACTGGAGCTGAATGGGATTCACTCTTCACTGACTATTTGGGCATCCTGGCTAAATGTGAGCATTCATTTGGGCCAGGACCATGGAACCCTAGGCTCCTACCAGGGCACCAATCCTAAATACACAAGTATTTAATACCAGCCTTAAATACATAACTACCTGACGGTCTGTGGAGAAAGTCTAGGCAGAGATCTGTGAGCTGGTGCCCAACATATGAGTGGGTGAAGTTAAATGAGGTGAACCCCTCTCCTCCCCAGGGGCAAGGTCTGAACCATCAGTGCATTATTCTTCTCCTCTCTCTGGAGAAAACTTAGACTGGCTCTTGCTCAATTTGGGGCCTGAACTTAGGTGGGCTGGAGCTGGTGGCTTCCTGGAAGCAAAGTAATGGGATCCACAGTTAACAAAGAAACGTGTTGATCTTCAGTGGTTTTGACGCTTAAAAAAGCACCTGACTTAAATACAGATAGACCTAGTTGAAGAAGTAAATGCAACCAGACCTAATTAGAGAAGTGAACTGGTGTAACACAGCCTCCTTTCATCCTCTCCCTACATATCTCAGAAGACCATTGCTATCCCATCCATGTCTCTCTACCTAATTTTCATTTTCAAATGTGCTTTAATGACTGCAAGTAGGTCTATAGTCCAGAAATAGAAGTCTCAAAGCGCAGAGGGCATTATGTTCCCATCCACCTTACAGGACAGGTTGGTGTGGAGTCCAGACCCAAATTACCTGAGTATTAGATGAGATCCCTATGGCATATTTCATTTTAGTCCCCTTTTAGGTGCTATTTTACAGCACCCACCTGGCCTTCAGTGCCAGTAAGAAACACTCTCATATCTGATTCTCTCCATCCTTCTCTATTTTCCTCTCCCCACTGCTTCCTTTGCACAGGGAACGGTCGGTAAAAATTTATTGTGGGTGGGATTTCCAGGCCCGCATCCCATTAAATTTAATGGGAACTGAGCATCTAAATCCCTTAGGCAGCTTGAAAATTTCAGCCTCTATTACTAATGCTGCTCTCATTATAACAAGATTTGTACATGACAGCTCTGACTCCGCTCTCCGTGATGTGACGGCACCCAGTGAAGCTGCCCTGCTCACAGCAACTCTTCTTGTCACAAGCTCTGCTAACACGGGGCCAGAAAGCAGCCCTGGAATTCCATTCTGATTGCTGAACTTTCTCATAGGGGCCTTTCCACAAGGCAAAGATAATGCTGAGTAAATCTGCCTTTTTGTTGTGATTGTTTGAGAAGCATTTAATTTTAATTGCGCTCATCGGCTTCTGGTGTGCGGCCTGCTGGAGGATGGACGTGGCTGGGTTGCTCAGCTGCATCATCATATCAGGAGTATTTTGAGGGACATTATAGACTTTGCTGGGCTGTCAAAATGGCCAGATTCCACCACATTACATTTTTCATCAGCATTCTGCTTAATTTACTGAAATTATAATTTACCAAGAGGGCATGACTGGAAAGAAAATGGCTTTTTAAAATGTCCTGCACATCCTGCAGGTCTTTGTTGGTGAGGTGTTTAACCATGTTGGTGTTAATCACACCTGACAGGGCAACCATTCTCATTCTCATCAGAGATTTTCCTGTCCCTTTTCATGTCACTCTGGTCCAATTGTGCTGTGGAATAAAAGGGGCTTGAAAACCTCTAGAAAACCAAGGGAAAAGCAAAGAGCAGTTGGAATGGAAAGATAAAACTTTATCATCTAGTGCATGCAGTGAGGAGGATGGGACTCTTGGAAAGACACAGTTTCTTTATATTAACCTAGGGCTGCTCAGCACCTTGGGTTTTGCTTCCATTGTTCTTCTAAGGCATCACATGTACCTGTCTCCTGCTCACAGGATGTGTGTGTGGCTGGGCTCTGAACTCCAACCACCAGGCCTTTAAAGTTAAGCTTTTACCTCCTCTTGAAGGTCTCAATTCTCAGAGAACTCAGCCAAAATTGTGCTTGGGGTATCTGAGACTCTATTCACAGCATGAGGGACAGATTTATAACTGATTTATAACCTTTTTTTCTTCCTTTCTTTCTGTACCCATGACCGCTACAGCTGATATTGGAGGTGAGGAATTCAGGACCTCCTTGTGCTCTTATGAAATTATTGGAATAAATTGTATCAGGACCTTTGGCCAGGTACCTGTGGCAGTGCTCACAACAAAGGGCTGGGTGTGCATTTTGCTGGATTCTATGTCCTGCTTTGATAACAGATTACCCTCCCTTGCCTGGATATTCCCTACCTTTGCCTCCTCAGCTTACTAAGATTCTGGGGGGAGATGAAGAGGGGCAAAATGTCTCCTCCATGCCTCAGCTACAGATTTAGGCAGTGAGTTTACTGGGCTCTCTGTACACAGAGCCAGAATGCACACACTCCAGTACTCCTCATATAAACCTCCATCTTCTGCCCTTGAACTAGGGCATACCTCTCTTTGAATTTATTTTTCACTTCTCAAGGAAGGCTCCTGGGGAAATAAAGGGCTCTATAGCTCCACTGTTCCCACAAAAAAAAAAAAAAAAAAAAAAAAAAAAAAAAAAAGAACTAGAACTTCCTTTAAGGGAAGTCAATCTTTTTCCAGGGGTCTTTTGTAAGATAAGGCAGTAGGGAGGCTGGTAGAGGGCTGACACAAAAATTAGCCAGACTCTTTGAAAACACACTGCCTAAACCCAGTGATGAAAGGACACCAACACTTCATCCTGAAAAACCATGTAGGAGAGGACATCAGCTGTAGCTGGTGTTTTTCCATGATCTATAAAAAGCTGGGCAGCCAAACTAGCTGGGGCTCCTGTGAGTGAGCTGAGCTGGTCCAGCTCCTTTCTCAGGTAAAGATCCTGTACCTCACCTGTGCTGCCCCTCAGCACAGCTTCCCATGGGCAATGCTCAGGGAACAGCTCAGCAAATTCTGGCATCCACCAGAGCCAAACGCAGCCACCCTGCATGGGAAATGAAAACATTTAGGTTCTTTGCATTGCAGCCCATCCTTGCCCCATTGCTGGGCAAATTATTCCTTCTGTTGGTGATAACAGGGCCCACAGAAACCTCTGCAGGTCTCAGCTGTGCTGGTTGGGAGCTGTGGATCCCATTCTGTGGCCAGGGTTTTGTTGATCTCTCTGCTGCCATTCACTGGGCTTCTACACAGAAGTACCAGACAAAGATAATAAAGCACATCCAGGTGTTCTTGCCATGCAGGAAAACGCATCACTTTAAACAATTCTAGTTATTTAACATGAGTTAAACTTTACTTTTCTAGCAAGAGTAAGCTCAAAACCCCACAAAAACCCTGCTTACATCTTTCACTTTAACTAGACAGATGATTATTTTTATCTGCAGCTACCATACACCATTTATTTAGGCAAAACCATTCTTGGGCTTCAGATGGAGTTTTGTCTCCAATAAACAACAAAATGGTTCTCTAGCTACATTAATATTAGGCTGTCACCAGTTAGATAAGGCTGATACATTAGTGCTTCTATGCCAGCAAGGGACAGTCTCTGGCCTGCATTATTTGCTTTAAAATGCAGAAACTTCAGTCCCTCAGTCCCCAAGTTTCCATCAGGAAATATTTGAGCAGTGGATTGGGGGAATGGAGCCCAGAGAAAGTGCTAAGGTTAAAGGTGAGGAAGGCAAGTAAAGATGTTAGAGCACAATCAGATTTAGGCAGAACAAGATGTTCTGAGCATGAAAAAGTCTGGGATTCTCTGCTAGCATACTGCAGAGAGCTGGGAGGCATTTCAGGGGAGTTAAACAAGGAAAAATGGATCTGCAGATGGGTGTTTCCCTGGCTCCAGAGATCAGCAGGGTATTTTAGGACATCTCTCCCTGGGGTTGTACCTGGGAGTGCAGCAGCAGATCATCTGAAGCAGCTTTCTATGTAAACCCCCATTTGTTCTGGAGCAGCTTTCTGTGTAAACCCCCATTTGTTCTAACAGCTTAGGGGAAACCCAGATTTTTCCCCATCATGTGTACACAGCTTCACAGGCTGCATGACAAAATTCCAAGTAATTAAAGAGCTGATAAAAATGCTGTTAAAAGAGCCAATATCTCTTCAGGACACTTCAGATAAGCTGATCATTGCATCTTCAGAACAATGATGCCTTCTTTGAAGACAGAGATGAAAAACAAGATGAGTCGCTGCTGTATCTGATATGAGATGAGCAGAAATCTGTATGATGTTATTAGAGATGTGAATGACACTGCAGTTATGGCTACAGGAATTGTAGTAGGAAGGCTTTAATGTTCTGGATGGAAATAGGAAAACAAATGCTGCTTCTTACAGTGAGCCTCAGATACTTGATTATGGTTATCAACACATTTCTTTGCTGCATGGATTCTGGGTAAAGAAGATGCTTAATATTTGGCTTTAGGGGAGGAATAAATTCAGATAGGGACTCTACTTATAAGAAATTATTTTGTTATAAGTGAATTCACATGAGTCTATTTTCTTCAAGTTAAAAGCAAATTTAAAGAAAAATCTATAAGCAATGTTTCTCTAAAAGGGAAAATTGAAAATTTTCTAGATTAATATTTAGTGGAATTATCTGAAATGGAAAGCTAAGTGACCAAACTGCAGAAGCACTGAATATCTTTAAGCTATAGATTCTGTCATTACCTGGAAATGAACTATGAAATAATTCTCTTCTTCTCAGGGTTGGGGGCAGCACTGACAGATTAACCTGGGCATTTGGGGAAAGTTTAGAGGCCAGTGAGAAAAAGTCCAATGGAGAACCACAGGAATAACAAAACTTCTCACAAAGTATGAGAAAAGCATGAAAATAAGTCTCAAGGGGCTTACATAAAAGCAAAGAAGATTTCAGTAAGAGACTCAGGAAAATTCTCTGGTGTGAAACTAATGAAACGCTGGGCTAAACTCTGAGGTGATGGAAATCCCTGTGCAGTAAGTTTTGAAGAACAGATCAGGCAGAGAGACCTTAGGAGCAGTTAATTACATGTTCACCTCCTTTGAGGCAGAGAGATGGATTAGATGATCTCCCAAGGTCCCTTCCACCCTTGTAATTCCTATTTCCTCTACGTTGCATCTCCTGCTTTTTCACTTCTTTAATGAAGCAGAGGACAGAGGCAGTGCAAGGGGGTATTGCAGGTGCTTATCCAGCAGGATGAAGGACACAGCAAGCAGAACTAACTGAAATCTGAAGTTCAGAGGAAAATTAACTTATGACTGACATCTTGGGCAGGAGAACAGAGAATATATATTGCATCCTGCCCTTAACATTTCCCCTGAGCTGGGTAATTCTTGGTAACATCTTTGAGGAAAGGAATCCATAACCTACAAGCAACTTGGTTTGAACTACAGTACAAATAAAACACCCCTATATTTAGGCTTTTTCTATCCTTCTGCTCTTTACATTTCCCCCTGATTCTGAAAGACTGCTATTTTCTCTGCTGTATCCCACAAAAGAAACACTCTTCATGAAAACAGGAATTTAAAATATAGGGCATTTGGTATAATCTACTTTCTTAAAATTAGTAATTATCGAGGCAAGTGTGGTGCATTTCCAAGGCAGAGTCTGGTGTTACTAGACTGATTCATTCATACCGTGCTATTATTGGGCCTTAAATCTCTGTATCTCAGGCTGTTTGTTAAAAATAAAGTGCTTCAGCATAAAGGGGAGTGAACCAGCTGGGATGATTCAGCCCACTCAGGGTGCTATATATTCCTTCTCTGCTCCATCAGTGTCTCTGAACTGCAGTCCCCAGCCTCAGTCCTCAACCCCAATCTCACATCTGTCAAAGGAAGGGATAAGAAGGGTTTTACACCAATTCATGTCCTCAATAATCCTTATTCTTGTTTCTACAAGAGGGTGGAGGGTGAAGCCTGTGGTGTGTTAATTCCTGCAGGGAATTATGGCTGCACAGCAACTCTTTGCCATAAAGCAGCACCAACCATGGATTATTCCCTATATCTCCACAGTGTGCTCTACCTCAGGTGCAGTGATGATGTGGAGCACACTGGATCCCTTCTCTGGCCCCTGAGCTGTATATTGCAGCCCCCAGACAGGCTCTTGCATCTCTGCTCTCTGCTATTTGGCTTTGCACACTGTCCAGAATGGAAATACCAAGCAGTAAAATACTTGCTACAGTTTTGTGCTGTCATCAGCTCCCCTCTCCCTTCTCATTGCTACTACAACATACAGCAAAATATGAGCTAACAGCTGGATTTCATTATAAAATGCTTTCGTACTTGTTCCCCTAATATAAATAAAAATAAAATGTAAACAATCCTATTTTCAGTGAGAGAAAAGGCTGTTGTCATGCTGGTGTGATGTGTAATGGAATACAGTAGCACTGTATTTCATTATGATTCAGTGTGTTTTCATTTTAGTTGCCAAGGATTCAACGGCTTAACATGAATTCTAAATTAAGATTAGTATTCCAAATAAAATATTTTTGAAATATGTGTATTTCCCATTTCATTCTAATGAGCCTCAGTTAATGCACAGCAGGGCTGGCGGGTGTAATTTGAGCTCGGGAGCCACACAGTGAAATGCAGCCCTTTGGGACCAGCTGGGCACATAAAAACAAAGGGCACAGGCATCTGGGTCAGCAATTCTGCTCAGCACAGGCTCCACAGAGGCAGAACCAGGAGCCTGGCACAGCTGCAGGTTTCCTCAGCCTCTGGATTTACAGGATTTCCCAGGACAAGAGTGTGCACGTGGTGCTGTGCCACACAGTGCAGTGAGTGCTGTGAAAAGGGGCAATAATTCCCCACACTGCTCAGGCAGCCCCAAGCAGGAGGGAACCACACCTCCATCCCTCACTGTAACCACTCAGCTTGGTGGGTTTTAAGAACACCAACAGAATTATCTCCTTCCACACTCTGGAGGTGACCACTCCATCACCCAAACACCACCAGCAGCTGCAACACTTCTCTCAGTTCACTCCTCTGAATTACTGCAGCAATTAATCAGGCTCACATCATTTGCCTTTTCAGATTTCCACCTCATCAGTCCACAGCAGCCCCAAAAAGAGACAAACTTCTCCTTTACCCCTGCTCCACGCCCAGCTGCACCACCCTGCTCCCACCACAGTCAGGGTTTCCCAAAAGGCACCAAAATAAGCCCAGAACAAGCAGGATTTCAGGTTTGAAAGAAAGATTCATCCCTCTCATGGCATGGAGGTCAAGCAGCTGCAGGTCTCACCTCTCCTCCAGCACTGCACAATGTCATAGCATTGCTGAGCAGCAAGAAAAAAAATACTAAAAATTCAGCCCATATTGGGACAACCCATGGCAAGAAAAATGACTAATGCCCAGAGTTATGAAGTAGCCTTTCAGTATGACTTTCTGACAACCTTATTCCCAGAGGATCCTTTTTATATTCCTCTGCTGTTTTCCTTTTCTCTCCTCATTATTTAAGAGTGTATAAAATGCTTACTGAGTGGACTTGAAGCCCACAGCTGAAGGATGATGCATTTCTAGCTAATGGTCTTTTAAAAGAACCAGCTAGAATAGAGGTGATAGCACCAAGCAGCAAGCAGCTCTGTAATTAGCAGGGATCATATGGGAACAAGACTGATGTACTGGGGCCAGGAAAATGCTGGAAAGAGAGCAAGGGGAGAAGACAACACTCAAAGGGAAAAGAGAGGTAGCCTGGAGGCTGGTGAGTAATAAAAGAAGGATCTGGGCAGACCTCAGTGGTGTACAATATCCACGATGACACACCAGAAATGGCCAGAGCAGTCATGACTCCTGCAAATGGGGCACATCCATAAACCAGCAGGCATCACTGATGCCCTCCCATAGCTCAGTTAGTCACTTGATCCCTTACACAGGGGGACAATAAATTGAAGTGCCTTATCACTGAGCTGATGATAGAGCAGAAAATCCTGTGACATTAACTACTTACACCGCTGGAATGAAAAATCCAGGCAGCATTTCGCTGCTGCTGCTGGGAGGTTCCTGGACTGCCACAAGCTTTAGCTCAAAAAACTAAAGAGACTGAAGAGTGGCTTGCAAAGATGAGAAAATGCAAATTCACAAGTCTGAGCCCTGGTGTAAATAAAGAGCAGGATTTTGACCTGAATATTTTGGGCTGAGCAAACATGTCTCCAGCTCTCCTCATTCCCTGCCTGACCTCTGAGACCACAGAGAGAGAACACAAGCAATTTCCTAAGCTTCACAAAATCATATCTGCCCCCAAAATCCCTGCACATTCACAGCAGTTCAGGCTAAAACAGCAACCTGGCTGCAGCCAGCAATTCTCATAGACTGTGGCCCTATTTGGCTTTTTGGCCACGCTATGCAGTGGACAATATTTAATTAGACTCATCCTGCTGTACTGAAAAGCAAATTACAGACTTGTCTAGATTACTGCAGATAGGCATCCAGACATGAGATAATTAGGCTGCTGTAAGGCATGTTTCAAGTCTGTCGTGCCACTTGTCCCTTGTCACCCAAGGACACCAACTCTGAGATCTGCATCCCCTCTAAAATCGCCTCGTGCAAGTTGTTGTACAGGCAGCCTGGGAAACAGAGGCTGCATCTGAATTCTGGTTATGGGAAGTTATTTAAAAAATGCTGAGATAGAAAATGAATGTGTTTTATAAGGAAACATCATATTTTAATGCAGCAATTTATTCCCTGAGCCTCCAGAACAGACCCAGTTGATCCAATGACAGGGTGTCAATACTCTGCTTTTGTGCTGTACTGATTGTGTTTCCCCCTGTGTTAGCCCACCATGCAGTAATGGAAGCTCACAGATTCTGGGCAAAAGTGAGCTCAGATTACTCTGATTTCTACTTGCTGGTCATTTTCAAATGTTTTCTTACAGTACTTGCTGAAAAACACTGATTTGAAAGGCTAAAAATATTTTCTCAAAATAATCTTTTTTCAGAAACAGAAATGATTCATTGTTATAAATTGGCATCTGATGTCTTCAGGGTGTTTATGACTACAAAGCCTAGACCTAATCTGTCTTTTTAGAGATTGTTTTCAAGTTAAGCATTAAAAAGAATTAACTAGAAACTTGAGAATGGTTATCAGCTTTCACCCTTTTTTTCTGGGGAGCTCTCAGAAAATGAAAACATTTTCATTCTTATTATTTTTCTCATTAATATTTAAAAAAAACCTTTGAAATAGACTGCAAGACTTTTCTTTTTTTATTTTTGGTGGAAAACAGAACTTTCAGCCACCTCTGGGGAAGCAAACCGTCTTGTTCAATGTGAGGCATGGACAGGGGGAGGAAGACAAGCAGGGGAGCTTTTATCATGTGGTGAATTCCACGTGCCCATTCTTTAGTCTCTCACATTATCCACAGATTTCTCGAACTAATTAATCAGTAACATAATTTATCTTTGGCTTAACTTCACTAGCATTACACCAGGGATTGTATTCAGCCCCACTGTGCAATAAAAAATGGACATTAACTTGCTCAGATTTGGTATGAGAAAGATTTCCTCTTACTACACTGCTAGATATAATCTTACTACACTGATAAACTTGTATTATAATCACATAAGGCCCAACTTCTCTCCTTCCTAGAACAACAATAATATATAGATTCATTCCAAAGCTGTCACCTTTCATTTGGAGACAGGTGCTCCCAAAGGATGGCATTTCTGTAGTTATTACAACTAAAGGTAATTTTCCACATGACTATAGCAAAAGAGACAGAAATTCCAAGCTGGAAGTGGCCACAATGCCATTCTCTCTCTTTTCTAACCATGTTTCCTTCACCCAGGGAGAATCCTGGCGTTCTCCCTCTCTTCTGCATTTTATAATGATGTACTACAGCGCTGAAGGACTGGAATACTGCAGACCAAAACTGGCTCCTGAAAATGCTCTTTTACATGTTTTTAGGTAACATATATTATTCAAGCAAAAGGCACTTCAGTGTTTTACGTCCCACAAAAACCTCTTGTTTTAGCCAGAACAAGCAAAACTCTCTAGTTTCCATTACTAAGGTTCAACTCTGGAGCCAGTCTATGAGTGGTGTCACCTCTTCTTTTGCAGATGTAAACCAGCCCTACACAGATTTTATGATCAGTTATTCTGCATCAAAACCCAGGAACAAACACACAGAAACACCAAAAGCTCCCAAGCCCAGCTAGAGTTTAAATAGGAATCTGAATATTCAACATTTGAACCTTTGAAAATTTGTTGATGGTATGGTACCAAGTTTGCACAGTTCTGTGGAAAATTTAGCAAAAAAAAAAAAAAAAAAAAAAAAAAAAAAAAAAAAAGAAAAAAAAGATCTATCTATTTGTAGTTGTTTTAAACAATCCTTCTCCCAAACCTGCATTGTGCTGCTCAGAGTCAAACCCTGGAGAAGCAGTGCAAACAGCATCTGTGCTGCTCTGTCCTTAACTTTGGTTAGGAATGGGGAGGAAATCCATAATTGCTGGAGCTGCAGCAGGTTCAGGGCTTTGCTCCTTCAGCCCCAGTCCCAGCAGAGTCACAGTGAGTGCCCAAGCCTGCCCTGTTTGGATGCTCAGCCAAGGTCCTGAGAGGAGCTCTCAAAACAAATCTGCTCTCACCTTCTCCTCAGACCTTGCCTTTTGGACACAGAGTCTGTGTGTGTTGGTTTATTCACCTGCAGCTAAGGCCTCCCTTGTTCTTTAGCCTGGAAAATCCTTGACTTTGAAGGCTAAGAAAAACACCCTGCTAGGAAGGACATTGAAGAAATCCTCAGTGCTTTTTTTGGGGCTTTGGTAGGTATCACTGACCTAGATACCACAAACAGCAGGAGGAGCAAAATGCAAATAACTCTCTCTCTCCTGCTATGTAAAATTATTCTGCACAACAGAAAACTGAGGGATCTGAAAGGTGAGAGGAGATTTATAAGGGAAGGTATGGGAATATTCTCTTTGCACTTGCCCAGCTGTGGATTTGTGATGTGCACAGCTGTGTTCTCTTTTTCACTGTTTGGACTGCTGTCTCTATAGCACAAGTCCCCTGCTTTCTTTTTCCTCCTAAAATCCTTGCTTCAGCTGGCTGTTTCTTATTAAGCTTCCCCCAGAGATACATGTATTTTTAAGATATTAAAATAAAGAAAGAAAAGCTAAAAGAGGCCATGTGTCTGTGCACAGGCGTGTGTGTGGCAGTCTGTCTCAAAAATAGTCTTTCCTTTCCCCTTTTGTTTTTTAATGTTTGCATAGAGAAAAAAACCACAAAATCCCTTTGCCATTCCAGAGGCTTATAGCTCTGCACAAATGTTGCAATTATGCTTCTCAAAAGCAGATAAATGACAGGTGAAAAAATTAAACTCACTTAGACCAGGCAAGTTCAGAATATCTGTAATCAGCTGGAATTGCTTCAGTGAGTCCCCCCCTTCTGTTTGAAGGCTCAGAAATCACAATCACTTGAGCTTTTTCAACACATTGTAATTAAACTCCAATTTGTGATGCCTCTCAAAGCCATGTTCTCAACTTACATGTCTGCTAAAAGGATGCAGCCAGTGCCTCATCAAACCTTTGCATCACCACTCACCTAGAAACATAAAAAATACCTCAGGAATATTTGGGATACTCCTAAGGCCAGCACTGGTACATCCAGCACAGGGTCAAACCTTTGCAAGTCTTTTAACTGGTTCCATTTCACACAGAATATATTTCAGGGGCACTGCTGGGACAAATCCAGCAGCTCCAGGCAGATACTTCAGTCACCCCACTCCCCAAAAGCTCTGCAGAATGGATTTTGAGCCTGCACAGAGGGTGAGACCAGCCAGGTTCTCCAGCCAACAGAGCTCCCTGCACCCTTCCTGTGTCTCCCTTCAAGAACAACCCCAGAGGGGCCCAGGGGACCTTGCAGACCCTGCCAGACCCCTAGGAGGGGATGCTGTGTTTGGGCATCCCTGCCAAAGCATCAGAGAGTAGAGCTGGCTCTGGTAAAACAAGAAAAGCAGCTGCTGCTGAGCCTGTACCAGCTCCTTTTCCTGGCAAGTCACTGACAATAAGCATGGTGAAGCAGTTTAAAGCAGGCTTTAATTATCTCTCCAGCACTTCCATGATGCAATTTAGCCAAGGCACTGTGATTGAGCCCATTTTGCTGTCCTGTAGTCTATTACCTATGAGTCCAGGGAGCTTCTCTTTCATCCTCCCCTCCTTCTCCTCACCCCTTTCCCTCTTATTTTCTCCAGAATGAAAATTCCCAGAGGACTGTAACTATGCAAGACCTCTGAAAGCTCCTTTCCCAGGAGTTCAAGGCAAAGCTGCATCCCCTCAAGTGCAGCACAGGAGAATTTTAAGCTCTATTAATGGGTCAGGTGAGTGATAAGCTCAATTTCCACCCCAGCAGCCAGGTTTGTGCCCTCAGCTAACACCACAGGCAAAGCCACAATTCAATCCCAGGCTCTGCTTCCACCTGTGAGCTGAGATACACTGTCAGAGCTGTTCCAGCAGGAAAAGTTTGGCAGGCAGCTTTACATCCTCCATGCAAAGCCCTCAGTATTTCAAACAAACCCATGTATTTATAAACTTAATTAGTCCACCATCAAGTTGTAGAAGTTTTAAAGTTAACTACAGATGATGCATATTTGATGTAAACCATTGTAACTTGATAATAAAAAGATTAGTTATAGTGCTCTAAAAATGTTATGTCAGGTTTTTACAGCTGATCATTAATATTGAAAAATGTAGCTGTGTTTTTATACTGCATTGACTGACAAAAACAACCAGAATCTGAAGGAGACCAGAAAGTTTCTTTAATCTCTATTAATGGGTCTTAAATTGAAGCATTCACAGAAACATCATCTTAAAGGCTATAAAATACTCCTGCAGCCCAGGGTACTCCCTATAAATAGGTTAGCAATCACCAGAGACCTCAGGTCAAAATTGTGTGGGTAGCTGCTATGACTCAATAGAACACAAGATCTGACATCAGGAACAAAATAAGGATCTATTTTATAATGTTTTTGTAATAAACTTGGAATGGCACTCAAAAGTCAGAAGTAAAACACACCAATCTCACTGGGTGGAGGTTGGAGAGGCACAATATTTACTGATCAGCTGCAGGAAATGGAGGGACAGGAGACTCCACTGGCAATTATAACTTTTGTGTGGACATAGTGACAGGCATCAGGATTTCCACACACAGGAGCCCTCAAGAGAGCAAAACCAAATTAAATTTTGAAATCCATGCCTTGAACATATTAACCAGAATTGTGGCCAGATGAAGTTCTGGTTTGGAATGGCTCTGCTGGAATTCATCTTATTCTCTTTGGAGATGAACTGCACCAAATTCATTCAAAGTAATGAACAGGCAAACCCTCCTGGAGCTTCACTGGATTAAGTTAATTCTGACAAAATCTGAGCATCTCCAGGGTGCTTCCCACCCTTCCCTTGTGCCACTGCACATCTAACCTGCATTTTACTTTTCCTGGAACATCCACAAGAAACTTATGGAGCCCCCACAAGCCTCCGATTTGCATTTTTCTGCACTATTAATAACAATGTGCTGAAGCCATAAAAGACCTATTGACGCCCTGATGGATTGTGAGAAAATGGAAAGTGATTTTTTTTTTCAAAGCTGCATTTTAAATCAGCTCATTACACATATTGTTTTATTTTATTTTGCACTGCATGACATCAGCATCCTCTATTTGCTATTCACTGGAGGTTAAAACATCCAAATGTGTCCTGCTTCCAGGCCCACAGTCCAAGTTGTGATTTGGTTCAGCAACATGGGCCAGATTTTCTCCTGGAAAAAGTCCATTCAAAATCAGGAAAATGATTCATCCCAACAGATAATTTGGCTTGGAAATTATATTTTCTTTTCAAGTAATTTAGCAAAGGCCTGTGGAAATCCAAGCAAACTCAGACTTTGACGCTTTTAATATAAAATCAAAATAAAGTCCGTATTTTTCCCAAGAGGCTCCTCATTTTCATTTGCACCAAAGTCCTAAATACATTTATTACAGATAACCCTGCGGGTGGAGACTTTCCCTTTCTTTTCTTTTGCAGGTTTTTTTCCCCCCCAAAGTCTGAGATGAGGAAATGAGCAGGGGCAGACCCGCACAAATGACATTTTCCTCATTATTTTATCATGTTCATCCTTGGAAGAGGATGTGGGGAAGCTGGAATTTGAGAGCAGAGAGGCTGCACTGGGTGTGCATGTGGGATGGATGGGAATGGATGGGGCTGGGGTGGCAATGAGAGCCTTTGGAAGGCAGGAGCTGGTGCTGAGCCCAGCCTTGGTGTGTCTGCAGAGCTCCCAGGGATGAGGGAAATACAGGATTTAATAACTTGGGAAGTCTCTGTATTGAGAAGGGGTAGGTGCAGGGTATTGTGGAATCAAGTCCTGAAGCAGTGTCAGGAAGCTGGAGAAAATCCTTCCAGTCTCTTAAGCCAGAAGATTGTCTGTTTTATTTTATCGCTTGATTCTGAGCTACTTCAAGGTGGAGGAAATTGTGGGGACTGGATGAAGCACCACACTTGGCTTTCCCCCTTATCCATGAGCATTGGATGGTCAACACACAAATGTTTGCTTTCAGAGCTGTCTGAAAGTTTAAAATGGCAGCAGTTGGTGACCCTAAACTATTGATAACAAGTAAACATTTACTTTGAAATCAAACCCAGGAAGGTTTGTCTTGAGGAGTCCATGAACAGAGTCAGGAACACGTGGCTGAACAGATTTCACAAATAACCCCAGGGAGGGCTGAGAAGTTATCACACCTGAATTATCACAGCTACAGCTCTAAGAGATCCTGCTGTAATTTTGACTAAAAAACAGAGTTACCTGTCAGGTGTGGGATACAAACACAGCAGCACAAGAAAAACGGCAGCATAAACAGCAGTGGATGAATAGTGGTGATTCCACAGAACAAATCCTGATGGCACTAACAGGATCACTTCATACCTTCTCCTGATGCTACACCAGCCTGGTTACTGTAGTTCTCCAAGGGGCTATCCAGAATAACACACCTAAATTAGAAACTTCAATATTTCCATTTCTCATGCAGCTAAGCTTATGAAAAAGCTCTGATAGTTCACACTTTATGTCCCTGCTGTCTTTTCTTCTTTCCGGCTTTCATGTTTCTTGAGATAAGTGTTTTTGTCACTCTCCTTAAAATGAATTACACGTGGTAAATACAGTCAGTGTGCTCTGATCTTGGCTTGGAGAAAGCTTCTTGGCCTGGTTAGAAAACCCCACAGCATTTAAAAGCTTACACTTTAAGATTTAAGGCGAGTATAAACAGCAGCCTGGCTCCTAGTCTTGGGCTTTATGGCAGCGCAGACATGGCTGAAATTATCTTTGGGAATGAGATTTCTGTTCCTGAGCTCCTTTAAAAAATGTGACTTCCTTGCCCACGCACAGTATATCTGCTGCAGGGATGGAGATGATTTAAATCTGTGTGAAGGGATGGAGCTGTTGAGGGGACTGAGGCTGGGCTGCTTCACTCCACAGCTAATCAGAGAAGGGAGAGGCTGGGAGCTGTGTGCTCAGGGCATCCCAGAGGTGAAGTCCTAAAAAACCACTTGGTGTTTGCAAATGAGGTGTTTACAAACAATAATGAAAATTTGGTCTATTTACCTGGCTCCCTTTGCAGAGCAGCAGCTCAGGTGCTGGGGAGCTGTCACTTCTCATTACCCTGGAAGGGCCACAGAAGCTTCAGCTCCTCTCACTTGCTCTAACAACCTCGACCAGACAGCCTAACATGAGCAAATAAAAGGATGTATCTCCCTTCATTCCTGCCAGCAGCACTGGTACAAAGGCAGAAGCACCAGATTTCCATACTCCTCTGATTACGCCAGTGGAAATATCTTCATAAACCTCTTCAAGATCAGTCTTTGTTAACTGCTGTCCCTTTAATTCAACGTTTCTGCTGCATTTAGTTTCACCTTTTCATGAAGTTTGCTTTATTTTAATTAGTTACACTAGGTATAAATTGCCCTCCTTCTACCTTTTTCTTTCCTGTTTTCCAAAACACCAGTCTTCCCTTTCCCCTGCATTTTCATAAAGCATAAAATCATCTGCATGAAAGAACTCCCAGTATTTTGCTGGGGAAAAAGTTATTTACCACTGTCCCCAGAATGACACTTTTTCATTCTCAGAGCACATGCATGAAATGCCCCAGAGTACGCCTCTGCCACAGCAAAACTTGTGCCACTTTTAATCAACTAACTGCCTGTTTATTAAACTAAACTTCCAAACCAATCTGAGGATGAGGGAGGTGGAAATAAATTGCAAAATTAAACAAGAAATTCACAAGTTTACTGTGCCACCTAATAAAACTGCAATGAGTTGCCCAAGTGTTTGGGAAAAGGGCAGCACTCAGGATTCAGCAGGAAAGAAGATCTCTGCCTCCCAAAGATGCCTGCTGACACTGTGGATCTCTGAGGAAGGAGGTGGCTCCTTTGAGATTTTACTTCGTGCTGTTCCTTCTACCTCTTTGGCCCACCAAGCTGCTTCCAGCAGATTCCTTTAAAGCTGCTGCTCAGTTCTGCCTGCAGCTGGAGGTGGCTGGGTTTCCAGAGGGAAGCAGCACTTCAAGGAGCCTTGGGAGGAGCTGTAGGGAGCACATGGGGGGAACCTGCTGACAACGAGCCAAGTTTCTTGTTCAGGTACTACATGCAGTTCCAGAGCCCTCGCTGCAATTATATGTCTGCATTAAAGGCATGGGCTTGAGTTCACAAAATGCCTTCTGCCATTTGTGTGGTTTCAACAGCTCCCTGATGCCCTTTCCAGGCTTCAATCACCACCACATCCTGCGGGCACAGGTGGGAAGGTGGTGGGACTTTACAATGCCCTAAATTCGTGATTGATCTTCCCTTCCCATGTCCCTTCAGCTGCCACAATGGTCCCTGCTGCTGGAGGAGAGGCATCAAGAGCTCTAAGTGTTCATTAAGAGCACCGGGCCCCATGCTGGAGCCAGCAGAAGGGAGCAGCATGTGGCACCACATCAACACCTATTTAGTTTTACAGTCCTATCAGACCTGCCCAGCACAACGTGCAGCTCAGCAGAAGGAGCTGAAATGTCTCATTGAGTTAATGCTCATCCCTGTGCTCCGAGCTCACCTTTAGGAGCTCAGCATCCAGCCCACAGAGCCTGTGCACACTCTGTAACCCAGCCTGGCACACAGAGCTGGCTGCACTGACACACCTGCCAGAGGGAGACTTTGCTGTTGAAGAGGATTTGCAGTGGCTCAGAACTGGGGCTGGAAGGAGGATAAAGTGCTTTGGGCATGGCAGAGGACACAGTCTCAAGCTACGTCAGGGAAGGTATAGGTTGGATATCAGGAAGAAATTTTTCACAGAAAGAATAATAAAGTACTGGGATGCTCTCCCCAGGGAGGTGGTAGAATCACAGTCTCTGGATGTGTTTTAAAAAAGACTGGACATGGCACTTGGTGCTAGAGTCTAGTTGAGCTGTTAGGGCATAGATTGGACTCAAGGATCTTAGAGGTCTCTTCCAAGCTGATTATTCTGTGATTCTGTGGGACAGCACAGGGAGGCTCCTCAGGCTCCAGGCAGAGAGGGACTGAAGAGATCAGCAGAGACATCCCTGTCCTTTGCAGCCTGTGAGAGATTGCAAGGAGTAACAAGGACACTGGAGCTGTTCTAGGCTGAACTCACACCCTTGGACAGTGAGAAATGGTCGTGATTAGCCAGTCAGAATGATTAACACTTCACAGGGTGAGCTGAGATCCATGGACAGGGAGATGTAATGATTAAGTAGGTCGTGTCCAGCACCTCGTGAGGGGGAGGCTCAGATCCATGGGCAGCAGGGCCATCATTAACGTGGCAGCATCAATAGTTATTAACCTGCTCTTCGGTGCTGCTCGCGGAATGAACTTCGCTTCACGGGGGGAGGCAGGGAGAAAACAATTAACACAAGAACTTAGCCATGCTCTGAGGGTGAATTAAGATGTATGGACAGAAAGAGGATTAATGCAGCTGCATCAGCTTTGACCACAGTGTGAGCAGCCTCCCAGGCTCAGATTAACGTGGTCCTGTCATGTCAGCTTGCTGGATGGCTCCTCGTTAGGAGGGCTTGGGCAGTGGCTGTGCCTCCAGAAGTCAAGGTTAAATGTTACCCAACTTGGCAACCGGGGAAATCAAGCCAAAAGGGGAAGCAATTATCCAGTCTAGACAGAGCCTCACATCTGTACAAATGGTTTGATGTCAGTTGGCTGGTGCCAGATACATCAATTAGAGGAGCAACATTAGAAACCATGTCCTGTGTCTGGGCTCCAGCACAAGAGGCGTGTGGGTTTTCACAAAGGGTTAATGAAACTCAGGATTCCAGACAAGTTTCAGTACTTTGCAAACTTCCCACATTAGCGTGGAGGCAACAGGCAAGAGTCATCAACAGCACTTACACTTCTCATGGTGCAGTGTGACATAAAATGTCCAGCAGCTACAGCGGTGTGCCAGGCACACAAAATACACAGATAAAACTGATTAAACTGATAACCTGCAATCTAAACCTCTCTTTTCACTGGACAGAAACAGCAACGTGATTGGTTGCCAGGGTCACTGGTACAGCTGGGATTCTGGGAGAGGAGTGGGGGAAACAGTCACTCATTCATTTTGTAGCTGCAGAATTTCCCTTTCTGAGGAAAGCCTGGATCTGTGCCCCAGTTTCTAAAAGGCTGGGGTCCAGTTCAGACCAGTCAATACCAATATGTCCTAACTGGTCTACGTTACACTTCTCTGAGCCCCTAGGTGTACTTTAAAAATGTGTAGGTGCATTTGAAATACACTGATAACATCCAAAACAGCAAAGCAGAGAGCAAGAGCTGCCCTGAAATACCCAGAAACAGATTTTCCTGGGCAGTTCTTTTGGCCACTGTGATGTTTAGTCAACTCCCTAATTCAGTCTTTCAGCCAATCCTACACCAGACCTCTTCCTAAGGCCTGCAAATGACCAACCTACTCTTAATTAAGAATTGAGGACAATGACCTCAGAGGTGGCAAACTACTCCTTGCTCCTATTTCAAGACCAGAAGGAATGCTAAGAAAACAAAATCAGCAGGGGGCTGAAGTATCAGGAAAAGCAGATTCCTAGGGCTTAGGTACAATGCAATTCTGTGTACAAACAGCCAGCTAATTATTTCTTACTGCGTATCAGCTAAGGCTGACCTGATTAAAATCATAAATCAGCCAATGGCTCTGCCTCTATGCTGTGAAAATCCATGTCTGTGTTTGCATATTAATTAAGATAATGCTAAGTAATCAAAAACATTTGCTAGGAAAAAGAAAATAGATTGTAACCTGACAGAAGCAAACACAGGAGCACGGGTACATCTACTTTTCGATAAACTTCCTCTTTTTACACTGTCTCCTTTGAAATTATATGCAGTTTCCAACCACTTCTGAATTCCTTCCATCATCATTCCTTCCATCACGCTCGAAGGGAAAATCTCTCTGTCATTTGTATCCCACGACTTGTTTCCACTTGGTGGGAAAATAGCATGAAGGCTGTCAGGCTAGGGAGCTGCATAACTTCATAAGTGCCAGCGTATTTTTTGGCTGTTCTTCCCCATGTGCTGTGCAATATCAGATTAATGTCACTGTTCAGCAAAGCTTGGAGCATTGATGTTGAAACATTAAAGCTATTTCATCAATACCAGGTTTGGAGAGAGGTCGTTTATGGTCATTAGAATAGAAGAGAATTTATTCTGGACATCAGAGGAATCCCCATGAGTCCTAGAGATCACGCTGCAATCCCTATAATGCCATTAATATAATGGCCTCTTTCTTCTTTATTAGAATTTTACAGCTAAGGAGGATGTAAGGAAAACTATCAAATCAGTGGAGTCCAGCACCCTACAGTCACTCCTGTCACAGAGTCCATATGCTGTTCTCTGCTGGTTTTCCTGTGTGAGGAACAACATTCATTAACCCACAGGGCTGAGCCTTTCCTCTTAGCAGCCACAGGATGCTACAGGGCTGATGGCTCCAGCAGGATGCTCAAACTCCCTGCCCCAGATACAGTGCATGAAGCAGCTGCAAATGATCTGCTTTATTTTATCCTCCCATTATGCTAATCCAGCAAGGAACACTTCAGCTTTGGGGCTTTTTTTGCCCATCTTGTTCCAAGCCAGAGCTCAGAGGGCTGGAGCTGGGATCACATCCTGCCTGCAGCCCTTTCACAAGGCGTGAAAATGTTTCTCACCAGGAATTCAGAAGCATCTTTTTGCCACTCCAAAGGGATGGGGTGGAAGATCTGACGCCCACCCACCCCCCAAATGTGAGTATTCTGCTGTCCCACTTTCTTTTTCCCCATTTTTACATCAACCTAGAGACATCACTAAACCTACAGCCTCTCGGCTGCTTTCTCTTCTCTTCTCTGCCCCCCAGAGCAACAGGTGAAATCCCAGTGTCACCCAAGCCACGCAGAACTGCCACTCAGCTGGCTTCTGCTCCAGGGCCCCTTCACTCTGATGTGCCCAAAAGAAATTTTTATGCAAAACATTTCTGCTCATATAGGCAGGAGGCAAATTGGCTGCATCTGCCTGTCTGCAAGCAAGAGGAGCTGCCACATTTGGGTGATGCTGCTGCAAAAGCAACACCACAAAGATGAGCTGGAAATGAGTTTCAAATCCCAGAAAGTGATGATTTCCCAACTAAAAAGGAAGTGCCCACCCTCTTGACAGAATAACCTGCTGAGACTCGGCTGTATCCCTGCCACACACAGGGAAAACACTGTCCTGCAGGGCAGTTCTGGTCTGAGTAATGACATTACTCAGGGTGAGACTCCTTGTTCAGCAATGGGCTTGATTCTGCCAGGAGGTTTCAGACAGGAAAAGGTCCATGAAGATGAAAAGGAATATGTTTTAGGTTTACAATTCAGCTGCTATGCTTTAGGAAATGCCCATCAAAGGAAATACCATTGTCTGTTATGTACAGACATAGAATTAGCACCTTGAAATGAGCTTTACCCATAAAAACACTGTGCAAATCTTAAAATTTCCTTTTCCCCCTAGCATGGGTGCTTAAATTGCCCTGCAGATAGCAGTGTTTTTATTTTTCAGTTCCTGTCTTTAGAAGTCTCACTAAGGCAAGTAAGGAACCCATTGCAAACAACCCAATAAAAATGGCAGATAAAATATCAGACTCACTCCTGTAGGAAGTTAAGAAACCTGCAATCTGTTCAAGGACGTTTTGTGCAAAGAAAAAAAAAAAAGAAAGAAAGAGGAGGAAAAAGAGGCAGGCTAAATCCATCAGTTAATTATTCACTGTGAATTATTTACTCAGATGCAGTTAATTAAGAAACACTTTTAACGTGAACATTTCTCTGTCCCCTGAAAATGCAGCTATATTTGAAATGTTCCCAAAGGCACAATTCTGAGGCAGGTGCAGGAGGACCTAAGCCCCACAGCTGGTGTTTCTGTTCAGCCAGATGTGATCCAGCTCTGGGGTAAAAACCAAACAGCTCCAATGGCATGGCTGAGCTGAGAGGCTTCGAGTCCCAAATCCAGGCACGAACCTGGATACAGCCTTGCCCAGGTGAATCCTGCCGTGTTCAAGGTTAGAACTGGCTTAAACCTGAGCAGGTGAGAGCTCAGGCCGGGAGGGACAGTTACAGATTAATCTGCTGGAGTAAAGGCACATGAAATTTCTTGGAAGACGAAATAACTTGTTATACCTGGCCCACAAGACCTGGGACAGCCATTCCTTGCTTAGAGCTGGGAATTGCTCCTGCAGCACAAATTAACTGCAGCTACAGCAGCAGAGAACCCAAGGAAAGGCAATCACACCAATTGTTTGCATGTTTCAACAAGAAGCCTGTGGTTGCTGACCACATAGGAGGGGTTTATATCACTTTCCTCCTTCTACTCCTTGGAAACACTTTGCATTGTGCCTTGCTTAATTAAAAAAAAAAAAAAAAAAAAAAAAACAACATCTGACCTCAGCATCTTTTCTCTCTGGGAAGACAAAGCAAGAGAAGCTTGTGAGCAAGGATAGTTCTGCCTGTGCAAGAAGCAGGGTTTCCAGGCTGGGGGATGGAGGAGCCCTGTGTGCCCTGGTACACGTGCACAGCTCAAGGACTCTGCTCCCAGGCATTAATCCAGCTGTGCACACAGCCCAGGGAATGCACCCCCAGCCATGTGAGAGGAACACTTCTGGGCCATTTTTTGCTCTCTTTGCCTATGCTTTGGTGCAGTAATTTAACTTCCTGGTGGGAATGACATTTGCAGAGCGCGATAAGACAGCATCATTTCTAAATTATGGATTGTTGCTTCTGCCAAGTTTTCTCCTCCTTATGCTTTTCCACCATGTGTTTCTTACACAGCAATTGTACTTTATCACTTAGAGAATGGCGTTGTAAGGTTTCTTTCAAAGCTTCCCCTCAAAAAAGAAAACACAGTATTTTTTCAAGTTAGCCTGAAAATATGATTTCAAGCTGAACATGCTTCATGGCTGCAATACAGATCCCGTTGATCTCCATCTTTCCCAGGTAGATAACACACACATGTAAAAAGAGCAGTGCTCTTAAACTTTTGGAGCAACATCTAAAAATCTCCATCCCTCCACTACAAAGAGAGCAGCAGTTTATTCTGATTTGGCCAGGGATGTCTTTGGTCTGTTTAGAAACCAGGAGCTCACTGCAAATGTTGAGGATGATAAGCTACATGGTCTGTATTTTACATCTAATGAGATGAACATCATAGTCCCTTCTGAAATGAAAAAAATTTAGGTGCATTTAAGGATGAAAAGTTGCCTTTACTGGCAACATTTTGCTTTTTGGCTTTACCAGTCACTGAAGAAGTCTCTATCAAAGTTTTGTCATTATCTGCATTAGTTTTAAAGGCATCCAAAAAACAATCTTCTTTGAACATTTTCTCTTGGTGGACATCCAGTCACTTCGATACATGTGCTCAGCCTGTCAGCAGCAAATAATCTTGGTTGGCAAATTAATTGAATAATTTACATCGCAATCAATTTTTCATAATTCCTCATTTATGCTGTAATTTATATAAATGTTGTATGGCTCCCTGGGACTTGCAGCATGCATTTTGGATGGCAGTGGTCACAAGAGTACAAAATGACAATGCCCAAAGTTATTATGGGATTCACAATCTGATTTTGGTGACTATTTTAGATAAATATTTACTTTCTGGATGTAATTTCATTAATAGAGCTTAAGCACAGAAACATTTACAGAAAACAAACACAAAAGAATGACAATGGCAGCTGAATCAGAATCGACCACAGATTCCAAGCAAACATGAAATGATGTTTTCTACTCTTAGAGCTTCTGCTGCTCTGAGATGGAATTGCGGCTCTTCGAGGCTGTGTCACACACACAGATTAACACAGGGTCAAGCTGATAGTTTAATTCCTAGCATAATTTATATTCGTGCATCATCTTTGCAAAATGTTTGCTTTTCTCATCTCTTTTGAAGACAAGAGGCCAGAAGAAATTACTTGTGTCTGGTAAAAATAGTTTGTCTCAGTAGGGACGCTGTTAATCACTCAATAGCATAATACCTTTCATAACTTTCAAATTAAATATTAAGCATTTCAGCAATGTTTTGGCTATTCTGCCACAACCACCCTCCTGTAGGTCATGGTAGGGCATCTCTCTTCAAATATTGCATGCTGTTTATTGCTTATCATCCTCTAAAAGACTGATTACTGCATTAAACTTGAACATAAAACTACTCGTATTGCTCTACAATCTACACAGCTGGAGAAATTAATCTATTCTGGTTTATGATGAAGGGAAACTAAGAGCTACAGCATAGCCATAAAGAGATTTTGTGGTGGACAATGCACAAAAGCCAGCATTTTTCTGGTTTGCTTTTGCTTCCACCTAAATGTTCCAGCACTGAACCCACTCACTGCTGTGCCTTTTGTCCCAAGTTTCCCTGTGTGACACGTGAAATACACAGGAAAGATCAGCTAGAAGGTGTCAAACAACTTCTTATAGTTGTTTACTACTCCTTTGCAGCTCCTATTTTATCATCCTGTGATTTCAGCACCAAACAATACACAAACTAATAGCAATTAATTCACATGCAGTCATTTAATGCAGTCCCAGGGCTAACCACACCAGTGCAAAGGTAAGGAGATCTCCAGTGAGGCTGCTCTTGCTGAGGTTTCTGGTTTATCAGTGCAACAGGTGGGATCTACTAAATGTTTTCTTTCCCTGCAGGCTCCCATTTAAGGGAGGCAGGGACAGTCCATGCAGAGTGTTTCAGTCTGATGCAACTGTGAGCCAGAATTTGCCAAGTCATGGGGCCTATGTGATAAAAGCTTTCTACTAGTTAAAATCTCTCTTATTTTGAAAAAACACCAAAAACACTCACAGATTCTCATGCTACTTGTTTTTTTGGGTATTTTGGGTGATTTTTTGTTGTGGTTATTTGGTTTTTGTTTTTTCATTCATTAACGTTTTGCACATACTGCATTATTTACATGTCACTGCACTAATGGTACTTATTAATTCCTTCAAATTATCAACAACTACTCCACTGGACCCAAACTCTCCTCTGGTCTAAGCTCTTGCACCAAAGTATAAACTCATCCAAAGTATAAATTCATCCTTTCTCCACACTCTCTATTTGCCAAAGGCTACCGGTGGTGATCTTTAAAACCATCCTGAATTTAAGCTGCAGCCCATGCCAGTAAGAATTATGCACATCAAAAGCTCTTGGAGCAAAATAAAAAATTCTTTACCAACATCACACTTGTATTCCATGGCTGTGACACAGGAAGCATAAATCTACCACAGAGCCACAGGAGATCTTGCTCAAGTTTCTTTTATTTTGATTTACTAAAGATAACATTAAGTAGGCAAATTACCTCAATTCCCTTAAGAAATGATAATAGGGAATGTGTATTAGGATAAAAACACTAACTGCCAAAATTTACTAGGACTTCTTTTGTGGGAAAAAAATGGCTCTGTCTTATTGCCTTAAAAGTAAATGCACAAATTGTTAAGCATCTGAAGTTACTATTAGATCTCATGCCACAGAAAAGGAGAATGAAAAATGATTTCTCTCTACTGGCTATAAACTAGACACAAATCTAAGAAACAGTGTTTATGTCTTGAAGGAGTGTTAAAAATGGTATTTTCTTTTACCCACATGCTTACAGAATGCTTAAATGCTTACAGAGGTAGAAGTAAGCATTGGCCAGTGCAAAAAGACAGCAGGTAAATTTTCTCTGCATCTTAGAATCTTGCAGACCTCAGTCCTGAGTACCACAAGTCTTTTCTGTTTCAATCCCACACCAACATGCATTTTTTAAGAACACACCTTTGGTGTGCCTGGAATAAATTAGTGGAGCCTGGCCCTGGCTTCCCACTTTGCCTGACTGCAGAGTTCAGGGACTGCCTGGTGATGGACAGAGGGAGGGAGAGCTGGACCCGACTGCATCCAGCACAGGCACTGAGGAGACTCTGGTGGGAAAGAGTCTTGAAGGACACTTCAGAAACGTGTCCCCATGCCCTTCTCCTGCCAGCAATCTCCACCTGCAGCCTGGACACCCCCAGAGCAGCTCCTGCACCCACCACGGAGGCAGACTCAGAGCTGGAGGTGCTCCCGGCCAGTTGGCAATTAATTTGAAGCAGATCCTGTAAATCTGTTGTTTGAAAGTTTGGTGGCTAATTTGCATCCAGAGGCTATAATATCCCTGATCACAGTATTGTGACAGTTTCCTCTCAGAATTCCTCAAGCTTTAATTGAAAATAATCAGCGGTGGAAGTTGTTCTAACAGTCCACATTCACTGACGTAAACAAACACAAGACTTGAAAGCTGTGAACGCTTCTGTTTGCATCTGCAGCTCTTTCACCAAAAGGCATGTTGTTAATTCCATTTATTCCAAACACAGCATAAATGAATGCTTAATTTGGGAGCCTGTAAATAATGAGCATGCTCAATTACAGCAGCAGCAGCATCCAGAAGCAGGCTTGAAGTGGTGTTTGTGAGTCACTAATGCTGTTAGGAATTTCCATGCACCAAGCCCCAGACCTGCACACTCCTAAATTCATGGAGAAGTGTGTTCCACCCTCTCTGGGACAGCCCTCACTGTAGTTCAGGCACTAATAGCTCTGGAGAACACAAAGCCCCTTTATGAATTATCCTCATTACTGCAATAATCCTTCACAGGCTCCCAGCAAGGATGTTAAACACAAGGTGAATTAAGTACAATAGGAAGCAACAGAGGAAGAGCTATGCCTTTATCAATTTTCTTGATAGAGAACAGAGCATGGTAGAGATCTTGGGGGTATCTGGCTAATTTAAAGCATTTTTCATGATCAATAACAGCGAGGGATGCACAGCTTGCTACCACTGTTCTGAGTGACAGGCACCTGAAACACATCCCTCTCCTGATGTCTCTCTCAGGAAGAGACAAGTAGTTCTGGCAAACTGTCTGAGAGAGGCAGGCATGTAGCTGAGATGAGATTCACATCATTTTCTCTTTGCAGTCTCTCTGGACTTGTGGAATGACAGAATGTCACACATGGAAACCAAGAAGCCTTGATGTACAGGGCAGGACCAACATGTCCCTCTCAGCTCACAGGCTCTTTCTGCTTCCTACCAGTTTTCCTCATTGTGAAATTGTGCAATTAGATGTGACTCCTCAGTAGAGATGAATGTACCACCAGCTCACTTTCCTGTGCTCTGGGATCTACCAAAATTCCTGGCTGTTAACCTCATGCTGCTGAGCTCAGCTGATCAATTCCCCACCCAAGCCAGTCACTGTCACCCCCTCATTAAAAGGAGATTGGCACTGGAGGGAGGAAGGGGACAAACTCCCAGCCAGCTGCAACAGCATCAGCTGTCCCAAAAACCAACTGTGATCAAGCAAGTTCTCAAAAAGGAGTTTCTGCTTACTTCAGCCATGCTGAGGAGGTGACAGGCACAGGGAGTCACAGCAGAGCTCAGCAGCTCAGAAGATGCAAATTCCTCCATTGCTGATAATACTTGGCTCACTGAGAGGCTTCCTCTGAGAAGCTTCAGGGGTTTGAAGAAGCTGTCCCCAAGCTGTGAACAGGAGTATCAGCTGTGCACACTGAGGTAAGAGGGGAAAGACCCATCCTGTGCTCTAACAGGTCTTTTCTCTCCCATGGGTGTACTTTCTACACCAGTATTTTTTAAATTTAACCCACTAATTTCCCAGGCCAGCAGTGTTTTTCCCTTTCTGCTGGGCACAGGGCAGTGCCACACCTGGGCCAGGTCTGGCTGTCTTTGCTCACAAGGGATTGGCAGCAGCACAGGGAAGGTGCTGGCCAGGCTGTCCCTTCACTTCCCCGTGCCCTTACTCCAAAACTGGGTCAATCAGCATTTCTGCCAAAGTCTTAATTGCACTTGCTCAGGACTGGATGCATTTCAGGCCCCTGGGTATCGCCACTGCTTACCTCACCAATTAAACCTAAATACAAATCTTTGCCTCCAGCTGCCTCTCCCTCCTCCCTTGACCTCTCTCCACTTCCCCCTCTAGAAACAAGGCAGTAAATAGATATTTACTTGCATTCCTGATTTTTGAAGCACTGCAACCTATTTTTTAACCCACAAATCATCAGCAGTTTCGAACTGGTTTAGGAATGACACAGAAATATTTCCCTGGACCCACACAAACACCACCTCCTGCTCAGAGACTGAAATACAGAAAAGACCAGATGGCACCCAGGCCTGGAACAACGGGCACTGACTTTCTTCAAGGAAATAAAACCAATTACTTCCCCCTGATATTTGAAGACTGTCATGGGGATATGGCAGAGGAGGAGGCTACAAAGTGCAGCCCTGCCTTAGCATAAATAAATAAATAAATAAATAAATAAATAAATAGATAAATAGATAAATAAATAAGCCTAGAAGGGATTTCCTCTTGCAGCCTGGTGCAGTTTATATATCCCTTCCAGAGCCAAAGGGCAGAGATGAAAATCCTCCCTTTCTCCGATCCCTTATCCCCTTCGGCCGAGTATCTTTGCATTTCAAGGCACACTGGGAAAAGGCAGCTAAAAATCAGATTTGTTATCTGGGGGAGATAGCAAGGCAGACAGAGGAATTACAGGGAGGAGAGGCATGACCAAGGAGCTGAATGAGACCTTTCTTGTCTCATCCCAAGATTGCCCCAAGGTGGGCAGGCAGCAGAGAGGAAGCGTGGAGAGCATGACTCCAAAAGTCAAAGGGAATGGCTGGGAATGACTGACAACTCTGCAGAACTGAAGTAATCACAGTAGACAGGGATGTCATATTTTATCTGTGCAGAGATTTTTAATTTTGAGAGATCTCTTGCCAGTCATATTTTTAAAGGCATTCCAAAACATCCCCACAGTGACCTTGGAGCTCCTTTATGTGGAGCTCTCTCAAAGCACCTCTAGAGAAAACCAAAACTTCATTTTTTTGAGTGTTGTGAAATTGCCATGTCAGAAAGACAAGTCTCGAGCAGTAATAGTTACAGGTTTTTGTACAATATTTCAATTAATTTTTAATAGGACATTTATAGTCTCTAACATGAAATTAATGAAATGGCTTCAAATGCAAATCCTGGGTAGTAAAAATTCTTCAACATTTATGTTTCTGTATCTGCTAGCCAGAACAAAATGAAAATATTTTTAATCATCTGTAGATGATTAAAGAAGTTATATCGAAGAAATGAAAAACAAGTTTTAAAATTCAATGGCATTGGCTACAGAATTCTATGGACCTGGTACAGTTTCTTCATGTTTAAGGAAAAGTGTAAACTATGTTTAGTTTTGCTAGATTTCCAAATTCCTCAGACTGAGTTCTGACATCAGAACTCCTTTGTGCATCTAGGAGGCACAAATAAATGAGACAAAAATGTACATAGACCTTAGAAATTCCTGTATAGGTGAGAATGTGCTTTATCCAGCAAGCTGAATGCTGAGGTCTGGTACCTGGCAGCATGAAAAACAGTAACAAAATTCTCCTTCATTTTGGTGTGCAGAGCATGTAAGCAAGACCCAAATCGCTTATCAGTGTTAAAGAAAACAAAGGAAAATTGCAATTCCAGGAGGAAATTGTGTGGTGCCATTCTTCAGCTGTGGGCTGAGCACTCATAACGCTCATTGCCGACAATCCATAAAACTCACTGTCAAGCACTCAGTGTCCAGGAGGCATAAGAAGTGTCAAGAAATGCTTTATGCTGTTGCTAACACACTACAAAAGGCATGATCATTAGATTTCACTAGAGAACAGGCTGGCACTGTCCAGAAGGGAATTGGGATGAGGCCGTGGTGATAGTAAGGAAAAGAGCTTTGATTTGTACAGAACAGGATGGGTTTAAAAAGGCATCCTCAGGCTGAGGCTCTCACAGTCAAGGGATCCAGACAGACAGATGGACTGAGCAGGAGCTTCCAGTGATTGCATCCACCAGCTGCCTGATGGAAGGGCTCTGGCTGTCAAAGGGAGAGAGAGATAAGAGAGGTCGTGTTCCCCAGCCTTGTCCCTCAATTAGATGCAGTGGGCTGAAGCGCTTTTCCTTGCTGATCTGTGGTTTGAACAAGAATAGCCTCAGGACAAGTTTAGCTTGTGCTTGGGTGCCCACAAGCTCAAGAAACTGTGAGGGCAGAGAGGAATTGCTGGAGGATGCCTGAGTGCTGTTCCTACAACCTTGTCCTTTGTTTCTGGGAAGGAGGAGGAATGTGCAGCCCTGCACCACCCAGAGCTGCCCCTTGGCCCCAGGAAATCCCAGAAATGTGTCAGCTCTGCTCTACAGGAGCAGCATCAAGGACCTGCAGTGCAGTGGAGAATGAATCCTCCAGCTGGGATGGATGTGGCTCTGGGCAAGCCAGCCAGGATGGAGCACATTCACCAGGGAGGATTTTAAGGGAGGTTGTAAATGAGGGCAGAATCACTGGGATGATGCTGGCAATGTTTTAGTGTTTTGCAAAAGCTCCAGGGACAGATGAGAGAATCCTTCTGATGAAAAAGGGGCCTTAAGAATATAAGCAAAACAAAATGATCCCTCTTTGGAGGCTACAAATATTTTTAGTCTCTCAAATCTGATTTGAACCAGAAAAACACTGAGCTAGAACCAGAAAACATTGCACATCTTTCAGAAACCATTACCTTGATGCATCCAGAATAGATTAAAGAAACTCAATTAAATCTGAAAAATCTGAAACGCTCTGATAAAATATTTTTGAATGCTAAGTGGAATCTGTGAAGCTCCATTGCCTTAACCTCCGCTAATAAGCTGCTCAATAAACTTCATGAAAACATATTTTATGTACTGATAGCATCTCAAAGTATGAAAGGTTTTGCAGTTGTTCAGCAATCAGTTACCAGCTGGATTATGGTCCACTAATGCTGTTAGATTTCTGCAAGACAGAAGGCAGCTTTTCAACCATTTGTTATTTTAATGATGAGGAATCTCACCATAAGCCTTGTTAAAACTTCATTTAATCCATTACAGAAGAAACAAAGACATTTAGAAGTGAACATAAAAAAATTTTCAATCTATCAGAGCAGAAATTATAGGGTTTAGGGAAGCTCTTAAGGAGCATCCATGGAATAAAATGGCTCTGCTAATTAAGGGGCTGTATCTTTTCAGGTTTGACATTTAGGGACTGACTTCAACGGGGACTGAACTACTCTGCATGATAGCACTCATAATGACAAAGTGAAAAAGGGGGAACCTTTGCAAAGCTGCAACCAAATCACTCCATCTATTCCAAATATTACCCAAATTTTGCAAGGGTGGTTTTTTACTGAATTTTCTTCCCAAAAACATCTCAGAGGGAACAGAGGGTGCAATATCCCTTCCCCTCGATCATGGGGAATTCCTTCCTTGCAGAGACGAGTTCTTGGTTCAGCAGCAGGGACAGCACCCAGGACAGAACCCAGAGAGGCATTTGTGTTTGAAACCTTGACTGTCCTGCTGGGAGAGGTGAAATTGGTCCAATAGATCCATCAGCCCAAGCACCATGAGTGCCTCATGTCCTGAGCCTTGGACTGTGCCAATGGGACAAGCAGTGACAGCTCTGTCACAGACATCTTTTATGAAAAATCCTTTCCTTAGGATTTTTCCCTTCTGAGAATCTGAGAGGCCTCAGGAACAAAATGTAAACAATGGTTATCTGCTGCTGTGGAATGCAACAGGTGCATCTGTGATTGGCCCATATTGGTTGTTTCTAATTAATGGCCAATCACAGTCACAATGGCCAATCACAATCACAGCTGGCTCAGAATCTCTGTCTGAGACTCAAGCCTTTGTTATTAATTATTTCTTTTTCTATTCTTAGCTAGCCTTCTGATGAAATCCTTTCTTCTATTCTTTTAGTATAGTTTTAATGCAATATATATCATAAAATAATAAATCAAGCCTTCTGAAACATGGGGTCAGATCCTCATCTCTTCCCTCATTCTCGGACCCCTGTGAACACTGTCACACAGCTCCACTACCTTGCCATTACTCCCCAATTTCCAAAGTGCTCCTGAAGGTCTGGAAGAGGCATTTCCAGGGTTTTCAAGAGAGAAGCACCATTCCCTGCTCTCCCTGGTCCTTCTTTAGGGTGCCCCATTCCAGGGATGTGTTGCCTCCTGCACGCCAACTGAGGAGAACCAAACCTGGTTTTACAACCTCCAGAAAATATCAAATTGCAATATATTACCTGAATGAGCATTTATTTAATGGCTAATACATTAGGGGTAGAAAATGGCCACTTCTGAGTGCACAAAAAGAACGCATTTTCCAAAGGACTAAACACTGAGTTCAGTCCTTCAATTACCCTCACAGCTCCCTACCTGCAGAGCAACACGCCAAAAATTTGCAATTATTAGCTCAGCAAACAAAATCTAAGTTTGCACTTGGAGGTGCAGATAAAAATGTTTAACCTCAAAAAGTGAGGTAAAAAACACTGCATGTGCTTTAATCTCAATTCTGCAAGATTTCCTGGAGAAATCTTGTTTAGAGCACAGATTTTCATATCCCTGAGGGGAGGACCTGCTGTTCCACCCCCTTCACCAGCTCTAATGAAGTTCCCCACTGCTGTTGCAGGATTTAGGCAAAGCTCCTCCTGAGAGTACTTTTCCTGCAAGGATTTCCCCAGGATTGAGCTTATCAGCCAAGTCACCTACGACACCAGGAGAAAGTTCAGGGCTCTCTGTCAGATCTTGATCCCGTTTAAATTAATGATAAGGAAGAGGGCATGGTCTCTAATACCTATCTGCTTTCTTCTTTTGAGGGAGATGAAAAACATTGGCTAAAGTTATATCTACCTTTAAAGTCCAAGTACCAAGGAATTATAAATAAATAAATACGTTTTTAATTTTGAATAGAGCACATTAAATGTTAAATATCCCAATTCTGTGTGTTAAAAAAGGGCTTGTGCTGCTTTGGATTCTTCTGAAATGTTTGATGTGAAAATACTCTCCAGCTCCTATACTCTTCCATACCAAATGAGTTTATCAGGTGTCCAGCTGGTTTTCCTACAGAAACGAAGTTTGTCTGTCTTATTTCAGTAACTTTTGTAACAAGTTGCATGAACTGTTTCTCAAAGAATTACTTTTAAAAGTTTCTTTCCCCCCAAGCTTGCAAAATATTAACATTTGAAATCATTTTACATAATATCGCTCTTGCAAGAAACTGCTGAAATGGTAAATTAAGTGCCATCTAGACTGGCTAAGGAGTTTTTGATAAGAGAGTGATTTTGAATGAAAAAATGGATACTTAATTCAAAGTCAATTAAAAATGGAATTATAAAGTATCTAGATGGGAATCGCATAATTGATATCAGCAGCACAAAGTCTATAAAGAAAAATCAACCCTGAAATTCTTCCAAAGGGTCAGCAAAGTCTTGAAAACCATCTTCACCAAAAACTTTGACTTTTTTAAAGCTTTTCCTGAAGCTTTTCATAAGACTTCATTAATTAAACTAAGCAGTCATGGACTCAGAAGCAGGAATGAGTTCTGAATCTTAACTAAGGTTCTGGCTTCCTAACTAAAGCACAAGGTTTAAGAAATGGCCATTTTTCATTGTAGCATAATATTAATAAGAGTTGTCCCAGTTTTCTGTAATAAGATTGGCTGGATATAACTTCTAGAATACCTGGTATTACAGATCATATTCTGCTCTTTGTTTCACATAATAAAGGGAAATGTTTCCTAAGGATCTAAATCTGTTTACTCCCAAAACAATAAAGAATAAAATTTAACCCAGCGGACCAAGCAAGAGAAGCTGAAAGTTAGAAGCTCTTATATCTTCAACAACACTCAGGGTGACTGCAGAATAATATGTGTATATGAAAATATTTAATTTAAAACTACCAAAAACTATGTCAAACAGCACTTGAGGTTAGTAATAACTGATCATCTTCCCTTCCCCAAAACTGCATCTATGTTCTCAAAGAACCCCATCACTTAATTAAACACATCCAAAGATGCCCATCCACACAGACCACCTGCAAGGGACTGCAAAGGTACAAAACCACACAGCTCTTCTCTGTTACTTAACTGATCCACAAATGTCACATCAAGCCCTTGTTCTTCCAGCTGATGGGAAGAAAAATGGTCTGAACTAATTTTCATTTAAATTTCTTAATGCAGCGCACCAGTTGTTTGTCACATCCTGACACGCTGTCATGTTGTTTTACAATGTGATGTATTGTAACTTGATATGAAGTGAACATATTTCATTTAGAGAAATGCCCTGATGCCTGTAGACTTGGAGAGTAGACAGGTAGCATCATCATTTCCTAGCACCTGATTTAGAATTACCAGAACTCCCTTCATGGCTTTCAAACTGCTTTAGAAATTATAGCTGTGTTTACTTTGTGCACTCCAGAGGTGCTGCACGCTCACACCCACCCCACCAAATGCAAAAGGCACTTGGCCATGCCAGGAATTGCACCAGTGCAGAGGCAATTTCTGTTTAGAATATTCAAAAAATAAACTTTATAAGAGATTTTGTAAGGTTTCTATCTCACCTTCCTTACTGGAACACAAGAAGGTTTATTTTGCCTGCACAAACCTTTTTATGCATTTATAGTGGAAGGAGTTATTCATATTTATTATGGCAGAAGTATATTATACTGCAGACACTGTCATATTTTCATTTAAAAAAATCTTCAAGAGAAGACCCTAAAGAAGGGGCCCATATTTTTCCAAGAATCCCCAAGTAACTCCTGGAAGCTCAGGTGAATCTCCACAGCTGATCATCTACAATCTGTGTGATGACCAGAAGGGGCTGCCCTGTCTCTCTCAGCACAAGGATCTCACACCCTTTGCTTCTCCAGCTTAGCTGCACACTGACTGAAAGCTGAATTTATTTTGCAGAGCTCCTTTTTAGTTACGTCAGACAGATACAATTCACTGTGAGATGGCATTAATACTAAAGTTATAGGGAAAGGGGGACAAAATGCATGGCTGGCAGCAGGGAAAGGCAGAGCTTTGCTCTCATTGCTGTCTCCTGCAGAAACTGAATTTCTTAAGCACAAGACTGAAATTACACATATTTTATCCTCAAATAGTACCCAGGGAAAATGCATGCATTATATGCATTGTCTGCAACTTCAAAGAGTGCACTTGTGAAGGAGAGTTCAAATTTCAGCCCCTTTCCAGTTCCTGTGATTCACTAACTGGACTCATCTCTCATTGGTGCTGCCCTGTTATTCAGAAAGCTGACAGGTAATGAGAGAATATTCTCTTACTCATGCCACAAATAGTATTTAAGGCTTAAAAATAAGATTCTTAAAGTATCCCCTGAGCTTTGACTGTATTCTGAGGAGAGCCATAGTACAAGTAGCACTCCCTAATTTGTACAGCCCACAACAGGGCTTCCCACTTAATCCAGGAAGATTAATTTCATAAAAGCTAATTGATTAACTAAATTGGTTACATGTGGTCCCAGGGATCTCTGGATCTATAAAGTGCAAGTTTCACTGAAGTAGGCAATAAGTGAATATCAAAGAGATTTGTTTCAAGGCTAACCCCCAGCCCTGCGAACAGCAATGTTCACAAAGGAGACCAGCACATAGAAAGCTTCTTGAAGTGCTGAATAAAACACCCCAACACTCTCCTGTTCCTAAACCAGACACAATGCAATCTAAAACAAATGGATGAATTATTTCAACTGGCATGGCCTACTATATATCTTGGAAAAGATTTCAAGCAATGCTGAAAAATACTCCCCATGACTGCGATGTAATCAGTGTGTGCTGCTGGACAGGGCATGAGCAGGACGCGCTGAGAGGACCCCCAAAGGCAAGAGGAGAGGCCTGCTATGTTAGCTCCCTGAAAAGCTAAAGTCATAGAATTGGGTAGGATGGAAAAGTCCTTTAAACTCATCAAGTCCAACCCAGCACCAGCAAACCGCAAATAAATCCAGATCCCTTTGCAAGCAGGGAGGATTTCATGGTCAGGAGCCAGAGAATCACAGAATGGTTTTTGCTACGGGGTTAAGGTGAAATTCAGCAAAACTTCACCAGCAGAACACATTTACATTTTACCCACAGAAGTAATGCTGGATATGGGCTCTGGAAGGAGCACAGGGCAGTGCCATGCCCCAAACCAGTGCCCTAAGCAGACACCCTGTGGGCTGACCTTCACTCAGCCACATGCCTGTGTCACAGACATCTTTTATGAAAATCCTTTCCTTAGGATTTTTCCTCCTGAGAAGCTGAGAGGCCTCAGGAACAAAATTTAAACAATGGTTATCTGCTGCTGTGGAATGCAACAGGTGCATCTGGGATTGCTCTCATGTGGTTGTTTCTAATTAATGGCCAATCACAGTCAGCTGGCTTGGAGTCTCTGTCCGAGACAAACTTTTGTTATGATTCCCTCTTTTTCTATTCTTAGCTAGCCTTCTGATGAAATCCTTTCTTCTATTCTTTTAATATAGTTTTAATATAATATATATCATAAAATAATAAATCAAGCCTTCTGAAACATGGAGTCAGATCCTCGTCTCTTCCCTCATCCTCAGACCCCTGTGAACACTCTCACATGCCTGCCCTGTAGACTCTCTGAGCTCCAGATCCCTATTCTGTGACATTCCACATCAGTGCCTTATCTGCGCTCTCCAAAAAGTGTAACAGCACCACCAGAAAAGTGTAACAGCATCACCAGAAAAGTTAACTGCATCTCTGAGCCACAAAGCAGAGAATAACTCTGTCTGTAACCCGGCTGCTCCCGCTCGCTTGTCCCTTCCCATCCTGAGGGGCAGATTTCTCCGCCTGGGAGCACCTGACAGCGGCAGCCACCCACACTGTGCACAGCACTAGTTTGGTGACATATTCTTGCCATCACCTGCAGCGATGCCCTGCTCCCCCAGCAGCTGCAGGATGTGACTGTAGCTGACAGTAAACTGTAACATCTAATGGACTTGTGCGGAGCGTCTGAACGCCTGAGGAGCCCTGTCATGTGTCAGTGCCGCTCATGTTAAGAGATCCATTAGCAGTGCAGTGATCTGAGGAAAGGTCAGCTGTCACAGCTGGTGCCAGAAGTGTCACCTTTGTTTAAGAGGATTTTGCACCCAAGTCCCCAGCTGACTAGATGGCGCTGATATCCTTGTGCTGAAGCCAGAGATGTGTCACCCCAGAGTGGCACACGTGCATCGATGTCATTTGCTGCAGCTAAGCCCTTTTCCAGTGGGCATTGTCAAAGTCCAGTGGCAGTGTCACCATCCCTGACACTTCTTTTGGGAAGTGCTTGGACTTCTTCAGCCATGCAGCAGAGCTGTGATAGCAGACAGCTCTGAATCTGAACCAGCAAAGCAGCACAGGAGGCATTTTGTGAGGTTTCAGACAGAAAAATCTTCCTGCCCTGTCTCCCATTGCTGGGTCTCTGTAGCCATGATATTTTCTGAAAAATCCTTTCCTTGGGATTTTTCCTCCTGAGAAGCTGGAGGCCTCAGGAACAAAATGTAAACAATGGTTATCTGCTGCTGTGGAATGCAACAGGTGCATCTGTGATTGGTCTCATGTGGTTGTTTCTAATTAATGGCCAATCACAGTCACCTGGCTCAGATTCTCTGTCTGAGACACAAGCCTTTGTTATCATTCTTTCTTATTCTATTCTTAGCTAGCCTTCTGATGAAATCCTTTCTTCTATTCTTTTAGTATAGTTTTAATATAATAGATATCATAAAATAACAAATCAAGCCTTCTGAAACATGGAGTCAGATCCTCATCTCTTCCCTCAACCTGAGACCCCTGTGAACACTCTCACAGGTCTCTGCTAGGAAACAGCAGCTCTGCCTGCACTCAGGACAGGGCAGCAGGATGCAATAAGCATAGAGAATGAAATCAGAAATAACTGCAAAAAAAAAAAAAAAAAAAAAAAAAAAAGCTAGCTGAGTTACAGAATGGAAAACAGGATTAGAGGCAAGGCAGAATCAGCGTGGTGTAATTACTGTTCTGCTGGATGGACTCGCATGGTAATCCCATTCAGCCTGAAGTTGGCTTCTCCAGGACTGTGACTCCCCAAAAAACTGCTCTGGGCTCTACAAAGAGCTAATGCAGAATTGATTCACTCCCAGCTGATGGAGCCAAGGTGTTAATGGCTAAACACAGCTCCTGTGCTAAAACTGCAGGGTGAAATTCCAGCCTGAATTTCTCAGCACAGGAGCTGGGACTGCCCTCAGCTGTCCCCTGGTTATTGCCTCTTACATTCTGTTATCTTATCCATCTTATGAAAGCATTCATGTTCCAGAGTCATCTTGAAACTGTCTGCTATTCTAAAAACCTGGTAGTTTTGGAATACCTGAGACAGAAATAATCAGCTACATGAAAGGAGAAGTTATTGCTTGTGTCTGGTTACTGCTCTACTTGGATTCTTTAGGCAGTAACAGTTGTATAACAGCTAATGCTGCTCATCTGTTTGAGGAACAGTGAAATGAAGCCTCAAATAAGCTATTTTAAGCCGCTGTAGTGGATTGTTAAGTAGCTAAGGAATGCTGACATATCACTTTTATATTTTTCAGTCCTTTGAACTAATACCGTAAATTATAAAAATAAATTTGAAAGTTGGGTGCCACATCAGAATGGGCTGCATCTGCAGTGAGCTGCTCTGTAATAGGGATTGAATAGGGTTTAATCTGGTCAAAGTAGGTTTATTGTGCTGTGATCAGACAAGTGACCTTGACACTCCTGAAATTGTAATGGGATTAACTGTGATTGTCACCCAACAACTGGCTCAATGACACCAGAACTCAGATTTTCTTTACAGGAGTGTCAAAGTGAGAAGCTGACCTAGAGTTTATTGATGAGGGTGTGTGGCAAAAGTTTTAGAACAAAAAAAAAGTTGTGATTATCAGGCACAAGGAAGAGCATGCAAAAAAAACAGGTGACAAAACCAAATTCTTGGTTGGAACTAGAGTACAGAAACAGAAGTTAATGAAGGAAACACAAGAAAAGACCAGTTGCTATTTTGTAGATATCTGGATAAATCCAGGCCAATTTTCACTATAGTTTCACAAAGACAATTTAGTCCTTGTTTTCCTCTTTTGTCATCCACAATTAAGGTAAATTGTAATTCAGGGTGATAACATCTATCAAGAAACATGTAAGTAATGAAGTTTTTGGGGCCTTAAGCCTAGATTTGGTGGCTTCAAGACTCAGATTCTGTAGCCTCATGACCCTGGACATGTAGAGGAGACATCTCAGTGTTGGCACATAGCCAGAAAGGTGCATGAGAACATCATCTGGGGAGCAGGAAAATAAGCTCCAAACAATTTTATCCCTGAGGAAATAACTATTTTGGCCACAAATTTCGTACCTTTTATTTAAAAACTATGCATTTAGACATTATGTTCTAGCAAAGCTGGACAGCTCAGTAAAATCAGACTGCTTATTTCTGACAAGGTTGGGTACAGAGGTTTCTCTGCTTTGATAAGAGAGCATGAGTCTGTCAAACTGAATGTAAATAAAAATCCCTCTAATATAAAACCAAATATATAGGTGGAAAGTTTTGTGGTCCTAAATGTAAGGCTTTTCCCCACCAACAGGGGTTGGGAAGTTAAAAAAAATCTTTTCACTTCTATGTAGTCACTTTATTTGCCACCAAACACATTCAATATCAACCTCTTCCACACATGCAGCCTCTTCTCTATCAAAAAAATTATAGGGCAGTTGCTCAGAAGTGGTGGTATTTGATGTTTTTTGCTACTGAATGTGTGTATTTCATGAACAGCCCCAAAAGGATTCTGTGAAAGTTCTCAATTCTTATTGAATTCTGTAATGCTTTTGAAAAGGCAAATTTCAGAGGCAGAAATCAATGTTTCTGAAGGTAGATCATTAAGGACTAGAAAATGTACACTCCTATTCATAAATGATCCGGAAAAAGAGATGAATAGTGAAAAGACAAAGTTCTGCAGGTGATACAAAACCATTCAGAATAATCAAATCTAAAGCAGACCACGAACTGTTGCGTAAGGAACTTGCAGTACTCAGGAAGGGGATGGTGAAATGGAAGAGGAAATCCAGTTTTTTGCTGATGAAAGGATTGAATGCTGGGAAAAGCATCTATTCATGCCAATCAATAGGCTCTGCATTGGCTGCTGCCATTCAGGGTATGGATGCTGCAGCCTTTGGTTGGCTCCCAGTGAAACTCAGACTGTAGCCATGATATTTTATCAAAAATCATTTCCTTAGGAGTTTTTCTCCTGAGAAGCTGAGAGACCTCAAAAACAAAATGTAAACAGTGATTTTCAGATGCTATGGAATGCAACAGGTGCATCTGTGATTGGCCCATGTTGGTCATTTCTAATTAATGGCCGATCGCAGCCCAGCTGTCTTGGACTCTCTGGTCAGTCACAAGATTTTATTATCATTCCATTCCTTTTTATTCCTTGCTAGCCTTCTGATGAAATCCTTGCTTCTATTCTTTTAGTACAGTTTCAATATATATAATAAAATAATAAATCAGCATTCTGGAACATGGAGTCAGATTCGTGAGATTCTTGTCTCTTCATTCCTCCCTTCCCTCATCCTGGGACTGCCTGCAAACTTCCACATTCAGAACAATCTTCAACAATATGCACAATGGCTAGAAAACCATGAGGGATTTTAGAAAATTTAAAGAAACAAATGTAGGGCACCATCAGTGCACTTGGATGAGGCAAAAGAAGACAAAAAGTTTCCAAAAGGGTGTGTGGGCCTTTATGGAGGACCAACAAATACAGTGATCCAAAAGCACCAAGCTTGGGCTCCACGCAGAAGCAGATGGGAGGAGGAAGGTTGTTTTACAGACGCCCTGCTGCCTATATTCCCTTCCTAAAGATATGTTCTGGTTATTCCCTTCAGTGCTGCAGAGAAAACCTGTGGCCACATGGACCCTCCCCTCCCAGCTACGGCATATGTCACAGTGCAAAGGAAACCACAAAATGTGTCAGCAAACCGTGGAAAGCACAAAGCTGTCATTCAAAGCCATTCAAGAAGCCCTTTCTGAGCTGAGTAGAAACTGTTGGTGCTTGGAACTTCTGAAATAAATCAATCCCTTCTCCATTGCTCCCTAAATGTGCTTTGTTGGAGGGGAGGGACAGGAGCAGTTTGTCTTTTCAGCTCCTCAGAGATACACATTGAAATACATTTGAGGTCACTGGAACTGGAAAACCAAATTTCATTCTTGATTGATTTTTTCAGTAGATGGGAATGCTCATCTAATTGTTTTTTACTGTTTGACCTTTCTATTTTGTTTGGTTAATCTTCATGATGATGAAATAGGACTCATGATATTCACACAGAGTAACTGTTGAAGGCCAGAGCATGAATGCTGAATTTTACAATGTTCTGCTGCTGTGGACACCCTAGAAACAAAACCAGGTAGCAACAAAAACTTCAGCTCTTGATACTTCTGAAAGACTAATTAAATTTAGTTTCCTTGTTGGTCATGATTAGTCAGGGGGTGCCTGAGTAGGATATGTATGGGAATCCACCTTTTGGACCACACCAGCACCACTGAAACTGAACAAAAAATAAATAGAGAAAATCCTCAAAATAATAATTTCCTTGGCAAATTTTATCAAGTCTTTCTGAACTCTCCCAAAAAAAATGACAGTTTAATGAACCAACAGCAACGGACAGGGTGGGAAGTGCAGAACCTTCCCAGCAGTAAGACTGGGACTGAACCACATCCTCCACCCTCTGCCCAACATATTCTGGAGGTGTTTTTGCCTAGTCTCACATCCACTTCACACATGTGACACCACACACACTGCCACTGCCTACCGCCTGTGCTTCCAGGTCATTCTGGGTCCCTCTGAAAAATAAAGGATAAAAAATGTCCTACCCTGCGAAAGTTTCAAACTGAAAAATGGTGAATATTTTACTCAGTGTGAAAAATCACCCCTCCAAAATAGGAAGAATTTGCCAGGAACCAAGTGTGCTCAAAGAGACACCTCTCTCTAAACGTACCTTGCAACAGATGCAGATTCTAACAGAAATCCTCCATTTTGCAGGGCAGCAGCATCACTCAGCAATCTGCTGTTAATAGCTAGTTCAGAGCACCAAGAAGAGCCCCCAAACCTGCACATCCCTGGCATGACCCTGGTTTGTCCCACAGTCCAAAGATTTCCTTCATATCTGTAAACTTTATGATGGAGTACATTACATCAAATAGGAATTTGGCCCATGTAGCATAGGTCACCAGCATGAAAAGAAAAAAGCAAAATATTATCCACTCCAGTCTGATTTGGGCTTAGAATTTCCTCATTGGTTATTAGACAGCTTCTGGTATCCCACAGGGGTGAAATTTTAAGTTCTAAAGATCTTGTGCCATTTTTTAGGCTTTGCTGCAGCCTTTTGTGAAGAAATCAGCTTGGTTTCAGAGGAAACAATCCCCTTTGCTGCCTCTGCCCACAGAGAGGACAAAAACCAGGCTGCAGTCATTTGGCTCCTTCCCTACTCCTTTGTGCAAAAGGTCAAAACCGCTGCAGAAACATCAGCTGTGAGTGCTGGCCCTCAGAACCACCTTGCTGGGCTGAATAATGCTCCCACTGGGGCACAATGCCCAGAGCTCCCCACATCAGCGTTTGCAGTTCATCACCTGCAGCAATTACGGGACAAAGGCACCTGCTGCCCGTTTACCCCGCTCTGGTTTGCTCACAGTGTGCAGCAGGGTGGAGGTCCCAGCTCAGGCACGTCCCATGGGGAGGCTGAGCCCTCCCACTCACCTTTTCCCCTTGGAGCAGCACAGCTCTGGGATTTGTTAAACCAAGCTTGCAGAGTGCTTTGGCCCCATTATGCAGGGAAGATGCACAAGAAGTAAAAAGAGGGAAAGAGAGGCAGAGTTCCTTAGGGACCAGCATGTTCAGCCATCCCTTCAAACCACCACAAACCTCATTTACTAAGCCCCACAGGCTCTCATTAAATTTCTTTGTCCAAATATTTGCCTTTATAAATTCACCCAGGAGCTTTTTCTGCATTTCAGCCAGCCAGAATGCCACTGGGGCATTGAGCAAGTGCTGAGATTTTACTGGCACCCACTTTTGAGCTGCTCTTGGCCAGTAACTGAGCTCTGCATCCATGAATAACCACCACAGAGCACCTAATTTCACCTACTGAGGTTACATTTCCCCCAGTTCCTTTTTTTGCTCAACCACTTAACAAATCAATTCTTTCTGAGAGACCTCAGCTCATACACAAGAGGATAACAATTATGTGCCACTGTGCTTTGGCAGAATGGAGTCAGGCACAGTTGAGGTAGAAAATTACTTTCTGCACTTTCAAAACAGGGAAATGAAATAAGAGAAATGCAGAAGAAAGTGATATCTTACATAGATTCCCATACCTATTTCTTTTAGACAAAGAGCCAGCAGCAGATTTGATGTAATAGTTCACCAATGCATTTGCCTTACTGCAACCTTCAGGGTAACTTCAACCTCTGTGATCTCTGTGTGGCCAGGACATCCTTGTGCACAGAAAACTGCAATTTCAGACCCCAGCATTTCTTTTTGTTCTCAAAAGAGCACCTAGAAAAACCAGCAGTTTGAAACTCACCAAGCACATGGTAACTGCTTGGGTTGGCTGCAGTCGTGTGTCTAATCCAGCTGGAGTGGACAAAAAGGGCATTTTAACCACAAACTCCCCTTCCCTGAGCAATATTGACAGGGTAAAATTAGGTCTAAAGGCATTTGATTTTGTCTTTACTTCTCATTTTATCCTGAAATGGTCTGGAGGCTACACAGAAGAGAAATGAAAGGAGGAAAAAGCCAGGCTTTACTTTCAGCTTCCTCTCCATGGAGGTGACAGCTCTGCAGTCTTCAGCAGACTCTCAATTTTTTGACAGTGTGGGAAGCTGGGTGGAAGTTATTTTTGGGTAAAAAAGCAGCTTCCCTGAGCAGGAGCAGCCAGAACACCGTGGTGTGCCCTGCTGAGCCCCCAGGGAATTGCCCCTGGAATCCCACCAGCATCTCTGCAGCCTGGTCCAGCTGAGAGAGAAGGCCGTGAAATGCAGAGAGGCAGACAGGGATTCCCTCAGAATCTGGGAACCTGAGGAGTACAGAGCCAGCTGAAAGGCTGAGCAGTTCCCTCTCCACACAGAAATTACTTTAGCCAGCCCTGAGAAGGTGAAACTGCACCATCTTCTCTCACAAGGAGCCTATGACCTGCTTTGCCCAGGTTTGCCAGAGGTGTAGGGATCTCATTGACATCAATTTCCTCCAAATTTGTGGGGGAAAAGCATCCTGATACTAGAATGAGATGCAGAGAGAGGAAGGCATCAGCATTGCAGCCCCTATTTTTTTGTGTGCATTCATACAATACCAGAAATTAAACAGGAAAGGATGAAAGGCGTGTTTTAGCTCTATCCAGCGTGCCAGAGAAACTGATAATGAAGTTTTAAAGCACAGAAAAGAAAAATAATCTTGTCATCTTCTGATATCTTTTCCCTGCCCTATTCTCTTCTATATGCATCCCCTCTCCCCAGCACTCTCATCTAATCAATCCTGCTCTGCCAGTCTAATGCACATAATTTTCTCTTAGGGTGCATTTCTATCACTCAGGCATTGGACACTCATATAAATATAGAAAACAAACTGAGAGATGCCATGCATTTCAAAAAACGTCCCTTCACACCCTTCTTCAAAAGCCCAAGATAGTAAAATGCCCAAGAAATTGATAGAGTACCAGAAATCAACTCTAATATGCTTGACTCATCTGTTGATTTTAATTGAATGGTCTGTATCTTCAGGCAATTTCATTATTCTCCCAAGAGCTGGGGAGCTAAATGAAAGACAAACCTCGTTAACCTCTGACCATGAAAATCAATAATTTTCAATAAAATTTGCTCATTTGTTTCCAAAGGATCCCACGTCTTGACTCTACTATCATGTGCTCCAGAGCTAATCAGCTCTGAAACATCATATTTTCCCACATAATTTTTGCCAACTTAGCTACAAAGTCTTTCCCTAAAGCCACAGGAATCCTTGCATGTGTATGAAATACAATTTCCCTCTGGCTCGTGTGGTGGTGTGAGCTGACAGTATCCAACCTGCCCTGCATTCAGAGCCCCTCCAGAGTGACAGTGCAAACACTTCAGAGAGCACTACACTTATTTTTAGTTGTGTTTAGGGTCATTGATTCTTCTTCACCCACAGAATTGATTCCTGCAAGTTCATGTTACACACTTTATCTCACCCAGTTCTGCATTCACTGAATGCAAAAGCACTTGCCTGTTTTGAATAAAAATGCCAGTTCTCCCAGCACAAAAAGCTGAATATAAGCTTGTTTCTGTGGATGCACCAAAAGCAAAGAGTGAAGAAAATTTTTTATATTTCTTCTTGTGCCCCTTCTGCCAACAAGAAACAGCAGCAACTGTGGTACTCTGCTAATGAACTGCTTAAGCTATTAGATTCCTTCAAGTGGCAGAGAGAGAATATTTGTGCAGACCCCAGCTACACAGCAAGAACAACTCCATTTCTTACTACTGGAGAGCAAAATACAGAATTTTCAGACCAGAAGTTGGTGTTGTGCTGAAAGAGCAAATATAACATTGCTGGGGTGTGGCAAATATTGATTAAAAAGCAGATCAGTGAAGGGAAGAATCAGTCCCCCCCAAAACAATGCACAAATTCCCACTGGAATTCTACAGGAATGCTACAGGAACAACACCAGCTTATAACAGAACTAACACAAATCCAAAAAATGATGTTTCTAGCTCCTGGTCTGGGCTGAACACCTGATTAGAAGGCTTCAGAAACATCATTTATGAAGAAAATATTAGCAACAAGAACATTTCCAAGTCATTGCAGAGCAAAACTCTCCAGCTGCTTTCTGTAGAAGGGAGCCCCTGGAAATCGGTGAAGCACATCAAGAAAAGAGAAGAAATTGTGAAGAATAAAAAAGTCTCAGTGGAATACCATGTCCACTGTCAGAGAAGCTCTGTGCTTCTCTGGGTGACTGCTTTCTGCAGAGGCTGGCAGGTCAGAAAGCAGCAAACCCAAAATGCATCCCACAGGACACCCCCACATCACACAGAGCATCCCCAAAGCAGCGACTCCTCTGATGGACTAAAATCTTTGTAAGGGAGCTGAAAAAGTAAAAGAAGCAAAAGGATAAATCAGTTCCACAGGGATAAATGTGAACAGGAGGGACGGCATTGATGCCATTTGGGTTTTGCTCATCTCTGAACAAAAACTCCCACTACAATTCTGGAGCATCCCTGCAGGCCAAGGCATGCAGCCCCAGCTTTCCTGGGTGGAAAACCAGTCCTTGCTGACCATGTCAGCCTTGGCTGCTCTGTGGAGAGCTCAAGGGAAGGCACTGAAGGTGATAATATGCCAAAGGAGATGTTTTGCCACAGAAGCTGGACCAAAATGCCCATTCCTATTAAAATTCCTTTCACACCAGCCAGCCTTTGGCTGCTTCATCTCTGCCCAATTCCCTCTGCCAAAGAAGTCCCTCAACTAACTTACATCTAAGTGAGACACTTCCTCAGGTTAATCAGCCCAGCAAGAACAGTTCTTTTGCTGACTGAGAACCTTGGTGGGAGGAAACCAAATAAATTATATTAAAGGTCAGGGAAAGTTGCAGCCACCTCACAGCAAATCCCTCCAAACACAGCTGAGCATTTTGCAGAACCTTAATGAGAAACAATCAGCTGGCTCCTCTGACAGCTCAGTTTGGGCAGTAAAACTGGATATCAGGTGGGTCAGTAATGGAGACAGCAGAAGGTGCACGGTGAGATGCTGCTCCTGGTGACTCAGCACAGACACTCAGGAAAGAGCAGAGTTTGCACAACAGCAGGGAAACCTCATCATGGCTCAACTTCCTAAAAGCTACAAGGGGCAGCTGACAATTAATCCCTTTCCTCACTGCTTTTGAGGGGAAGTCATCAACAAGTTGTGTATCACGCATGCTAAAAATTATGATGAAGGGGTGTCCCACAGGGAAGCATAATCGAGTAAATATTTATCACCAGGCAGAGAAAGCAGTGAACTCTCAGAGCTAAAATTAAATACAATGGGACACTGTTCAATATTAGATAAGAAAAATCAAAAATATGACACATTGGATTAAGATTAGATATAAGCTTTTTCTGTGTTAGGTGAAAACTCAGAGAAAAGATTAGCTGGATTTGCCAGGAATGTAATTTCCACAAACAAAAAGAAAAGACTGCATCTTTCAAGAAAAGGATAAGAATGTTTATCAAAAATCTGCTATGTAACAAGAAAAAAAATTACTGTATTTTAGACCTGGATTTTTTTGTTCCTTTTCCAAAAGAGCACAACCTCTGGAGTCACCCAAAGGACAACAGGTTCTTGTTCCTTTCTAGATAACATGAATACTGGTAATTGCATTCCAGCTTTCCACTCATTTTTCTTTTGAGAAACTTCCCACTCTTCAGATTTGAAATGAAAATGCTCTTAACACCAGGGAGTGCACTCTATTGAATACCCACATCAAGTCAAATCAAACCAACTGACCTCGCCTCATTTTCCCAAACACTTGTGATGTTTTCATTGCACTGTTCATAACGGGATTTTTACTGCAAGATTCAGAGCAACTGACTGAAATCTTTGGCAATGGAGCAGTGATTGCACAGCAATTACTCTACAAATATTATCCAAAAATGCTCCATATCACAGGAGGCACTTCATTAATGCTGTGCTTGAGAAACTCAGGTGATACCAAATAATGTTTCCCACTGACAGCTGTACTTGCTGCTTAGCACAAAACAACTTTGAGCCTGGCAAGCAGCACCTTGTCCTCCTAATCACTGCAAATCCAGCCGATCTCTGGTTTTCCTTCCAAAACTTTTGCTTTCCTATGGGCAAAGCAAAGTGCTGAGGAGTCAGTCTGGGGCAGCAGCAATGCTAGTGTCTGGGATTTCAGCTGATACAAAGGTTAGCATAACACATTAATGTTTGTAAAACCATTTGACAAGCTATATCCACCTCAGCAGTAGTACTGTCACACTCAGTTTTGGGGAACAGCAAGTCAAGTCAAAGTTCTGAGCAGCAATAGAAATAATCATGTTGATTTAGCCTGATCTAGCACAGTGAGGGTTTCAGTGTGCACAGCCAAGGTTTTCAGTAGTGGGTAATAACTTTGGAACATTCTTTATATGATAGGCAATGTCACACACTTACATGAGACCCTTTTTCAAAGGCTGCTATACATCATTCACTGGCTTTTTAAAAACCCTAAGCTCACTATGCATCCTTCCCAAGCTTATATAGACACTCTGAAACTGTTTATAAAACCTCTGCTTAAATTCTTTTTCCAAATAAATTGTAAAAATTTGTGCAATCCAAAACAGTAAGAAAAGAAATGTCTTATTTTAATAGGCAAAACATTGTGGAAACTGACTGGTTTAGTGCTGATTGTTTTAGTAGAGGGGTATTGGTGACCAAAATGTAGGTAGCTAAATATACACCTGTGGCTGTGAAGCACAACACAGCAAAATTGTGTCTTAGTGTCAGCACAGCTTAGTAGCAGCTTTTCCCAAATTAGATTAATTGAATTTTAAGGAACAAAGAAGATGGACATTCATTTTATGACACCAGCCTTCCTTCTTACTTACAAGGAGTCTATTCTGCTTACTGCCAGCTTTAGCTTTTCTTTCCCCTCTTTTTAATTATACATAGAAGTTTGTGATAGTGTATAGGAACAAAATGCCCTAAACATGATTTTTCATATGTCGCTAATTTCTAAAACACAAGAATGTTGTTTTCGCAGTAACTCAGGAAAGTACTAAATATGTGCTTGAAGTGTAATCCCTTCTGGTATGGTAATTAAGGTGTTTAAGTGATTTGTTCAATGGGGATGGACATTCAATTAGAACACAAGTATACAAATCATGGGAATTGTGATTTTCCATTGAAAATAAAATCAACAATGAGGGATTTTTCCTTCTAAACTTCACATAAAAATACAAATTTATTAGATGTCGTTTAAAGTTATTGAAGACTATCAAAAGAACATTATTCCAGCATTGATTCAAAACCATGGGGTGCACTATCAGCATAATTAAAATGAAAGTATATTGAGCTATTTTCCTTTCCTGCTTCCATATTATTGTCTAATTGTTCAGAATGTCTGTTTGTTACAGAGGCAAAGTAATTAAGCACAGCACGTTGCAACAAGGGGGATCATAAAGCCAGAGTTGGCTGCATTACCCACACAGATATCAGCATAGGAAAACATTAAGGAAAGGATCAGGATTGTAATTGAAAATAATTGGATGATCCAGTTCATTTGGCTGACATCAGGACCATTTGAGCACTCAGCACTCTTTAGCCCTGGATGCTCACCATTCACCTGTGCTCTTGAAATGGGTATTTCCAAGTGAAACTCTGAAGCAACTTTAAAATCCGCTTGTGAGAAGGGCTGAGCACCACATTCCCTGTGAATGGTCAGGGGGCTGTGTTCAGGTCACCACCAGCACAAGAGGTGGGACTAAAATTATATAAAATGCAGAAGATAGTTATGAAGCCAAATCCAGTTTCTCTTGAAATCAATGCAGTTATTTCCTTTCCCAGCAGTAGACAAGGACAGAGTTGTCCTTTCTCCTCCTTAGGAGAGATCAGTCACACATTTAAAAGAAAGAATTTGTGTCTCCATGTTTTGTTAACATAGCAATTATGCTGTGGCCTGTTTGGGAGCACATTTAAAAGCCTAAACAAAACAACTTTATCACTGTCTCTCAGAAGCCCAAGCACCATGGATATCTCCAGCTCTCAGCAAGTTGTGACTGCACAACTCGCTGTTTTTTGTAGGTCACAACTTGGCAAAACCAAAACTTATCGCTCAGCAAAACCCAAATTTGCAACTCAGCAATACAGAAACAGCCAAGTCACAACTTCCAAAATTACTGACTCGTACAACCTCCAAAAGAAACTATCACTTCCTAATGATCATCTCACAAAATTGATAGCTTAACACGGAGAGAAACCTACCTGTTAGCAGAAATCCCTTTACAATCCTGGAAAACTGGAGCTTCATCACTTTGCAGACAGTGCTACCAGCCAAAACCCTGGGAAAGATGCAAGGAAAATGCAAATTTAATTAAAAGAATTGTACACATGGGAAATTTAGAGCGCTGTGCAAATCTCTTCAGCAATGCAAATAATTGTGTCCATAATTGACATTTTTAAAGTCAAAATATAACAAAAGGCCAGTGAGACAACAGCAGGTGTGAAATTACTAGTTTGGGACTAGATCAGGATCGGTAGCATCAGCTCAGGGAGTAGCAGAGGAAAAGGTAAAATAGGAAGGGAAAAAAGAGCAGGTAAAACTTTTCAAACGAGTTCACAGTAGAGCCCAAACTTGTGCTCTGTGGGCCTGCACAATAATTCTTTAAGAGACTTTTAGATGAGAACTTGAGGAGTGTTGGGTGGCCAGGTTGGAAGATTGAACCTGGCATCACTTGTTCTAACAGCATCAGCTCATCTTGTTAGCGTTCAAAAAGACATAATCACGTAGGGATTATATGCGGTGCTTTTTATTTAAGAGCTCTGGGAATCGGGGTATTACCCAAATCTGATTCCGACCATACATCCGAAATGATCATGTTTTATACTCTATCATTACATAACTTTCATGTTAATTATTAAACTTATATTGTTCTATTGTAGACATAAATTTAGCCCCCCTCTGAATTTCCAACATAGTTTCTTGTTATTCTTCTTATGGTTATATAATAATTACCTTTAATTACTAAACAATCATCACATCTAACAATTACATAATTTATCCTACTGCTTGCGCAGGTGCAGTTGATCTGGGAAGGCACAAAGATTAACATTTTAGATTCTATCTTTAACTTTTTCCAGGGCTCCACTATCATTCTGGCCCCAAAATCTGCTGTTCCACCCAGGCAGGAGTGCTCCGTGCCAGCACGTACTGCAGCAAGGGGCAGTGGGGGACACCCCGAGAGGGGACCCTGCAGGGAGCCAGTGACAGCTGCTGACCTCTGCAAAGCCAGTTCATCAACCTGCAGTGCTCTCCTCACATCACAAGTGCCATTTGCTGCTAAATAATTGAGGGAGTTCCCAAGCAAGCTGCCTGCACAGTTTGTGTTTATGAAATGAGCTCTCCTGCGTGGAGGGGTTTAAACGCCCCACTGGGATCTGCTCACACCCAGCAGCCTCTGCAGTCATGCAAAGGTCACTGTGAGGTTAAGTCAGAGCAGTTTCACTGAATGAAATATTGATTCAAATGTCCTTGCTGAAGTTCTGCAGCACAGGAGAGTGGCGGGCTCATCCCTGGGCAGGCTGGGACCAGCAGGCTCCCAACTCCAACTCTGGGCTTCCTCAGACCTCTCTCAGTCCATGCCTGCCTTGAAAGGAGTGTGAAATGCCACCTTCAACTAAAACACCACAAACTTCCCCCTTTTCTGGGTGGGAAAAGTTTATCCTGGAGCACTTTAAGAGAGCTGAGGGCAGGGCTGACCCTCCAGGGACCTTGAGACCTGCTGCTGGCAGGCAGGGAGAGCAATGAAACAGCTCTGCAGAAGGAGTTTCAATGTCTTCTGAGTTTTGTTATGTGACAGGGAGGGTTACAGAGGGCAAGGCAAGGGGCCAGAGGGGATTCAGAGCAGGGAGCAGGGTCAGAGGAGGGGGCTGGAGGTCTCAGCAGGGGCACAGACTGCACTGACCCACAGATTCTGCAGCTCTGCACACCAGGACCATGCCAACAACAGCCCTAGAGGGAAGGGTCAGTGTTTCCTGGAGTATTTTCCCTGTGTGGGCATCCACGCTGCACCATTCTCAGGGTGTTAGCAGCTATTGACCACTGACCACCGAGTCCAACAAACTCCCAGCCACTACATCAGAGCCTAGCTGCTGCAAGAAGGATTCAAGGTCAGGGTTTATACACTGCCCTTGCTGTAAACTCAGCTCTGCCTTGCTCAAGTCACTTAAGTTTGTCATATGTCACAAGCCATGCCACCAAACAAGTGCTATTTCTGCAGGGGTGGTGGAAATAAAGCAATCTGAAGGTTTTGGTTAGCAGTTTCCTGAGAAATCCCTTATTCAGACATCCAGAGAGTGACAGATTACTGCATTTGCTGTTGTACATTTTCTCACAGGAGCATTTCAGACACCACAGCCAACACACAGAGCTGCTCCCTAAGCTCAGAGCCCAAGACAAGGAGGCACCACCTCTCCTTTCACCCAGCCAAGCCATGATAACTACACAGTAATAGTCAAACACAGCCTTGCATGAATACAGAAAAACATCTCTTTTCCTGGGCTCTGCATACGTGGAGTGATAACTGATATTAGGAGCAACAACTTGGGTCTTCCAGTCCATCTTCCTGTCACTTGAGGGTTGCTTCTTATTATCAATTTTTAAATATCTCGCCTGGAATAGCTCTAATCATACCAGACACTGAACTACTGCCACTTGCCCAGGGAGACCCTGTAACACAGGAATCCTCCCTGTCAGAAGTTTGGCTGATATTTGAAACAACTTCTCCTTTGTTTCATGATGTTACTCTCCCTTAATCCTTCTACCTGTAAATAATTCCTCTGTCCCAAAGCTCACATTTCTTAGGTATTTCTAAGACCTTCTTTGCTGTTTCACTCCACTTAATCTTTCTTTCCACAGATACCACACTGTATGGTCTTAATTTTTCTGTGTAATTTCATTTACTTGGGCTCATAAGTACTTTGTTTCTTTTCTCTGAGCTCTTTATCAGGAATATGTCAATGAAGATGGAGGGAGATATCTGAAATTAGAGGTGTTCTCCACATAACTGTCTCATTGGGAGAGTGCAGTAACACATAAAAAGTAATATGAATCCAGAATAATTGGACTTGTAAGGAATTCATTTTTAATATAAAAGGACAGTGTGCTTTTTATTAGCAGACCGGTTCAAAATTTCTTGGAGATGAATCAAGATAAAAAAGCCCTTAATTAGAGAGATTTCCCCTGTTCTGTAGAGAATCAGTGGTCAAGTCAGACAGATTTTACCACCTTGGAGTGGCCAAAAGCTGATTTTCCACATTTAAAAATCTGCTTCATAGCAGAATTCCACTCAAATGAGATATGACATTTAGACCACCTCACCAAAAATACATCTCTATAATCTAACTATTTTTAAAATTTACTTTATATAAGTAAATATTGCTTCATCTAGCAATGAAAAATCTAGTCCAACACACTGTCCAGCCAAGGGGATATCTGAATTCATTGCTCTGAATCACAAATGTCAAAGGAGCATCTTCCCTACCTGCACTTTGGCTAATCTGGGGTGAGGTTTGGACATTTTTCATAACAGCACCAGGAAATTCTTCCTGAAGGCCTTTTTCTGTTCAATTCAACCACCAAGGGTCCTGAGTGTTTTCCTAAGATGAAGTCTACAATTAGCAGAAATAAATCTCTTATTTATTTTTAGCTGACCAAGGTACAGAAATTACAACATGTGTGTTAAGAGATCAATTTTCAAAAGTAGAAAGTAAGCTGAATATTTAAGAATACTCTAGAAGCCATTAGCAAATACTTTAAGATAATAAACCATGAAAAGACAGAAATAGATCAGGGTAAGTTCCCTCTCCCCAAGCAAAATTGCTGAAATCTCTGCTATTAATTCAGCAATGTCCTGCACTTTTCAAAGAGCAAGGGTTTGTGGGTTTTTTTTCTTTAACGTTTTTTCACTCTCTTGACTTGAGCTCCTGTGGTGGCCCACACCATCACAGCTGCTGTAGCTCACTCTGCAATGTCACCTCCTGTTAGTGCCAGGCAGAGGGGAAAGCCCAACATGACATGGTGCAATCCTACATGGCCCTGCTGAATGTAATCTGGGCTGTCAGAGCATTGTGCTGCAGCCTTTAAAGGGAAAAAGGAATGTCTGCTGGGGGATGTAGAGAGTAGAGGACCATGCTTTAAATGCCTCAGAGTTTATCCTTCAATAGTTCCCAAGGAACCAGACTCTTCATTGCTTATGTGAAACTTTTATGGTCTTCACTCTTCCCATCTTCTATATTTCTTTATTTTTGCTCTGAGCAAACCAAGCGCTGCTTCCACCCAGTAACTTCTCACAAGGAATTCCACACTCCAGCATCAATGCCCAGAGCTTCAAAAGAGGCATTTCCATGGAATCTCCCCTCTAAGGCATTTAACTCCACCAGCAAGGTTTGTAACACTGCCTCAGCCACAGGGTGAGCTCTCAAATCACCTGTTTCTCCCTGCAGCAAAGGCACAACAGGAAATAAAACCAAAGCAATCTGAGGAGCAGCTCCTCTGCCTCTGCACAGGGCTGCCCTCGCTCCAGTGACACCTCATTTGGAGCAAGGTGCTGCTCAGGAAGGGAAATGGCCAGCTCTGGCTGCTTCCTAATTGGAGGCCGTATGTTGTACTGATCACCTGTGGAAAGGTTTGCGTATCCCACTGTGAGGAAACATGCTGAAGTGTGGCCACAGAAGAGAAAGAAGATGTTTTAATAAACTGGAGACCCCTCTATGCAATCAATGCTGTCTGTGATGGTAATTTAACCAGGCAAGTTGGGAAAATTGTTCTGTTAAATGCTGAGTAAAGCCTCTCCCATTACTCTTCATACCATGGCCAGTCTGTTAAGAGTAGTGAAAACATTTCACCAATTTCTCATCTTCATTTCAAGACTTTAGAATCAGAATAACAGCAAGCAAATTTCCATTAAAATTCGGGGGAAAAAAACATTTTAAAACGTTCTTGAAAAAAAAGTTGAGAAAAATATTTGAGTGCCAAAGCTTAGCTGTGCATTTTCAAACCTTGCTAAAACGTGATGCCAAAAAATACAAGCAGGAATCCTCATGTGCAGAGGATCCAGGGTGCCCCTCAGGGCTGGTGTGCTCTGTTCCCCATGTCCTGTCCCAGGGAAGTCACCAGGCCATGGTCAGGATCAATTAAAACACCTTTAAAATACACTTGAGAGCACGGTATCCTTCAGCTTCAGCCTCAAGTTCACCACCAAATCTCAGACTGCTGATTCTGACACTGATCCCCTGGCCCATCCAGAAAATTGTTCACACTTTGTGCTGATCTGCAGAACTGTAGACCAGAAATGGGAAAGAAGATTAAACAACTGCTCAGTCCTGAAATGGCTTTACATTGGTAAAGTGTTTGGGAGAGGAAATAATAATCAAATGCTTTCTATATTCTTCACCCAAATTTCACAATCTGGAGAAATAAAGGGCAAATAAATTTTTGTGCTATGGCCCAGGAAGTCTTCTCACTTTAAATTTATAAACATTTATGAGCTTTGAGGTGGTACCTCCTGGTGAGCAGCCTTTTAGTGTGATCAGTATTTTGTACTGTGATGATCAGGCCATAATGACACCCCTATTTTATGTGAACAGCAGTAACTGGGAGCCAGGTAATGTTTGTAGGAATGGATAACATAACTTTCAAGGCAGCTCATACAGCTGGAAGTTACACACACACTCTTGTACAAAGTAAGCAAGTCAGAAGCAATTTGTCTGACTAGAGATATTGATTAGACCAAAGGAGAAGATAGTTGGGAAACTGAGAACAGGGGCAAGAAGTTAGCATGGGGAGAGATACCTCCCAATGAAAGGAAGTGATGGGTAATTTATCATCTATGGAACACGGGGAGATTAGCAGAGGGAAGGAGAAAAGTCCTGACTGATGAGTGTTTGCCTCCCTTCCAGCTAATTTGGCTTTTATGCAAAAGTTCCATCCTGTCACTTCACCATGTTCATCTTGCCAGCCACAACTAAAAGGTTCATTAGTATAACTAATGAACAAACAGGAGATGGAAGTAGTGAGAGGTCCAGCTAATGACAACAGACTGACTGGTACCTGGTACCTACTCCTATCACACAAGATCTGGGCTTTAAATTAAATAGTTCTCACACGAAGGTGAAAGCAGCTGAAATGCTACTTTTTTAGGTCTTTTGTATTCTCATTTCATAAGCCAGTTGTTGAGATCAGATGTCACCTGGTGATCTGTCTTCATACAAAAGCCAAATGGACTAGAGTGCTTTTATGAGAACAAACTGGAGGCAAATAAAATTTTAAATAGCTAACATCAGCTGTGACACTTCCTTGATCTGTTAAAAACAGCTTATGGGTGTCTGGCATCAGCTGCAGCCTGGCAAGGTCCTGCACAGAGGCACAAATACAACCTGGGCAGGGAACGAAGGCAGAGCAGCCCTGAGGAGGAGGACCTGGGGGTGTCGGTTGGTGAAAACTCCACAGGACCTGCTGGAACGAGTCCTGAGGAGACCAAGAAGATGCTCCAAGGGCTGGAGCCCCCCTGCTCCTGGCTGGGAGAGCTGGGGGTGTTCACATGGAGAAGAGAAAGCTCCAGGGAGAGCTCAGAGCTCCTTCCAGGGGCTCCAGGAGAGCTGCAGAGGGACTTGTTACCAGGACACATAGGGACAGAACAAGGGGAAATGGTTCAAACTGACAGAGAGCAGGTTTAGATAGGATATGAGGAGGAATTTCTTTACTGTGAGAATGGTGAGGTCCTGGCAAAAATTGCCCAGAAAATCTGGGGATGCCCCATCACTGAAAATGTTCAGCGTCTGGCTGGATGAGGTGCTGAGCAACCTGGTCTGGGGAAGGTGCCCCTAACCAAGAAATTGAGATGGAATTAGATTATTTTTAAAGTCCCTTCCAACCCAAACCACTCTATGATAATATTAGCTTTGCCCAAATGATGATAAATGTTATTTTTTTTCCAGTATAGCACCCCACAGCCCCCACTTTAAAAAGAAAAAGGGTTTTTCATGGCTAAAATGTACAGCAGAGATCACTTTCCTGCTCTAGCTTGCACTTGTGTGCATTGGATATATCTTTTCAGTGTTATTTTGGGTTGCTGGCAGTCGCAGCAGTGTAGGAGGCAGCTGCTGCCCCAGGGTTGTGTGTTGCAGGTATTTGCAAGACTTCTGTAAAATGCAGGCTGCAGCAAGAAACCCTCAGACTGCAGTGTGCTGCCTCATGCAATAATCTGAATTTGAAATAACTACTTTGAAATGAATGGGTCAATGCTGGACTATTTAAATGCTTGCACCCTGTTACAATTACAGAACTCCCCACCAATGCCTCATGATCGTTTATCTAGAAAGGATACAACATACTGTAGCTTCAAGTAGAGCAATAGCCATCTTAAAAGATTAATTTAAAAATATAAATCATATATCAAAATGCTCTCCACATTTTCCTGGCTACTCCAGAGTTCCTATGTCAATATCTCAATAATGACAATGTCACAAGTGGGTAAGATTCCTGAAGACAAGCAGTGATTTTGTGTGCCTGACAGGAGTCCCTGGAAGAGGTGAATGACTTTTATGTGATGCAGCTCCTTCCTCTCTGCAATTTGAGTCTGTTAAGCAAAAACATCTCAGGTCACCAATCACCCTTCAAAATCCAGGCTGTTCATCACCACAGCACATATGTCCATAAAAGGAAGAAAAGCTTTAGCATCAAAAATATGGAAATAGGCCCAATAAATTTGGTCCTAGGATTTGTTTTTTAAAGTCAGAAAACTATTACTGCCAGCCTCTTTGCTGGGGCTATAAGAGAATGATCATTTTCCCTTGTAATGGTTCTGACATAAAGTGTGTATCAAAAACTGCAAACGCTTCATATCCATCCAGCTGTGCTGAGCAATAAACATGATAATTATGCAGATAAGGCTTAAATAAATTCCTATACCTAAGGGCAGCTGAATGCTTTTTTAAGCAAAACAATAATTAACCCTCTATAGGGCTGAATGAGCACAGACCTTTGCTTTTTCCCAAGGTGGGAAACCTGAATTTTGGCACCTCTCAGGCATCTGTCATGGATATAAATGGGTCAGGGCTCTGCAGAGGAAAGATCTCCAGGGCTGTTCCTTCTGAGGTTCCAAAAAGGGTCAAGAACAAAATCTACTAATTTCTATATCCTGATGCTGGAATTTGAGGTGAGTTTCAGACAAATATCACAGGAATTGCAGGTAAAGGGAGAGAAGATCATAAAACACCAGAGGAACTGTCACTGAAAGACAAAGAGGAGTTCTGAGCCTGGCAGTGAATGAAGTCCCTTGCAGTAACTGGGAAGCTCAAGGGCTCTCAAGAAGGACCAAACTGCTTCAGTGCAATGAATTCTGACACTTTGGTGATCTGCAGAACTGCACACAGGCACGTGCTCAGCTCAGCACCAAGATGAAGGTGTTCATTTTAAGCTCTTTCATTAGGTTGAAGCTTTGTTGTGTTTTACCTGGGATGTCTGACAAGCCAAGCCTCTCTAGGAACTGCTGCTGCTTGAAGAACCCTGAGACCATGCTAGCAGAGGCTTTGGGCTGGCAGGATAAGCAAGGCCAGCTCCTCATCCTCCTCATGGCAGCCACCAGCAGGCTGCAGTGCCTTTGTGGCTGTTCTCACCACCATGTGTGACTACTTCAGCTATAAAATCCTTCACTACAGAGATTCCATGGTCACACAGGTGTTATTTTACAAACTGAGTGCTGAACTAAATGGTTTGCCACACTGTTCCATAGCAAATGATGATAACAAATCCTTCATGCATATACTGTCCCTTCCCTCTTCATTCCTCTTGTCATTTTTTGAACTAGGGTTGAATATCAAAAGGAGTCAAAAATCTTCTCAACCCACAAAGCTTCTGGCTTTAAATCCAGCATAAGAAACATGGAAATTGTCAAACTGGTTTTTATGCTCCTGAGTTCTAACACAGCACCTGTCAGCCATGGCAGAATGATAGAGAAAAGATCTAAACTGCCCCTTCTATGGTGAGGAACTGGGGGGAGTTACCAACCTCAGACTTTTCTGCATCACTGTGATTACCAGACACTGCATTTCCCTTCCAGAATGTTTCCAATGGCTTTTGGAAGCCATCCAAAGCTTTTATCCCCACCAAATCACAGGGTAACAAACTCCACAATTCGGTTATGCACGATGAGGAAATAATGGTTCTTCTGAGTTTCTAACCTGCTGTGAGATTCAGATGCTCCCCAGTTCCCTTATTGTGAAGAGCAGTGAATAATCACCCTTCTGCATTGCCTCCCCACTCCCAGCCCTACAGGTGGCTGCTGCAGCACTGCCCCACCACAGCTCTGCCTGGAGGGACAGTGCTGGTGACAAGTGACAGATGGCAGGAGCTCCAAGCTGAGCCTGCTCTTGAATCGCTGAGAATACAGAGCTGTGGCTCCTGTTTAACAAACCTCCACGAGCAGTCCTGCAGGAGGGGTGAAAATTAAGAATTTCTCTCTGCTCTAAAGAAAAAGAGAAGGAGGAGAAGGAGGAGAAGGAAGGAAAAGAAGGAAAAGAAGGAAAAGAAGGAAAAGAAGGAAAAGAAGGAAAAGAAGGAAAAGAAGGAAAAGAAGGAAAACAAGGAAAACAAGGAAAACAAGGAAAACAAGGAAAACAAGGAAAAGGAAAGGAATAATTAAAGGCAGACCTGGCTCTGCCCACTGAGTCTCCCCAAAGTTCACCCAAGGCAGATCTGCTGTGATCTACTTCTCTTGTTTTTGTTTGTATTCCCCCAACAGAGATGAACAGAGAAGGACTCAGACCTGACCATCACCTCTGTCTGGATTTTAGAGCCTTACCTATAAATCTGAGCACAGATGTAATCATCTTAGATTCCAAAAAGCCAGGTTAAGATGGAAAATTAAACATGAAAAGTTTTCTCTTCTCCCTTTCATGCACTGACTCTTTCAAAAGCTGATTTCTGCAGGCCTCCCGTTGACTTCATCGGTTCTAGGAAAGGACATCTCCAAAGCCATGTCACTCTGCATAAGGAGCTCAGATCTCAGGGGAGGCTGGAAACCCAGCACAGCCTTTCTGAGGAGCGTGGGCACAGTGATGATGATTTCAGAGGGCTGGCTGTCCTGCAGAGTGCCATGTCAAGACAGGCAAAATCCCCTTGAAATCCATTTTTCAGAGCTGGATGGTTCTGGCTCAGCCTGAAGGGATGAATCAGACATCCCAACTGGATCCTGGAGGCAGAAGGGAGAAGTGCCTCAGGTGGTCCCTGTGCCAGTCCTGTAACCATTGGCCAGAGAGGTGCTTAGCATGAGTGTCATCCCTACAGCTGTTCTGGTTTTACCCTTAGACAAATGTCCTGGGGCTTGCTGCTTCTCCCTGCAGGTCTGTGAGGCTCACAGACTTTCTTCACTTACAGATAAAAATCTATAATTTAGACAAGTCAGTCTGTGAGAAAACTAGGGTATACAGAAATAAGAATATTCAGTCTTTTATCAGCTTCCCTTGCATGGACAAACCAGGAACAGGACACCTCTGAACTTCATCAGAAGCAGAGCTGGCACACCTCTATGAACTCCTAAAGAAAGACTACACAGTGGGTCCAGGGCCCATTTCAGACTGAAAGATTGGATGGAAAAATATCTCCAGGAGGACTAACTGAGATTAGAGAACACAATGTCAACTCCTGCTGCATTGAGATCTACCAAAACTGCCCAGTTCTGTTCAGCAGAGTACTTTGGGTTTATCTCCCCACCTGGAAACTGTTACATTATATAAATCAGAAGCTTAACTAAAGGCCAGAAAGTCTCTTTTTTTTTTTTTTTTTTTTTTCCTGTAGACTCACTGGTTTCACACATCTCTCTTTAGGTTTCAATCCTCTGCTACAAAGCCACCCTCACCCTCTCACTGCCTCATTCGATCTCGTGGCACTCACACAGAGAATTTCCTGTCAAAACACATTACTCTGCAATTTCCTGCTCTGACCTGCCCCTGTGCTCATCTCCCTGGTCCCAGTGTCCCCAACAGTTTGGAGTCATATGCTCCCACCATCTGACCCCCTGGACTCCTCTCCTCTGCTGGAGATGCAGGGTGAACCTGGAGCCAAGGGGAGCTGAGCTCCAGCCCTTCCAAAGGGCTCAAGGGCCCAGCACCAGATGGTGGAGAGCAACTCCTAACCAGCAGGAAAATGATGCTTTCCTCTCACAAACTGAAATGTCAATAAAAAGCTGACTGCGTATTCCAAATTCAGCCTGAAAGCCGATTCCATTTTTCAGTTCAGAGCTTCAGCCTTCATAATGCCACAGAGCCGCTCAAGTCTAAGTAACACCACTCAGTGCCTCCTTTGGTGTCTGAGAGGGATTAGGGAGGCAACTTCTCAGTGGGTACAAAATTCCTGCTCAAGGAAGGAAGTGCTACTGCTTGTTCTCCTCATAGCAGCAATAATGAAATCCCTGCTGCAATAGGAGGAATGAAAACTGCAAAGAACTTAAATTTTCAGTAAGGTTATAATCTATTCTGGGAATATTCTCTTCATGGATGTTAATCTGAAATTTTTTACTTCTAGTAACAATCATTCCTACATTTTCAAAAAATCATGGAGGGGTTTGAATTGGAAAGGATTTGATGGATCATCTAATTCTAACTCCTTTCCACAGGCAGGGATGTCACTCTCCAGAGCAGGTTGGTCCAAGCCCTATCCAATGTGGCCTTGGACACTTCCAGGGCTGAGGCAGCCACAGCTGCTCTGCATAACCTGTGCCAGGGTCTCACCACCCTCACAGTAAAGAATTTCTTCCTGAAATTCTAATTTCTTTTTTCTGATTTCTTCCTAATCTAATTTTCTGATTTCTTCCTAATCTAAATATTCCCTCTTTCAGTGTAAAACTGTTCCCCCTTATCCTACCACTATCTGGCTGTGCTAAAAGTCACTGTCACTGTCTTTTCCAAGCCCTTTGAGCCACACTCACCCTACACTCTGCAGGTGCCATCCAATCCAGCAGCTCATCATTGCTGCTTGCTGCTTTTAAGGCATCTTATAAAAAATTAAATACCATGCACACCTCTAAGTGAAATGTGATGGTTTTGTGTGAGAGAAGTGTTTTTCAGGGCTGGTCTTTGGTCAGGATTTCCAATCCTTCCTGTATTCCAGCCACTTCCAGAGCAGCTCTGGGAGTCCCTGGTATTGCACTGTGCTTGTTATACATTTAAAAATAACTTCTGCTCTCTCAAGTAGGAGCCAGAAGCTACTGTAACTTAGCAACATGACCAAGCACCAAGAGTGCAAAAGAACCCCCCAAGACCCACCTGCTCCCTCGTTGTTCTTATTTATTTGCCAAGAGTTTGTTATTTACTGATAAGCACAGCATTACCCCCACACGTATGCTCCACATTTACCCACCAAATTCACTGTTGACAAAGGAGTTCATAAGCAAACAAGAAATTAATAAAGCCCTGTATACATAAGTGAAAGCTGATAAGATCAGTAATATCATCTGTCAGGCAAGTTAGTATAATCAACTTGCTAATTGCATGAGAAGTACAAGAAAGCCATTTGCTTTGAAGAAACTTAATTCCCTAAATTTGAGTGTGGCTCTACCAGTCTAAACATTTCCTTTTTATGTGGTACATATCAAAACATATGACCTGCTTTCTTCTGATCATTTGATCTGCAAAAATACAACATAAGATGGCTTGTTCAGGGCTGCATCTAAAGTCCAGAAGAAATCAATGATAACTATGAGAAAAAGAGCTTTTTGCACACCAAATCTTTTTCTTGTACATTAATTAGTAATTATGCCTCGGAATTTTTTCAAGTGAGCTATTTCTCCTGCTGACTCTTGCATTTTAGGCTATAGGAAACTGCCTCTTCATTCTCAGGGGCAACATTGTTAAAAAATATGAACCCAGAGATAGAGTTCTTAAATGAGGCTTTCTTTTTTCTGATTTCTAAATGTGGAATACCATAAGCTTACATTAAAAAAAAAAAAAAATCATGCAGACAATAAAGCACAGAATTGGAAGTTGAGGTTTTGGGTCTTTACTTTTTTTCTTTCTTTGTTCTTTAAACTTCCCCTTAAAAAATGCCAATCTTGTACACAATTCCACCTACCAAGCAAGAAGCCATTGAAGGCTGAAAAAGCAATCAAAGCTTGGGTAAGTGATAAATTGTCTTTTACACTGGTAATTAGGTTGGAGACAGCACTGACTTATTTCTCAAAAGACCACAAAAAATGACCATTAAATGCTTCTACAGAAAGCTGAGGAAGTGGAAAGCTCTTCCAGCTTGTGCTCCCTCTGAGAAATCTACCCCTCCGTGTGCCATGGTCATGCATGATGCTGGTTATGGTCCTGGCATAGCCAGCATCATTTTTCATTTTTCAGAACCAGCCCAGAGGCTGCCTAGATCAATGCTCAGCCTTGGGAGCAGACACCATCCCTTTCCCATTTGGGTCTTGGGCTCAGGAATAGTAAAGAATCTCTCTTAGGCCTGGAAATCAAATCAATCTTGCGTGCACTTGGCGATGTCGCCTTTCAGAGGTGTTTTGTTTTGTTGGATAACACACAACAACTCTACAGGGGGGTTTTTTGGTCTCACAGGATCTCAGTGAAGTCTGTGGCATGTTTAGTCTCCTCCTGAGGCAGTGCTGGGTCTGTGCACTCTCTGTCACAGCACAGGCCCAGCTCCTGCACAATGAACACTGCAAAGCACGACAGGTTCCTTTATCTCCAGCCTAACAGGTATCTTTATCTGGGCTCAGCTGACAGTGGTCTCTAGGCAGGCCTTTAAAAAACCTCCCCATTATGTTTCACTCATTCACTCTGGTTTGGCATGAGCCAGTCCAGCTGCTTGTGAAAGAGAGAAGAAAGGAAGCAGCAGCATCCGTGGCTCAGCCTTTCCCTGGGGACCTCTGGTGCCCCTGATCAGTTTGTGTTCCTTCCCCTTGCTATCAGCCATTCCACAGAGGTTTCCTTGCTGCTGAGCTGGTGCCCTCATTAGAGAACTAGAGAGCACTGGCAATGAGCTGCAGCCCTGTGAGGAGCTCTGCAGGGGCAGCACCATCCCTGCCCTGCTGACATCCTCAGCAGCAGCACCCCTGGCTGACCCCTGAGCACAGCAATCTCCAAACCCTCAGGGAGAGGGAGTGCTACAGCAGCCAAATCCACAGCAAAACACCTTTTCTATGGATGGCCTCATCTTCTTTCAGTGTTTAAGTTCCTCTCCCTGAGAAGCAAGCAGTAACTCTTGTTCAGAGTGACCAGACTGATGGGGGCTCTGAAACAATTCTGCCTCTCTGAGCTGTTGTTATCCTCCCTTCCAAACATCCCCTGGGCACCACAGGAGTGCTCATAAAAATGCTGTGTAGCCACAGGTTCCTCATTTAACCTCCCAGAAGAGGTTAAACACCTCAAGCTTAAAAACAAAACCCAGCTCAGGTATTAAATGACCAGCCTGTGGCTGCACAGCAAAGGTGAGTACCAGACCAGAAGCCTACCAGCAGAGAAAATTGGTCTTTAATAATTAAAACATGTAAATTTTCATCATGATTGCACTGGATTATGACCAGAAAACACAGCTTACCCACTTCTATGACCAATCATTAATTTAAATTCCCTGTGCATACAGAAATACAGTTTTATATTCACATTGTATTGTGGTTTTCATGATCTAGTTTTGCTTCCCTTTACGCTTCCAGAACAGGACACCTTAATAACACTCAGAATAAAGGACCTTAAACCTCCAGCAGAGAAGATACCTTTATCTTGCCTTAATTTGTACTACTTGTATCAGAATGGCATTTTTAAGATTAAGATGAAGAGATATAAATGTAATCTCTCAGGAGTTTAACCAAGCTACCTGTGGGCCTGATGTTCTTATTGTTTGCCTGAGGAAAACAAATCTTTCATCCTTATCTATGTATTTCTTTGCTAATTAAAATGCACGGACTGCTTTAAACACTATTTACCCAAGAGGCCTTCAGCAGTGCTCTTTCACCATTAAAAAAAAATTAAAAGAACATACAAGCATTTGGAAGGTTTTAAAGATGCCACATACAAAAGCCACTCATTAATATTCCTGAAGAGTGCTATTATCAAAGCAGGATATTAACACTACAGGTCTAGCTATACAAAACAATTGCCAATCTAAACACATGGCAACAAGTGAAATCAGAAGCAGTTGGAGACAGACACAAAGAATGTTCTCAGATCTTGTCAGCTGTTGCAGAGAGCTGAGCAACTCAATGTCACCATTTGCATTTTTCCCTGGGTATTCCCAACACGATGCAGAAAACCCTGCAGCAGTGAGAGAAAATTATCCAGAGCAAATTGGGAGGGTTTGCAGTGCTGCTAGCAATGATTCTGTTATATTCCAAATTCAATTAGAAAGGGAGGCAGCTAAAACAGCAGCACCTTGCTGATGAGGCAAATCTTTCCCAGGCTGAAGGATAAAGCAGCATTTCCAAAGTCTGCTCATGCAAGAGAGTTTACAAAACCTGACGACCACAAACCCAAGTTCAACAAGCTCTGCTAATATCCTTTGCTTCTGCTTGCCTCAAATCAGCCCAGAAACATTAATTATGGGTGTGGACCTGCAATTACAAACAAATGAGTGATCAGATCTCTGTGATTTTCTGCTTATCAGCCAGCCTGCCTTCGTGGTATTTCAAGATAATGCATCTCAGTCTGTGTGTGCAATAGATTAGGGCCAGGCATGTGGTCAGTTCATCAGCACAGCAACAAGCAGGAAATTATGAGGCACAGGAGCTCACATGCTTGGAATATCAGCAACTCTGAGAAAAGGTGAGTGCCATGAAAAAAAAATCAGCTTTTGCCCTTGATTATTCTTATTATTACCCCTGTACCCATTTTACTGATGGGCAGGCCAAGGCAACAAGAGGTTACTGATTCAAGGCTAACTAGTGTCTGAGTACAGAGGCAGAGACTGAAAAGCTGCACTCCTGCTATTTTCCCCTGGACTTTTCCCTGTAAACAGAAACACTCCCACTTCTTTTACCAGAATTTAGAGTTTTTAGCAGACTTGCTTTGCAGTTGAACAATTAGGAACTCTTCCATGATAAGCCACCTTCAGAGATGGGTAAGACTGGAAATAAAATTAGAGCAAATTTTGAAGTGTCTATATTTAAGTGAAAAGAAGGAAGTAGAATGACATTCCTCTGGGATAAATACCCACTACATGTGTGTCTCTAAAATTAGTGATACCGTCTAAATTAAGATAACTCATCCTTATTACATTGTAATGCCCTTGTGCCTAAAATTCACACACCCTCTAGGAAGAGAGGGTGGTGGGGCACTGCCCAGGCTCCCCAGGGAATGGTCACAGCTCCAAGGCTGCCAGAGCTCCAGGAATATCTGGATAATGCTCTCAGGCACAGGGGGATTGTGGAGTGTCTGTGCAGGGGCAGGAGTTGGGCTCAATGATCCTTGTGAGTCCCTCCCCACTCAGGATATTCTGTCATTCTCATACAAATCTATCTCAGAAAAGCAAGTCTTGCTCCCAGACCTTCTATTCACGGGTGCTACACAAACTGAGGGAATGTGTCCATATTTTAGCACCCTACTTCTGTCTTGTGTCATGTTCTCCTTCTGGAAGGAAGGAAAGCAACCGAGGACCACCTTGGGATCCTGCAAACCTGAGTGGAAACCAACCAGAAACTGGAACTTTCTGCCTTGACATGGGGAATGTGAAAAGGCGAGAATGAAAATCATCCCATGTGCAAGCAATGGGAGAGCAGAGATCTGATAGGACCCAACTTTCAAAATCTGGAATCCATTTTAGCAGAATTAACTGACAGCATAAATGCAACAACTTCAGCTGTTTATCAAGTGACTGGTGCATACAAATCAAGGATGCTCAGTGTCTAAATGCTAATGTCTTCATAGACTGTGCAAGCACGAATTTGCACCTACAACAAGTGGAAGCCACTTCCCTTAAACCTTAACAAACAAGGCTGAGAGAGAAAGGAAAATGAGAAAGGCAACATGAATATTTCAGGGTGTGCATCCTGAAAGCTTTGGTGCAGCTGCACATTTCCAATTAAATTCAATTGGAAACTCACATCTAAAACCCTGAGCAATGCATAGGTAAGTCAAAGGGTTTGATGTCAGAGGATGATTCTCAGAGTCAACTGCTTTTGTTCAGCAGAAGCCTTCACAGAAGAATGAAGCACAATCTCTCCTCTTATAGAAAGTGGAGGCTGAAGGGAGCAGGAAGGGAAGTAGGAAATTCAGAATAGACATTGGTATAATTCTGTCCAGCTCAGTATCTAAGGAATCACACTGACATTATTTGTAATGGAAATGATACAAAGAGGTCAGGTTTTGGCTTTTCCATTACCCATCATCAGACAGGATTCAGAACAATTTCCATTTTATTTGAAGCAGCAAGCCCAATCGGATGAAGGTAGCTCCTGGATAAAAGGATCAACCACTGATCCAACTCTAATCAGCACAATGATAATTCTCTTACCTCCAGCAGGATTAATCTGATTGTTTGAATAAACAATTTGGTTCATCTTTTGGAAGCAATCAGAGAGCCCAGATGTCTTTGGACATGTGTCAGTGTTTTACTGTGTAGCAGGGTCTGCTTTTCAAAATACTCCCATGGTTATCTCCTTTTCCTGGGCTTTCGTTCCCATCACACCCCAATTTGATTTTGGGATATTAGACTGGAAGATCGAGTTCAGGAGCTCATCTACTGCCCTCCAGCAAACCCCTCATGCTACAGCTACCTGGAATAAATCCTCTGGAATGTGCAGAGTGGGGCCTGAACCTGCAGCACTGTTTTGCTCCACAGCTGTGTCCCCCTTGAGACCATGTTCATTAATATGTGCACAGCCTTCATGGCCTCCTGAGCATGGTCACACACGTGTCCATAGCCACAAAGAGTTTGCATTAAAAAGCATTGCAGATGCTGGAAAAATAATCTTTCTTTTGTGTATGACAAGTTGGAGTCTACTAATGTTGATTTGCAAAATTCCAATTATAAAAGACAATCTAGGCTAAGCTGTTTCCAGCAGGAATCAGAGACTGCCATATTCCCCTCGGATGTGATAAGTGACAATTTTTTGTCTCAATATTTTTGCTCTGAAGATGTTTTCTCTTTCCACAATTTTTAGTAATTTGTGTTATTTTGTGACATGTCTGTGGCATCGTATCTACATATCATTACTCCAAGTTGTCATGTCCCTTTCCACAAGACTACTGCTGCCATGTCAAATCCTCCCAGAGCAGAGCACTTGCTTTTCTTTATCATTAAGGGCAGCTGCTACTCTGTACAAATTGAAACATCAATATACTGCAGAAAGGTTCCAGGCTGCTGGAAACAGTTGCTCCTGAAATTAGTACACCAAATGCTTATCTTTTTCTTTTTTTTCTCTTGTTCAAAGTGTTAACCTGTATCACTCCAACACAAACAGGAGGCATTTTGTTCAAAGAAACAAAGTGAAGGGGGTTCAAACATCCAGAGCCTGGTTTTGAATGCCTAAACAGACAAAAAGAATGTGAGAGAAGGTCATATTTTTAGATACCTTTTGTACCTAACAGTACATGCAGAGATCACAGAAATATCAATTGTAGTCATAGAGGAAGCTTTTGACATATCTGGAAATTTAAGCTTGCATCATTTGCATCCCACTGCAGTGCTTTAACCATAAACCATTCATCCTGGCACAGCAACAAGTCAGATGAAGATAAAAGAGGAAAAGAGAGAAGTCAGTGAGATTATGCACACCAGAGTAATTGTTTATATTTCAATTTTTCCCTGTCAATTGCTCAAGTGCAGTTGAATAAAATAGGATTCAGAAAATAAATCTCTTCTTAGATATCGTCAAAAGGGTCATAAATTTCAGTACCCTTAGAAATGTCATTCTTGGGGCCTTAACTCAGGTCTAGGAGAATTGCAGACACCAAACATTGCAGATTAGCTCCAGTTCAGCTTTTGAGTGAACGAAGATGTCAGAAGAGATCAAATACATTTTGTTATGCTGTAGAGGCAAGACAATGGTGGAGCCACTGTGCAAAATCAGGAGTGAAAAGAACTCAAGAGTAAAAGTCTCATTTGACAGGGACATGCTCCAGTGTGCACACAACCTCTCCTGAAGTGCCACAGGCTTCAGAGTGACTGCAGGATGGAGGAAAAGCTTTCATTCCTTCCATCAACATCCCATTCAAAAGTCAGGCAATAGCAGCATCTGTGTCTGGAAGACTAAACTTAAAAAAGCTACAGATGGTAGAAAAATTAATTTTGAAAAATGAAATTGCATTTGTTTGCAGGAGCAAACAGGCATAGCTTAAATTTAGGCTTGCTCTCTTACTTTTCCATGCTAAAGATATGCAAAGAATGGAGGATGGGGAAAAGCAAATTTATGGCCACAGTCTCCCTCCAGCAGCTTCTCAAAAGAAGTCAAATTTAGTTTTACATTAAGTGCTCTGCAGTACTTGGATCACAAGTTCACAAGGGCATGGAAGTAGTTTGCATATAAAATAAACAAGCAAATAAAGCAGAGGGAAACTCATGAAAAGGGAAATTTGGGAAAAGCAAAAACAAAGGCAGAGTGATCAGGGGGTAGAAAAGTATCTCCCACAGATAGCTCCATCTCTCCATTTTCTTCTCCCTTTCCAAGTCCAAAATCTGGACCAAGCACCATCAGAGTAGCAGACACTAATCCATCATCAAACATTCCTTTTGATTGCAGGCAGGGAAAGGAAGGAGCTGCAGTTTGCTCTGCAGGGAGGGTTCAAAGGCACCCCCAGAGCCTGGCACAGGGCAGGGTTTGCTCACCCCAGAAGGAGCACAGACCTGGCACAGAGCAGGATTTGCTCTCCTCAGGTCCCTGGGTAGCAGCTTTGCTCTGCTCTGGGGCTAGGACATCCCAGTGGCACCAGTGTGGGAGCAGCTGATCTCAAATGGGGAACATGCCAACCTGTTTTATCCTAAAACTATTGGGAAATAATTTAGGGATGTTACCAGGAGTTTCTTTTACTAGCAAAGAAATTCAGGACTTACACAGTGCTTTGGCCTTTTTTCTTTTTAGTGAATTAGAAAAACACTGATTAAAAGTCAGTCTTACACGTCAGTTTAAGGTAACCTTCTTTTGCACTCTCTTTCTCAGCAGACAGCAACACTACCTTTGAAGATAACCATTCATGCATAAAATTACTAATAGAGACCATCTATCTGACAAATGTCTGTTCCTTAATAATTCATATCACTTGATCTATTTTCAAAGGTTAGTCTTACATTTAAAATTACAGTTCTGAATAGGTCAGCCTGTTACTTAAAGATAAATTACTCCACCTCTCCATGTTACTGTGTTGTGTTTTGATAATGACAGGCTTTTTATTCCCATGCTTTCCTCTTCCTTCTCAGAATCAGCAAAGTAGCAGCACAACCCACCTTGCCCACACCTTCCAGAAGTCCCATTTTGATTCTTTTTGGCTAAGGCAGTCTGAGCACCAACTTCCAGTCCTTTACCTGCTTTCAGCAAAGGCTTAGGAAAGACTCAGCACTGCAGGGTGAAAAGATGAATCAATGATGTGTGCTAGGACTAAGCTTAGTCCTGCTGTGTGGGAGCTAAAATGCTGTATAACCAATGCTATTACATTCATAGTAATTAAAGGATCATTTCTGCTCTCCTCTAGATAGATAAAGCAATAAAATGACAATGTTTAAAGAGGAAATGCCAGTGTAATGTTCATGCATTTAACAACTACCCAGGAGATATGCATTGTAAATATACTTATAACAGAGAAGTTCCTACTGTTTTATATAAGGAAGCATTTTGTGCTGGTAATTTCATACCACTGAGTAGTCTGGAAAGTTACTGGATCACAGACAACTCACCGTTTTCTTTTTTGAGCACACGGTATTGGTATTTTTCTATGATTGTGAAGAATTGTCAGGTTATAACCGTTTGTCACATATCTTATTACAAATACATTTCTGAACTACTGAGGGTGCAAAGCTGTTCTCGGGCAACCCAGACACATGCACAGCAGATCAGAGCACCCGTCTGTGAGCTCAGCAGTGGCAGGAGGGGAGGAAAAAGCAATGTTTGGGGCTGTGGACACTCTGTGTGAGCTGCAGCAGGAGAAGGTCTCAGGAGCAGAGCCAGGAGAGCACAGAGCTGCTCCCAGGTCTGAGACAGGACAGCCCCACCCTGCACAGGGAAACTGAGATGGAAAGCAGCCCCAGGGAACTGCTGGATCTCGTGCAGCAGTCCTGCAGGATTTCTCTAAGCTGTGCTCCTGATGTAATAGCTCAGGTGTGTCACAGACATCTTTTTATGAAAAATCCTTTCCTTAGGACTTTTCCTCCTGAGAAGCTGGGAGGCCTCAGGAACAAAATGCAAACAATGGTTATCTGCTGCTGTGGAATGCAACAGGTGCATCTGTGATTGGTCTCATGTGGCTGTTTCTAATTAATGGCCAATCACAGTCACAGAGTCTGAGACAGCTGCCTTTGTTATCATTCTTTCTGATTCTATTCTTAGCTTAGCTAACCTTCTGATAAAACATTTCCTTCTATTCTTTTGGTACAGTTTTAATGTAATATCTATCATAAAATAATAAATCAAGCCTTCTGTAACATAGAGTAGATCCTCGTCTCTTCCCTCATCCGAAAACCCCTGTGAACACCATCACACAAGTGGAATAACTGGCCTTTGCTTTGCAGATAACAAAATGAGAATCTGCATGACCCCTTAAAACAGACTCAGAGTTCACTCTGTCTGCCATGAAGCCAATGCTGTTGATGGAAGTGTCTCTACTGGGCTGTGCACCCCATCCTCTCCAGAGTTAATCAGGACAGGTTTAGAAATAATACATCCATTTCAAATGTGATTTCCTGAGGCCCCTTCTGAAGTAACAATACATTTATATGAAGAGCAAGAAGCCAGCATCTCCAAAACAAATACTACACAAACAAGCATCAGGTTCCAGGCACAAACAGCAGCAGCTACCCAGAGGAAAATTATTCACAATGTTTTGTGATAAACAAATCAGTGATACATAAAGAGACCAACCAACCCCAGCTACAAAGATTCCAAATCCCTTTTGCAGATGCCAGACAGGAGAGAAGAGCCCAGCCCAGCATATGAGCAGCCACCAGGGTCTCAGGACAGAGGAGCTTTTGTCAGTGTAGCCCATTGAGTGTGCAAAATGACACAAGGGACTCGCAGAAAATTTTGACACTGCTGTGGGTATTAACAGGACAACCCCTGTAATGCTCAGAGTGCCTGTCCTTTACCTACCCAGGGTGTAAATGCTGATTTTCCTGAAGCATTTGGCTCCTCCTCTGCATCTCCCACCTGGAGGTGGCACTACCCTGGGTGCAGCAGTGCCCCAGAACAAAGAGTTTCCCACTCCACTGAGAGCAAACACAGCCAAGGCAGAACTACAAATCTGTTATTTCAGACCCGGGGCAATCAATGATTCACAAAGAAACAAAGCAGATTCAGATGGCCCTAGGGAGACTACCAAAGGTAGAGTAAGAGAAAGAATGGATGAAATGCATAGTCTGTATTTTTTATTTTTGTTTTTTTAGCTAACTAGATATGAAGGGCTGCAAACTTGGTGTATCCCATTGCCAGCTCTTCCTTGGATCAGCAGAGTCTCTGTTTACTGTAAGGGGATGTACCCAAATGTAGGAGTTCAGGAGAGGCAAGAGTGGTGTAAAAAGCTGCAGCCCACAGGGCAGGGCTGTACCAGTGCAAGAGAGGCTTTCACTCCACTGGCAAATGTGAATTGTCATGTTCAGTCCATCCATTATTATTCCTTTGTACATGGTTGTGACACCTAATTCTCCCAGGGCTTGTAAAGCATGAAAAACCCTATATCTTCACCACAATCTAAAACATTTAAAATGTTTTAAATTGTATGGGTTACCCCAGATCACCTTCCCCACTGAGAAACTAATTCAGACTGTCTTAAGTGCAGTCTTTTCAGCAAACTGTGACCAATGAATCCACCTTTCTTACTTCGGAGTGTAGACCTGTTCTTGACATGGAAGGATAGAGTAGCTACAGTTAAAGAAACCATCAACAGCAAACCCATACAAACAAAAAATCCCACCCCAAAAGCCATGACATTATACAGCAAGCAGCATGTCTGTACATCAGTGCAGACAAGGGAGCTCTGACTCCAGCCATACTCCAGCTTCTTTTTGCTAATCTATTTCAGCAAGAGCTGGGCAAGACAAAGCCTGATGCCTGCAATCGTCCCAGCCCAGGTGGAGTCTCATTTTCCCAGCCAGCAATCCCACACTTCCTGTACCTAGAGCCTGTTCTGATTCTCCCAGCTTGGGGCCCCGCTGGCCTTTCCTTTGCCACGACTCTCACTGTGTGATTATCTACATTTGCTCGTTTGCTCTGTGATCATCCAGAGGCCACACTGCAGGATCTTTGCTGCTTTAACATGCACCAAATCCCATCAGTTCCAGTGCTGTGGCTGGCAGGGCAGGCTCTCATTCCTCAGTCACCCTCTCAAGTGCCAAGGCACTGAGTTGCCAGCACTGTCTGATTGCACCCAGAGCCAATTTCATCAGCCTTCTGCCAACCTGGGCCTTATCTGCTCCCCAGAATTAATTCCTGCTTTGCTGCAATGCACAACCAAAGCTTTAAGTTCCTTGGCCAATTTATTACAATTAGTCTTTCTGCAGTGCTTTTGGTCTTCTTTTTAATTGTCCCACAGAGGTTGTGGTTTTGAGAATTACTCCGTGCACTCCTCTGCTTCCCCAGATCCCACACTTTGATGGAGAGGCAAATAGTTACTTTTCCACCCCCATTCCCTCCTGTACATGTAAATCAAGCAAACTGAAGCAATTGAGGCAGTGCTCAGCACTGAGGGTGGGAGAGGAACTGACAGGTGGCAAAAGTGCAGCTCAGTTCCTCCACTTTGGGAAGTTTATTCACAATAGATTTCCTCTGATCAAATCACCTTGAGTTGATTTGTCTGTTCATTTTCTGTTTGCTATCTCAGCTCAGTGCTGGTATGAAAACAACCACACCAGGTGTTTTCCACAGTGCCCCATCCCAAACAGATGAAATGGATTAGCAAAAAGTAATCCTCTCCAAGAGTGGTGGGGACCCTTCTGGAGGATGGCCCAGCATCACCATCAGAGGAAGAAATTCACCTTTTACACCTTCTTCTCAAAATTCTTCCTTTCACATCTATTAGCATCTAGATTTACTGTCTATGAAAAGTGTTAGGGCATCAGTCCTGCCTGCAGACATGTAGAAAGAAGGAATTTGTAGTGTTTAAAGAAGGGAAAAGACTTCAAGGGATGTCTCTTGAGGCTGGAAGTTGGGGTAGGCTGCCTCAGGGCTGCAAGTTAAGGATTTGTGAGAACCAAACTCCTATTAGTTCCCAGGTTGGCAATCCCTTTTTCTTTCTCTGCAGAAGACAGGATGGATTCTGAGGTGGTCCTCAGCAGGACCTCCCCCATGGGCATCAAGGCCAGCTGCCCTGAAGACAGAACTGAGAAATCTGCTTGCCCTGAAGCTTCACCAAAACGTGATGACCTGAACCATGCAAAATCCTGATGCTCACCTAATTCTACCAAGAGCCGAATTTCATTGCCTCTGGTACAGAAATATTATTTGCCTATATTACTTAAGTCAAGATTTATAAAGCACCCACAATTCTCTGAGGGACTGCCAAGCATTGAATTTATTTATGTATAAATCACACACACACAGGGTATTTTGGCTGTACCTCTTCCCCTTCCTGAGCTTTTTCTCAACCTCTGATTTATTACCCTTCCCAATATGTTACATGGCAAGCTGACCAAGAATAACAGTTATTTCCCCTGTGACATTTGAAGTTGCAGACCTAACTCTGTGAAGTCTACAGTAACCCTAAGGATTTTCCTAGAGAACCACATGGCCATGCCAGGCAAGTGTTCCTCAAAGTCCTCAGACAATTGTCAGTGTGGAGTCCTGCCTGTTGCCTTTATTTCCTGCAATGTTTCACTCTGTGGCTGCACATCACATACAAGTTGTTGGGGAAAGGACCATGCTCACATTTGGGATGTGTTTGTTTCTCTGAGGATGTTCTGAGGCAACTGCCTCAGCCATTTCACCTTCAAGTGGTCCCCTTTCCACAGATGACCAGTCATCCAAAACACCAGAGAGATTTTAAGCCTCCTTGATCTAAGGGAGACAGATGAAAAAAGACACGATGCAGGCAAATGCCACATTTGTGTCACTGACTGAAGCCCTGCTGCCAGGATACATTATTCAGTACCTAACAGAGCTCCTGATATGACCCTGAGCTGAACTCTCCTCAAAAGATCAGCCATCCATGGCTTCCCCACAGCAGGTGGAAAGATTTGCTGCCACAGCCCCGGGGCCAGAGGGAGGAATACCCACCCCTGAGTGCCCACACAGCCCATGGAAATGCTCTGTATGACAAACAATGTGAGGAATACCTACCCCTGAGTGCCCACACAGCCCATGGAAATGCTCTGTATGACAAACAATGTGAGGAATACCTACCCCTGAGTGCCCACACAGCCCATGGAAATGCTCTGTATGACAATGTGAGGAATACCCACCCCTGAGTGCCCACACAGCCCATGGAAATGCTTTGTAGGACAAGCAATGTGTCCACATTTTTCTCCATGGAGAATTCTCTGCTGTGAACCAGTACCTATATAGATAAGGGAGTGCTGATCCAGGCACTGAAGATAAGTTGGTCTCCTACTCTGCTTGGAAGTCTATGCCAATGAACAATATGAAAACAGTGGTTCTTTTCTCCCAGACATATTATTACTGCTAACATATTTGATGCTAACAAGGAGACAGCAGAAACAGATCTATCAGCTCACACCTTCCATCCCAGTCTTATTTCACATCCTCACATAGGCTTGGAGAGAAGCTGGGCAGAAGCTGTTCTGTGAGCAGCCCTTCCCTGGGCTCTGCATCTGCAGGCACAGATGGAGCAGGACACAATCATCTCCTGTGCTGTGCACAGCCTCACCTCCCATCAGGCAGGGAGGAAAGACACTGGCACGTTCTGATCAGGTTCTGCCCTCCTTGTTCCTCTTAACTGCCTCTCTGCTAGAATCTGTTTTGGAGGTAATGGAAAGGAAAATTGAATTAGACCTTTTTAAAGGGTTTGCTAATGAATTTATTCATGAGTTTTCCATCAAACACCACCACAGGCTTAGTTAACCAACTCTCACCTGTGACTTCTACTAGAAAAGCCAGGATGCTGCTTTCCTATTGCTTCAGTACCTTTTTACATTTCATGGCCATGTACTGCCCTTGGAGAACATCAGCCCATCTCCTGCAGTAATGAGATCAGCTTACATAAATCCTAACATTCTCATACTTCAAGACATCTCCTTTGCAACTGCAGGACACCCCATGCCAAAAAGCCAAAGTTTTCCATTCCGTTCCATTTCATTCCATTCTCTCACAGGTTTCAAGAGTGTATTGTACTGGGCACATATATATATATATATATATGCCCAATACAGGCTGGCTGGTATAGTTTTAAGTTAACTTTCAAAAATATATTTCAAATTTTAATTTAACTTTCAGAAATATATTTCAGATATGTACCAGAACAAAGACTGGTAACTGTGGGGCTGGCAGGCCACACAATCTGTTCCAGGGACCTTTGGGGACTGCAAACTCAAGCACTGTGTCACAGCGAGGCCAAAAGGCACAAACCAGGTCATAAAGGCACAGAAAGCCATACAACAGGCATATGGCTTCTGAGATCAGAGCCAGCAGACCTTTTACTTCTAAAATCCCTCACAGTGTTACAGCTGGAGCTCCCAGATACAGAAAGCTGTATTACCAGATCATCAGCCTGAACCCTTCTGGGTGTGCTCCAGCCACAAAGTGATGGAGAGGGAAATTTTCTTTTTGCTTATGTGTTCTATCTGTCCTGATCCACAGACAAGGGGCTGGCCAGGCACAGCCCAGAGGAATTTCTGTTCCCCTCAGACCCTAAGGCCAGCCTCATAAAGCACACACTAGTTAAGAAATAAAATTGTAGAACTGTGATGGGGGGACCCTGGCTGAACTCTTGGTGCCCACCAAAGCTGTTCAATCACTCCTTTCCTCAGCTGGACAGGGGACAGAAAATAAAATGAAAGGCTCATGGGTCAAGCCTTTCTCTTGCTTCTCTCTCCCAGCTGCAGCTGTGCAGGTTTTTTCTCCTCTTCTTCAAAGCACAGAGCCAGACAGAGTCTCCTAAGTTACCTTTGCTGCCACAGGAGCCATCCATGGTGTGATCAGGACACAGCGTGTGACACACACAGATGATTAATGATAGCAGTAATTAAGAAGGTGGCTGATTTTCACATGTAAAGTCCTGGCTGTTCCCCTCTGGACCTCAGCTTCTGCAGTCAGGTAACTCCTGACAATGCCTGCAGCAGTGATTTATCTTTCTATCAGAGAATGCATGGGATGTCTCACTTCTCTCTGCCTGGGGATTGCAGCCCTCCATCCTAATCAAGAACTCACAAGGCAGATAAGGTGCTCTGCTTTAATGAAACTCTGGAGTTGTTGGGGGAAAGGTTTGGTACACAGTGTAGAAACATCAGGGCACACTGAAATGAGATTAACTTCTGCAAACCTTTTGTTTAAGTGTTTACTAGAATATTCTAAATAATTACAGTTATGGCCAACCCAAGCCATTACCTTTAGCAGATTTTTTTTATTGTCTTGTTTGGGTGTTCTTAAATACATTTTGTTCTCTCTTTTAAATTAGAAGACAAGATTTTAAGTTTACCCAAGATTTACTCTAATCTTGTTAGAAATAAAGTAAATTTCAGAGACTTGTTGAAGGCAACAGAGTAGTCCAGAATGGTTGCAGTGTCTGGAGGAGGGGGGCAAGCAGCAGGGAATGGCAGGAGGTGCAGGGAGAGGGGCTGGGACAGTGTTTGCTGCTCAGGAGCCCCTCAGAGGGATTCTGCTGAGCTCTCCCCATGCCCTTTCTTCCCAGAGACTCATCCATGACCACTGGCAGAACCAAACCTGGAATGAGGGGCCAGGCGAGGAGCTGATGCCTCAAAGCCATCCAAGACTGAAAGAGGCTGGATGGCAACAAGACCTCATGTCATGTAGAGCACAGCCATAACACTGAGGTGTGAAAGATGCAAAAGGACAAATCTGAAAGCTTTGGCAACTTCTCCTCCATTAGGCAAAGAGATATTGGCATCTATGTCTGCTCAGGCTTTGTCTGGTGAATAATTGATGCATTTCCGTGTGTTTTTATTCAAAACTGACTTTAAAATTCCAGTATTTCCTGATTTTCTTAAAGATTAGAAGTCGATAATTGTGATTTTTGTAATCAACAAAGAGTCTTCATGAACAAAGACTTGGAAATTAAAAAAAATAGGAAGAAAGAGTGAAAGGAAAAACAAAAGGCATCTCTAATAACCGTGGCAGGAACTAGACAGACATTTCCTTCACACTGAGCTGCCAGGAAGTAAAAACATATTGTGGCAGGCTGCAGTTTACCTATGCTTGCATGCAGGCATCGGAGGCTCAGTGGGACTAATTACGAAAATATGATTATAATGGATTAGTAATTCTGTCAATCAGACACATGCATATGGTAACAAAAGAGCAATGGGTAAAGATGCCACAGGACAGGAGATTTTAATGCTGTGGGTTAGTACCAAAAGCATGTCTCGTGGGAGGAAAAAAGATTTGAGTTATGCTGGGGGAGAACTGCTGGGACTGTATATTAATAAGAAATGATGTATCAGATCTGTGGCTCAGAAACACATTAAAACCAGCTGCAAAGCCATTTTTGCCCCTTCTCTCTGAAAGTGGTTTGGACTGACTTGGAAAGGGGGTGATTTCAAGCTGCACTAAAGTTTGCAGGCAGAACTGGTAAACCTCAGCCTCAGATGTGCCTGCTCAATCAAAAGAGAGGGTGACATCCCTGAACCACCAAGGACATTTCACTCATCTTTGAAATCACATTCTAGAATCAAAGAACAAGAAAATCTGTGGAAAGCTTTGCCATTTAGAATTGGAGAAGAAGAAAGTGTCTTTGAATTAGTTTCCTTAATGGATATTCTTCTTTTTCCTCCTCACCCATGCCTGGTTTGCTATTCAGCACCTGCAAGAGAACTGCACTGTGGTCAGGATGTCTCAGGGAAGGCAGCTCACGACCTGTCCCCTGCCTTCCTTTCTATATAAAAGCACCGTGAAGTAATTTATTCTGTAAAACAATGTGATTTTTGTGAATAACTGCAAGCACTTCCAACTCCATTCTCTACTTTGCAGCTCTGCCAATTTGTGCCCCAGTGACCTGGCCAGCTCCTGGCATATTAACATGGGTTTTTCACAATTTCTGTTCCTTGCTAGCTCAGGGGTTCTGAGGCAGCTCCTGTGCTCATGGGCCAGTCTGGAGGGCACTCTTGCTCCAGGGTGTCACCATCACATTTTCTGAAAAATCCTCCTTGCCCAGGAATCTTCTCCTGGGAAGCTGAGAGGCCTCAGAGAAAAAGGAAAACAATATTATCTCATTTGCTTCTCCTGTGTTTTGCTGCTTTGGAATGTGGTTTGGAGATTGTTTATCCAACAGGTGGTTGTTTGATTGGTTTCATTATTTGAACTACAAAGTGATTCAGATGGTTTCCTGCAACAACCTCTTTGGAAACAAAGACTGGGAGAGAGAAGAGGAACCAAGGTACAGTGAGATGAACCCTGAGCACAAGGCCTTCCCCTTTTTTGTGGACACCTCCTTTCACCACTTTGTTCCACAAAAACCCCATTGCTTCAGCAGCAGCAGCCTGAGCATCAGCTCAGGGGCTTCCTTGGGAGCTCCTTCCCAACTGGCGCAAACAAATTAATTGTCAAAAGCAAGAATGGGCAGAACTTTAGGATCTACAGTTCTCAGCAGATTCTTGGGCCATCAGTTCCAATTTGTGCTTGTTTTCATGTACAAGTGGGTGAGCAGTAAGCACAGGTGTGTTGTCATTCCTGTAGAATAACTTCCTTCCACAAAAAAAGATTCTCCCTGATGAGCATTTTCAGAACCTGCTACTTACTATTTGTCCCAAAATGAGCAGCTGAGGGCTCCTACATGACCTGTCTGTGATTACAAGGGCTTTCCCTGAGCTTTGGTTTCAGATTAAGTAATTCACAAAACGGATTTTTTCTGCAGAAGTGGAATCACTGCAGCTGGAGGGGAAGGGGAAAAAATTAATTCAGCTCATTTGGAGACATTGCTATGGTTCAGAGGAAAAGCCAACAAAGAGACCATGTAAGCAAGGGATAAGCTGTGGCAAAACTTATTAAATATGATTGTTTGGTAAAATGCCATCACGCTGATAAGGGCATTTTGGATGGCAGTGAATCCAGCTTGTCCATGGTGCCCTCAGTCCAGTACATTTTTATATCCAACATCCAAAAACCCTTGCTAGCTGTTTGAAGCAGTGGCAGGATGTTTGTCCCTGTGGTTGCTCAACATGCATTCACACTGCCTCCAAGTCCCCACCTGTCCATAGCCCGGCACTGATTAGATTTCCAGGCTCACATATTTCACTGCAAGTCACCCAAAGAGACCCAGAAAAGTCATCTGGACTTGGAACAGCCTCTGTTGCCAGTGGATGCACCTGCAGTAGCTGCAGAGGGGTTTTATATCCACTGAACAAGTCTCTCTCAAGGCGGCAGATTTGCAGCTGACTTTAATAACCTGTGTGGTTTAAAGCCTTGTCACTTTTGTGCACCATGCAAACCTGCTCAGGACTTTCACACAATGCAAGCAGAGAAAGAAATTTAGTCATTGTGGGAGCTGATGAGGAAAGGAACACTTGAAATCCATGAAAGGAACAGGATCGTGTCCCTGGCTAGGAATCCTTCTCTTTAGAAAGTGCAGGGGCCTCCTAAATGCGTAACTAAGGGTTAATCTCTGATATTAGGATCACTTTAATCAAGATGTGCCACTACAGGATCTAAATTTTAGATATACCAGTCTCAAATTATCAGTTTTCATGAGACTTTCAGAAAAGAGAATTCTCAACACTTCAGCTTCCCTCTCTCCACTGGCAACATGCCTGCGTGCACTCAGAATGGGACTATTTAGCCAAACCCAGTGCTCTGAAATGATGGAGCAGTAGGATGCAAATAGTTCAGATGTTGATAATATCACATCTTTCATCCCCCTGCTGAAAAGATGAATTCAGTGGGCTCCTTGCACAGACCTTCCCACGTGTCTAATGAGACTATTTTCATGTTCTTGGTGGCAGACACAAGGGAGGTGATGGAGGGAGCCAGTTTTGGGAAGGACATTGGAGATTAATCAGCAGGTGCTCTCCCCTCTGTGTGCCTGCTCTGCTGAAAGGCACAAGCCCACTCAGAGCCCTGCTGCACAAAATCCCTGCAGGCTATTGCAGAATGCGAGCCAGAGGCCAGCTGATTAGAAAGGCACTAGAGCAGGATTGATTTTGGGTCTACAGCTTACATTTCAAGCGAGCAGAGTTCAAAACCAAGCTTTAAAGGGAAACCAGCTCAGACATCAAGGAGCAGGCACGAGGCAGGAATTGTGTAGCAATGGGCTCTGCCGGGTGTGCTCAGAAACCAAGGCAGTGCCCCAGCTGAGGGCCAGCACCTCCATCAGCTCTGAAAGCCAACCTGGGAGCACAATGCTGCACCCCAGGGCTTAAATCAGGCAAGGTAATTCTCGTCACCACTGCAGAATTTCCCCCTCAGAAGTCAATAAGGGATTCCCATCAACATTCAAAGATGCTTGAAAGAGTCCCAAAGCTGTCATCTCACTTTTTTGTTCACATCTGACTGTGTTAGGAACCTGGTAAAAGAATTCACCACCAGCCCAATTTACCAGGCACAAGGATAAAAATGTACCTGAGATCAAAGGTGTTCATCCACTAAACACAAAACTTCTACAGGGCTCCATCAGATCAAGAATGTTGTTTTTCATAACTACACTAATTCAGCTACCTCCATGTTTTATAGGAAACAGCAATCTTAACAGCAACCAAACTTGAATTTCCTAAAGGAAAATAGCATTAGCAAAAAAATAAATATTCTAGTGCAGAGATAACGTAGGAAATATCGCAAGGAAAAATCACTGGAAATAATAAATAATGCCCAACCTCTCACTATGCTTTTTCGCTAAAACTATATCACCATACTTTTACTATTTTCCTCTATATCACATTTCTTTAGCTCAGCAAACTGGAGCATTTCTGATATTTCATTACCCTGTGAACACAGCTACTGCTTTATTAATGACAACAATACTGTTTCTCAAGGACAAATAAATGTATTTTGATGATATCTGGAACAGAAGGGAGGAAATAACCTTTGGTCTGAGATAAAGGAAAGAAAGTAGCATAAAAGAAAGGTACATAATTAGCATAGGAAAAAAGAGTTTTATATGATGAAAGAGGTTTTATTAGAAAGGGATTTTCTTGAAGAAGGATTGGTGTGCCAGGTTTTCCTTTGCCATGCACTCTATTCAAACCTATCCCTTCCCCATAACCTCTCCCAGCATCATTCCCTCTCTGAAGGCTGCCAGCATTTGCCTCCCTGCCTCGTTCTCAGATTACAGCATTCCCCATTGAAGGGTAAGGTTTCCACTTGCTCACAGTCACAAGACTCATTCTCCTGAGGCAGTATCTTCCACATCCTCTCTCCCCCTGTTTCCTGTGTAACCAATTCCTACAGATCTGACAGGGGCTGCTCAGTTCAAACACCAGCTCTGCCAAGGTCAGAGCAGCACAGGATGCAGAGATCCTCTTTCATCCCCTCCCCTCCCACTAGAAATGAGAACCAGGGAAAAACCCTTCTCTCTCATTTTTAGAATAACTTTGTTCAGCTAGAGCTCTTCTACCACCTTCCAAATGATGGCAACTGCTGGTAATTGGAGAAAAAAAAAAGTGGAGGAGTTTATGACTCCAATTGAGAGCAATAGCCCCTTATTTACAGGGCTGCAGATTCTGCTCTAGGCACACACCATGAGCAGCATTCCCCTCTTCCCTTTTCCCCAGGAAAATGGGACCACTCACAGACTAAAGGAGAACCCTTCAGAAGATGCATGGCAGAGTGTTCCTGCAGTTTGTCAAGGCAAAGTAAGGAAAAGATTTTATTGGTATCATTTTATTTCCAGTTAAGTCCCATAAAATCAATCTCTGGGAAGTTCCGGAGGTTGATGTCTGCATTTACAGGCTAATGCAGCGAGCAGGCATGGCTGGAAATAGATAGCTGTAAAAAGAGACAGCAGCAATGCAAATTGGACTGAATCAGGAAATTATGCCCTGAATGGCACGACTGTAAAAACAGCAGAGGCAGAGCAAGTAAAACTGAGACATCCCTGTGTACACCAAGGTTTGTAAATCTGTGTGGGAGCAGGTGGAGTGCCAGGGCAGCACTGGAGAGCAGCAGCCCTTCCTCTAGGAAATTGTTACACACTTCTGGAACTGAGTTTGGATCCACAGACTGCAGAACCCCAAACTATACAAAAATGCTTATGTATGCAAAGCTCCAACTGCATGGAAAAAACCTTAAACTTACATTTTTCTAGATGAGCCCTGCTGCGTTTTTGAAGTCATGTACAAAAAGAGAAATAAAAAGAGAAATCAGGTCTTTTCAAGTCTCCAGGTACAATTTACTATGCATCCCACAAATTCACTCGTTCAGTTCAAATTGGACCTCAATCCTTTTGCTTCCTTTGTGGCTACAGAGCGGGATCCAAACACGCTGCAAGTTTCAATGGACCCTCCCCACTGAGCAGACATCACTACAAAGTGTTGATAACTCAACCTTTCCCTTTAAACATGAAACAGTGCTTTGAGTCAGGACCTGTGGGCTTTTTCTTAGTTTGGATCCCATTTTAGCTGCTGCCTAAAGCAGAATGCCTGGAGCATAAATGAGAGGGCAAAAATCTAAGTCAGAGGTATTCTGCTAACTCTAATTTATATTTCAGCTAACTAGGATCAAAACACAGGGAATTTGAAATAAAAGCTGTGATTCTCAGGACAGCCCATGGCCCAAAAAGGAGATGGAGCAGGGAGGCTCTGCCTGCTGCTGCCATGGGGCTGAGTGGACTCACTCGGGCTGCACGTGAGAGGAGCACATGGTTGACCTCTGAAATAATTCCCTCCTCGTGCAAGCAAAATCTGACCTCATGCCCGCAAAAAGTGTTCTTCCAAATAGATAATGACTGATTTCAGGAGCAGAAATTGGAAACACACGTAAAAGGGGAATTGTTGAAAGCCTAAATGCAAATTATTAGAAATAGCCCATGGTCATTTAGATGCCTTTTCTTTTGTGTGCTTTGGGTAGAAAAGCCAGATCCCATTGCAAACTGATTCTGTGGGAACTCCTTGCCTGTGGGGAGAAGTAAATCATGGGGTTTTCTCCAAAGGACTCCAAAGTTTCTCAGAATATTTTTATTCTGATGCTCTCTGTGCACTTTCTTCCTTGAGGTTGTTTAGAAGCTCTAGGCAGATTGGTGATGTTGAGTTTTCTTCAGTCCCTTCAAGTCTTGTTTTTTAGCCCCTCATTCCATTCAGCAGCTGCCTCTTTTTTAGCAGGAATAATATAATTTTCAAACTTTTCCACACAGCTCCATTTTTTATCCTCCTCCCAGTTATAATGACCACCACTGGTTTTATTTATTTCTCTAATATCTCTCCAGCACTGCAGCATGCAGAAATACAAACTTTACTTCAGCTCTTTCCACTGTACCACATTAATCTCCCTCAAAACTCATTTCACCATCCACATAGATTCTTTTAAAAAATTCAGTTAAAGGAACAATTCTGGAGTTTTATTTAATATTGGAAACATCATCTCATGGCTTGTTTTTTTAATGGTAAGATTTTTTTTTTTAAGTAGCATCTGGCAGAGGAGGATACCTCAGCAAACATCTGTACTCAAAACACAGCAGACATTGAAAGTGCCACTGATGATGTGCATGTGGCTCTGTTGCTAGAAAATAGAATACAAAGGAATAAATGCCACTTGCTGCATTTTTTAATGTCAATCTGAACCTGTATTTTTGTCACCAAGACAGAAGGGCTCTCTGCCTTTGGTGCTGCACCTGGTCCCAGCCATCGGGACAGGCACAAGGATGTGCTGGGGGAAACTGAGGCAGAGCAAGGAGGTCCCCCCTGTGCTGATAAAGCTGCTTTGTCCTTCCAGATAAAAAGCAAAAGCAAAGCCACCTTCTGACTGAATTTGCAAAAGCTGGGCAAAGCTTTTTCCAAGGCAAGGACCAGCTGCTATTGCCCAGCTTCTTTCTGAACCCTCACAAAATCCAAACTCCTTCTCTAAGCTCTGCTGCTCTTAACATGGAGACTCCAAGAGTTCCAATTGCCCAACCATCCATGGCAGAGTGGGAAAGGAAAAAAGAGATGGAAAATGCATCCTAGCCCCTGTGGTATTCATTCACCATAAAGTTGGGAAAAGTTGAGTACTTGTGCCTACTGGATGCTCCAAGTTCATCAATGTATTTTCTCTTGCAATATTTAGCAGGATGAATTTTTAACCACAGAAAACACTCCCTACAAAATGAGCTTTTCCCTAATGACTCACAACTTGCAGAGGTGAGCGAAGAACAATCTTTTACTACTGAAATTTTAACATTCCTTTGGGGGCTTCACAACAAATTGTTTTCCAGGTCAATTCATGCCCCTGCTCTGTGTAATCCATAAAGAGTCCCATTGCTAACAGATGACTGCAATAATGCTACCTTTCTAATCAGGGCAGAGGAGGCAAAATAATCCCTTTAAAATGACCCCAACCAAAAAACCCATCATAAATCTGCTTACAGCTTCTAAACAACCTCAAGGAAGAAAGTGCACAGAAAGCATCAGACTAAAATTATTCTGAGAAACTTTGGAGTCCTTTGGAGGGAAAATCCCATGATTTCCTTCTCCTCACAGGCAAGGAGTTCCTGTAGAATCAGTTTGCAATGGGATCTGTCTTTTCTGCAAAGCACACAAAAAAAAGGACAGCTAATGACCATGGGATATTTCTAATATTTGCATTTAGATAGAGAGTGGCTTTCCACAATTTCCCTTTTCTTGGGCACATAAGGAAGAAATGAAGCAAAAAAACTGGAAAAAGAAGAGCAAATGCATTGAGTGATTTGAGATTTATTGTGAATATTCATAATGCAGAGGTGCCCACATCCTGCATTGCTGTGCTCACAGCTGCAAATAAAGGAGATTTTCAATTGCACAAGTGCAGCTGCCTTCAGTCACCACAGAGTTCAAAGCACTCAGCATGCACCCTCCTTCTGGCCTGTTCAAGCAAACACACATCATGAAATAACAGATCAGCTTCTAAGGAGATAAATGCACACATTTGCTTTTATACCAGCTCCAAGAAATTGCATCACATCCTGACTGGGCTAAATCAGGGCACATAATATATGAACAGACAGGGCTTGTGCAAAGAACACGACAAATAAATGGTTATATAGAGAGACAACATCACTGTGAGGTTTTACTAGACAAATAAACCAAAGCTGTAAACACTTCTGAAAAATAATTAGCTCAGCAGTTTACTTGGGTCCTTGTGCCTTTTCACAAGTCTGGAGTAAAATGAAGTAACCTCACCTCAAGCTGCTTTTGGTTATCTATCACTCTGAGGAGCCTTTTTGAATTTGTTAATATTTATATTCCTGCCTTGAGTAGCAGCTCCATTACGGAGCTGGGCTCCATTGGCCTGGCTGTTCTCCACATGGATACCCATGAAAGGAGCAGACTGTGCTTAAAGTGCTGATTTTGATTTATTTACAGCTATTTTCTCTGCTCAGAAGGGGAAACAATTGTCTGAGCTGAATGCATGGTCAGCAAAAAGCAACTCTTAGTCACATTAAGATGTTTTTACTCCTCAGCTAAATGTTAAAGGTGCATACTTTAAAGGGAACAGTGAATGTTGATGCTGAAACCAGTGAGCAGTGGAGGTGCCAAAAGTGGCATCGATGTCTCAGGAAAGAGGGGTCAGATCTGCAGCACAAACACACACATCCACATCCTGCATCCAGGGAGAGGCCCCCACACAACCCAGCTATTCAGGTAAGAGCTCACAAACCCTGGACACCGAATGCACATTTATTCATCTTCCAGCCAAGCCAGACCCACAGCCAGCTGGAAAATGCTTTTTTTACTGGCTAAACAACCATAGAAGGTACCACTAAATGTCCCTCCATTAGCAAACTTCATTTCAGTCCCTCTGCTGCAATGGATTTTTATTCCATTAAGCTCATATAGTCTCCCCACCCCTAGAAAGAAGAGCATGTGATCATGTTTAGTAGAGCAGCCATTCATCCACAGTCCTGGCACTGCTCTGAGCAGCAGAGATCCCAGTCACTCATTCTCAGTGCTTTCCTGAAGCCAGTTGCACTTGGTTTTGTGGCTTTTGGCTGGGTTAACCCTTATTTGCTGTCCCTACTGTTCATTGCCCTGAGTTCTCAAGCTGCTGTGGTAAGCAAATAAAGAAGCAGCAGGGCCCAAACGATACCTGGCCTTCATCTGCTGCCTTGTGTGTGCAAAGGCATTGCACAGAGAAGCCTCAGGCACGAAAATCCAGCACTGCTAAGTCAGAGACAGCCCTTCATTGGCTGCAAGCAAGGATTACCAAACCTCAGATGGAAGGATCAGACTTTAATTCAAGAAACAAAATCGATGCACAAGCAAATGAAGAAGCAAACCAACTGGGATGATGTTAGAGAGGTGACTCATTCAACCAACAGCCCTTGAGCAAGGCAGGAGACCTCCCTGAAAAATGAATTCCCTTCTGGATTATTGCCTCCCAAAGCAATAACATAAATCCATCTAACATTTAAGCAAAGGGATGTTGGACTTGACAGATCAACAATGATCCTGTTTGTCTAGAGAGTTATAAGGTCACCAACTGAAGACCCAGCTGAGAAAAGCAGCTGCTTGTGGAAAGGAGCCAGATATCACAGGGTAGCTAAAGGAGATTAACCTTTGAAGGAAACAAAAGATATTAAGAAATCATCAAGGCAGAAGCAGACCCAGAGGAACCAGCAGTTAGTTCACTTTTCATTGCTAATAAGAGATACAGTAAAACCTGTGTCATTCCAGAGTCCTTTGTCAGGATTTGGTTTTCTGGCTATTTTTTAAGTCAAGGTAAAGAACAGCTGACAGATCACACAGTCCAAACACCATGAAGCATTTGCCATACAAAGCAAACCCTCCTCCAAAGGAGAAATCAAGCAAAGAGTCTAGATTCAAGAACCACCAAAACTCTTTCTCCAATCCCACCCACACAACCAAGCCATTTCTGATATTATTAATTTTTTTAAATTCATTTGAACCTTTAGGGTTATTTTTTTTTTTTTTGCCTGATACTCCTATCATATTGTATTTTGAATTCCATATTAATGGGGAATGTGGCTATAGCAAATACATGTATTTTTAACCTCTCTTTAGATGACAAGAGGAATATAGCAGCAGGAGTGTACAGGATAGGAAAAGCATTTTGGTCATTTTTTTGAAAAACAAGTCATTTGTCTCCAGGTTAATCACACTGACTGGTAAAACCTGCTACTGGTGCAGGCAAATTCTAACCATAAGAAATGGTCATGTTAAGAATTGGTCTCAGAGGCCAGCTGAAATCACCAGATCCAACCTGGATACCTGAAATTATCATCAGACCTTAAAACTATGCTGAAAAACTCCATAAATGCTGCCAGGACCTTCAGCCTTCCAGAGCACCTGATGTCTGCTGTGACAGAGAGAAACACAGCTGAAGTTTCCATCACAGACTGCCAGCACTGCTGTACTCTGAAAACCAGAAAGGAACAACCTGGGACCTAAACCTAAACAACGCTGTGTGTTCACACATGGTGCAGAGCACACTGCCCTGTTCTTTACAGAAGCAGCACAGCTGAAGTTTTAAGTTCTGGAAATGTTATAAACACAACAAAGCAGCCCATTTCCTCTGCTGCTTCGCTTTGAGCACTCCAGGTTTGCAGGAGATCAGACTGCAGCTCTGCCAGCACAGCTCCCCTGCTGCAGTGGCTGATCCCAAACCAGCCAGGATCGCCCAGCCCCTCACAAGCCTCATGCAAACACTGCTTCGACTTCTCAGGTGATAATTCACTTTTTTCAGCAGGACCTCCAGCTGAGAAAAGCGCATTATCTTGCCCTGTGCAGGCCTGAGAGCAAAGCTCAGGAAATTCCTGCATCACCAGCTGCTGCTCAGTTCCTTTTTTCCCCCCCTCTCTTCCAGCCTGGAAGGACTGGATTAAGAATTGCAACAGTGCCCACAGCTTTCTCAAAGAGGCTCTAAGAAAAAAGGGAGCAGGCATTAAGTAGGCAAGCAAGGATTAGTTATGCTCATTTGGGGAGACTTAATCCTGAGAAGAGGTAGCAGAGCTGCACAAAGAAGCAGACAAAAGACTCAAAATGCAATTCTAATGGATAAATAAAGAGCACCTTTCACCTGCAAGCTCAGCCCATTTGAGCATGATTTCACTAAACTCTTTTCTGCTCACATTCTGCTTTTCACCCCTTTTCAGTCATATTCCTTTCATTCTATGTTGACTGCCTTCATTTTTTATTTATTTTACTTCACCCCCATTATGGTTTTCCTCAGTGAAGTTTTTAGCCATTGCAGCAGCTCACATCTCTCCTGACTTTCTGTAGGAATTGATGGACAGCAGTGCTCATTATTTCACAGGTGCCCTTCTTCTGGAGAAGCTGCACCATTTACAGCACAAGGGAGAGTGTGGTAATGGCAAAGGGATTTTTCCTGTATGAGCCAGAATCTAGTGTTAAAATTTTCAATATTTAATCCATGCCCTCTGTGTGGGAAGATCATAAGTGATCTCCTTGCATACACACCTACATCCATGCAAAAAAGACTTATTAGACCACAGTGTCTGCTGGTGTAAAAGATGTAAGCCCCTGATGACAATGGTTTCTGCTCCAGGATTGTTTTTTGAGTGTATCAGACAGCCACACACACCAGTTACAGCAGAGCTGAATTCAAGTTCCACAGTTTTACACCTGGGATGCATCTAGCCCAACTGGCTGCATTTTCAAAAAGGTTTGGAGCCAGTTTCTAAAGCTCTGAGCTTTATTCTTTCCATCTGCACGTATTTTGCGCATGCCATCCTCTTTTCATGCTTCCCTTCCTGACAGAACCTGCCCTTCAGAGCACAAGCTGCACCCACAGAGAGAAATGGGGGGCACAGCCACTGGCCCAGAGCCTGGCAGGGCACAAAGCTGGGCACACATCACAGCAGGAAGGGCCACTGAGGTGTGCAGGACCAGGATAACATTGTTCCCACAGTGCTGTAGGATTTCAAAAACAAATTCGATGTATTTCAGAGCTGGAAGCGAAGTGCCAATAAAAAGATCAGTCAGACCTGTTTTACCAGGAGCTTGGCATCCACTGAAGAGGACAGCAACAAAGGTAAAGGGAGAAATAGAGAAAGATGGATCCCCAGAGACTGGGAGGACTAAAGCAAATAATGAGGCATTTGCTTTGGAGCCTGAAAATTGTATGATAAAGTATTTCCTTAAATGAGCAGATTGCAAGCAAAATAGAGTGTGGTACCCTCATTCATGATGGCAGGGGCTTGCAGGAAACTGCTGCCTGGGCACGAGCAGAAGGAGCGCTGGCAGATAATTTTAGAATAAAAAGGGTAAATAATGAGGAGTCCAGCTGCACTGTACAAAGCAGCACAGTGAGATACCCATTAGAGAGCAGGAATCACCCCCCAGACAGCAGCAAAACACAACATCACACACTGATGTTCAGGACTAGTCCTTACCACCCCACTGCTAGGGTATGAAATACACCTCCCCATGCCACAGCAGAAACAGGCGCAAACAGGAGCGTGGCAATACTTCAGCAGGATGTTCCAAGCTTAAAAGTCACTTACAGTAGAATGAAACCTATTCAGTATTTATTTTCCACAGGTTCAAGTCAACAGTCCTAAGCAGATGGCTGCCGTTAGCATGAAATGAGCACCTGAGGAGGGAAGGGGAAGCAAGTCATTCCAACCAGCCATCTGCTTCTTAATTTTCAAGCAAAGGGCACACAGAACGAGGAGGCAGCAGCGCTCTCCCCACGCTGTGCCATGCCTGCCCCATCAGAGTGCTGTCAGCATCAGTGAATTCCCCCATTGCATTGCTGGGAGCCAGCAATGATTGTGCCATGTGTCACTGCTTGCTTTTCCAGAGAAAGTCTTCCCCCCCAGCCAAAATACTTCATTTGCAAATCACACCTGAGCAGAAGTTGATAGGGAAAGCTGGCTCCATCTGTACTTACAGTATCTCCCTGGCTTCAGCAGGACATAAGCAAGCACTTAAACGCTTCACAAACCAAACCCTTGGAGCAACGTGTACCTTTCTTTCAAACAAATGTATGAATTAATCTTGCTCCAGACGGTAAATGTTTATACATTACCAGTTATTTATGAAAGCTCTTGCGCTGCATAATTTAAAAATGACAAAACAAAACTGTCTACTTCCAAGCCACAGACACTTGTTTTTCCTTTTCAAGTATTCATGTCTCCTTTTGTAGGGAATCACACATGACTTCAAATATGGGTGCTGTGTAGCACCCATAGCCTGCTGCAGCCCAAAACTGCTGACAGAAAGATGAAGAATGATTTGGAAAGTTGATATAAATACAAGACATGCAATCTGTTCACAGTAAGTGTCAAAAAGTCAGTGAAACTCAAAGGACAAGAAATTGTGGCATTGAATGAGTATAATGAAAGAACAAGGGAAAGGAGCAGCTTTCAAATTTCTCATTATGCAAATAAAGTACTGAGAATCAAAACGCCACAACTAAAAAGCCGTAAAATCAAAATAAGATACATTTCAATTATTTAACAGAGAGGTTATCCCTTGTAGCCTGAAAAATCCCAAGTGCTAATTAGCAACAAGGGGAGACACGTGTTGTGCATGTGAAATTCATGGAAAAGTGACAGCAGGGATCAAACATGCAACAATTTGAGTGACAGAGACTCCCTTGCTCAACTCTCCACAGTCCTGTTGTCATCGCCCACCTGACAGGATCAGAAAGGGAGACAGTGGTGACCATGGGGGGCTTGGGTTTGCCTTCTGTCAAGGCAAATGTTCCCCAGAGAATACATCAAAACATGGAATTCATCTTTAATCTACTGAGGGGAAGGAAAAAAAACCTGTCAGGAGGTAAAACAAGCAAACAAGCTAAAATTCAACTGAGTAATTTCTCCTCTTAGCCAGGAAAGACCCTGCTGCCCATGGATAATTTAAGTTAACTGACAGATAGTTTTATCAAAGCCTTGTCTACAGGAAGAAGAAAGGAATAATGCAACTTTAAATGCTGCTAAATGCTAGAAGGTCATAAAGATTTATAGTTTACCCTCCTGTAAATACCATTCTTTATAACTGATCCCCATGAGATTTACTGAATGCTCAATAACCTTTCTCTGGTGGATGCAAGAAAATCATCAGCACCACCACAAAACTCAGTCTATTCACAGGCTAAGAGCACTGTGCCTGCAAATCCACCTCAAAAGTGCTGTTCCTTCTCTTCCCATTTTTCAAGCTGGTAGTAATGAAGATGCTCTTGTGTTGGAGAATCCTCCCAGTCAAGGCTGAACTTTAAATGTAAACTTGGAAAGAGCTCTCTGAGCCAAACCTGACCAATCTGGCCTTGTGAGCCCAGCACAGAAGATGAAATGTGTACACTGGGCTCTGCAGGATTACTGCTGGAGAGACTCCTTCACCTGCAGCCCTAAGAAAAACTAAATGTTTGCACTGAACCAGGCAGTGCCTCGGCAAATGAAAACAGGAGCCACATCTGCTGTTGAATCACTTGCAGTTTTCTTCACTTCTGAGTCACAGGGGATACTATTAAGTAGAAAAAGCAGGTAAGGAAATGGAAAAATGTTAAATGCAAGTCAAATTTCTAAATATATAAGCAGGAACCTGCTTCGAGTGAGTGGCCTGACAAAACGATCTCAAATCCTGTGCAGAGTAGATGCAAGATAAATTTGGACAGGGTGCAAAACAAATGATCTTTTTCATCAGTCAGGAGAGTTCTGGACCTCCAGGTACTCCCAGACTCCAGCAAGACTACCCAGAGCAGATCTCCAGCAGTGGGAAATCTCTTCCTCCAGAGATGGAATCCTCTTCCACCAGCTCTTGGTGACCAGCTTGGCCTGTGCCCACACAAGTGCCCAGGTCTGGATCAGAAGAGCAGCTGCCTGCAGAGGTTCCAGACACAGCTGTAAACTGTGCTCCTCCTGCTCAGAAATACCCTGGAGAGAGGCCTGGTCCCATCGCCTGGGACTTCCAATTTAGGCTTTGCTTAAAACCCATGGTCTGGCTGCTGGGTACAATTCTACAGCTCTGTAAAGTTCTGTAGATGCAGGAAAGGTAGCATAGCAGTGATGCAGGAAAGGTGGCATGGCAGTGATGCTCCTGTGCCTTGCAATCCTTCCTCCTGCCTAAATCTGCACCTGCAGAATGCCCCTGCAAAGGGAGCTGTGCAGAGAGCACGAGTCTCCTGGCACAGGATCACAACCTCTCTTATCACACTCTATTCTTGTCTTGCATGAAAAGACAAAAATCACTGGCAGGGCTGACGGGCAATGAGGACATTGTTTGTGCACATTGCAGCTCTCAGCTCCCTGCACTCACTGCCAGGAGGGGCTGGGTGCAGTGTGAGTGGGCTTCAAACCTCTGACCCACCCAGCCTGGGCCAGGAGTTTCCTTCTGGCACCCTCCTACTCTCCAGATTCAGTATTTTCAATAAATTTATACAAAAGGGAGAAATGATAGCCCCACACACAGCATGCAAACAACTCCCTAATTTCACAGCAGCTTTAAGCAGAAGGTTGGGAACATTCCCCCAGCCCTGGACCTCAGCTGTCCCAATGCTGAAGATGACTCTGATCTGGAGTTACAGCTGTTACCCACTTAATTCAAGTCTTATGCCTCACAAAATTCCCAAAACAGATGCAAATAGACCCAAAGCTTTAGGGGGCTGAGATCTGGTATTCTGGTTTCTAACCCATTGCTAACTTAGAGCAAAATTAAATCCCACCTGTAAGCAACCATCTGTTATTTCCAGTCACCCAGGACAAAACAGAATATTTAAGAAGTGATTTATGGTTCCATTTATTTTACATACCTCAAAACTAAGCATGCAAATAGCTAAATATTTTAAACCAACCAGTAAGCAGTTCCCAAGTGTCTGGAAACATCTGCATCTCCCTCACCCACACACCAGAGATTTCAGGGTTTTAAGTAAGAGAATTATGTTTTAAATTATTCTGTTCTCAGAGAAATTATATCTTAAAGGAGATAACTTGGCCTTTGCAAAGAAACAGCTCCCCTGGGCGACTCTTGGAAAGACTGGAAGAAGAGTTCTTCCACCCACCCTCCAAAATCACTAAATCACACAGATTTAAAAAAAAAAAACAGGGTCAGAATTGTTTGAAGTTTAGCCAAACATAAATACCATCTGTGATAAGCAGTATCCCTTGAGGTGGGGATACCACTGACCTTTTGCAACACAAGAGTCAACCAGCAGCACCTAATGTCTATTACAAAGGTCTCCAGGCATGAAAATATGTGTGCATTCACTAATGAACCTGCACATTCACCCACACTGGCTCATTCTCTCCACCCCAGGACGGGAGAAATCCCTGGTGCTGCTGATGATCTGGTTCGTGCACTGAATCAGTCAGTCTGGATCAGGGCAGCAAAGATTAATGGAGTCTCTGCTGTGGGAGTTTTATTTCTGTTCATAAGAGATATTGAAAACTTTCCCAGCAGTGACTTCACACAAACAAAAATGATCCCTGTCCTCCTGAGCCAAGGTGACAAAACAAAAAATTCCTTGCTTGATTCACACCCATGACAAAGGAAGCCAGAAGAACACAAAAGCTCTTTCTTTGCCAGTTATGCTTACAGTGGATCTTTTAATGAGAGGAAAATGTTTCTTCCTTTCAAGATTCTTTTCTTATTCCTGTCCTCCCAAGAGAGAGTGCACTGGAAGGTCAGTGGAGAACCAGAGGGTCTGTGTTCTCTGAACTGGCAGAAAAGGTCAGAGCAGTCCATAAATGCCTACCCTGATGGACTCCAGGCAGTAATAAGGAAGGCCATAAGAAGGCCTATAAATAACTGGTGTGTTTGCCCTTTCCTGGCATATTTCCTGGAATAAGGTGTTGAAAGTGTTCTCAAAGACTTGATGGAAAGTGAGCAGTGCTGCTCCCCTCCTGCAGCACCACACAGACAGCTCCAGCTGCCACAGGCTCCCAAAATCTGGGGTTTCATGCTGTGATCCTGTGCTGGACACCCTGTGTCCTGTGATTCCAGGTGGCCCTGGAGGTCATCAGGCTCCTTGGCACAATTCCACATGGAGGCTTTGGGGAGCTCTGTGTCCTTATGGCTTTGGCCAGGTTTCACATCCTCCAAGCATTTGCTGCACCCTCTTGCTCTGTCCCAGAGAGGAGTTATGAGACACACACATCAGGGCTGAAGCATTTTAAAGGTTACCATTTGGAGCACCAGGCTCTCCTGCCTGGTTCCTTATAATTTCTAATTTTTTGTAATTCCTACAGGCGTCACCTATGGCAAGCCTTATGCCTCACAAACCTCCCAAGACAAATGCAAACAGACCCAAAGCTTTAGGGGGCTGAGATCTAGTATTGTGGTTTCTAACCCACTGCTAAGCAGTGTGTTGCTTGAGAGGCTTTGTCACCTTCCAAGGTGTGACATCTTCCAGAAGGTTCCATCTGAGTCCCTCCTAATCCAGCAGCAGCTCCAGTGCTGTGACCACAGAGGTGTAGCCTGGTAGGTGACAACAAATCCCCCAGAGCAAAGCTGCTGGATGTCTCCAGGCTGCACTGTCTCTCTGGCATCTGTGCTGCATCCTGGCGCCCCAGCAGAGCTCCCTTGCAGACTCACACCGTGCCCCAAGGTTATTTAATGCCAACTCAAGAGAATAACCAGTGTGGCAGAGCTGCCCTCACATGCTCTGCTATGCCCAGCACCACATCTGCAGATGTGATTTGACAGGAGAATGCTCATCCTAGCTCTGAGATGATCAAGAGAACTTGTTGGAAAAAAAATATTGATTCCATGTTCTAAAAGCAAAAAAAGAGATACAAGATTTCTGATAGGAAGCAGGCAGAGATGGAGAAGTGAGCACAAGGAGAGCACGGCTTGTTTTCTGCCTTTTGCTTCAGCTTTCCTGAACTCCAGAGGAATGAGAGGAGCCACTTGGCATTCTGCAGGGATTGGGACTCCACAAAGCTGAATTATATCACCCAGCTACACTGGTTGTTACTAAAGAAAGATGATAAACAAAAAGCATCCTTAGAGAGCTCAAGAATAGAGAGGCTGGTGCTATTGTTCAGAGAGATGGAACAGAAAACGTGAGAGGCAGCAAGGAGAGAAGCCATTATTCTGTGTGAACTCACTGAATGCTGAATAAAAATAGTATTTGCATTTGCTCAGACAGTTTGTCCAGTATTAACACACTGAGTTTCTGAGGGTCAGTCCTGATCCTCATGAAATGCAGTGAATTTCAGCCCATTTGTGTACACCAAGAGGCTTCTAGAGGGCTAATTAAACCCATCATCTTTAATGCTTTCTGTGTGCCAAGAACAGATAAAGTGTGGTTTTCAGTGGCTTGCAGCACTCCATGGCTGCTACCAGCTAGGAAGGAGGACAGCCCAGCAGAAGATTGTGTTTGAGCCTGAATCCAGCCTGTCAGTGCTAAACAGGAAATCTGGGCTGGGTTCTCAGGATAGACATCTGGAGCACACATCTGGAGAGAAGTGAACCAGTGGCTGCATGCCACTGTAATCACTCCTCCCTCAAGTGCTGCAAATGGAGCATCAAAGCAGAAAGCAGGTGGCTCTTCCAGGAGGTAAATGAACCACAGAGAGGGGTCACAAAGTGAGACACGCATTTCATGAGGGGTTTTTTTTCCTGCTCAGAAAAATTGTCAGAACAAATTATCCACTGGATGTTACACCAGATAACTACATCCCTACATCTCCACACTTGTTGCTTTTCAGAGACTGGAAGATCAGTGAAAAGTTTCCTCAAACAAGCATTCATGTAAATGTATAAACCAACATTTAATTTCTCACATGAGTAGAGATCTACTGTATTACAATATTGAGAGACTTAATCTCATACTCTGGACATAATTACTGGGGACATCAAATTCAGGAACCTGTAAAATTTCTGAAGGATTTAGAAAGTTCTCATTCTGCACTGGGGCAATTTTAAAACTCCCAATATAAAGGGAGAACACCTGCATGGAATGAAAGAAATGTGAGTCAAGCTCCTGTTCTGATCCCCTTTCACTCCCCTGCTGGTTGCTGCCTGTGTCAGGAGGACCCCACCTGTCCCCTGGCAGTGGTCTGACATTGAATAAATAATATTAATGCAGAGCAGGAGTTTGAAATGAGCCTTTGTCATGCAAAAGCCCTGATACAAAAGCAAGCTGCTGTTGTTAATTAGATCTGGTTGAAACCTTGGTCAAAAAAGAGATTAGAACTGAGAAATCTTTTTCCCAGGAAAACCGTGGAATTTCTGTGAATGCTGAAGCAGTTTCTCTGAAAAGGTTTTTCTTTTTCATTTTATTTTTATTCTCTCAAACATTACTGATAATGTAAAATGACATGTCTTCTCCAGAAAACATTGCAGCTGGAGCCTCAATACTTGAAGAAGACTATTCAGTCTTGAATCTCAAAATGTTTGAGCCTCCCCTATGCCTGAAGGCAATAATATCCATAATTCTTCAGCATCACACACAGGGTGGAGTTGGAGAAGAGGACCCAGATGGAGAATCCCAAATCCCACAGCTCAGCCAGAAAACCCATTACAGATGTGTAAATAAACCATAGATGGCATGGATATTTCTTCACAACTTCCCAGACTTCAGCCTGGTGTGTAGCACTTGTCCCAGGCTGTCTCTGAGGAAATGACACCCTTGGAAAATAAGCCAAAGGAAAGGACTCCTTCTCCCATTTTCTGTCCCAGAACATGAAAGTATAAGAGCCTCTCTCAAATCTTATTCTTCTAGATCCAAGGTACAGGAATAATGACCATATCTAGTAACTATGAAAAGACTGAATGAGTCTTGAGTTCATCCTGCTATGAAAAATGGCTTGAAAAATCAGTGCTGTGAGGATTTTGACAGGTAGGTGACCTTTCAGCTTAAACTGTGATTCCAGGCTGGGGAGCTCTCTCCTCACACGAACTCCTGCCCACATTCTGTACCAAGATAAACTGCAGCTCACACTGCTCTGCTGGCCAGCACTCACAGAAACCACTGCTGGGCATGGGCAGAATGAATAAATCAAAGGAGGCAGCCAGAAACTCTGCACTTTTAATGGGAACACTTCCTCAGAGGTGTGTAGGAATCAGAAACAGGTGGTCCACGGCCATACTTTTTTTTTTTTGTAGTAGATATTAAAAATGCAACCATGAGATTTCAGGGATTCACAATAAGAGATGAAGCTCCCTCCTTATCAGATCATCCCTGGCCAGGAGAGTTTAGGAAATTGCTGCCATTTCATGCTCAGCTCCAAAGAAGGTGAACTCTTTGTGTGTTTCTCAGCAGACAGAGCCCACTCAACTCTGGAAATCAAACCAGCAGATCTGCACCCAGCATCAGTGCCAAGAACATTCCTGCCCAAGCAGGGCAGCCCCAAGGGACTGAGCAGCTCTCTCAGAAACACTGATGTGCTTTCTTTCTAATGGCAACCACAACTCCTCATCCACAGCAATGAGCTTTGTGTCTAGTCAGGACTGATTCCTGCTCCTAAAAAGGCTGCCGAAAAGCTGCTGGATGTTTTTGTGCTACACTGCACCCACTGCCCAAGTGGTTTGGGTGAAATTTCAGCAACCACTGCATTTTGGGGTCATCTTTCACTTTTAGCCCAGCACCAATTGCCTGGAGGCTTTCAGAGGGTCTTTCACACAGCCTGCTCTGCAACTCAATGCTTCTATTAAAGGAGTGCTCATTTTCCAGGAAAAAAAAAAAAAACCAAAAGAGAAAGAAAGAGGAGAGGATAGCAGTTCAAATCTCCCACTTTGCAGGGAGATCTGCACCACCAAAATCAGGCATTTGGGTTTGCTTATCTCAGACTGAGTCCCCTGCATTAACCCCAGTTAAGCATAACACCAGTGGCTGGGTATTAAGGCCTTGGATTTTGGGTTTTCTTTTTGTTTTCTCCCATTTCTTGAAATCCACTTAAAAAAAAGAAAAGAAAAAGAGTTTATTCTTCTGAAATTGCTTAAGAATTGAAATGTAAGAGGGATTAAAAGAGGCAGCACTCCTGCCTGCACTGCACTCACCCACACAGACACAATAAAGACTAAAGCAGGCGCTGCCAGACACTGCCTGGGCAGAGCCCCTGAGAGGCAGAGACAGCAGAGGTAGGAAACAGCTCCTGCTGCAGTATTTCCACTGTTTCTAAACTGAAAATCCTCTGTTCAAACTGGTTTTTTTGTTTTTTTCACTCACCCTCTATAGCACCTGGCTGCTCAATGCTATTTGATGCTTGCACACATAATTCTATTACCCTTATACCCCTCAAATTGTACACCTGGATCTCCCCACTCACGTCCTTTCAGACACTGCCACCTTTGAGCTCCAATATGAATGATTTTCCAGTTATATCACTGCACAGTCAGGGCTACAGCCAAAATTTCCTGGTCACATCTGAACAAATATAAGTGGGTTTTACCTCCCACCTGCTCTTGTATTTGCACATTTTTCTCCTCAAGTGGATCCAAAATTATTAAACTCATATCTCAGTTGTGTTACTAGACCTGATATGAAAATCTGGCCACTTTGGGAAGCTGTGTAAACAGGAGGTGAGTTTGGGAGAAACTCTGGCCTTGAAATATTTACACGAGGTCCTACAGAGAAGCAAATTCAGCTCTCACTAGAGCTAAACTCACATCTCCAGAGCCCTTTCCCTCTAGCCACCAAAACAACTTCCTCTTTTCCTGAAATTCTCCTCTTTCAAAAGCAGTTCCCTAAGGCGTCTTCTACAACACATAAACCATCCTGACAAATGCCATCAATTTAATTCATATTAATGGAAATGAAAGCTAAATAATAGATGTCGCCCACAGTATTTGCACATCTGTAAATTCTGCCACATTGCTAGGGGAAGAAAATAGAAAAAGAAAGCCCTGCATTTGTCATACAAAAGAGATGGACAATTAGGTCTTTAAGGCAAGAAACTCACTTCATTAGCTGGAGACTCATTTGTTGACATGTGTGCAGTGTAATTCTCTGGATAAGAAGGATGAAGGCACCAGGACAGAGGCTGCTGGTGTACCTGGGAGGCCCAGCAGACTCAGGAGCTGCAGAGGATCTGCCAGCAGCTCCCAGGGACGGCAGCCTCCCTCCCTCCATCCCTGCCAGGGAACACCATCTCCATCACCCTGTTTAATGAGAGCACCTGCGTGCTGTGCTGCACTGACAGACAGACAGGGCCAGGACAGAATGTGCCCTGCCCTGCACGGAGCAGATGGCAGCACTGGCACAGCCAGGATCCAGCACAGCTCCGGCAGGGACTGACAGAGTGTGGAGCATCAGCACCACAGGCCAGAAGCACCTGGGAGCCTGGTGGCACAGTCCTGATTGCCTGAGGATTTTGGCTTTTATGTTTTTCATATATTTGTAATTCTGCAATTCTTCAGCATGTAACTCTAAACTCCGCATACAGTGTGAGCTGCTGCTTCCCCGTTTTGGTCAGACAACACAATTCCTCTCCAGGCCTGGGAATCAAGGGCACCTCACTGTCTCAGACCCCGAGAAATGTAAGCAAAATGTAAAAGCCTGGATTTCAAACTTTTAAAGAGGGTATAAAGCCCATAGAGCTGCACAGCACATTTCCCACTTTCCAGAGAGTGGCCACTGAGCAAAGTGCCAAGGCCAATTCATCACTTCAGAGCTGCTCCAACCCTCCCCTCCCCACTGCCAGCAGTTGAAAGGTTAACAGCAATGGGACTGCAATTCAGGCTTGCAGATAAATGAAGGAAGAGTGCAAGGAAAAGAGTTGGGGAGGATCCTTGTTGAGATTTCACGGCAGCCTTTTTCTTCTATCATCATCACCTGAACTGTGCACTCATGGAATCTCCTCTCCAGTGAGCCCAGGGAAGACAAAATGTCCCTAAAACTCAGCCAGGGAAAAGGGTCTGGCAAAAATATTTACATACAAACTCAACAGGCAGTTTAAAACCAACAAAAATAATAAAAATACTTCCACAACCCAATCCTCACTCCAGTTGCTGATGTGCAAGGAGATATTTTTTCACTCCTGTTTTCATTTAATCATTTCACAGCCCATGTTCACACTTATCTAAAACAAAACATTTTTTATTTTGATAAACTCCCATGCCTGAGCCAAGCAGTCAAAAGTGGCAATGAAGAATAAAAGTGAAATGGGAACAAATATGCAATGCCAAAGGGAACAAGAAGGATGGTCTTCAAATGTAATACTTGCATAATTCAGAGAGCTGTTAACATATGTATTTTTCTGAACAAAATACTTCATTGAAACTTAACACATAATGAAGAATTATGATCAGTTTTACTTCGGTTATTAAAGAATAAAGCTAGGAAGAATGTATTTACGCCCTCATCACTCAAGACTGTACAATCTGTGTTGCAATTCAACAAAATATTTAAAAGACTAATATGAACTACATGACCAATCCTATTCATTTCAGGCCAGAATATTTTAATTTTTTTTTCAGATGCCTTTGGGTTCTCTTGTATCAATTTCTCATTTTCAAAACCAGCAGCAGGTTTTTGCAGGGGGAGGCAGATATGACTTCAGTGTCAGTAAATAGTACCAGCAGATCTAACTCTTGCATTGAGATCTGTACTTACACTTAAGGATGCAGTTCCTAAAACACTGCTGGAAAACTTCTTTAAAACAAATATATGAAACTTAATTTTTTATTATTTGTGAGTAATGATAAATTACAACACTAAATGAATTATTTATGGTATCCTAAGTATAAGAAATTAACATTGTTGCTTCACTGATTTCAAAACCAGACCTGTACTCTACATCCTGCAGGAAACATTTATTTCCACACTCCTAGCAAAAGGTTTATATGCCAAATTCCTAATTTTTCCTGCAATTAAAGTTATTTTTAAAGCATACTTTTCATCTCTAACAGGAAAAGCAAGGCAACACCAGCATGGCATTTTGGAATATAAGCAGTTTTTAAGACAAAAGATTTAAATTAAACCAAACCAAACAAGAGGAGGAATGTGTGCATGAACAGTTCTGCACACTCAGTCACACACATTATTGCATGCCACAAGCCAAGCAAAAACCACTATTTTCTTCCATTCTTCCTGCTGTTTCTTTTTGAAAAATTTCATTTACTACCACACAAGCATCCGTTTGCATTATTTATAACAGCAACTTGCAACCACAAATGAGGGCACATAATTCATTTATATTTCACACCATTAAGAGGGGTATTATAACTGCAAACAGTAAATAGGAAATATAATAGCATTCAGCTTCTTCATGCTCTGTGAAATAACAAGTATTGAAACTTGGGGAAAATCTAAGTAAATGAGAAACTTTTCTTTTTTGTTATGGATGTGAAGCGTGAGGAACACACGAGTTACACAAACCAAAAAGAATTGGAAAAGGACACATGCACCAAGCACATCAATTCTATTTAAATATCCCTCAACAAGCTAATGCTTCAAAACATTGACATAACTTTCTTTGTGAAACTCCAAAATTAAGTACCTGGACTGCAGCCTAAGCTAAGCAGAGCAAACCCCCCCTAGAAATGCAAAAATCCTTCAAGAAATAATCATCTCTGCTTGCAGTCAGAGAGATGTAGGAGCTGAGCACTGGGCTGGGTCAGATTCACTTTTGATAAAGTGAACAGCTGCAAAATTGAGTTTTTAAGTACCTCCACTATGTGTGAAAGTTTCAGAAATTGCTGGCCCCAAATCCTGCAGACTGTTCCCTTTTATACAAGTGTGACCATAATGAGTACAAGCCTTTTATTCTAGATTAGACAACATTTAGCGGTCCAAGGTCTTAGGAGACCCATCCAGATAGAAAATCATTTGATTCCATCTACTTCAAATTTCTAGAAGTACTAGGAACTGCAACTTAGCAGCTGAGAAACCATAGAAAATATTAGTTCCTTGACATGTTTTATTACCTGGAAAACTCACAGCAGATCTCAAAAGGAAACCCAAGTCAGCCAAACCCACCAGTGATGCACAGATACCACTGCAACATCTGCCCAGTCCAGATGAAACTGGCTTTTCACAAATGTAGAAGGCAATAAAATGTGTAGAAAACCCTGATTTCTTTGGGAGACTTCTGGAGAAATGGAGAAGCAGCCTGTGAAAAGCTCACAGCCTTCAGGACGTCCTGGAGAACTGAAGTCATCTGACTGTGGCTCCCATGGATGTGTTTATGCACAGAACATACAAAACACAAAATTGATATCAGCAGGTACCTGAGAGGATGGTAAAGAGACACAAGAAATTACTCCAGAAAGCCACCCCACCTAGCTTGGCACAGATGGTTCTGCTGAGATTAAAAACTGTCAGAGCACAAACCGAGTTTTATTATAAATAGCAAACAGAAATGGGGAGACACATCCTGGGTTTCTGGTTTCCAAAAGAGAGTCACAGCACCAAAAGCATCACCAAGACAGAGTTCGGCAATGATGCCAAAGTCCAGCAAACCACCTAGGACTGGGGTGCCTAATTCCAAGCTGTCATTTCAAAAGGCTCAGCCTGTGGTTGGATGTATTACAGACATCAGGGGCAAGAGCCATGGCAAACAAGGGGATGAGTACACTGGGATGTGCAGCAGAGACAGCAGGGAGATGCAGAAGGGGAGAACAGAATGGTCTCCTGAAATGCATTTAGCTCCTTCTTTGCAAAGGACAATCTTGCATAATCACAGGACTCTCAAACATCACCAAACCCCCCAAGACATTTGGTAAAATCAGGAGTGCTGCCAGCTGTGATTACGGTCACTCCAACCTGCCTCTCCGATTCCTTTGCCTTCCCTCCATTAGATGGCAAGTATATTAGGTACCACCCAGTACAACAGCTGCTAAATCAACCCAGCTGCCTATTTTCTGAGTGACCACACTAAATCCCCCTGATGAGGAAGAATCACTTGGAGCAGCACTGAAATTTCCTGCTGCCTCAGACTCGCCTCTGCCCAGCTGTGTCTGTAGGATGCCTTTGCAGAGAGCAGCTCAGGGATGGAAAGGATTGCAAAAACAAACAGCACAGCCTCTCTGCTCCTGCACTCTCCTAATCCCACCCCAGGTGTCTGGGACTTGCTCTTTTGGGATGACTAGTGAAGTCTGAAGGCTGCTGTGACATCCCAAAGCTGCTGCCAGGGATTAGCCTTATATCAGCTGCACTGCTTGGTTACACTTTTTTTCTTCTTTTCCTACCTACTTTGCCCCGTTTCATATGTAGGAGGGAAAAATTATACTCACACAAGCTCATATTTAACTCTGACACCCGAGAGACATTTGGGGGTGACTTAACAGCACCATTTGGGCCAAATTGCCTCTGCAATGCAGGTAACAACAGCAGTACCATCTGGCCCAGAGCACGCACAGGAGCATATAAACATTGATATAATCAAAAGTAATTATAAACTGAAGTTTTGAAAGCCAGTTAGCAGTGTCTGGAAAGGCTCAGTAGAAATGAATTCTTGGGATTTTCTCTGCAAAGGCACAAATCTGATCACTGGAGGCTAAAAAGGATGAATAAAAGGTTAGGGTGTTTTCAAAGGATGTCTGCATGAAAATTCCATAAAAGCAGCACATCAACTTCCCAAGAATCCTGGAAAACAGTGCTCCCAGTTCCATTCAACATTGCCTGGCATGGTTGCCTCAAGGTCTTCCATGCTCCACTCATCCCTATTTGTTAGCAAAACAACCTTGGATCTACCTCTCCTTCTCATGGATACAGGAAAGGGTTGGCTGGAATCCATTACAAAGCAAAAAGTGTCCCAAATTTATATTAAGACAAGGAGTATAAATCTGCCTTGTTGTCAGTTTTTCTATTCGGTGTAACTGGCAGTCGGAGCAGAAGTCATACAAAGAAGGCCAAATCACAAATAGTTTTCTAGTGATTTACTGGAAAATCCACAAGCCAAATTCATTCATGTGGAAAAGGAAAAAAAAAAGAAGCCTCCTATTTACTCAATTATTTTGGCAGACTGAGGCAAAGCAGTGAGCTTTCCCTCTAGGAGCCTGAGAAAGAATTGTTGTGAGATATGAACAAGTCTCCTTCCTCCCCAGCTGTTCCAGTCTGGAGTACACTGTGCACAGCCTGGCAGGACAGAGCAGCCATGGACCAGAACTAAAAGTTTGTTTCTAAGATGCACCTGACATTTCTTTGTCTCCAAAACTTCAAGCAAGGTTTTATCCGCAGTTTTATCAGCAGGCACCAAGAACAGAGAGAGGATGGGCAGAGGAAAGAAAAAATGAATGGAAATCTTGCTGAGTCCCAGAGAATATATCTAACCCTGAGTTCAAATGTAAGAAATATCCAGAGGGCCAAATTTGTTACAGCCTCATACCCCACGGAGTAAGAGACATAAACACATGTCCCAGTGCCAAGTGGAAGTGAAATGCTGCCAAATCAGATGCAAAAGAACATTTTGAGCCTTCTGGCTTTGGAGTTGAATGATAAAGTAAGGTGCAAAACAGTGGAAAAAAATAGAAAATACTCTTGGAGTCTTCTTTAGATGCACAAAGAATTCACCAGAAGGGAAAAGGTTTAAAACTTTAAGCACAGAGCTCCTGGGAATGCAGCTGTTTTGTCTATAGAAGAACAGAGCTGTCAGAAGTTAATATGTTTTCAATTTGTGAAATCCAAGCTATTGGAGCAATCCTCACTGGGTACCTTTTATTTACTTCTTCCTTGGCAAAGTCCAATTACTGAGATGCTCCAAGAGTGATGCTCCTGGCCATCCCAGCTGACAGCCAGCCCTGCTGGTGAAAGCACAAGCTTTTGGGGCTTTTGTGCATGGATCCATCTTACCCTTCTGTGTTCGTCCAAAGAAAAGAAAAACACTAAATGTTCTGGGAGAAATCATGCTAAAATAAGCTTTCTTCATAGTCAATCTGCAACAGATCTATTATTTAGAACAATTTCCTTAACAATATACCCACAAAAAACACTGAGATTGCTACTGTGCCCCAGGAGGGCTCATGCTCTGGTGCAGTCTCCCAGGTTTTGAGGAGATGCCTGCTCCTTCCCTTTCTCCTGTTTTTCTCTCTATGTTCCTGTACAGCAGAAATGACTGACACAGAAGGGGACTCACACACTCAGAGCATTTGTGATTTGGCACCAGGAGCACAGAGGCTCCTTGACCCCCGTGGCAATCATCAGGCTACCTCAGCATTAGCAGCCTCATTTTGTAATTTCAGTTGTTCAGATAAATGACTAGGAGGGGAAAAAAAACCCAAACCCTCAGCCTTCCCAGCCCACTGAGCTGCCTCCCTTTCCTCCCAAGCACCTTGTTTTGTTCACAGCTTCTCCTGCCACTGGAGATGTGTTCAGAAAGAGAATCAAGGCTTGGCAGTGCTAACAATTCACAGCTGCTGAGCAGAAGCTTCTGCCACAGCTCCTCTGATCTCAGCAAGGCTGTGTCAGCTGTGTGCCTGCAAATATTTAACAAGGGGATTTTTCTCACAGAGCATTCCCAGTTGTCCCAGTGTGACCTGGTCACATTAGGAGCTCTCCCTGAAGAGATGCACAGGGGTCAAGATAAGTGCAATATCCACCTTGGGGATAATGCCCATCTGGGGCAGCCAGAAACAGCCTGTCCTGTTAAATGGGGAACAGAAAGAAAAGAAAGAAGTCCCTGGAAGGACTGAAAGTGGCAGCCAAGCCCCAGCATTGATCCTGGACTGCAGGGACCAATCTGAGTCCCTCTGCAGCCCTGAGCATTACCTACCTTGCAGACAGCTCTCCAACAATGACTTTACACAAGAACCCCCATCAATAACTCAATTCCCAGGCTGGGATGGCTGTGCAAGGACCAGCAGGGTGGGCAGGGACGGCTGTTGTCACCTTTTCCCTTCTCCCTTGGCAGACCTGGGATGTGCTCTGCAGGGAAGGTTCCAAGCCTGGAGCACACTGAGGGGATCCCATTGCAGGAGTAGAGGGAATCCCCAGGCACAGCAGGTGCTGAACACGTGCCCCCTTCATTTGTGAGGAGGAAAAGCCAATGCTGAGAAGCTGGAGGTGTGAAGTGTCTGCTGCCTTCCAGACACAGATGATCCAGCCCAAAGATCAATCAGCTGAAATGTTCCTCCTCTCCCTGACAAGTACAAACCAACAGGAGCATTTGGTCTTCAGCTCATCATCTCCTGCCCTGAAACTCCTTTTTTAGAGATAACCATCTTTATCTCTTCCCTCTAGTCCAAGCTATATTAAAAATACACACACACAACATCTGGTGCCTTTTTGGAGCACTTGCACTTCAGAAGTGTGCTTTTAGAGAAATCACAACATTGGCTTTATTCCCAGCTATCACTCTTTTATCCCCTTTTTACTTTCAATAGCCCTGTCATATAGACAGGATTTTTTGATCTCTAGATGCAAGGAGAGCTGCATGCTAACAGGGACCAGCCAGAAACAGGGGTGAGAAAAAAATACATAAATACTCCTGAAATGAAAGGGAGGCACCATGAACTCCAGTGCTACCTTAGAGTTTTAAAACTGAACTGTGGCTGAACACAAATATTTGATTTTTTTAAAGAAAAAGTCTGGCATATCAAAGACTACTCCTCAAAGCCCAATTCATTCAGCATGTGAAGCCACTCCTGTGGCAGCAGCTTGCTCAGGAGTGTCCCCCACTCAGGTCTCTGTGTCCCCCAGTCTGGACAAAGGCAGGACCTTGGTGTTTCTCAGCCACCTTCCTGAGCAGCTCCCACCATCACCCCTCTGCTGCTGTGTCCCTATCTCAGCTGCTTTAGTGATAAGGATCCTGATAATGCAGCTGGGGGACCCCAGTCCTGTCCCTTTCCACACCTGCAGCTGACTTCTGTTGAGCTCCCCACAGAGATCCAGGGTATTTCTCAATAATTCCTACTTACCCATTTGATGAGAACATAAATGAGATCGTTTCAGATGCTATTTGATGCAAGTGAAATTTGAATCCAGAGAGACAAACATTTATGTTTAAATTTCACTTTTGAGGACTTTCTGCTGCTGCCTAAGGAGGGAGAGGATAGCATGGGACCCATAAATGTATGGGAAATGAGTCCCCATGATCAACATTCTGAATACAAAGCACATCTTGCAGCTGATGAGACTTTATTTCAAGGCACTATTTGAGACCAAGTTTTGCTGTGGTAGCACTCAGAGCTAGTAGCTTATTTTGGAGATCGTCCCATTGCCATAAGAGACATAAACTAAGGACTGAGCCACAGATTGCATCTTCAAATCTAAAATACATCTACATATTTAAATGTATTTTAAATGCATCTCTTTTTCATCTCAGCAAGTCTGGGGAAGGAAGGAAAGCTGAGTAAAAGCCCTGGAATCCTTTACAAGAGTTAGCAACAAGCTCATCTTGAGCATCAGCAATTCAAACTTCATCAAGTCCAAATGCCAGTGAGATTGCAATGACTCCAGGGCAACACCCTCAAACAGTGTTGGGGGACTGGAGATGGCACAGCATCCTGTTGCTCCCAATTCCCACTTTTCCTGCCTCTCAAGGTAGTTAGTGCTATTTCAGTTAGAAATGCACTTAAAAATCCTGAATGCCTGGCTGTCTTACACAGCTGCACAAGAGTTAATCAGCTTGGTTGTTATTTGCTCTGACTGGAAGCTGGTGGGACTGTAACCCTCTGACCAGGGGACAGGGATGGGCCAGTGCTGCCAAAGCTCATTCCAGCACAAAAGCTTCAACCTGCTTTCATGTCCTCCCCATGCACATGCAACTCTCCATTTACTTAAGAAAAAAAACACGGTTTTGATCAAATCCATAATTACCCCATTCTTCTAATACTGTTTAGTGAAAAGATGATAGCAACATGCTTCTAAAAACCCAAACTTTTAGTGATTTAATATTAAAAATTTGGGACATATTTGTTGCACAGGTGGATGGGAAAGCCATTAACAACACTGCATACACCTTATTAGAAAGGCTGCCCACATCCCAGCTCAGACAGAGCACAGACTGATAAAAAGGCTTAAAACATAAATGCTTGTTTGTGTTTGGAAAGTTCCTGGAGCTTAGCCAAACATTCAGTGTGCTGAGGAAATACAGAGAGACAAGGGCCTGCTTTCAGAGCAATGCTTGTCTGCAGCTCTGTATTATCCTGAGTGACATTTAGTCCAAGTACAGTAATAACACACATCCCTGCCTGCTGCTGAAAGCAAAAGCCAGATTTTAATACCTGATGGAAACATTCTTCCTTTTGGGAGCATCCAGAACTGGGGGGAAAAACCCCAACCTTCAGCTTATAAAAACATTGATTTCTTCACATAAGAAGGAGCCAGCTTGCAGCAACAAAAGCCTCTCAGATGGGTGGGTGTAACCTCCAAGCTGCTGCCAGAGCAGCCTTTTAGTAACACTAGTGAGTTATCCAGAGATGCGCTGCAGCACAGATTGCAAGGAGGCAGAGGAATTGCTGCTCCAAATACACCCAGGGAGCCTGGGGGGCACAGAGCAGGCTCTGGCTTCTACCCCAGCAGGTCAGGATCAGGGGGAGCACAGCCACAGCTGAGCCACAGCAAGGAGATCACTCCCATCCTGATGCAGGGAGAAGCCAGAAGCTCTTAAACTCAGAAGGTTTTTGTGTGTTTGGCTTTTAGTGAAGTCACTGAGATGCCAGCACAGGAGGGTTTGAGTGACCTGCTGAGCTAAGTTCACACTCACATCCAAGTGATGGACCAGGCAATCTCACTGAAATACAGCATCTATTCTTCATCCTGGTCCCTTTCCTCCTCTGGTCAGAGGGTGCTGAGGTTTAGGGCTAGGTCAAGAGAAGAGCCAGAAAGAGACAAGTCTTAGGAGAAACCCAGAGCTGGGATTATTCAATCACAGCCCTGCTATCAATAAAGTCACAAAAAGTAATGATTTTCTCCCTAGGACAACAACAAATTCTGATTCCAGCTACAAAAAGCTGCCCTAAAAGCCATGCTAAAGTCTCCTGGACTGACTGTGATCCTGAGGAGCAGCTCCAAGCTGGCCTCTCCCATTGAGCAGCACTGAATTCCTTAAAAGGGCTCTCTCTAGAGCATGGAAGGAGAGTGATGGAACAGGTCTGCAAAATCCAGAGTGGAAAGGTAATGAGAGGGCACCTACTACCAACTTAATAAATGGGAGTGAGGGGTGGAATTTGATGAAATGATCAGGCAGCATGTCTAACACAAATTAAATAAAGTGCTTTTTTACACAGTTAATTTATGGAACTCCTTGACACAAGCTACTGCACGAGACAAAGAGTTTTAAAAGGATTCAGTAAAGGACTACACAAAGTCATGAGGACTTAGTGCCCAAAGGCAGGGCTTGAAGACCCCCAAGCCAGCAATTGCCGAAAACTGGAAAGTTTTGTCTGAGACAGGTTCAATGTCTGTTTATTTCTCCTGCCTTTTTCTACACATCTGACCCTAGACAGGCTTTGGCTGGCCAGGTGATGGCAAATTCCACATTGGCACTGAGCAGGGACAGTGTGGAATGAGCCACTGCAGCAGCTGCCCCTTCATGCACATTTTCTCCTGGGTCAGCACTGAGGATTTTCTCTGCTTTTCAAAGAGATGGGCTTCAATCCTGCCTGCCCATGGAGTCCCTTCCCCACGTGCCCCAAGGCCAGTCCCACCATGGATTGCAATGCGACCAGCACAGCTCAGAGCTGTCCTCCTGTGGCTCTCCTACACCACTCAGATTATCCTTATTAAGTGAAAGGAGATATTTTAAGGTCTTTTTCTCTTTCCATTAAAGCCTCTGTCACAGGAATTACTTGTTGCCACAGGTTTAATCTTCTGCAGAGTCCAGTTTCCACGTGTTTGCATTCATGAGATGAGGGACAGAACACAGGGAGGAAATTGGACCAAATTAACCTGCTCCCATGACAATCCACAATAATAACAAAAGTGGAAAATGGCAGGGAGTTAAACTGTTCTTGACAAAAACTGTAATGACCTCCAAGAGTGCCTCTAAAGTAACTGTCCAAGTAATAGTTTCCAAGTGTAATTTCAAGGATGTGCTATGCAAACTCGCCTGCAGTATTTCTGGTTAAGAAACCAAAAAAAATTAAGAAATGAATGAGGGGAGGAGGTAATCAATACTATAATTAAAAACACAGTAATCTGAAACAGGGTGATTGGGTTAAATAAGTACAGGTAGATTGGATCAGAGAAAACTCTAAAGTAAAGAGAAGAGCTTAAATTTTATTTAGTTTTAACACTGGGAAACAAAACACTTTTAAGAAGCTGTTCAACAGGGTGCCCTGCTGAATTTCAAACTCGAAGTAGGTGAGTGGAAAAAAAAACCACCAAAACAAAAAACCAAGCAAAGAAAACTGATTTTAGATAGCATAGCCTTAATTAGTCAATCCCCAAATAGAGAGATGCATCAATCAAAGTCAGGGCAGAATTGGATCAAAAGGCCATCTGAGATTAGGCCAATCTGCTGAATAAAAAGGATGTCCAAAATAAAAATATTTCCACTGAGTGAAGACCAGGGAGTCTGCACGCTGCACTTTCCTTTTTAAAGCTGGCTGGGGCAGCCAGGGCTACATTTTCCAGGGATTAACAAAGGAGAGAGAACTAAAAACCTTGTTATTCCCCTCAGAACAATGGCTGTGGCACTACCTAAACGCTCCTGTTCAGAACCAATATTGCTGAAAATGGTGTCAGTTGCCATCATGTCAAAGAAGCAATCCAAGAGTTTGTCCCTGAATCATAAAAAGAGACTGGAACATCATCTTCAGGATGATGCTGAGCTCTGACGCACCAAGCACAGGCCACATCTGGGTACCACAGGAGGACCATGGCCTTATCAATGCACAGCTGACAGTGAATGGTTCAGAGGCAGCAGAAATTGAAGTTACTCCTTCAGCTAAAGCCCAGTAGTGACTCAGCACTGGCATAATACACCTCCTTAATCTAGTCAAACTCTAGGAGAAGAAAGAAAGTAATCCTCGGAGGATTTCCTCTAAGTATAAACAATAATATATTACCTAAGGGCTTAATACTGCTCTGCTGACAAAAACCTCTGAAATGTTGTGCAGCTGAGACTCCCAAATTCCAGCTCTGTACAGGGAGCACTTCATTTGGGATTCATCTGTCCAACCTTCAAATGCATGCAACATTAATATTAGCATATGAAAATTCATTTAGGCTCCATACGAAAAGCTAGGCATTTCTGGAGTCCATTACTGATGGATAGAGCCAAGAAGCATTGCAGATAAGTAATGTGAAAAATGAATACTATTTCTGTAGTCAAATATATCTGAAAACTCTCTTGGCTCTGTGGCCAAGATGGAGTTTTCTTCCATTTTGACTAAAACAAAAAACTAAGAAAGCCTTGGTACCAATAAAGAAAAAAAAAAAGAAAAAGCAACAAAAATCCCAGCATTGTGTTACTCAAAGTCACTCTTATCACATACTGTGAACCAAATCCTTCTTCCAGGCAATATCCTCCAACATAAGAAGTGAGACCAAGGGCATTGGCCAAACTTCAGTTTCTTTCTTTAGCTACATCTCAGTCCCCCACATGGACAATTAATCTCTGCTTCAGGAGTCAGTCTATGGAGCACAGTTGCAGTCAAAGCTATCACTGCCAAATGAAAGCAGCAGGTAAATGACTTTGTGCTATATCTCTGCTTTTATATGCTTCCTTTGATAAAAGTTGGCTTTGAGGCAAAAAACCAACTTGGTATGAAGACACACGGGCCAGCAAAGGTCTGGAAGTGTTTTGGATCTTGGTATTATCATCCCAAGATGAGCCCTTGGACCACAATCATGTCAGACCCTCATAAAATACAGGAAAGGGAGGTGCATATCCAGTTAGAACTTAAAAATTGCTTAACTTGTCATGTTGAGTATCTGTTTCTGTACTCTTCCCAATTCATTGAAGCAGATTTTGGTAGGAGTGCAAGGGAGAGAAGCCCTGCAATTTAAATAGACCTTTCTGACTGTCAGTTAGATTGATTACAGTTTTCTGCAAACAATACATTTTTAAATATTTCTTCATGGAGTTTATTTTACTCCCAGCATTTTCTCTATTATACAAACCCCGTAACGAATGCAATCACACTTCTATTCACTGCCTCTCCAAAGTCTTCCTCCCTCCCTTTTCTCTAGCCACCTGTTAGCTCTTTCTTTTCTAAATTTAACTCCCTTAGCTTTGTTTGGTAACCTTTTCCTCATGCCCTCATTATCTAAATTCTGCTCCTGCTGTGGTAAAGCTCGTGGGGAGCTGGATCTGGGTTGTTATTTTGGAAATGGGCGGGGGAGGAGGTAATGAATCAGTCCATCAGCAGAGGGTTATTTATGGCTGTTTTTCCTTAATAAATAAAATTTTAAAAATAAGCCAAGGTCTCTACCACATTGTACAAAAAATTGACAGCACAAGCACCAGAATTTATTTATAATATCTCAAGATGTCTTATTTCTGGTTATTACATTGGCAGGGTAGTAAAAAGGCACTGGATAGTCCTTTACAGCTGTGAAAGGTAAATATAAGCCGGAATTCTAACTCATTTTTCCACTGCTCAGTGTTAGCACAGAGAAACTGTGACCAGCACAGAGGGACAGACGGACAGCAACTGCACAGGGCAGGGAGCAGAATCCTGCCCTCATCCCTCTCAGAGCAGGAGGCACATCCAGCAGCAATTCCCACCTGTCAGGATGTGGAATTTGGGGAGTTCCCTCCTTGAGGGTGCAGGTAATGCCCCCTTTGATCCCAGCCACCTCAAGGGCTCCTCACCCAGCCCTGGGCAGACTCTGCTGCCTTCAGAGCCTCCCCACGGGCTGGGGATGGCACCCAGCCACCCCCTGGCAGGCACAAATATGGAAACAGAGTGTTTTGAGGGAAAAAAAACCCCAAAGATTTGCAGCATGAAGAGACAGAAACAAGGACAAAGCAGTAACTGGTCATCGGTCGCTTCTCAAAGAGGACAACAGGGTAACCCCACATCACTGAACAAAGAATACATTGCTCTCATTACTACAGTGTCTTGCATTTCATTTGCAGCAGTTTTGTCCAAACTTTAATGCATAAATTGCAGCTTTCTTTGGAGTTTCTCATTGACTCACCACACACAAAACACCTACAGCCCTTTGGAGATGGAGAGAAGCTCCAGACTGAGCAAGGCTCATCCATCCTGACTATCAGGGATGCAGGTGAAAGCTGTAGGGAGCACAGTCTTAGTAGAGGGAATAACTGCAGCCTTTCCCAACATTGTGTTCCATGTATCCTGCCCAACACACCCTTCTACAAACTCCTTGACTGCTGCAATAAATCTAACCTTGAGCTAGTGCACTTTAAATACTCTGTGGAAACAGGTTGATGCACATAAAAACCACACAACTAATACACGGTGAGGTTACTAAATGACTGAATTTGGATGCAAGTAGGAAAATAAAAGCTGTATTTCACCTACAGAGAGAGCCTGGAAACCCCTGTTCCCACAAAGCACATACTGATTTTGAAAATATAGCGAGCTTGTGTTGGGACACAGAGGGGAGATATTTTTAAAATGCCAAAGTCACTGGCATGGCACCAGGAGTTGGTTTAATTTCATTCTCATGCTTGCTCAGAGCCAAAATGAGTCATCTTCCCCATGAAATAGGAATCTGTACACAAGGCTGGCTGTTAATTACCTTTCCTGTCTCCATTAAAGAGGGAAGTGACAACTCCAACCTCTCCCTGGGCGAGCATTGTGTTCTCGCGCCCGCCAACAAATCTGCGGCTGCAGCTCAAGTGGCACTTGAGATATTCACTCCAGCATCTCAACAACACTATAATAACTGATAATTTGACAACAAGAAGCCGTCCTCAGGAAGCTCAAGCCACTTATAGCCCCAGGAGAAACAAAGAGAGGTATTTCTTCACCAGGCCTGCCCACAGAGCAGCTCATTTCAGCCCTGGGCAGCATCAAGCACTCAAAAATTGGGAGCAAACATCTCCAAAATATTGCTGGTTTAGCACATTGACTCCATGGAATGAGGGGGTCTATCCTTCATTTATTTGTGAGCATGAAGTTTTGGGAGTAGCAGGACTCAAAGGAGATGGTGCCTGGCTCAGTGATTGCTCTGAGCATCCCCAGCCCGGGGCAAGTCACTTCTGCATCATCATTGTCACCCCAGGGACCAGGACGGAGGTGACAAAATGTGCCTCCCAAAAGGTAGTCCACCAAAAATATCACAAGTTCCTTAGATGCCTTTTTACCTTTGCACAGGACACTAACTGGAAGGAATGTAAAGTGTTACAGCAGCTGCCACCAATTAACTGTCAAAAACCTAAATCTGCCATATTCCAAAAATTACAGTGGCAAGATGTGACAAGAAAAATACTTAGTTCTGCTTGTTCCCTGGGCTTTCACTTAAATGGGAGACTCTAACTGAAGGGCAGAAAAAAAAAGTTTTCTATGCAAAAGGCTGCTCTTTTTGAAGACCCTTTTGAAGAGCTTCATTTATGAAATGAAATAATATAAGATTTAGAATATAATCATAAGAAAAAAATAAAAAGGCAACACTGAAATTGCTCCTCATTATGGTTGTAACAAAAATTCACTCCTATTCAAAGGTGAATCAAGATCCATACACGGCTTCTCTCAGCAAGCCCTTGGGATTCAAATAGATTAATGTACTTGTGCTGAGCTTCCCAGAAGGACAAATCTCACCTTTGTGTGCACTGCAGCAGTTAAAGAAACAAAAATTTTCAAGAAATGAAAACCTTCAAATACAGCAGGGGAAAAAAGCCACCTCCATTTCTGTTCATAAACTCAATGGTTTACCCAGAAATAAAACAACCTCCAAACAAAAGCTCAAAGCAACTTGCTAACCCTCCTGAAGTCTCACTGGGCACCTCTAAATTAGATAACACCACTGATGAGTCTTTAATCCTTTGTGTCACTACAGGAGGAGATTGATGTGCTCACAGCAAGGTGTTGGATCATTTGCCTGGACCATGGCACAGGTCATTCTCCTAGCTCAGCCTGAAAGCCACCACAATTTATTTCTTTTCTTACACCAGTTGCATCTGATTTATTTACTTATTCACCTGAAGAAGTAAATACAAACACCAGGGTTGATATCTTTATAGCATCCTTCCCTCTGAAGAACCAGGTTCTCACTATATCAGGATACCCACTACTATGATAAACCCTTTTTGTGGTGAATTTATTACTTTGTCACAGCATGCTCTGTATTGAGCAGAACAGCTGCAAGTGAAACCAGTTCATTAGTCATCTACTCTGTGGCTTATGGGGGAAAGCTCTGGAATTACTAAAAGTAAATACACACAAGGAATAGCATTATTTCTCAGAGGCAGAGAAATTTCTGTTACCACACATCTTATCTGAGAAAAAGAATACAGGGAAATAATAAAGGAAATTCTTGATCATTAGAGTAATTCCATGAGGGTATCTAAAAATCAAAGCACAAGAGTGAATTTCAGCCTTGCAAGGTTAGTCATAGAAAACTCATCTACATGAAACACACTGCCTGGTTTACTGCTGCCTTTTTTTTTTCCCATAAAATAGTTTAAAGCTAGTTATTCATTTCATTGAACTTTTCATGGGCCTGTTCATCACATTTTTACCATCGTGGCAAGTGACTAATGACCTTGAAAAAAATAAAAAGTAGCCCTATGAGCATTAGCAGAACAATATATACTCCAGATAAAGGAGGGAATGTTCAGCTTTTGCTCAGTGGGGTATGCAGCTTGTTTGACAAAGAATGATTTAGAGGGAAAGCAACAGGAAATCTCATGATGGTTTTCAGATACAGAGCAGGCATAAGCAAAGCTGTGACTCAATGCAAGCAGAATCCCAGCCAGCCACCATGGAAATAGAGGTAATTAATTAATATGTGCTTGAGCTCACCTAACCTGTACCCTCTTATTTAATTCCTTGAACTCAGGGTCATCATGAATAACAGATTCAGGTGTGTCTTCTTCCCACAGACTGGGAAGAAATGGGAACACAGTCACAGGATAAACCTAGAGCCTGCTATTTTCCTTGCAGATGAAGGAGGAATTATTCCACAGGGTGTAGCTGAAGGTGCAGGACTCGGTGCTACAGGCTCCCAGTGCCTGTGCACGGACACTGGCACAGAACTCTAACTATTTAGCAATTTTTCCCCCTGAAATAAAAAATCCCAGTGTGTGAGGGAGTCATCTCCCAAGCTCTTTAAAAGATTCAATGCTTCTAATGCCAGTTATTCCATTCCAGGTATTCTTATTCAAAAAAAGAACAACATTCCCTTCTTGAAATCTTTGTGGTGGTCAAGGAGGGGTTCTAGGAATGCGTTCCTACAGGTGCATGAGAGCTGTGTGCTAAAAAGGGGGGGAAAAAGCCACAAAAGCCCACTAACAGCAATGGTAGAATGGCCCTATTTTCATTCTGTCAAGCCTCATCTCGACCATGCTTTAAAGCAATTTAAGTGTTGCCCAATTTGATTCCCTATGCAGCCCCAGCAGATGACAGCATGAAAACCTGAGACACCACATGCAGCTCAAAGTGCCCAAGCACTTTCCAGACAGAGAGACCTGGCCAGGAGAACCCAACGGCTGGGTTCAGGGAGGGGGAAACAAACAGAAACAGAAAGAAATAGCATTTTTAAGGACGTCTCTTTTAATCTTGTTTCTATTCACTTCAATATAGGAGCAAGAACAACTTTCTCTTTTAATTTTACAAGATTTCATAGGCAGATTAAAGTTTCTCTGTAGTTATTTCCTCTGCATTTGATCTGGCTTATTTCTTTTAATATCAATGGAGTTAAAAGAGGATGCATGTCATCTATTTTATTGGGTTTAGTTTTTCCCAGTGCAACTTTTTACAAGAGCAATCAGCTCAAAGATAAAAGGCAACACTGCAGCTCTGACCTAGGAAAATTTCACATTTACTTAGCAATCCTAGAGGTTATTTCAGTTGCAGACTCCAGTTCCAGCAAAACTCCTGGTTTTTGGTTGCAATCACAAAAATGTCACATGCAAAAGGAGTCTTTCCAGGTAAAAGTGGTTTGATGGGCACACATGTACCCACTGCACCCTGAAATGCCTTTGGAAATACAGGACACCATGCTGAGAGGTTGGGCACATATAGATTACTGAGCTGGAAAATTATTTTGGACCCAAAGTCTCTGTACTTCAATTTTATGGGTAATTAAACCTAATGTGTTGTCATTCAGAAAGCAATTAAGCCCAATATCTAGAATGCAGTGTCCCCTTCCAGTGAGTGATGGGGAGGAAGTGACAGCATTCACCGTGCTGATGGATCATTTCTGGGAACCCCCTGGTGACCTTGGGGCCCCTCCTGAAAGGGAAACTGAGCCAAACAGAGAGAATTCCCCTGGGGCCACACCTTGCACTCATGGGAAGTGTGTTGGCTGGCTCAGGGAGAGCCTGGAAAGGAGATTTCCCAAGCAATCAGACTGGATATTGCTCTGCTAAAGAGACAGAAATAGCCAGAGATAAGAGAGATCAGGGATGCAGCAATGATTTCCATTCTTTGGGAATTTCACATCAACTACACTGGGCACATCAGAGATCTTCCCACTTTTTCTGTTGGCAGAAGACACCAATCCAATCAGGCTAAAGGCACCAAAACCATCAACGGGGGAAACTCAGTCATTGCAAAATCACCCTGACTGAGAGCCATGATCAGCACGAGGCTCTGAATTCTTACACAGTACCAAGAGCTCAGCACTCCTGGTGTGGATGGGAGCACATCCCTGGCTATGCCCACAGCCCCACATGGATGTGAACCAAAGCAGCCCAAACAGGATGCCCCTGAATCCCCCCCCAGATACCCTGCACAGCCCAAGGGCACCAGTGCTGCAGGAGCTGTGGTGTCCTCTCCAAGCAGAGGTGATGCTCTGTGCTCCCTGAGCCCTGTGAACTGCACAGTGTCACAGACATCTCTTCATGAAAAATCCTTTTTTTCAGGATTTTTCCTCTTGAGAAGCTGACAGGCTTCAAGAACAAAATGTAAACAATGGTTATCTGCTGCTGTGGAATGCAACAGGTGGACCTTTGATTGGCCCCTGTGAGATGTTTGTAATTAAAGGCCAATCACAGCCCAGCTAGGCTCAGACAGAGAGCCAAGCGACAAACTTGTTATTCTTTTCTATTCTATTTTTAGCTAGCTTTCTGATGAAACTTTTTCTTCTATTCTTTTAGTCTAGTTTTAATGTAATATATATAATAAAATAATAAATCAAGCCTTCTGAAATATGGAGCCAGATCCTCATCTCTTCCCCAATCTGAAAACCCCTATGTGCACTGTCACAGCACAGGACCTGCAGTCCTTGGCCATACAAAGGTCAGCTGTCCCCAAGCTTGGTGAAAGCCCTCAGCTGAGATTTTCAGAAAGAAAAAAAAAAAAAAGAGGCAGCCTTATATACCCATTAATATCACAACATTTGTTTTAAATTCTATGTTTAAGTATCATTAGGTTTAATAACAATGGTGTGCCAAGACATAATTGTGATCAAAAGGTTCACTCAAGGTTAGAAACAAAGTTGGTTGCAAAGTCACAAAACCAATCTAATCTCCTGCCGTGCAGACCTGTACTTTGGAAGGCAGATAATTGTTACTAAAGCTCACCAGTGGGTAGTCCCCATAAAGAAAAACTTAATAATTTAGAGTGTGTATAATGCCAATTTTTTTTAGTGTAACTACGGAATGGGGAATGAGATTGGTAGGGAAAAACGAAAATAAATTTAGCAAACACTACCTTCACAAATATTGCATCAAACCACATCTCAGAAATTCTGTTACCATCATGCTGACCCGGCCAAAACATTGGTCTTTTTGACAGGAAAAGCCAACACCACAGTGGGATTTCTTAAAACATTTTTCTCTTCCTCTGTTATTTTTATACTACTATTTGAATGCACCAGCTTTCTGCTTCTTTCATGACTGAGCAGCTTAGTGATAAACCAGAGTATTACAAATGTTTCCTCCATCTTTGAGAGCAGTGTGTAATATCATTAGATTTACACGGTTTGCTTTGGCAGTGACATGTTCAGGGGACAGGCTGGTCCCCCACCACAGAGTCAGGGTCAGCTCTGAGTAAGCAAGATAGAAGAGCAGCATTAGCACAAACCTATTATCTCTGTTCAGTTTTCCCAAAGAGTAACCAAGGCCTCTTCTGCAAGAGACAATAAATGAAAATATTTGTTGTCTGATAAAAATTAGTAAGTTGCCCTAACACATGCCTGTTCTGGCACATTTTCTCACCAATTACAGCACAAGGTAGCTTCAGGGGATGAGCAGAGGAGGCCTGGTGGCAGCCTCAACAACACACTCAACACCCAAGGACCTGACTTGAAGAACAAGAGGGCAAAGCCACAAACCCTGGCATTGCTACCGGAGGATTCAATATTTAGTGTGCAACTCACATTTCCACAAACCAAACAGGAAAAAAAAACCAGTCCTGTTCCTCTGCCTGCCTACAAGCTTACCTCCCCTGTTTGAGCTGGCAATGCCACACTGTCCCTACCCCAGCTGTTTTGGACCAATTGTTTCTGAATCAGAAAAGCAGCACATCCAAAGCAACATCACCCCATCCTGGGCACTTGTGGAAGGTGAACTTGCCTGAAATGCCAGGCTTGCAGTCTGTTGTACTGCCTGGCTAATTTTATACCCTGGCCCATCCATGAGGATATGGACAACATATGAGGTCTGTTAATGGCTCATATTTCTGCATCAGATCCCCCTGAGCTGCTCCACAGGCTGGCACTGATGTGTGACACATCAGGAATTTCCCAATTTGTTGACTGTCACAGGTTTGCTTTCACCTCCCTGGAAAATCAGTCCCAGGAGTTGAAAGCCAGATTTTCACTCTCTACTTCAATGCCTCTGTTCAGCCTGTGCAGGTTAATGATGGTGTGTAATAATCAATAAGCAGCTCCTGGCTTTCAGCTGAGGGTGCATTACTGCCAGGTCAGGACAGGAAGGTGAGCCATGCAATTGCTGCTCGCTGGGGAAGGCTCTCTCGGGGCAAACACAGCCCCTCCCAGCTCTCTTGCTTGTCCTGCTGGTGTCATTACCACTCTCCTCAGTCTTTGCTGTCAGCAGATTGCTGTGCTCTGGAATTAGGAGGCTGACAGTGATGGTTTAATGACATGCAAACAGGCAGCGTTGCTGTGATTTCCAATAACTGCATGCCAGCATGAAAGCTGCAACTTCTAAGTGAGAGAGGCAGATCCCAGCAAGATTTATGCTTACAACACCAGTGTCCACAGAGGTCCACTGAGTCAGGACCAAGCTGGAGGCTGTGGTAGGGGGGCTTCACCCAGCACAGGTCTGGGGTGCTCATGTGCAGCTTCAGAGGATGATTTCTGCTCATGCCCTGCCAGCCTCATTTGACCTGATAACACCAAAGGTTAAGAATGAAGGAGAAATGCCTTTGGTAAAAGGAGGAACCACACATCAAAATAAAACATCCTCCCAAGCTTCAGAAGACAGCAAAGGAAATTACTTAAAATTTCATTATGCTTTTCTTGGCCATTTCATATCTGCACCTGATAGCAAGTGACATCTATCCACACTGTCAGAATTCTTTCCATCATGCAGAAGGACAGAAGAAATCCCTCACTGACACCTTGAGATTGTCAGGACAGAAAGCAAAGGGACATCAAGGGGTTTATCATTGAATGAGCCAAGTACCTAAATCCATTTAACTCATAACTTCTAAACAACTTCTACGTGACTCAAGCAAGGAAGCAGGAACACATTGGATAGCAAAACAAAAAACAAAACAACTTTCAGGCTTTAGCTCCTCAAGACAGATCATCACTCAGTGCCTACACAATCCATCTCCTCTAGTTTATTTTCACCAGCTGTGCTCTAGAGGTGGCATGAGCACCCAGCAGAGAAACCATCTGAAATGAGCTCCCTGCAAGGACAGACAGGCAGAGCCTGAGCCTCCTTTGCAAGGCTCAGAGATGTACCCAGGAACAATACAAGAGTTTTGCCATGTCACGTTTCTTTAAAATACCACAGAATGACACACCAAAGGAAAACAAGAAAATTAAAAAGGCAGTCTCAATCCTTGGAGGGGAATACAGTCAGATTGACTCCAGGGGAGAAGCAGAGCAAGCAGCAAGACACCTTCCTGATCACTAATTCTGGATTAAACTTCTGCCTGTCATTTGTGGATGTGGCTCTCCAGTCCATCCAAACACCAGCACCAGTTGCTTTAATACTAAGTGAAGAATTCAGGGGAAATGCTAAATTTGTTAAACAAAAGTAAAAAATAATAATTTGCATGGCAAGAGCTGAAGTGCCCTGAGTAGCAGACACAGGGCCCAGCCCTTGCTCTGTACCTGAGGTGAGAGGGGGGCCTGGTGCCTTCACTGACCCAGCAACCAGGATCCTTTCACCCTGGGGAATACCCCAAGCCTTTGCTGCAGCCAGAATGGTCTTATTTGAGTCCCAGGACAGGAGATTACTCAATTTTAGGGTTCATGATTCCAGGCTCAGGTCAGGAGATCACAAGGTGTGTGCAGAGGGATCAGGTCCAATGGGCTGGTTAGAGAGGGTTTGACTGTGACAGGACAGATACAAGCCCTGACCTGTTAATGGGGCTAAAGTGATCAAAACAAGGCTCTGTAACCCACACTCCATGGACAGACACCTCTCCAAAGGGCTTGTTGCATCCTGTGTTTCCCCCATCAGCAGAAACCCCTCCTAGCAAAGCCTCCATGTGAGGAAGACTCCTGAAAGATGGAAATGGGTCATCTTCTCTCCCCAACACTCCCATCTTTCCTGCCCTTGGGAACCACTTAAAAGCATTAGGTGACAAATGTTTTGTTCCAAGCACTGCAGAGGCCCCGTGGAACTTGTCTTCTGACACCTCTGCTGGTAAACGAGCCAGTGGCACAACAACATGACAAGGGATTTAAAAATTAAGTCTCCCCAGACACTCCCTGGGGGTGCTTTTGCTACAACACGCAGCGCTGATGCCACATTCCTACATTTCCTTGTTTTACAAGAAATGGATTTCTCCTCTCAGTGAAACTTTAATGTGACAACAGCAAGGGGCACCGCAGTAGTGCTGGGATTTTTGTTGGACACCACCATGCACAGGGCTGCCTGTGGTAGGGCACTCCCTGAACTTGCCTTTGCATGACCAATCATTCAGATCAGAAATAAAATCCCTTTGAGAAAGAATAGACAGACTGAAGGTTTTGGCTGTGAACTTCTCATGTTAGGAGGGAAAACAAAGTTAGAGGGGGTGAACGAGACAGGCCATTGGAGCAGAATTGGACAGGCCATGTTCCAAACAGCTGGTCCCTTCCCTCCCAGGGGTCTGAGACATGGCAAGACCTCTCAGGACATGTAGGAGCCCTTCAGTGACAGCCCAGAGCTCACCTCAGCCTCCACCAGCCACAGCTGAGTTATCAATGGCTGTCTCCTCCCTCCCAGTACCTGCTGCTGTAAATCATAGCCCAGAGCGAGGCTTAAGAGAAAGCATCTAAATCACAAAATAAAACAGGTCAGAGCTGCAGTTATGATCAGTGAAGCAGGCATCAGTATGTTGTGCATAATTAAAATGACTGTAGGACTTCTCTATAAATATCAGCCAGAAAAGTGTCTCTTTGTGTGTGGGCACAGAAATGAGATGCAGGAAACAGCGTGCTCTGATGTGACAACACGACCTTGGAACAACTTTGTTGCCTCCACACCACACTAATTACACTGTTGAAATGTCTGATTGTGTCCCTCTTGCCATCAGCAGCAACCAAACCTTTGCAGCAATAAATGGGGAGTGAGTACCAGTTCAATAAAGATGCACAGAACACTCGTTCTGCTGCCCCTTGAAGTTCTCTGAAGCTGCAGTTCCAAGAGCAGAGGCTCTCGTTCTCTCCTTTAAAAGTCTGAACTCAGCTTGGAGATGAAATCTGCTCAAGATGATAAATGGATACCATGCAAAGCTTGTCTTACACACGTCTTTAAATATTTTACTTACTGCTCATCAATCTTGCCCATCTATGCAGCATTCTTAACTACTTTGCAGTGAGAAATCCAAGCCCTCCGGGGAATTTGGGAAGCAAAGTACATTCCCAATCTCCTCAATGCTCTGATGACAGGAAATATGGAAATGTTAAATGGAGAGCAGTGCTAAAGCAGAGAGTTGCTCCAGAGAAATTTGTTATTGCCAGACTGAGCTGTGGGGCAAGGCTGGACCCACGGGTCAGGGGCAAATCCACTCAGTGCATTTTGGACCTTGTGGCTCCCAAAATTCCCAATTTCACTGGCAACAACTCAGAACCCACAAATCAAGTCTGAAACTGCACAGGGCAGGCTCCAGAACTGAGCAGGTGAATAACAGCACTGGTCATGAGCAGCACAAAAAGACTCTTCCCATTAGCACAGAGAAAAACCAGAAGTTTGGCAAGTGACTACACGTGAGGTATGTTTTTATTCAGAGCTATTTCAAAACACAAATACTTCAATCAATAATCACTCACCTCCCATTCAATAGCCCAGTAATCCCCTTTTGTCCAGCATAATGCCTAGACACAATTTTATTGACCCAGCACTATTCTCCCAGGACACACCATTCTTTGACTGCTAATGACCAGGTGGGTACATTTCTCCCTGCAGCCAAGTATTTATCAGGCAGAAGGAAAATATGGGATTCATTGATGCATAAAACATTGCAGATAAATAATAATGAAAGACCTATGCATCATTCTTGTCAATGTGCTGAGAAGATTTGCTGAATGCACAGAGGCCAGGGGGAAAGAAAAAAAAAAATCAAAAGTCTTCATCTGTGAAAACAAATATTGAGGCAAAAGCTCACTCAGGGGCTAAAGGGAATCTTCCACCAAGACTAGATTATTAACACTGGAAAATACACAGCCTGATCTTATGTCCAAAAACGTAACATGCAACATGTAAATGCAACCAATGATCCAAAATAAATGCTCTAAACCATCTCACAACCCAAGGAATGGTTATAGAATGTATATTGAGTTGGGGGAATATTGATGAGACTTAATAAATTAAATATTTTTTTTTATTATTTCACAAGCTGAATGATTAAAAGACACTGGATAAATTAGTTAATCTACATTATTTTCCATACGAAATATTAATATGCTGGACAGCAATCAAAAGTCATGAACTGAACAAAATAAAAGCCTGCAATGAAAAGAACTGGAACACTGTAAAAAACAGGAAAAATAAGCAAGGAGGAAGCAGCTGTCATTCTCAAATCACTCAAATATAGATCTTCTTTATAAAGAATAATGGTGCATCCAAAATGGTTATTTCCTTAAAATAACCTATATAAAGTACTAAAGGAGAGGCACATAATACATTGCACTGCTGCAGCTCTGTCAGGTCACCATTCCCTTTTTAAGGTGTTATACTGCTTGAGCTTCTGCTGGGAATTCTCCCTAATAAATTTCCTTTATATGACACTTTCCAGGGCTGACATTTGAGGGATGCTATGGGAAGATTTGGAGAACTTCTGGAATACCATGGAGCTGGCAACCCTCAGCAGGCAGGAGCAGCTGAGGAGAGATCCCACTCACAGATCCATGGTTTTGGGGCAGGACAGGGGTCAGGGAGTCTCAGGAGCCATTGGGACATGAATGAACTCCAAGTTCAGATGCTCTTGAGCTCAGGGAAACCACTCTCGGAGCAGGGCAGTTCTAGCACAATCTGCATGCAGCATCACAACCCCAAGAGGAAAAAAAATCTTTGCAAAACACCAGGCCAAACCCCCCGTGACCCAGTGCTGTGCTGAATAAAGTGGAAGAAGTGCTCTGAAATCCCAGCCTTGCACAGCTCATGGAGCAGCCTGGTCCAGCCTGGCAGCACGTTCTGCATTTTATCATTTTACCCATCTCTTGTTGCTCAAACTCAGGGAAAACTGACATCTGTCTGTGAATTCATTCCTCTGGCAGAGCCTGTTAAGTGCCCAGATGCCCTTCTCCATTTCCCTCACCCTTGCAGGAGACAAAATCCATTCAAGGCAAGTAACATAAAGAAAAGCTCATTTCCTTTGAACTTATTTACAAGTTTTACCATTAAACTTGCCCACATTATGCAAGCAGCTTGCAATCTTCCCTAATTCTCTGACTTTAATTATATAATTGAACAACCTAAAAACTCATTTTTTCCAGGAAACATTAAACATTACCATCTTAATGAAATTCTTAATGAAACCATCCTCCCTGCATGCAAATGACTGGCACTGGATTTGCTTATCACACTGATAGACAAAAGGACAAATGCCCTTCCTTTTGTCAATCAGCAGGAGTGACAGCCCTGCCCAAGGACACTCCTCCTCCATGGATGGATAAGGCTGACAGTCACAAGCAGGAGGAAGGCATCATCACAGGGAAGGGTGAGGAAGCAGCCAGGAAAGGTCAGCAAGAGGGGAAAAAACCAACAAAAAATATAAAGTCAAGGCAAACTTTTTCCCTTAAGCTCAGCCGAGTTCCGAGGTATCAAATTCATAGGCAACCCCTGAGGAGGGGAGAGAATGATGAGGAGGACTCCATCTTAGAAGGTTAATTAATTACTTTACTATGCTATATTAATCTATATTATATTACATTATATTACATTAAATATAAACTGAATCTGCCCAGCACTCAACTGCTTTGAATCTCGTGACTCTCAGCTGACAGTCCTGACACACACACACAGACATTGGCCCTGACAGGCCAAGGAAACAAAACACCATCACTCTGGGTAAACAGTCTCCACATTGCATTCCACTTTGGCACAAACACAGGCACTGCCAATGAGATAAGAATATTCTTAGGAAGAATTGTGCCTTGATTTTCCCTGTGAAGAGAAATGTGGTGACACAGAGGGGCTGTGCATCAGCTGAGCTGTGACACACAGGGTGGGAAGAGCTGGAGAGGGGAGTCTGGGGTCTCAGCAGCCATGTACTGTCCATAAGGGAAAAACTGTGGGGCATTTTAGACACTTGAGTGTCATAACCTGTTTCAAGAGACTTGGCTCAGCCTTGCCCACCTCAAACACCCTCCTTGTGTTCCTTTTGTGTCAGGGAGACTCTTGGCTCCAGCTCCATGGCTACAGACATGGTACACTCACCAAAAACCAAGAAACCACCTGGGAAGGAGCCCTGCCAGTGGCGTGGCTGTGCTGGGCACTCCTGTCCATCCCCATGCAGCTGGACATGCCCACCATGTCACAGCACAGAGGGATGCTGCTGCATCAAACAGGAGCTGTACTGCAGAGACCAAAGATATCTGCAGGGGTGAAACCTGCAGGAAAAGCTGCAAGAGAGCAGGGGAAAATAGAAACCAGCACTGAACTCCCACTGCCTCTCTCACCAACTTGCCACTCCTTCGTGCCAAAGCAGCTGCAGAGGGGAGCATCTGTCCCCCACCAAGGGTGTGGAGGTACCTTTTGGAACCTGGTCCTGTTTTGGTCCCTGCCTGCAGCTGCCCTCCACAGCAGGCTTACAAGGCACTGGCCCAACCATCACAAATGTGATTTACAGGCTGCAGCACTGTTTTCCCAAAGCAGACCCATTCTGCTCCCTTCCAGCCTTTTCTTGCAGGGTATTTTTACACAGCCCAGTTCTTGTGCAGCACCAAGCTCTACCCAGCTGAAGAAATTTTTGTCATGAATATTTCGGGTGCATCCTCTCCTTCACTGTCACTTTGTGACCTCCAGCTCTTGTTTTTGATACTGGTTCAAAGCCACCACAAATGTCTTTCATTTTTATTCCCATCAAAAACATGTGTAGTTCAAAGACACGACCTTGGTGTCTGCTTCTGCAAACAACACTGGCCTCAGTGCTACACCAAAATCCATGTCACTGAATCAGCTTGCTCCAGCCTCTTCTAAATCTAATTCTTTCTAAATCTAATTCTCATAGATAAAGAGCAGAATAGTTTTATTCAATAAGCATTAATTAGTTCTTTTTTTCTCCTCTCCCCCGCTTCACTGCACTTACAGCATCCTCCCCCTTTGGCCTACAGGTACACCTCACCCTGCTGCAGCTCCCAGATTGTCCTGATGATTTATTGACAGGAAAACTCAAGCCCCAGGTGCCTTTCCTAATTTACACTCAGATCTGCAATTATGGGGTAGGTGGTCACAGCAAACTTCAAAATAAACAGAGACAGATGTGATGAGTAATTGAGAGGGAAAGAAGGAAAAAGCAAAGAGGTGTCAGTGTCCTGGTACTGCCCTAACTAGAAGGTCTGGAAGGGAATATTGAAAGAATTAAAGATCCAGCAGAGCTTTGGAGATGGGGATCTGAACCCGACCCCTGTGTGGCCTCCACTAAGGGCATTCTGCTGCTCTCAGCTGAATGTCTGACAGTCTTAAAGACATTTGGGCAAAATGGTCTTTTCCATTTCAAGTCTAAAAAATATAAATATTTTTGAGTCGGCTACAAATACCTGACAAGCTAATTGCTTGGTATCATTAGGAGATTAAAGAATTAATTTTACTTGGGTCACACATCTAATCCAGGTGAATTTCTTATGCTGGTTTGAAGAAAATTGTTAGGGAGCCTTGATTTGACAAGCTCCCATCACCAGTCTTGATTTCTCAGCTAAAAAAAAATCTGCCAAGTTCTCCCTACAGTTGCAAATAAATTCTGTTTTCTAGCTCTCTATCCTTCCTTAAAGTACAACAGCCCTGCCAGCACCAGAACATTATCTGTGTCCAGAGCAGAAATGCTTTTTCAAGGTCTGATAGGCAAAGAGGGTCTTGATTCCATGACAGCTCATGATCCTAAACAACAGGAATAACCTAAATCACAATTAACAGTCTTGGTGCTCGAACAGTCCCGCTGAATCCAACTGATATATTTGTCGAGTAGAGTAAGAAAACATCCCCAAAGCACAGGGGACCAAAACATGGCCACTGAGGCCCAAATCAACTCATTAAAAAAAATAAATGGGAGCAATTCCATTGGCCTCAGTGGGAATTCAACCCAGTGTACAGCTTATAAAGCACTTCCACCAAGTGCCTTTCTTTCAAGGCTCTTTACAGCAGAGGTGCATCATTATTTGCTGTAACCCCAGAACCTTCCCCTGGTCTGGTTTGTTTTTCACTCTGTGATTCATTCCAGTCTCTCAGAGTATTCCCCAGCTGTGCATTTTTGTCCCCGACATTGTTTTCTGTCCTTAGCATCCCAAGTTCTGTATTCCTCATCAATTATTTATAGAAGGGATTCATCCAGCCCCAGATCCATGCCCAAGTCTTATGGCAGTGCAGCTCCAGCTGTTTGTCTCCCAGGAATTCAATCACCTTTCTGCTTCTTGTTTTTTTATTACCTATATCATGGTAGCATTTGTGATGACAAAAAGCAGCTCAGCGTGCTCAAATCACACATGCTTGGACATATGAGCCCAAAACCAGAACTCTATCCCATTTGCTACTAAGAATTCTGTCTAACTTGGTTTTCTTTGCCACCTTTTCCCTTTCCTCCCTAATATTCTTCTCCACTTTTTTCTCTTTCCTTTCCTCCCTAATATTCTTCTCCACCTTTTCCCTTTCCTTCCCTCCCTAATATTCTTCTCCACCTTTTCCTCTTTCCTTCCCTCCCTAATATTCTTCTCCACCTTTCCCTCTTTCCTTTCCTCCCTAATATTCTTCTCCACCTTTCCCTCTTTCCTTTCCTCCCTAATATTCTTCTCCACCTTTCCCCTCTTTCCTTTCCTCTCTATTCCGCTCCACCTTTTCCCTTTCCCTTCCTCTCTATTCTTCTCCATTTGTAAAAGAAGAAACAATTTTTGCCTTTCCAAGCAGGAATTCTGCAGTGACAGGGTGGGGAAGGGACCCCTCAGCAGTGGGAAGGGGCAGACAGCCAAGTGCCTTGGAGATGCACCAGAAGTGCTGACTCTGCTCCTGATCATGCTCCATGGCTCAGCCCAGCAAGGATGCCCTTTCCAAAGGAGGGATATTGATTGCAAGGAGCCATCCCACCACCACCCCCTGGCAGGAGGTCACTACAAAACTTCCCTTCCTCTCACTCACATCCATCTTGTTGACTTTTGTGGGGATCCTGCAGATTACAGCAGAGCAACTGAATTATTCCAGCTAATGAGAACGTAATGTTTCATCACCAACTTCCACAGTCACTTAAATCTATCCTTATCTAATTAATTTTGCAAAACAAAAAGTGACTAGGCAAATAAACTCCACAATGTGACAGCCGTAGTTTCATGAGTTACTGTTCAGTCAGCAAACAGACCGAGAGTGTAAGGGGGCCAAAGAGAAAAGCATGAAGAAATTACCCCATTAATTATTTACTTTAAACTAGTGCAAAATTTGAGGGTAAAAAACCCCACAAGTGAATCACTAGCTCTGTAAAAGTGTCACCACTGCCATCCTTTATTGAAAGGCACAGAGGTTTGTGAGTGGCAAATGAAACAGAGCTGAGCTACACAGAGCCCATCTCAGAAAAGCAAAATTAAACAACATTAGCAATGACCCATTTCCTCACTCAGCAGGGGCCAGCTGAGCTAATCTGGCACTGGAGGAAACATGCTGAGGGTTTTCCCACACAGAGATTGCTCTCTGCCAACACTTCTACTAATCCACCTTGCCCCAAAATGGTTGACCATTTCTGTTTAAAGAAATAAGTGGGGATTAAGAGGAAGAAGCCTGAAATCCAACTGTATTGAAATTAAACTGGCAGGGAAGGAGAACTGCTGAGAAAGAGGGATTTGCTCTGGAAAGAGATACAGAGCTGCTGTGGGATGGGGTTTGTGCAGAAGGTGTAGCTGTCACACCCCACTGATGCCCTCACTAGCACAGGGGGATGTTCATTTCTGGGGGTTTACACTTGGTTTTTTCCTTTTTTAAACACAAAAATGAATTCTCTGCCTGTTGACCTCCAAGGAAACAAGCTCAAACAACTTCAGCCACGCAGACAGACCTTTCACTTGTGCTGCAGGTAAATGTTTCCACTTAAACTGCAGTGACAGCAATGTTGGGCTCAATGACCTTAAAGGTCTTTTCCAACCTAAACGATTTTATGATTCTGTGACAGCTGCTTCAAGTGTTTGCTCCCATCTTCTCCCTTTCACTTCCCCCCACCCTTTTACTTACTTTGCCTGTATCTACAGACATTTGCATCCTCTCTGATACCAGTTCCATTTGCCCACCTTTTCCCCTTAAAAAAAGAAAGCAGCCCCATCCACTGATGCCTCCTGGCAGAGATCTCTGACTGCAATCAGAGCAATCCTCATTTATTCCAGCTGAGGATCTGACCCCAGGATTTCCAGTGCTTGAGCTGTAATAGAAGTAGAATCAGACCAGGCCATTACATGTTTGGGAGAAGTCCAAGACACTTTCAGGTGCTGCAGGCAACAGTGCCAGCAATTTATAAGGATATTTTTCCCCCCATCTGAATCAAACAGGGATGATCAGTGTGATGGGTAGGGCACACAGAGATCTCATCCAGGCACTCTTTTGATTATCAAGCATGCCAAGTACTGCCACAAGGTTTAGTTGCAGGCTGAGAAGTCCAGGAACATGCACCAGCCCATTTGACAATTGAGGGCTTACTTACATTACTGGGTATTTTTTGTTTTCAGTCCAAAAAGCAAGAGAGACCCCATAAGTCAGACAGCCTGGTATGATATTGCTGCAAGAGCCATGACCCTCAATATGTGCCACTTCTGGCAAACAGAGCCATCTTCACATCCAAATTGGGGCCATTTAGTTAAATTTGAAAGGAAGCTCAAGCTACACAAAAATCCAATCAAAGCAAACAACTGACACAAGAGATTGGTGACATTTTGCACCCAAGCATCCAAAGAGAAGTGCATTTTCATTCTCCCTTTCTTCCTTCAGACTGGACAATTTTATTGTGGTTTTTCCTACTTCTCCACAGGAAAGACAGCCCAAGATGAGACAAAGGACAGACACCAGACACTACCAGGTCATATCTTGAACCACCACATTTTCAACAAGAACACGTAGCAGTTACATACAAGACCCTAAAGGGTTCCCTTCCTCAGTACACATGGCCCATTCCACAGACTGTACAAATCTTTGGGGATAATAATTCCCCAAGTCTTCCCCAGTTATGCCTGGATAAGGGACAGGGCACATTCTGCTTAAATCTGGAATACTAAAACAGAACTACCAGCTCCTCTCTACCTGACCACTCTCACTAGAACATACCATTACTATTTGCTTAATAAAGTGTTTTTCAAGACAAACCAAGAGCACCACAGGGTGACAGCAACACAAAACCCATGCTCATCCCAAGAGCAGCATCAACGTGTGACTGCACACATGGAGCAGCAAAGAGCCTGACCCTGCACACACCAACAGCAGCTCCTCCTTGCAGGAGGAGAGCTCAGCCAAAGCCTGACAAATACAATTAACAGGTGAGGAGAGGCACTTCCAAGAACAAACATGTTTATTTGTACAGCTAATTTTACACTAGGATGAGGCATTCTGGCACAACTTGCCATGCCCTCCGTGTCTGTCCCTCTAGCACTCTGCCAGTCTCCCAGCAAGGCCAAGAATAAGAACGTGGCTCTTTTTCTAAGCAATCTCATTTATTTCTTGGTTTGTCTTTCTCTACTAATGTCTTGGGTTAACTAATTGAATTCAAGTGGCTTAATTGAAACATCTTGGGTTAACTAATTGAATTCAAGTTGAGACATGTTAAGTGCAGTGCCTGTTTCTGATGCAGCAGGAAAAGGGGGAAAACTCCAAACAGTGAATGTCAGAGCTCTCTGCATTTGCTGGCAGCATTTTTTTTTTCACTTTGACATGGATTAGCATCATCAGAACAGTATTATGGAGACTATTCCAATTTCTAGCCAAGAACAAGAGAGAAGATATTCCTTTTGTACAACAACATTTCTGTAAATTTTGTTTAGCTTGCGTGGGATACAGTTAATTACAGTAATCTATCAAACTGGCACAAGGTAGTATTCACATACAAAGTTTTTCCTGCAGTCAGAATCCTTAGTTTTATATGAGACTGGTTTGTGCTAATTGAATTTTCACTTGGGTAGATAAAATCTTTAACAACTCTGGAATAACTAAGTGCTCTTTGTTCAATGATGTGGATCAGAATGATTTACAGCACCTTTCACATAATCATGCTAATTTTGCTTTCATATGATTAATTAAAACAATATGTTCTTTCTTTGTAAAATAGAATTAGTGCACCCAAAGAGACAGGTTTTATTGCAAACTTCTTTTTCTGGTAATAAAAGCAATTTTCACACATCACCTTTTTGGCAAAGCTAAATAAACACGCTTAAGTGGGCAAGGAAACTGCAGCTGAGGCCAGATCCCTCTGTGGGGAGCGATTTGCAGATTGCACCAGGGATGGTCCAGCCCCAGAGCATGGACAGCAGGAAGGTTTTGGGACCTCCAGGCCAAAGCCCCTTCCCAGTTCCCTGTAGCCCATCTCTGTCTCATCACATCCAGAGCCAAACTGGAGGACACTCCTGGAGCAGCACAGAAACTCAAGGGCTGAAATGGATGTTGTTTGTGGTGGAGCTCTGGATCCAGAGCATCCCTCTGGACCAGGATGATCCAGGCTGAATCTGCCCCATGGGAGGGAGGGAATTACACAGGGCATTGCTCTGTGTGCTGGATGCTTCATACTGACAATTCCAGTTCTGTTCCTGTGCCTTGGCAGGATTGTTTAGCCCTCCTTGAGGTAATACTGATGAGATACCCCAGATAACGAGAATGGTGCAGTGGATCCCATGGGGGGCTCTGGAGGGGAGGCAGGTGCTCTGCCTGGTGGCAAAAAGTGAAGAGGGAACCTCAAGAGATGCTCTGATGGCAGCAAAGGTAATTGTGCAAGTTGATCCATTAGAATGTAGATTCACAACCATCATTACAATTGATAGCAACCATGTGGATTGGCTAAACTCCCCACACAGAGCACTCAGTATTTACCTCCAAGGGTTCCCTCCTGCTTATTTCACTTCAAGTCTGGATGAGAAAGATTACTCAACCCAAAGTTTCAAACACATGAAGGTATCACAACTACATTCCTGGGTCTGAGTGTTCTTTACTGCATGAAACACTGAAGGAAATCATATGGTGCTGGGTTTCATAAACCAATTTTTAAAATTCACAATAAGGTTATTTTCATTTGTCAATCCAAGATCTCAAGTCACTTTGCCTGAAGCATCCACATGTACCAGCAAAAAGAAACCACTCAACAGTCAAATGTCACCTTTCAAGTAGTTAACCCACCAACCAAACCATACAGAGAAACCTGCATAGAGGCATAAATACAAGGAGAGTGAAGATCAGTCAAGGTAATCATTTGTGTGACAAAAAAAGAAAAAACACTGGACAGATCAAAATAGAATATAACCAGCACTTGAATCTAATCCCAATGCTAAAACATGCTGGGCAAAAACCAGAAAACCTTTAGGAAAGCAACTGTGAAAAACTTGGGCAGCAAATAGAGAAACAGAGACAGCCCATCAGCAGGTAAAGGAACTCTGGAAATCAATCAAGTTTAGGACAAGCTGAGTGTAGATGGAACAAGCACATCCATCGGTGCAAGGTAAAATGAGCACTCCCAAAGAGCTCAGAAAAGGCACCTGTCAGGAAAGCAGAGCAGCTGATTTGGACCCTGAAATGGAGATTCTTAACCCCAGTCCTGACTCCTGGAAAAGACTGATGCAGAACAAGCCAGGAAAAAGAAATAAAAGGAAAAGTTTTTGCATCCATGTTTTTCTGTCCCTATCAAAGATTTTCCAAGGGCTGTCTGATTAAAGGGCCTTCACTATCTCCACATCTCAGCTTGCTTCCTGCAGCAGGCAGGAATGTGTATGGTTATTGGGAAAATTCCTGCTGCTACAAACAACTCCTTGTGCACACAGACATCTGCAGGGCAGGGGATGAGCAAAGCAGCAAACTGCATGTGACAGGCCACTTACTGCCCTTCATGGCAATGCTCAGGATGCAGTTTGACTACAGCCCTACCAGGCTCTAATTTAGATGTCATGACTACTTCTCTTCAGTGCCTGGTGCACAAAGAGGAGCCCTGGCTTGTTCCTGGCCTCGACCTCTCCGTGCTCCCTGCAGCTCGTGGGGCACAGCAGCTGTGGCAGCCCAGGGAGCTGCCCTCCAGTGCCATTGTATGTCACAGACATCTTTTATGGAAAAATCCTTTCCTTGGGATTTTTCCTCCTGAGAAGCTGAGAGGCCTCAAGAACAAAATGCAAACATTGATTGTCTGCTGCTGTGGAATGCAACAAGTAGATCTTTGATTGGCCCATGTTGGTTGTTTCTAATTAATGGCCTATCACAGTCAGCTGGCTCAGACAGAAAGCTGAGTCGCAAACCTTTATCATTCCTTGCTATTCTATTCTTAGCCAGCCTTCTGATAAAGTCCTTTCTTCTATTCTTTTAGTATACTTTTAATATAATATATACCATAAGATAATAAATCAAGCCTTCTGAAACATGGAGTCAGATCCTCCTCTCTTCCCTCATCCTCAGACCCCTGTGAACACTGTCACAATTGTACAAAACAAAAATTCCATCTGGAAAAGCAAGGAGAGAACAAACTGATGGGCTGCTCCTGGCTCAGGAGGATGGTCAGTCTGTCCATCCTCTCTCTGCATCCATCAGTCCTGTTGGAGCCTGAGCAGCTGCACTCTGCTGCCATCCCCTCTGGTGATTGGCATTTCCTGCTTCTGGAAAATTAAATTGATGACTGAATTAAAGTAATAATTGTTTCAGTTACAAATATGGTCTCTGAGTGCATTTGACTTCAGGCACATTTCTCTTGGGAGGTGCCAGGGAGATCCAGTTGCATTACTCATGGAATCTGGGCTAATTTAATTACTTTTTGATGGGAAGTGCATGATTTTGCAGACGGTGGCTGTCTGCAGGGCCACACACAGTTGCTGATATCTTTTCACTTTCCTCTGTGATGCAAGAGATGATAAAAGGCCCAATTAATAAAGTCACCTTGAGAAGGAGACCTTCTGTTAATGGGAGAGCCAGAAGTGATTCACCACTTGGGAAAATTCTGGTTTCCTTATTTCCATCCTATCAAACACTCACCCACTCACAATATGCCTCTTGAAAACAACTGAAAGCTAAGGGAGTCCATATGTCCACACTTTTCCAAAGCCTTCCAAACCAAGGTAAAAATTAGAAGCATATTTATAAATGACATCCTGAATTTGTGCCCTTTCCCTCTGTAACCTCCAGTTCCATGTGCTCCCACTGGACCCTGCCTGTCGCAGACATCTTTTATGGAAAATCCTTTCCTTCAGATTTTTCCTCCTGAGAAGTTGAGAGGCCTCAGGAACAAAATGTAAACAATGGTTATCTGCTGCTGTGGAATGCAACAGGTGGGTCTGTGATTGGCCCACATTGGATGTTTGTAGTAAATGGCCAGTCAGAGCCCAGCTGGCTCAAACAGAGAGCCAAGCCACAAACCTTTGTTATCATTCTTTTCTATTCTTAGCTGGCCTTCTGATTAAACCTTCTATTATTTTAGTATAATTTTAATGTAACACATATACTAGAATAATAAATCAAACCTTCTGAAACATGGAGTCAGATCCTCATCTCTTCCCTCATCCTTGGACCCCTGTGAACACCATCACACCTGCCAGCCCCACACAGGGGGGCTCATCCCACATCAAAAGTTTGGGGACCTGAGTGCTGACAATGCAGAAATGGCACCAGAGAAAATGACAATAAACTGTTATTTCAAAAGTCTCCCGTGCTGTTCAGACAATTAAATCCCATTTTCCACTCATCCTCAAGCAAGGGAAGAGTCACAGACCTACACATGTGCTTCTTTTGCTGCCACCAACATCCAGAGCAGCCTCGAAGTCATTGCTGGGGTTTCTAGCAAGCTCCGAGGCAAGGCTGCTCCTCTCCACTCTCTGTCTGAAACTCCCCATGGAAAAGGGAAAATATTTTTATTTCTTGCCCTTCATCTTGGCTGCCCAGATCAATTCTCCCTACAACGGGTCCAACCAGTGCTCACTATAAGCACACACAGAACCCAGTCCAGCAAAAGGAGCAGGGCTCTGATTTCAGAGATTGGGATGCCAACATCAAAAAAGCAAAATGAAATTGAGCCAGTCAGCATTTCATGGTGAGTGTCCTGTCAGCAGGCAGGAAAGTGGAGAGCATCAACTCATCCCCACAGCTCACAGGAAATCCTGACAGGCACCTCAGCCTGCAGAGCACAAAACACAATCCTAGAGATGAATCTTGGAATTTGAGATTTATTCTCAAGGGCAAAGTGTTTGAGTTCTGCTGAACCATGCCAAGCTTTAAACAGCAGGGAGAATAAGGAGCATCAGCTCAGCTGCTTTCTCCAGAAAAGATGCACAAGAGATCTAGGTCATCATCTGCCAGCAGTGAGCAGGAACCTTACCCAGAGGAGGAGGAAGTTCAGAAGTGAAGGTAGAATAGTTTTGCAAAACATGAGGAGGTAAGAAAAAGCTCTCCAGAGCTCTGAATCATCCTACAGATGAAGAAAATGGTGGATTTT